>NW_026606101.1:75080000-75698750 GCF_029834395.1 Sorex fumeus
ATTTTCTGAGTGCAATGTATCTATTTTCTAGTTTGGGTTTGGGGGCCATATCCTGCAGTTCTCAGGGTTCCTCCCTGGTCTGAGTTGGCATTATATGCAGTGACAGGATGTGTTTAGCCTGCAGTGTTTAGCATTCATGTAGTGACAGGATGTGACCCAGGCACAGGGATATAAAGAATGTACTCATCTCACTCAGGTATCTCCTTATCCCCTCATTTCTTTATATTTAAAATAATGAATACATTTCAGCTTTGTATTATTAGTTAAAACTAAGAACTATTCCATGCTCTGGTTTTCATGATTGTTGTTATAGGGACTATAGCTGGTGGTGTCAGCCATGGCAGATATCAAACTCAAGGCTTCATACATGCAAGTTATATGTGATGCCACTTGAGTAATCACCTCCAACAGAAATTTTGGCCAAAGTATTTCAGACAATCCCCAAACGGAACTTGTGTCAAAAAATCCCTACGTAACATAATCCAATGATGCTCTATTTTACAAAATAAAACAAAATAACCAACCACTAGCACCGGAATAAAGTCTTTGAACCAATCTCTTTTTTGTATGTTTGTAAGATCACTTTAGGAAATATCATGTTTTTCCTGTAGAGTATTAGATTCCTTTCCATTGTGACTTTGCAGGAAGCTTGTTCCACAGAAAATACACCTGGCACAAACTATGATTATGCTAGTTATTTGATTTCAGAGGGGAGCTGGAGCTCACAAAAATATGTTATTGGCCACTGGATTTTTACAATGCAGGAATTTTGGAACTTGTTTTCAAATTATGTGTAGCTTTTAATGGACCAAGGTTACCTGGTTGATGTATGAAAATTCTACAAATCTGGGCTTTCCCCAGTTGAACAAGCTGACTTTCCTTCCTGTGCCTGAACTGGCAATGTAGATTCACTTTTTCCTCATTTATCTATCAACCTTACAAAAACAAAAGGAATTTGTAGGTTTTATCCAGACTAATACCCTTCTGTCTCTCTCATTCCTTATCACTCTAATGCTCTAATGCACACAGTCGAGTGCAGTTACAAAGGATGAATTCCTGCAGGTTACTGGAGAAGGAAATTAATTTTTAAATTTTTCTCAATTTTTCATTGCTAAGAGATCACTTATGCTGAAGAAATGGACAGACAGTTTTCCTGATTTAATAACCATGAACCAATTTGTCTTTAATGCTTCCCTTCTGTTTAAAATGGGGTCTCATTAGTCTATGAGCATATGAGCATATTAACCATATTGTCTTGATTGTTCTTTCCTCATTCATGAGCCCTCCATACCTCAAGACTTTTTTTTTAAGGCGGAGAAGAAGGTTTAACTTTGCTGTTCAGCTCAAGTTAACAGAGGCCACAAGTGGCCTCACACAAGATCCAGGGAACAGATGGGCTTGGAAGGCAGGGCCATGGTGACCAGCCGTAAAAGAGCTGCTTCCAGGGTGTCCTAACAACAGTGCAAGCATCAGAAGCATTTCCTCCTGAGCCATCTGGCTTTGATTTTTTTTATGCTTTTTTTTTCTGTCGACAGACAGAGCCACAAAGTTAAGGAAGCAATCATTCTTTCCTAGTTACTGTAACTGCTGATGCTAAACCCGATTTTCCTGAAGTCCCCAATTGAGTGCAGGGACCCATGTCACAGAATGGCAGACAGTGGGGGGAAAAGAGGACATTATCGTGGGTGCCAAGTGAGTGACACCAGGGTGGAAAGTTGGTGAGTATGTTCTGCAGGAGTCCTAATTACAGACTTGCAGTGATGTTTGCTTGCTTCATTCCCACTGTAATTGAAGGCCCAGTTACTCCCTTCCAATACACCCCCACCCGTGCAATATCTTTTAAAAAAATAAGGCAATAGCGAGACCCAGTTCTGAAAAAGCACTCCTACCTCTGCCCACCCCTGCCCCGTCTTCTCTAATGACAGCTGAAGTCCTTTGAATGTACAGATGCAAGTCCTTGAGTCAGATTTGTGACAGCTTTATGAAGTTCTCATCAGATCCATCACTACAGTTAGACGTGGAGTTTTGAATTCTTTGTTGGAGAGACTGGCCCCCGGCTGGGGACGAATGATATGATACAACAGGAAAAGTCATTAGAGAAGATGAGAGCATCAATTGGCAGAGTGGGAAGAGGAGGTGAATGAAAAGTATATGGAAGCGCTTTCAAAGGTTTGATCAATAACTCGGCTCAAATCATAGGTTGTAAAAGATTAGGAAGACAGGAGATTGGTGGTACAATATCAGCCTTGGTGTGGGAGCAGAACAAAAGGAGAGGCTAGCCATGGCCTAAACAGTTTGAGAGGAGAGACTGGATTTGGAGAAAGACTAAATTCATAAATTGAGCATGTATGGTGGTTAAGAAGATTAACCAGATGTCTGAATATGTAAAACTATCACTGTACCACTGTATCACTGTCATCCCATTGTTCACTGATTTACTTGAGAAAGGGTCAGTAACATTTCCATTTGTCCCAGCCCTGAGATTTTAGCAGCCTCTCTTCACTTGTCTTTCCCAACGTTGCCCTTTTGGAGGCTCTTTCTAGAAACAGAAAAAATAGGCCCGACAGCCAAATCTATAGAAACTTGGCTGCATGTAGGCCACACTTGTTTCCAATGGGGTGCCCATAGCCAGAAACGAAGTTGGAAGCTACACTGTGAGCCACAGAGCAGGAAGGCAGCACAAGTGTGTTCTTCGAATGCCTTCTTGCTTGGCCCGCTGCAGCCTCACCTGGAGGCACCCTAGGAGGTCAGACTCACACATGCGCACAAGACTACCTGCATCCAGCCCTGCCTGATGCCCAGCAAGGTCTGCTGGTGGGTCTATTCTCACCAGCAGGATTTCAGGAGAAGTTAAGTGGTGAAGCACAGAACTTTTATTTTGGAAATAAATGCAAAGAAGGGGATAGAAAGAAAAGAGAGAATACACTTACCCATAAATGTTGGAAGGGACAGAGAGAGAAAGGGGGAGGGGGAGAGAGGGAGGGAGAGAAAGGAAAGGAAGGAAGGGATGGATAGGGAGGTAGGGAGACAGAGAGAGGGAGAGAGGGAGAGGGAGGGAAAGAGGAGGAGAAACAGAAAGAGAAGGAGAGAGAGGGAGGGAGAGGTAGGGAGAGAGGGAAAGATAGAGGGAGAAAGAGAGGGAGGGAGAGGGAGGGAGAGAGGGAAGGGTGGAAGGAGGGGGAGGGAGAGGGAGAGAGGGAAGGGTGGAAGGAGGGAGAGAGGGAGAAGGAGAGAGGGAAGGATGGAAGGAGGGAGAGAGAGGGATAGGGAGAGAGGGAAGGGTGAAAGCAGAGAGAGGGAGGGAGGAAGGGAGGGAGGGAGGGAGGGAGGGAGGGAGGGAGGGAGGGAGGGAGGGAGGGAGGGAGGGAGGGAGGAGAAAGAAGCGGAGGTGGGGCATCAGAAAGCAGAGCAGTTGTTGGCATGCAGGTGACTCTCAGGACCAGACTGTGCCCCTTGGTAGCCAAAGAGGCAACCCCCAGTGTAGGGGTTTGTGTGAGACTCTGAGCCTAGGGTAGCGACCACAGAGAGGACAGGTGCCTGCCCAGAGGGGACACAGGGCACTTCCAAGCAGGATGAACAGTGAGCTGCATCTCCTGATTTTCAAAGCTGCTCTTGCAGGATTTTCCCAAGATTTTCTGTCATGGGGTCTGGGGCAGGGTACTGTCATGGAACTGCTGAATCCTCCCTCGGGGTTCTCTGAATGGTCCTGCAGGGGCTAGAGCTGGTTCTGACAGGATGAAATTCAAGAGAAACTGTCAGGGCTCTCCCTCCCTACCTCCAGCCTCAGAAAGGGAAAGGTCACTTGGATGGATCCCTTCCTTCACCCCTGCCTCAGGGCTAGCTCCACCTCTTAAAGGAATCCTTCAGGAACTGGGGGATTGGCCAGTATTGGCCAGTATTGGCACTGATGGCAAGCTTTCAGTTATCTTAGGCTTTGTAAGTTTGCTTGTTGGTTGCTCTTAATTTGGGGTTAAATTAGAAGCCCAACTGGACAGGCCTTCTGTGTATTGTCCAGTCAGCTGCTCACTCTAAGATGCTCATCATCAGACCAAATATCAGGGAGCCAAGAGGAAGGACAAGGAATCGCAGGATCATTTACAGCATCCACCAGCTCTGTGGGAATAGCTCTGCTGAAGAACCAAATAATTAGCTTGTTGAATAATTCCTAATGAATAGATTCTATCTTCTCATCACAGCTTTAGTTTTGTTGAGAAACTGAGCAGAAAGTACAGAAAGTTCCATATCCTCTCCATTTCCACAAACAGCGTCCAGCTCCCTCAGTAACTACATTCTACACGATCCCACTGTTGTCCAAGTATTGCTACCCCTAAACCCATTCACACATTATTATCACCCCAAGTTCATAGTTCAGGATTCATTCTTAGTGTAAGCATGAGATCTTAATAAAGATCTCGGTTATCCAGACCTATGTTCACACCAACACCTAGTTCAATAGCCGGAATATACTCCCAAATGTCCAACAGGTGGATGGATGAAGAAGGTGGGGATTATACACACACAGTGCGGTCATAGAAAAGATGAAGTCTTACAGTTTGTGGCAACTTGTGTGGAACTAGGCATGATACAGAGCAAAATAAGCCAAAGGGAGAAGGACAAGTACCAGATGATACCACTAATCTATGATATATAGAGAAAGAATTCAACGGTATTCTTTCAAGGCAAATCAACTGATGACAAACTCTGGGCTTCCAGACTGCAGAATAATATCAACTATAATAACTGTTTTTCAATTTCAGTGGTGGAGGCCTGGGACACTATGGACAATATTGACACTAATTCGTCAATATTGCACATCAGAACTAAACTTATTAATACTACTCTAACCATATTATTAAACTATAAAAATTTATTTAAAAGCTAATATCAGTCTCAGCTTTTTGTCACATAAGCATTGCATTGAATAATTCTGTCCACTATGCTACTTAAAAGGGGAAAACAGCGATGCACTTGCCAGTAATATACAGGAAGACATTCATTCTCACACTGAGACCCTTAAACTGAGAATTCTTGGTGCATGCAAGTAGTCTGTATTTCTGAAAGTCAGCTTGCCTGTCTTGTTCACAGTATGGCAGTACTAATGCTTTGTCTCTTAAAAATTGTAGGCACAAAGGGAGCTGATATCAGGGGAAGTAAGTTACATTATATAGTAAGACTTCCTTATGTATGTTACTAAACTGTACAGTTTGTCTCCTAATGATGCATTAGCAGAGGCAATATAAAAACTATTCAGTGGGTTTCAAGCTAAAAACATCTAGTTGGACTACTCAGTTTTAACATATATTCATGAGTATTTCATACAGCCTAATCTTATGCCAAAGACAGTTTAATAGTAAATGTTTCTAAGTTATACTGATACAGTTGGAAAACAAACCTTCAAATTGTGGTCACACTCTACTTTTCTGTAAAAGAAGCAAATTGAAATGAAATTTGTGACAATTATGTTATGAAATATGGTTCTTTTCTACCTGCTTCTCTGCCTCTGAGTGGTTTGCCCACAGGTCTTAATTCTCTTATAATCCAAGTCTCTTTTTTTTAGCTTGTATAGTTTTTGGCCAGAGGGATAGCATAGCGGGTTTAGCATAGCATAGCATTTGCCTTGCACGTGGCCGACCTGGGTCTGATTCCTCCGCCCCTCTCCGAGAGCCTGGCAAGCTACCGAGAGTACCCCACCCGCACAACAAAGCCTGGCAAGCTGTCCGTGACATATTCCATGTGCCAAAAACAGTAATAATAATTCTCACAATGGAGACATTACTGGTGACCACTCGAGCAGATTGATGAACAATGGGAGGACAGTGCTACAGTGCTACACATATCGTTTTTAATTTTTCCTAAGGCAGAGAGGCAGCTTCTGAGTTCTTAACATGCTAGAAATCCAGAAATCAACCACACTGTTTAAAATTTTGCAAACTTGGTTGAAATAAAGAGTGTCATATGCCAAGAAAATGAGCTAGAATTATGAGATCAAGTAAAGGTAACCCAGAAATTTTGAGTTGTTGAAGATGACAGTACCTGGGGTTCCCACATGCAAAGCATGTGCTCCAGCCCTCTGAACCATCTCTCTGGATCCTGATTTGTTATTGTTAAATGTGCTATGAATCAGATTCTGATATACAGAAAAGGTGAATGTTTTCTGCAGACTCTTATTGTGCAATATAGGGCCAGAGCTTAGCAGTGTTCTGAGCTGTCATACCTGGTCTGTAGGAAATAATATTGAAATTCAGGGGAAGTGAACAGAGGCTGCACTTAGATGAATGTATTGCTATTAAGACTCCAAGTTTAAGAGCTTAGATTCTCTTACGCATCATTTTCTTAAAAGCCTGCATAATTTTAATTTTATTGTAGTCATCCCCTTCAGACACTGATTATTTTGAAGAAGCAATCATAGAAACCTGAAAAAAATCAAGATCTGATGAGAATTCCTAAATAAACCATGTTTCAGAAGCCCAACTCTAAAAGGCAAAGGTGTTTTATATCTTCCAGCACAAAGGCTGCATTTCTTATCTACTGAGGAATAGGAAGCTGCGTAAACAAACATTTACTTAAAATGTTGAAGAAATAACTGTTTAGTGAGTTAAAATGACTTACAAATAGAGGAGAAAAGAAAAGGGGTAATAGAAAACATCTGTGAATAGAATTTAGCGTTATTTAATTTTTACTTAGAAAATATCATTACACTGATTCAATTATATATTTACTTTTAGCACTTCATTGTTTTACAACTGGATACCTCATCAGTGATTCTCTTTAAATGTAATTCTTTCTCCCAATTTTCTCACTATAAGTTAGTTGCCTCAAATCCTCTCACCAAGTAATTTTACTTTTCCTATATATTTGCATGTGAACTTGAAATGCCTTTTGTTGGCTTCTCTACTAAATCTCTAGAGGTTGGAACTAAGCTGGTCTCTATGGTATGTCCTCTTTGCTTTTTCTTTCAAGGGGTAGACATACTTCGTGTTATAAACACGACTTCTATGTGAACCAATAACACATTTATATCTTCTGGCCAGATCTTTGCTGATGATCAGACTAGACGTGTACAACTGTCTACTTTTTATCTCTCTTACAGCCACTTTGGAAGAAGAGAGGGCCTTTGTGGGGAAACTGTAAAATGAGCATATAGCCGTCAGTTGTTTGGGGACTATATTTCTTTTCTGGCTGAAGCATGCATGCTTCTACTGTTGGCTGTAGTATCCAGTCTCTTCTTCCTGTATATGGTGTCCCATGTCCAGGTTCTTGCTGGCCTCTCCTTTCCCTGTCCAAGATCCTGATCTGAGGTGTGATGCTCGAATCACCAAAGATCCCCGCCCTGCTTTTCGAGTCTGTTGTCTGCTGCTCTCTGTCCCTTTGGCTTTTCCTTTGGTCTCTAGTTGCATGCATGTGGGGAGAACTACACTGCTTGCACTTGAAAACCTCCAGAACTCAACTGTCACCATGCTCATGCCACTCTCCACATGATCGGGCCAAGACTTACCCATTCCTGGATATCCCATACATTATGCCACTCATTTTCCAAGAGTAGAGCCCATATTTGATGGGGTTTAAAGTAGAAGGCAACCAATCTTAGAGGGAAATCTATTTTTACATATATATCAGTGTGTGTATATATATGTGTGTGTATATATATGCGTGTGTGCATATGTGTGTGTGTGTGTATATATGTATATACACACACACATATATACACACACACATGAAGGTACCAGCAGAGGAACAAAGGCACGCAGGTTCCGGGGCTGAGATCTCCAAGCCTGCTTGGATCAGGGCTGAGCATCCTCCACCCAGATCCTCCAAATTCCAGTAGGCAGGGGTCACACCCACCAACTGGCCCCCCTGGCACCGTGTAATCCCATCAACGGCCAAGACTCAGAGACTATAAAACCTAACATCTTATTATCTCATTCCTACTTTGGACAAACTGGCAGGCTACCGAATGTAACCTGCCCACACGGCAGAGTCTGGCAAACTCCCCGTGGCGTACCCAATATGCCAAATACCAGTAACAATGATGCATCTCATTCTCCTAACTCTGAAAGAGCCTTGAATTTGGCACTTTTTTAAAAATCTCAGGGCTAGGACGAAGGAGATGTTACTGGGGCCTGCTCGAGGCAATCGACAAATATGCACACAAGGCTCAACCTTTAACAACATATTAGTAATCTCTTATAGAAAGGCTTAATGGTCCCTGGGTGAAATACAACAATCTTCACACACTTTCCTTTAAGGAAATTTTTTGAAGCTTTTCAGTGGTATACTCATAACAAACAATACAAAATAAGTTATTTTGGTTCTGCTTTGGGGCAGGGATTGGGGTTCGGGATGGAAGCATTCGAAATATGGTGGTGGAAGGTGCAACAGTGGTGGGATTGGTATTCAAATATTAAATGTGATCAGATATTGTGAACTACTTTATAAAAATAAGATTAAATTAAAAAAATAAAAAGAACAGCACTGCTTGTTTCCGCTACCTGGGGACAGGTGAGAGGTCAAAGATGCAGTTACCTGAGCCAGACTCTCTTTTGTATTTACTTCATTCTTTCCCCAACCTATTTCTATTATCTGTTCAGCTGGCTACACCTTCTTCACATGAGAATTAAAATGACCACCTGGATAAAAAAGGTTCTTTGGAGTCCCATCCCACCCCTGTCACTTCCACTAATAATGGATCCATCTAGATGTTGGGGCATGTCCTTAAAACACGCTCTCTCCAAGGTATTCCTCTAGTTCAGAAATGAGCAGGACCATGCACCCAGGTTCAAGCTGGAAATTTATCAAGAGAACCTTTTCCCGGGGTTTCTTCTTCACATCTGACTCTTCCGTGCAGGCTGAAAATAGCAACTCAGTAAATAATGACAATCTTCCAACCTACAATTATGCACTTCTTTTGGCAAGTCACATCACTTTCTTTCCAGAACAGCTGGAGTCTGAAAAGTCAATCTTGGACTAAGTACCCAACTTTCATCACTGGGAAATTGTTCCTCTAAAAATATATATCCAAACAAAGGTCTACAGAGCAACGACATTAAACAAGGATCTTTATTGGAGTGAAAGTCTAGAGCCAATATAATCAATTGCCATTGTTTTATTATATATTTTTATAGCCAACCTTACAGGTAGTAGTTTTAAGCCTATTTCCCGAACCTAAAATTTGAAACTTAAAATGGGGGTACTGTCTAACTTCTGTTGTCTCAACTCTGAAATTATTCTCTTTCCACTATATTGTGCTATCACTCCTTAAGAGCCTCCTCGAGAATCAATGAAGAATCAGAAATATCCTTGTCTTCAAAATCTCCCAGCTGAGCCAAGGTCTAAATTTCCTGTGGAGATTTTACCACGTGCAATTCTACCAAAGCGTTTACAACTGCAACCACAGTTATGCTTCAGTGACCTTTCTGTTCATCAGATACCTGCATGCCTACTTTAACAGAACAATTTAAAGTTAATAAGAATAAGAACTCTTCTCATTATAGCCTCTGACATCTCAAGCTGCTTTCCCATAGCCCATGAATATCTGAAATTCAAAATGTCACTCTCCAAATTTTCAGTATAATCTTAGTTGCGACGGAACATTTACAGAGGTTATTTTGCTACAGTGGTGAAACATTTTTGTTAAATACTGCTATTTTGTAGCAAGAAATAAGCATTAACTGACACATGGGTTTGTCTGCTTGAAATGTTATGTTCCCAGAGAAAATGTTCAGAAATAGGTTTCTTACTTTTTGCTAAATTACAAACCAAAGGATTCCTGACTCTTGAAATGCTGGATGGCTGGAGCATTATTTACCAAGATTGAGAAAGAAAATGAAGGACAAAGATTGGGGAAGGTGCAGATGCATAGAAGATAAGTTATGCTGGGGTGTGTGTGTGTGTGTGTGTGTGTGTGTGTGTGTGTTGTGTACTAGTAGAGTTTCCCAAACTTTCGCAAAGATAAAAAGAATGTATTGAACCTTAAAAATCCTGAGTTCTGGATATTTTCCTTGGAACTTTTCATTCAGAGATCTTAAATAGTACCTAAGAAAATTTGGATTTTTAACAAGACTGCTTAAAGTTATTTATCAAAAAGATCCTCATGAAATACTACTGAATAATCTCAGAGCTAGGTAATCACATTTGATAAAGTAGCTCTTTCTATAAGAATCTTGGTGTATAGCACTATAAATTCAGCATTTATTAAAAGAAAAGCATTTAGTACTCTAGGATTTTTTGAGTATGGTTATAGACTGAGTTGGTAAAGTACTTTAGTTTATGTGAAGTTATTGTTACAGGCTTAGATTAATTCTGACTTGGTGTTTTGCAATCCTTTGGATTATATGTTCTAAACTTTTTTTTGTGTGTGTGTGGCTTTTTTTGGATAGCACCTGGCATGCTTAGGGGTTACTCGTGGCTCTGAACTCAGAAAGTATTCCTGGCGGTACTCAGGGGACCTGATGGGATGTTGGGGATCGAACCCAGGTTGGCTGTGTGTAAGGCAAATACTCTACCCACTGCACTATCATTCAGGCCCCCTGTGTTCTAAAATTTATCTCAGTGGTACAGGAGTTAAACTACTTGCTGTGCATATCTGTGGCCCTGGTTCCATCTCTGGCATTACTCATCACTGGCTTAGCAAGGTCAGGCGTGATCGCTGAGCACAGAGCCAGGAGTAGTGCTTGAGTACTACCTAGTGTGGCCCCCAAGCCCAAAGTAAAATGAAATATTTGTGTTAGGATTCTAATAAAATCCTAGTATAATAATATGTAAATAATATAATAAATATTAAAATACCTTTTATAAATATGCATGTCAAACTGAAAGATCTAATTTAATAGATAGAAATAAGAATAATAGTCAATAAAATGGTATGAGTTTCAAGCACATTAGTAATTATGTAAAGGCAGCTCACCTACATAAATTTCCACTTTGTACTCATTAGCTTGGAAACTACTGAAATAAATAGACCAGCTGTTGAATAGCATAAGGGAAACACAAGATTTTCTGCACTAATCTAGTGGAATTGGGTTATATGTAGTAAAGTTATTGTCATATATGTATTGGCAAAAGTGACTTTTTAAAATAAAACAATGTGCTGGTAAGTATAACATTAAGTAAAATTTAATATTCTTACTGATTGGCATACCATTGTTTTTATCTTGGTGTACCTATAGACCATTTTTGTCAACACTGTTTTTAAAAATTAAATTCATCAAAATCAAAAACACTATTGTGTGACTTGAAACAAAACCAAAGTAATTACATTTATTACATTTATTTACATTTATCATTTAATCATTAAGAATAGCAAGTAGCTTGAGAGATAGTACATAGGGTAAGGAGTTTGCTTTGCATGTGGCCAACCCAGGTTCAAATCCCTAGAACTACATGGTCCCCTGACCACCTCCATAGGTAACTCCTGAGCACAAGCCCAAGAACAGACCCCAAGCATGGCTGGGTGTGACCTAACAACCCAAAACCAAAAAATACCAAGTTGGGTAATTATTCTACAGCTAACTTACAGACAAACATAATTAACACAATTATTAATTAGACACAGTCCCATGACTCTTATTATTTTATAAATATTTTTTGTATAATATAGTTTATAAATAAATTTTAATAAAATGATTTGCCAACTGCTCGGGGTGGGGAGGAAAACTCAATCCGCCTCTCTCCAAGGGGGCCCGGCAAAGGCAGCCAGGCACGGGGGCAGGAGACTCTGTGCTGTTCTCTATCCTAAGAGTTTAGATTTTGGAGATATTGGGGTAATTTTAGGGTTTCATCAAGTGGTGTTCAGGACTTACTCTGTGCTCCGAGTTCACTCCTCACAGGACTCAGAGGAAATATATATATATATATATATATATATAATATCATATATAATACATATAATATATAATATGCATTATATTATATACATAGTACTATAGTACTCAGTATCAAACTGAGGTCAGCTATGTATAAGGCAAGTAAGTGTCTTAGCCCCAGAGCACCCCTCTAGCTTCAGAGTTTCACTTTTGAACTGAATTTTAGAAACCATTCATAACATTGTCAAATACTTCATTTCTAGCAGAATAAACTTGCAAAGGATTAATTTTTGTTCCATTAAATAGCTACTCAACTGAAACATTAATTAGATACTCAGATGACACCGTAATATACTGCTGAATATTTCATAAATGCAGAAAAAAGTTTAGAGTAGAAAATAGTCTATTTGAGAAAACAGTAATTTGTCTTGAATCAAAATCCAGTTTCCAGACTGATAACTTTCTCCATAGTCACATCAAACCTGCAAAAATGCCAACTTTGGCAGTTATCTTAATCTAAGTATTAACTTTAGAAATAGTACCTCATCTTTACCCCTCAGATTGGAATCTCCTGAGTTTCACAGGATCAAAGTTACTTTTTTTGACCCTGATAGAGGATAGAATACACCAAACAGATATATTGTACACATTTTAAGGTGGCCATAAATTCCTTAAAAGGGAAACTAAACAGTTTTCTTTTGAAATTTATTTTCCAACTCATTTCTGAAACATGATTTCAAAATAAATAGTCACACAAAAACAATAGTTGTAGAGATCTGTGGGATGACAAAACTGCACAGTAAGAGCAATTAACTACTGCTCTTTAGCTCTTTGTTTCATTTCACACACAGACAGACACACACATATACACACACACATGCTTCATTGATATAAATTATATTGTCACTTTTGGGGAGTAAGTGTATGCCTTACAAACAGGTCAACCACAGAATCATGTGAATTTTTAATACAACCCCTACCATTTGTTTAGTTTTAGTACCTTTTTATAGTATTACAGAAGGAAAACTCTAGTAAATTTGGGCAATGTTGGTTGAGTGGATGCATAGCAAGAACTACATTTGTATTGGTGAAACAGGTCAAAATGAATGAAGGTGCAAAACAATTAAGACATCTGAACATGCAGACATGAACCATTCTCCTATGGCACCCATCTCCATGCTCCATGATATGACTGGTGCAAATAATTTGCCAAATTCATTATGATTGGACAACCCCCACATACACAAAAAAATCCTTCCAATATACCAATTTCCCTGTTGTATTTCAATAAAGATCAAGTACGACATCATTGGTCTGACCGAAACGAGAAGACACCAATCACATCATGCCGTTTTCGACACTGGAGAAGAACTGTTCCTTGGAACATGTGATAAAAGAGGCGTCGGTGGTGTCGGTATCCTTAGCCACGAGCATTGATTCATTCGAATGCCTAACAACCCGAATCGGACGATTACACTTGAATAGATGTGGCTCACTACCGGCAGTTTCTATCTTTGTTGTCTATGCACCAACATCCAGTTATGGTGAAAGAGAAACTGAGAAGTTCTACATGGAGCTGGAGAAGTTCTATAAAGAAGATCACACCTTCTACAAGATCATTGTCGGTGATTTTAATGCCAAGATAGGACCAAGAAGATCAGTCGATGAACTCCACATCGGGACCCATGGCCTAGAATGGAACAAACAGGGTGACAGACTGTCTGAGTTCATCATGTCAACCAAAACCTTCCATGGTAACTCACAGTTCCAAAGGGCTGAATCTAAACGTTGGACATGGGAGTCTCCCGATGGACGGTACCACATCATATTCAATCGGCGGTTTTGCCTAACCAATGTTGCTGTTGTCCCAAAATTCCAAACGGGATCAGACCACCGTCTTCTTTGTGCAAAATTCTACCTCACAGAACAAGGAGAAAAGAATGCAAGGTTTAAGAAGAGGACTCCCAGAACGACCACCAACTGGGAGCTCTTTGGCTCTGTTGCGGCAACATGGGAAGATGCCGTCATTGACAACACTGATGAGGAATACAATCGAATGATTCAGCACCTCCATGATTGTGCGAGGAATGCCAAGAGAGAGATAACCACAAAAAACCGCCTTTCTTCGAACACTCTTGAACTTATTCGCCAACGTGGCTTGGCATATGCCTCAGGCAACCACAAGCGAACATCCGAACTGGCAAAACAGTGCGGAGAAGCCATCAAGGATGACCTCAAACACAGGAGAGCAGCAGTACTGGTAGATGTGGCAGAAGCTGCGAAAAGCATTCGTAATGCCCGCCTGTCCTTCACCAACTACAAAACCGAGATGACTGCCCTCCGACATCATGATGGATCTATCACATCTTTCAGAAGGGCAATGGAGAAGATTATTCATGACTTCTACTCAGATCTCTTTAATAGCCACGTCCACTTGCCCACATACCACATACCACATGATGGATATGTCGTTCCCAATGTTCTCCCTTCCGAAATCCAACATGCCATCTCGTCAGTAAAGAAACAAAGAGCACCTGGCCCAGACAAGATCAGACCTGAACACCTGAAGAACTTACCATCAGTACTCATCAATACATTGGCTCGGCTCTTCACACGCTACCTGTCTGAATGCAAGGTTCCATCCCAGTGGAAAACCAGCAGGACTGTACTACTATACAAGAAGGGAGACATCCACGACATTGGCAACTATCACCCAATCTGTCTATTGTCTGTCGTCTACAAACTGTTCACTCGAGTCATCCTAAATAGGATTAGAAGAACACTAGATGAAGGACAACCATGTGAACAAGCCGGATTCCGAAAAGGATTCAGTACCATTGACCATATCCACACGATTACTAAGCTCATTGAGGTTTCTCGGGAGTTCAAGATGCCGCTCTGTCTAACGTTCATTGATTTAAAGAAGGTCTTTGATTCTGTTGAGATGGAAGCGGTCATGGAAGCCCTAGCCAATCAGGGCGTACAAACTCAATACATCAGGATCCTTCGTAAGCTCTATTGCGGATTCACTACCAAGATCTCACCATTCTACAAAGAAGTAATCATCCATATCAAGAGAGGGATTCGGCAGGGTGATACCATTTCAACAAAACTCTTCAGTGCCACCCTCGAGAATATCATGCAATGACTGGAATGGGAAAGCATGGGAGTGAAGATAGAGGGTCGGCAACTACACCACCTCCGCTTTGCTGATGACATCGTTCTAATAACACCAAACATCAGCCAAGTGGCACAAATGCTGAACGACTTTGACCGTGAATGTGGAAAGGTCGGACTACAGCTGAATCTTATCCTGACGCTCCATTCGCTCTCAATGGAACCACCATCTCCGAATACAACAGTTATATATACCTAGGTCGAGAAATCAACATGATGAATGACCTGGCACCTGAGTTGCACCAGAGGAAGAGAGCGGCTTGGAATGTCTTCAAGAACGTTGAAGAAATAACTAAAAGGACAAAGAACCTCCAGCTATGAGCACATATCTTTGATTCCACTGGTCTTCCTGCATTAACATATGCCTCAGAGACCTGGACCCTACGAAAACAGGATGAGAATGCTATACGGGTCTCTCAAAGAGGAATCGAAAGAGCTATGCTTGGAATATCACGATTCACTCAAATGAGAGATAGAATCCGGAGTTCTAATCTTCGTCAACGCTCAAGAATCAGGGACGCTGTCTCATTTGCCAAAACATCAAAAATTAGATGGGCTGGACACGTAATGAGATTTACAGACAACCACTGAACTAGAGCCGTTACTGATTGGATTCCATGGGACATCAAAAGATCACGTGGACGCCCACCTACAAGATGGTCAGACTTCTTCGTCAAGAGCCTGAATGATCGGTTTGAGGCTCTGCATTTTCCTAGAACGAATAGATACCATTGGGCTATGCTAGCACGCAACCGGGATGAATGGAGACGTTACTGGCACCCGCTCGAGTAAATCGATGAATAACGGGGATTAAGTGATTAGTGATTTCAATAAAGAAGAAATTTCTCAAGAGCATCAGGCATTATTTTTTACTACATGAATATGAGATAAATGAGAGAAAAGATTTCCTTCAGCACCAAGCAAAAGAGAGGAAGGAGTTAACCACTACAGTTTCATGCATGTCACTTGTCTTCAAGTTTTCTACCCCTGAAGGGGAAACATTAGCCAAGTTTTATCAAAATGGGTCAGGGGAAAAAAAGAGTCCATTTTCTGACCTAACCTCCTACTGAGGACAGAACTATTAATGTGTTGTTTGTCTCATGTTCTAATAGGGCTAGGACAAACGCTGGAAATATTACATAAAACTCACAACTCTAGACAACAGAGACAAGGGAATGAATTGGAGGACATGCACCCCAAGTATAACTAAATACAATATATACTGAACAAGGTGTGCACATTAATTATTCTTTATAGATGAAGGTAAAGGTAAAGGCCCTCCCGTTGATCGTCGATTTGCTCGAGCGGGCCCAGTAACGTCTCCATTGGAGACTTTGTTGTTACTGTGTCTGGCATATCGAATACTCTCGGTATTTGATAACTTTTACTATATCAGAAAATTTTAAAATATTTGTACTTATTTTAATTATGGAATTTAAGGGCGTTCGCCTTACAAGCGGCCAACATGGCCGACCCGAGTTCGATTCCTCCGCCCCTCTCGGAGAGCCCGGCAAGCTACCGAGAGTATTCGATATGCCAGACACAGTAACAACAAAGTCTCCAATGGAGACGTTACTGGGCCCGCTCGAGCATTCTTTATAGATGGGCTGAAATATTGTATTTTTCAAAATTTACTCCAAACCAAAATGGAATGAACTGAGAGACAGAGTACATCTGTAACATTCAGGAGACCTGGATTTCATAGCACCACCCAAGTTTCCCCAAGCACTGCCAGAATTGATCCCTGAGCACTGAGCCTAGAATAGCCCACAGATTCTGTTAGGTGCCCCTAAGCCATATCATCATCATCATTATGATAACGTCATAATGAAAATTTTACGGTTTGGCTTGGAATCTCTTCCTATTTACTTTGCTTAATTTTCTTATTGTTACTGCCAGAGAATTCAAAGCAAGGAAATTAGAAACTGTAGGATTTTCTCAAAGAAAATCTTTTATTGATATAAATAGGGGAAAAGTTTCCAATTGTCAATAATCACACCTTGGATAAACCTCATTGGCTACTGTTACTGCACTGCGCAAAGCTATTGTTTAATATAAATATGAATTAAAGCATGTAAATATGAATTAAAACATATAACACTTTCTTTGACTTATTATAGAAGTGATTGAAACATGATAATAAAATTTTTAGAGGGCTAATGGAAATATGAATACTTACCTGAATTTTAAAGCATAAACTATGGGAAGATGGAAAACCTGCATGAAATTAACTAGACTTCAGTTTCACTAATTAAGAGAACTACAGGTCTGTCAATCAAATAATAATAGGTGAGTTGGAGCACATGATAAATTTGTATTTTATTAAATTAGCTATGGAATCTTCCTCACCTTGTCTTCTATGTGGAAGAGCATCACTTTGCTAAATATGTAGACAAAAGATTGATTGTGCAGATTAGTAGGATTCCAATAGAACATGTTTCATCTTCCAAATCTAATAGAACTTTCCAATCCATAAAACACAAGAAGAGAAAACTGTGAATCAGACTTGACACACATTTCAAAGAGCTGATGAGGTTGCAAATCACTTCCGCCCCACTCTCGAGTTCCCACGATAATGCTTGGCACTTACACCGTGTTTTCTAGCTTCAAAGAGCTACAAACTTTAACTAATTAATCTTTACACTACCCAGTGAGAGAGCGGTAAAAAACCCCTTGAAGAGTGCATCTAACTATATCATTCACACTTTCCTCTATAGAATTCAGTAGACATGCAATGTTGTATTTTGTTATCTTTCTATTTCACTACATCTTGAGAGAGAGAGAAGCCATCCATATGTTAATATATGATGCATCACCATCAACCATGAATCAAATGATGTACGTGAAATTCAATCTGCAACCCACCACTAACAAAGAAAGATATATGTACAGCCAGCACAGAAAAAAACATATGGTACATTCTTCTGTAATTTCCTTTCTCATCCATTTTACAGCTCTCCAGATCATCCAGTGTGGGCATTCTGGATTGGAAATGACTAAAATACCTTCTTGACAATGTGTTCTTCAGCTAATTTTTAGCAATTTTTATTTATTCTGAAATAAAAAGTATTAAAATGAAAAAAAATCTCTGTTACCTCCAATATAAGAGAATACAATATGGTAAAGCTTCACCCAAAAAAGGAGTATTTAAGTAAAATGTTAAGAATTCTCTCTACTGGAAGTCCCTTCTCTCCACAGGTAGCTGGTCATAGCAGTCTACCATAACAAGTCTATTCCTGCAGGAAGGCCAACGTGGGGTCATTCAGGAGAGGGCAATTTTTACAAAGAGCTAAGTTTCTTTTCCCAAAAATAGGAATAACACCAAGCATTTACTGGGATAAACTCATTTTAAAATAAAGAACTGATTTTATTTTGCAGCTCAAATAAATTCTGGTCACTTTCAAGTTTTTTAACCCTTATCTAATCCCTGTACAGAACTAAAAATATTTAGACACTTTTACATACTAAAGAAGTAGTACAACTGGGAGGGCATCCAATCAATGCAGTCATGTCATTTAAAAAAAATTCCCTGGTGTCCTATTTTCGCTAAGGATATAGCTATCATTCAATGATGATCTATTTTACAAATTCCCTAGGACACCATTGGGGTAAGACTGGATAAAATGTTTAACATGACTTCTACAGACTTTCTTTGTAACTAAGTGTGCAGCTAAAGGATCAACTTTGCAGAAACACACCAGCTAAATTTTGATTTTTTGTTAACAATCTTTACTTTCAATTTATAAGTGTTGTTCTTTCAAGCTTATCTAATATGGACTGTTGAATGTTTAAGTGAAATAAAGAAAGGTAAGTTGAAACTATCTGACTTCTTAGTTTTAATAATACAATCATTTTACAATTTCTCTAATCAATTACACAAGGCTAGTGATGGTCACCATGTCACATTGGTATATTCTTTGAGTCTAGAGAAAATAAAATAAAATCCTTTTGGAAAGGGGAATAAATGAAAGATTTTACATATATCTACCTTAACACAAACAATAAACTCACATTCTATCTAGTTATAAAGAAATTTAGCCCTTAATTCTTATTTTCTCTCCTTGTCTGTCTTAAATGGTTGAACTTGAAAATGGAAAAAAAATAGAAGTCTATATAGAGTGACAGACATTTTACACAGTATGAGTGTGTATGTTTATTGATACTAACTTCCTGTCACAGGAAATGTTACAGATGTGCATGTGTGTGTATGCATGTGTGGGTGTGTGTATGTGTCTGTCTGTCTGTCTGTCTGTGTGGAGAGGAAAAGAGAGAGTCAGTGAGAGCATGAGAAAGTGAAAAAGAGAATGAGTGAAAAAAGTGTTAAAGTTATGGAGAGAGGGAGAGAGATGATTTTTTGGGTAAGAGTAATCCAGCAGTAACTGGAACCCAGACACACAGTGAAATTCTAAGTACATTATAAAGGCCATCTGCTGCCAGAATTCCTTCTTGGAGGGAGGTCAGTTCTCCCATTTGATGTCTTCAACTATCTGAACAGAGTCCATGTGACATTATGAAAGATAAAGAATTTCAGGCAAAATTTATTGGTTCAAAGGCTAACTTCAAAAAAACTCAGACATATCTATAATAATGCTCGACAGCTTATTATTATTCATAACTATAGACCTTACACATTTAGGCCTTTACATAAAGACCTAAACTACTTACATATAAAGTTAATCAGTCTATTGAGAACTCTGCAAGATCTATTATAAACAGACATAGGAACTATCCACTTGCTTAGTTCAATGTGATCTGGGCATTGATATAGAAGAATAGTCTTTATTCCTACAACAGGGTGGCCACGGATTGGTGAGCTACATCTACTGCTCACATTTTAGCAACAGTGTCTCAGCAATCTGAAAATACCTGTGAATTTGAGTCATTGCTTTAGAGAATTCATCTGGAATCTGAGCTTGAACCCTAGTGACTGCCCTGGGAAACTCTGATCTTGGTCAAACTAATTTCAGAGACTATAGAGAGTTGTTTCTGCTCATTTACTCCTGGAAAGTCTGAGCTAGTACAGACTTAACTGGAAACTAAAACAGTGAAAGTGAACTTCATACAGGACCAGGGGCTTCAAGGAGAATAACTGCTAATATCAAACAAGCCTAAAATATAGTAGATGCAGTAAAGCTTTGGTTCATTCCTACAAATCGCATTGTTTTTTATATGTGTATGTATACACAAGCTCCGTAAGGTTTGTCCTGGGGGCTCAGACATAAAGAGATCACACAGGGACAAGACAGGGTAGGAACTGGGGGATCTAACATGACTGGTTAGTCTGGACTGAGAGGGGCATATTCTTCTTTCTGGTCTCTCCTTGAAAATAAAACAAACCATGAACTGACTGCAAGGAAGAAAATTGCAAAAAAGAAAATTTAATCTCTTTGTTATAGCCTTGTAAACCCTTTATGTTATCGCTAAGGTTTCATTTAAATATTTTAAACACTCGTTCCTAATCTTGTCTACCAACATGGGAGATATGGTACAAAAGTAGGCAAAATTGACATGCAGGAGCGTGGAAAGAGGCTCAGAGAGAGATTCACTGCCTGAGACGTATGTGAACATATTGGAGATGCCTAAATGCATTAGGGAGAAGCAAAACTGATTTAATACCGTTACAAAACTAAGCATGAGTATATCACAGACTACAAATGTATTTATTTAGTAGAAAAGCTAGATTTCACATACTAACTCTGTCTGGATTTGCACATGTTTAAACCCTCCATTATTCCAAAAACATCTCATAATAAACACATCTGCTTTGGAATGAATGAAAAAGTACTATTTGTCCTCTAATGGAAACAAAATATCATGAGGGCTAATCTTAAACCAGGAGAATATTTCAGCTTCAAGAAAATATTTAACTTGAGACAGAGCAATACTGATTATGCTATTTTTTGATATTATGATAATGGATTTAAATTAGGATCTCCTTAAAATTTTCACCTTGACTGGTGGTCTGGCCACCAAACTAAATGACAAACACTACTAATCTAAGAGGAGCATTTGTATTAGGATTTTTCTTCTTTAGAATATGAATTGGTTTCAATTCTGGCCATGGAAATATGGCACCGCTAAACATCAAGACCCAAATAATCTCATCAATAAATAACAAAACTTTAGCAAGATTAAATAACCTAAAATATTGCCATATTCTCATTAGAATGAGAGAGTAGTTGAAACTTCTGAGCACAGTAATGTTAAGCGAATCTTAATTATATTTTTGACATTTGTCAGGATATGTCCTAGATAACAATTTCAGTTTTCAAAATTTTTTTCTTCCATATTTTTTTCATTTTTACAAATTGGGCCAAAATCCTAGATAACATCAATATTTTTCCTGTCTTCATTCCTATGCAGAAAAATGAAAATAACACAATAGCTTAGTTTGACTCAATCCATGTATAGATAAATCATATTCATTAACACTTACTTTTGTACCTGGAATACTGACATTAAACTTTTTAAGAGGAATACTGATTATGTTTTCTCTCTGTTAAAAGTCATTGAAACCTTTTCTATTTTGCATGAGCAAATACTGTTATTCTAGAAATAGAAATTATACTCACTCAAGCATATTTGTGTTGCTTGTTTTATCTTACTCTATGTACTGGCAGCACATTCCTTTTATGTCCAAGTTTTAAGGAAATTAGAGCATATTTCTTGGTTAAATCTTTGAAGACAGAAAGAAAATATTTCATTAAGAAACTATAGCACTCAAACAATCCCCTTTTGCCCTGTACCAAATAACCTCTCCCTTGAGTGAGTATCTGAGTAGAATATTCTGATATTAAGTCTGGAGCTAATAACTGACACCCAGTGTCTCCTGGGAAGGGCCCAGAGAGACTCCAGAGGAGGTGTGGACATTCATCTCAGAAACGTAACATGTCTGCATTTTATTTTCCTTTTCCTCTTTTTAAAATAATACAGGTAGCATGGGTACAGTGGTGTTAAATTTTATGATTTTGATGTGTAAAGGCTCTACAATGTCACCAGTACCAAATGCCCAACACTCCATGTCCTTGTCAACTTCATCTTTAGTAAGGGACATTTTGTCTGGGGAGAAGACAAATATGACCACAATTTTTTTCTTTTTATTGAATCACCATGAGATACAGTTACAAAGTTTTTATGTTTGAGTTTCAGTCATGCAATGATCAAACACCTATCCCTCCACTAGTGCACATTCTCCACCACCAATGTCCCCAGTATCCACCCTTCCCATCCACCCCCACCCCCTGCCTATATGGCAGATAATTTCCTTCTTACTTTCTCTACTTTGGAGCATTATGGTTTGCAATACAGATACTGAGAGACTGTCACATTTGGTCCTTTATCAACTTTCAGCACACATCTACCATCCTGAGCGATCCCTCCAACCATCATTGACTTAGTGATTCCCCTCTCTATTCCAGCTGCATGAACACAAATTAAGCAGGTTGAGTTGGTGCCACAGGCCCCTTTAAATACCAACCTTGCAAATCCTGAGGAGAGTTTTCTCCCTTGGGCTTGTTTGTCTGATTGAGAAAGTCTTATTTTGCTTTGTTCTGTTCAATAAAATCTCTTGCTATATATATATATATATATATATATATATATACACATATATATAATATGTATGCAATATACAGGGTTCCTTGCATAAAAGAGGATAGAAAAAAATTTGTTTCAGGCCTAGGAGAGGGATCCCCCTGCATGTGAATTCTTCAAAACTCTTTAGAAAAGGAATCTGAGAACATGTTACCTATTTATCCATTAGTCACGATCAACCCAACTACATGATTCAAATGGAACTTGAAATGTTGGTAATTCATATTCTCCTGAAGAAAAGTGCCTTTAAAAATATTAGCTAGATGAACGGCTCCAATTCCAAACAGGAGACTTTCCCAACTCCTCGCCTAGTGCCAGGGACTCTTTCCGGAGCCGCGGCCGCATTAGCGGCCGCGAAATATTTTCCCACTACATATGCCATAGGAACCATAAGCTAACTTCTTAGATGGAAACTTCTCTATTTTAGCTCGGCCACTAGAAACACAGTAGCCAATAACTCATAAGCCTATCTTAACTCACACTGCATATCAAAGCAGAATAGTAACAGTGAACGTGAAGGACTAAACCACACCTCTCACAATGGTAAAGCAACGCAAAAGCCCACCAAACTTTCATATTGAAGAGTCTAGCCCAGATGACACCAACAGTACTGTAGTGTTAGACAACCTCTCTGACAAGGAATTCAGAAGGGAGCTACTTAGGATGCTTAGGGAATTAAAAAAAATAATGGAAACCAATGCCAATAGAAGACAAGAGGATCTGAAGGCAGAAATGAGGAAAATGCAATCAGAAATGTCAGACCTGAAAAATCTCGTAGGCGAATTGAAAAGCTCAGTGGAAGGCCTCAGCAGCAGAGTAACAGCTGCTGAGAACAGAATCAGTGAGCTCGAAGATGAAGTTCAGAGACTCTCCAGAAAAGAGCAGAAAATGGAAAAGAGACTCACAATTCGGGAACAGATGGCAAGAGAAGATCGTGATGAAGCCAAGAGGGGTAACATAAGAATTATTGGAGTCCCAGAGGGACAGGAAGAAAACCTCGATGAAGAAGAAACTGTCAAAGAAATCATTGCTACAACATTTCCAGAGCTGAAGAAAACTTGTGACCACATTCAGGAGGCCCGAAGGGTACCAGCTAGAAGAAATCCGAATAAAAATACCCCAAGACACATTCTGATCAAAATGACCAAAACCTTAGACAGAGACAAAATTCTGAAAGCAGCAAGATCAAAGAAAGAAATCTCTTACAAAGGAGCATCCTTAAAATTCACAGCTGATTTTTCTGATGAAACCCTCATGGCCCGAAAACAGTGGTGGGACATAGTAAAAAAACTCAATGAAATAAATGCCTCCCCCAAAATACTTTTCCCAGCGAGACTCTCATTCATAATAGAAGGAACAACACACAGTTTCACAGACAAACAACAGCTCAGGAACTTCATAGACTCAAAACCATGGTTACAAGAACAACTAAATAGGCTACTTTAAGGCAAGAAAGGCCCCTCAAATACACCAAATTTTAACAGAACAATGGGACAAAATCCCATAACAATAATCTCTCTCAATGTCAATGGGCTAAACGCACCAATTAAAAGACATAGAGTGGCAGGATGGATTAGAAAATTGAACCCAACATTCTGTTGCCTGCAAGAAACGCATCTCAATAGTCAAAGCAAACACAGACTCAGAGTCAAAGGCTGGAAAACAATCCTACAGGCAAACAGCTCCCATAAAAAAGCTGGGATAGCCATCCTTATATCAGACCACATCAATTTCAGAGTGAGGAAGGTCATAAGAGACAGTGAAGGCCATTTCTTATTGATCAAAGGATCTGTACAACAGGAAGAACTTACAATAATAAATGTATATGCACCTAATGAGAGACCAGCAAAGTACTTAAAACAACTACTCATAGATTTGGAAAAAGACATCAATAGCAACACAATACTAGTGGGAGACTTCAACACTGCTTTGTCACCTCTTGATAGATCAACCAGACTCAAGCTTAGCAAGGACATACTTCATTTGAGGGAAACAATGGAAGAAAGGGACTTAGTAGATATATACAGGACACTTCATCCACAAAAAGCTGAATACACATTCTTCTCAAGCGTACATGGAACATTCTCCAAGATAGACCACATGCTGAGCCACAAAACATGCCTCCATAAAATTAAGAAGGTAGAGATTGTATCAACAATCTTCTCAGACCATAAATGCGCTGAAATTAGAAGTAAATCACACACAAAAACAGAAAACTAAATCAAACACCTGGAAATTAAACAGTGCACTATTGAACAACGAGTGGATTAGACAGGAAATCAAAGAGGAAATCAAAAGATTCCTAGAAACGAATGAAAATGAGAACACGAGTTACCAAAACTTATGGGACACAGCAAAGGCTGTGTTAAGAGGAAAGTTTATAGCTCTACAAGCATTCCTCAGGAAGGAGGAGCGAGCACACATAAGTAATCTAACCTCACAGCTTAAGAGCTTGGAGAAGGACCAAAAAAAGGAGCACAACCCGAACAGGAGAAAGGAAATAATAAAACTCAGAGCAGAGATTAACGAGATGGAAACCCAAAAAACAATCTGAAAGATCAATGAAACCAAGAGCTGGTTCTTCGAGAAAATTAACAAGATCGATAAGCCTCTAGCAAAACTCACAAAGAAAGGGAGAGAGAAAACCCTAATAAACCGAATCAGAAATGAAAAGGGGGTCATTACAACAGAAACCACAGAAATTCAGAGGATCCTCAGGGAGTACTTTGAAAAGCTTTATGCCACGGAACATCAAAACCTCGAGGAAATGGATAAATTCCTAGACTCCTACAGACTCCCAAGGCTGAACCAAGAAGACCTGGAATACCTGAACAGACCTATCACCATCAAGGAAATTGAAATGGTAATAAAAAGTCTCCCCAAGCACAAAAGTCCTGGCCCGGATGGATTCACTAGTGAATTCTTCCAAATCTTTAAAGAGGACTTACTCCCAATGCTCTTTAAGCTTTTCCACGAAATTGAAATATCAAAAACACTTACAAACAGTTTCTACGAAGCAAATATCACACTGATACCAAAAGCAGACAGAGATACCACAAAGAAAGAGAATTACAGGCTGATATCCCTGATGAACACAGATGCAAAGATCCTCAACAAACTACTAGCAAATAGAATCCAACTACTCATCAAAAAGATCATACACCATGACCAAGTAGGATTCATCCCAGTGATGCAAGGATGGTTTAACATTCGGAAATCGATCAACATAATCCACCATATCAACAAAAGAAAAGATAAAAAGCATATGATCATATCAATAGATGCAGAGAAAGCATTTGATAAGATCCAGCACCCCTTAATGATGAAAACCCTAGCCAAAATGGGTATAGAGGGGACCTTCCTCAACATAATTAAAGCCATCTACCACAAGCCTACAGCAAGCATCATCCTCAATGGGGAAAAATTGAGAGCCTTCCCTCTAAGATCAGGGAGGAGACAAGGATGCCCACTCTCTCCACTGCTGTTCAATATAGTACTGGAAGTACTTGCAATAGCGATTAGGCAGGAAAAAGATATTAAGGGCATTCAGGTAGGAAAGGAAGAAATCAAGCTCTCACTATTCGCAGATGATATGATACTCTACTTAGAGAACCCAATAACTTCCACCAAAAAACTCCTAGAAACAATAGACTCGTATAGTAAAGTTGCAGGTTATAAAATCAATACCCAAAAGTCCATGGCTTTCCTATACGCAAACAGTGAGAGAGAAGAAAGCAACATGAAAAAAACAATCCCGTTCACAATTGTGCCCCAGAAAATCAAGTACCTAGGAATCAGCTTAACTAAGGAAGTAAAGGACCTGTACAAAGAAAACTACAAAACGCTACTTCAGGAAATAAAAGAGGACATGAGGAAATGGAAAGATATCCCCTGCTCATGGGTCGGGAGACTTAACATTGTCAAAATGGCAATACTACCAAAAGCATTGTATAAATTCAATGCAATCCCTATAAGGATACCCATGACATTCTTCAAAGAAATGGAGCAAACACTCCTGAAATTTATATGGAACAATAAGCCCCCACGAATAGCTAAAGCAATTCTTGGGAAAAGGAAAATGGGAGGAATCAACCTCCCGAACTTCAAACTGTACTACAAAGCAGTAATAATTAAAACAGCATGGTACTGGAACAAAGGCAGAACTGCAGACCAATGGAACAGGGTTGAATACACTGACATCTCTCCTCAATCATATGCTCATCTAATCTTTGATAAAGGTGCAAGTAATGTGAAGTGGAGTAAGGAAAGCCTCTTTAATAAATTGTGTTGGCATCACTGGACGGCTACATGCAAAAAAATAGGCTCAGAACTCTGCCTAACACCATGTACAAAAGTAAGATCAAAATGGATTAAAGACCTCAACATCAGACCAGAAACCATAAGGTACATTGAAGATAAAGTTGGAAAAACCCTCCATGACATTGAAGCTAATGGTATCTTCAAAGATGCCACGCCACTGGCCGAGCAAGTGAAAACAGATATAGATAAATGGGACTATCTTAAACTAAGAAGCTTCTGCACCTCCAAAGAAACAGTGACCAAAATACAAAGACAGTCTACAGAATGGGAAAGGATATTCACCGAATACACATCTGACAAGGGGTTGATATCCAGGATATACAAAATACTGGTTAAACTCCACAAGAAGAAAACATCCAACCCCATCCAAAAATGGGGCAATGAAATGAACAGAAACTTTCTCAAAGAAGAAATCCGAATGGCAAAAAAGCACATGAGAAAATGCTCTACATCATTAATCATCAGGGAGATGCAGATCAAAACCACAATGAGATACCATCTCACACCTCAGAGACTAGCCCACATTCAAAAGAACAAAAGCAACCGATGCTGGTTGGATGTGGCGAGAAAGGGACACTCCTTCACTGTTGGTGGGAATGTCCACTGGTTCAGCCCTTCTGGAAAACAGTATGGTCGATTCTCAAAAAATTAGAAATTGAGCTCCCATTTGACCCAGCAATACCACTCCTGGGAATATATCCCAGAGAGGCAAAAATGTATAGTCGAAGTGACATCTGTACTTGTTTGTTCATTGCAGCACTCTTTACAATAGCCAGAAACTGGAAGAAACCTGAGTGCCCAAGAACAGATGACTGGTTAAAGAAACTTTGGTACATCTACACAATGGAGTACTATGTAGCTCTTAGAAAAGATGAAGTCATGAAATTTACATACAAGTGGTACAATATGGAAAGTATCATGCTAAGCGAAATGAGTCAGAAATAGAGGGATAGACATAGAAAGATTGCATTCATCTGGGGGATATAAAGTAACAAAGTATGAGATTAATACCCAAGAATAGCTGAGATCAGCACCAGGAGGATTACTCCATAACTTAGAGGCCAGCCGGGTATCCTAGAGGAAAGGGCAGTTCAGATAGAGAAGGGAGCACCAAATAAAGGATGTTTGGAGGATCCTCCCAGGAGGGGAGATGCATGTCGAAAGTAGACTATGGACTGAACATGTTTGCCACTCAATGCCTCTTTTGCAGACCACAACACCCAAAAAGAGAGAGAGAACACAGGGGATTGCCCTGCCACAGAGACAGGGGGGATGGGGGGATGGGGGTGGGAGGGATATTATCCATGGTGGTGGAAAATGGGCACTGGTGGAGGGATGGGTATCTGATCATTGTATAATTGAAACCAAAGCACAAAAAATTGTAAATCTACAACTTTAAAAAAAAATAAAATACAATAAAGGGGAAAAAAAAGAAAAAAAATATTAGCTAGAAGCTTCTGGGGATTATGATAATGTTCATACAGATTATTGTAGAGGTTCTCTTGGAACTGAGTGGGGTTTCTAATTACATACACATAATGGAAAGATGTGGTTGAAAAATATGATAATGGAAGAAACCTAAACTACTAGAATTAGTAAAATACAGAGTGGGCCTTTTTCATCCAAATTATGTATCTTTTAAAAAGAAAAAAAAGAACTCCTAATGCACTTTTTTTGTTCTTTCTCTGCAATTATGCTAACAAGTATCATGCTGAGAAAGGATTAGTCCTGATGGACAATCAAAGACAATGCTTCCTTCCTGGTAAAAAGGTGAGAAAATATGTAGGCATGGGACTTGCAGTTATTAGGCACAGCGGCAGGAGGTCCATCTGACCAGAGTTTGCTAAAGTAGGAAACTGCCTCGTCACTCTTGCAGTCTCCTCAGGGCCACCATAGAGGGAACATTTCTGAGTTGGTATGTCGAAATCACGCCACACACATCTCCGTGACAGTTTGACTTAGTGTGCTTCCCTCAGCTTGCCAGCCATGACACCTAGCCAGGTAAAAATCTCCCGGTGGGAAGAGGCATTTGGCATAGCAGCGGGATATGCACCTGCAAAAACTGGAGGATCAGAAAACATCCCTAAAGGGAAGAACCGACCCAACTCGCTCCCTGTATATAAAATATGGGAAAGCAGGATTTTCAAAGGCAAGGTTAAATTATGCTTCATGATATCCTCCTTCCTTTTAGTGGTAGCTAATACAGCTAAACGCTGAAAGGGTAAAACAAAATCTGTTGGTTTTCATGACACTCTTGAGTGATGATGATATGTTTTCCTAGATCTTTTTAATTTTTCAGTGACTGTTCTATTCCATGTGACCTTCTGAAAGTATTTTCCTTAATATCAAAGTTTGGAACATAAAAATCAAGACTTATTTTCTCTCTACTGTTAAATGCTGACATTTTACATCAAAATTCATTTCCGATTCTTTGAACAGATTCATTTAAGTAGCACAATAGGTAATGTGTTAGCCTACCCTTATATAGTGTGTAGACTACCGAAATTAGCATGAGAAAAATACAAGTCTTCAAATGAGCTAATCATATAATACTAAGTAAACATGCCTTGTCTAGAATATATGGGTTAGATTACATTCCAAAGGGACAACTTAGAATAAAAACATGGTTTCGTAGAAAAGGGTGTCTAATACAATCATTTTTAATGTACCTCCCAGAGACTGCTTTAAGGCAAAGGTGACCACAAGGCCAGTGGTTGATGGTTACAAGCCGTCTCCCCCAACATCTGTGTAAATAGATTCAAGGATCCAAAGGCTGCAGTCTCAAAAATTAAGCTACTAAAGGCCATAACTATAACTGTATAAAAAAATCTCCTGTCTACCCCTTCTTCTTACCCCCTACATCTTCTTTTGCTATTAATGAAAAAGAATGCCTGAAGACCACCAAGGAGAAAAAGGGCAGGAAGAGGACATGGGAATGATTACTTCCAAGAGTGCCTTGAAACAGTTGTTAATCCTCTTCGGAACTCTGTAGAAGTAATATCTGTGCATATAAATCAAACCAGACCCTTCAGATGCCATGTGCTTACCAACATGGGCACTATAAGTACTTGTCTTTACCCCTCTATTTCCCCATTGATTTCAGAGATAACAAGATTCATTAATATGACACCTAGGAGTGACACACTGTTCTTTGTGGGTTGCTGATATTTTCAAATATTGCCACACATGGAATTTGGCTATCCCACTTCCCAACAACAAGATCTAAAGAGATCTTTTTGTGTGTCATTAATTCACTGATATAAAATGACCATCTATTTATAGGAGAAAGAATACAAATTCTGATCTGAAGAGAAAAACTGCACATGTCTTTTTAGTTGAAGAATGGAGCAGAGGATGATGGTGCTTTTATTGAACCATGGGCATCAGGTACACAACATATAATTTCTCTGTGAGGATAAAGAAAAATGAAGAGTTACCATTTCCTAAGGGCCAAAGAGTTAACAGGGGCTAAGACCAAATTTAACTCCCTCCCAAATCCTCTTTTCTTTCTTCCAAGCCTTACTGTGCTTTTTTCAGAGTTATTGATTCACAGATAAGGAATATACTGGCATTGGAGAAATTTAAAATCTAGGGGATAAAAAAGAGCAGATATATCTCTGAAAATGGCATGAACTTTCAATTCTGATGAAAATCTATGAAAATTACTATCCATATTTTTTTTCTACTAACTGCTCAGAGCCCAATCTGTTCTCCAAATACTATCACTCTGAATGGCACACATTACTCCATTGCATGGTCATATCTTTCTTTTTCTCTAATATATGATATATATGTATCATATATAATATTTGCTCGAGCGGGCCCAGTAACGTCTCCATTGGAGACTTTTGTTGTTACTGTGTCTGGCATATCGAATACTCTCGGTAGCTTGCCGGGGTCTCCGAGAGGGGCGGAGGAATCGAACTCGGGTCGGCCATGTTGGCTGCGTGCAAGGCAGACGCCCTACCCGCTGTGCTATCTCTCCAGCTATAATGTATAATATATTACATATATGTATGATATATAAAGGAACTAATGTTCTTTTATTTTAGAATCAAGAAAGAAAAGAGAAAATATGTCATATCCACTATTGCATCATATCTATGACTTGAATTCAGGCTTCTATATGCCCACTTTCTTTTTTCATGGTATATTTTCATTTGTATCTTGAGTGGAATGATTCAATGCTCAGTTTCTTTATCATGTCTCAGTGGTGCTCAAAGGCCGGTGTGTAAGACATTACTTCTTGGCCTCTGGACACTACTCTCCAGGCCCCCAGTCCCTACTACTTGCCCCTCCACATCAGCTGAAACAACTGCAAGGGATTCACCACTCTATTTCAACTCCTTTGAGCTGGTTCTGTACACATAAAATACAGACTATATGGAAAAATTACTCAGCTGTGGAAGAAAAGGGAGTCAGGACCCAGGTTTGTGGTTGAGTAATAGAACATGGGGGGCTTTGCCCATGGGGAGCTGGGAGTTCAATTTCCTTGTGCTGTAAGAGATCCTTCAGTATACCAGTGAGCCCAGGGGCCACAAACAAAGTGTACAAATCTCTGGGGCACTGCAACCCTGCACAACAATAACCAAAGAAGGGAGAGAGGGAGCATCAAGAGAAAGCACTGCCTTTTGTAAGCACATGGATGGGATTGGAAAGGATTATGCTCAGTAAAATAAGTCACAAAGTATGAGATAAAGATTCAGTTTGATGCCGATTTTATTCAATATACAAAATATATTGGATATATTTTTAATAGAATATAAATCACTGGGGCCAACATAAGAGAGAATCATAACCAAAAGAGCTTTTGAACCCAGAAAAAGATGTTGTATACCAGGGGTCAAAGAGAAAGGGGTAGGTAGGAGTCATGGTGAGGGCAGGCACTTTAAGTGTTATGGCACTTTGGTGGTTTGGTGTGGTAAGACATGCTTATTTAGAGGTGTGAAGTTGTTCTATGGAAATGTTGTACTATTATAAAGTAACAAAAATTGATTAAATGGCATTTGAAAGTAGTATAATGTCTTTCCTTCCTTATGACAGAAAGAATACATAGTATTAGTATATAATATTATAAACCTATGTAATGGGCTGGAGCGATAGCACAGCAGGTAGGGCGTTTGCCTTGTACATAGCCAATCTGGGTTCGATTCCTTCGCTCCTCTTGGAGAGCCTGGCAATCTACCAAAAGTATCTCACCTGCACGGCAAGGCCTGGCAAGCTTCCTGTGACGTATTAGATATGCCAAAATCAGTAACAGCAAGTCTCACAATTTGTTGTGATATATAACTGGTGCCCACTTGAGCAAATTGATGAACAATGGGAGGAGAGTGCTACAGATCTACAGTGCTATACTTGTGTAATATATTAATAGATAATATTATATAATTATATAAAACCTAAAATACATAAAAATAATGCAGAGAAATAGTGTCACATATTAACTAAAAATGCATTAAAGACTTGTATGTTAGTCCTGAAGCCATAACATTTATACAAGAAAATACTTCATAACATTGGTTTAAAAGCTGTATTCATTTACTTCCTTCTATTGGCAAGGAGAAAAGTATAAAAAAAACTAAGTTCTGTAATCTTTATACTAGAAAGCATCTATGCAGTGAGGGGAAAATTATAAAATATAAAAGTACCCTAATTCATGAAAGAAAATATTGACTTAAGATGCATCTGACAAAGGAATAAATATTCAAGATATTTAAGGCACTCACAAACTCAACAACTGGAAAATTGGGGAAAGGAACTGAATAAAATACTTTACCAAGAAAGACATGCAGATGGCCAGCAGACAGGTGAAAAAAATGCTCATTATCACTTATTATCAAGGAAATGAAAATCAAAAGGACAAGAAGGTATCACCTCCCACCTGTGAGAATGGCCTAATCAAAAGGCCAGATAAAAAAGTGTTGATAGGGTGGTGGAGAAACAAGCACTCTCATGTACTGCTGGGAATGTAAATTGGTCCAACATGTATGCGTCTATGAAAAACGATTAAGATTTTTCAAAATATTAAAAATGCATCAATTATACATTGCAGCAATTGTATTTGGAGGTATCTGTTTCAACAATATAAAATTATTAACTTAAAAAATATATGTAAATGTATATTCATTGCACCACTATTTACTATAGCCAAGATCTGGAAACAATCCAAGTTTAATTAGAAAAGCGAGTTAAGTGGTCATATATATGGAATACTACTCAACTCTAAGAAGAATAAAATCTTGCTATTTCATGGAGGAAACAAGAGGTAATCATGTTAAGTGAAATAAGTCAGAAGGATAAAGACAAAAATTGTACGAGCTCACTCATATTTGGGGTATAGAGTTTCAAAGAATGGGGAAAGTCCGAAGAAGCACAAAGAAAGGGCCCATATGGACCAAAGAACCAGGTGAGCAGAGGAGAAATGGGAGAACATGTAGTGAATATGGGTACTTTGTGGCGAGTATAGTGTGATGACATACATTTTGTTTTGTTTTTGTTAGGGCGGGAGCGATAGCACAGCAAGTAGGGCTTTTGCCTTGCATGCAGCTGGGTCGGCCAACCCAGGTTCTATTCCTCCGTCCCTCTCAGAGAGCCCAGCAAGCTACTGAGAGTATCTAGCCCGCACAGCAAAGCCTGGCAAGCTACCCGTGATGATGTATTTGATATGCCAAACACAAGTGTCAAAATGGAGACGTTACTGAGCCCACTCGAGCAAATTAATGAACAACGGGAGGATAGTGACAGTGACAGTTTGTTTGGGGGGCCATATCTGTGCTCAGGGCTTCCTCCTGGCTCTGCACTCAGGAATCACTCCTTCCAGGACTTGTAGGACCATATGGGATGTGGGAGATGAACTTGGGTTAGCCACATGCAAGGCAAGCTTCCTAGCCACTGTACTTTCACACTAACCCTGGTGGTTATATTTTGAAAAGGTGTGAAATTGTGCCCATGAAACATAGACAATAAGTATAATCCAATACCATCTGGTTTAGGTTTAATATATATGAAGTAATTTAGCTGATAGTTCAAATGCATGGTCTTTTATAATACAGCTCCTCAGTGGAATCAAACAGAGAAAACAAAGCCACATCAGAAAAATGTTATGAATGTTACTTATAAGAGTAACAAAACTACCATGGTTTTATTACTATACTTTCCTTTCTAAGGTAACATTGACATCTCAAATGATAATTGTGTGTGTGTGAGAGAGAGAGAGACAGAGAGAGATATATATATATATAGAGAGAGAATGAACAAGTACACTTTCAATGACAGCAAGATGGGTGTCATAAAACAAATGAAGAAATTCACCTGAAGGATATTGGTGGTGAATCTTACACCTTATTAAAACTCAGTAGCCTAGATAATTGAAGAATACAGAAGTTGGTTAAATCCACTTACTTTTACATAACCTACTCTTCTGGTGATTTATTGTTAACCAAAAGACAAGAGTGCATACTGTGTCTGAACAAAGTTTAAAAGGATTCCATCTTACTGGTTTTACCAGTGCTCTAAATTCCCAGGTAAAGGTCACACAACCAGAGGAAGATACCTCTCTCTCTCTCTCTAAGAGCGGAAGATACCTCTCTCTCTCTCTAAGAGCTTCTCAAAGAAAATATTTGTAGGGGTAATTGTTACCTCTTGGAATGCTACTAAACTTTCATACCTACATGCCGTGTAGGTTGATTCCCTAGTCCAACTAGGGAACTCATCTGATATCTTGGTAATGGTACAAAACCACAGATAAAAGAATTGAAAACTATGTATGTCAAGGATTTTTCTCATTTTTTTAAAATTTTTTATAATTTTTTTTTAATTTTTTTTCCCTTTATTTTATTTTATTTTTTTTAAAGTTGTAGATTTACAATTTTTTGTGCTTTGGTTTCAATTATACAATGATCAGATACCCATCCCTCCACCAGTGCCCATTTTCCACCACCATGGATAATATCCCTCCCACCCCATCCCCCCATCCCCCCTGTCTCTGTGGCAGGGCAATCCCCTGTGTTCTCTCTCTCCTTTTGGGTGTTGTGGTCTGCAAAAGAGGCATTGAGTGGCAAACATGTTCAGTCCATAGTCTACTTTCGACATGCATCTCCCCTCCTGGGAGGATCCTCCAAACATCCTTTATTTGGTGCTCCCTTCTCTATCTGAACTGCCCTTTCCTCTAGGATACCCGGCTGGCCTCTAAGTTATGGAGTAATCCTCCTGGTGCTGATCTCAGCTATTCTTGGGTATTAATCTCATACTTTGTTATTTTATATCCCCCAGATGAATGCAATCTTTCTATGTCTATCCCTCTCTTTCTGACTCATTTCGCTTAGCATGATACTTTCCATATTGTACCACTTGTATGTAAATTTCATGACTTCATCTTTTCTAAGAGCTACATAGTACTCCATTGTGTAGATGTACCAAAGTTTCTTTAACCAGTCATCTGTTCTTGGGCATTCAGGTTTCTTCCAGTTTCTGGCTATTGTAAAGAGTGCTGCAATGAACAAACAAGTGTAGATGTCACTTCGACTATACATTTTTGCCTCTCTGGGATATGTTCCCAGGAGTGGTATTGCTGGGTCAAATGGGAGCTCAATTTCTAATTTTTTGAGAGTCGTCCATACTGTTTTCCAGAAGGGCTGAACCAGTGGACATTCCCACCAACAGTGAAGGAGTGTCCCTTTCTCGCCACATCCACGCCAGCATCGGTTGCTTTTGTTCTTTTGAATGTGGGCTAGTCTCTGAGGTGTGAGATGGTATCTCATTGTGGTTTTGATCTGCATCTCCCTGATGATTAATGATGTAGAGCATTTTCTCATGTGCTTTTTTGCCATTCGGATTTCTTCTTTGAGAAAGTTTCTGTTCATTTCATTGCCCCATTTTTGGATGGGGTTGGATGTTTTCTTCTTGTGGAGTTTAACCAGTATTTTGTATATCCTGGATATCAACCCCTTATCAGATGTGTATTCGGTGAATATCCTTTCCCATTCTGTAGACTGTCTTTGTATTTTGGTCACTGTTTCTTTGGAGGTGCAGAAGCTTCTTAGTTTAAGATAGTCCCATTTATCTATCCCTGTTTTCACTTGCTCGGCCAGTGGCGTGGCATCTTTGAAGATACCATTAGCTTCAATGTCATGGAGGGTTTTGCCAACTTTATCTTCAATGTACCTTATGGTTTCTGGTCTGATGTTGAGGTCTTTAATCCATTTTGATCTTACTTTTGTACATGGTTTTAGGCAGAGTTCTGAGCCTATTTTTTTGCATGTAGCCGTCCAGTGATGCCAACACAATTTATTAAAGAGGCTTTCCTTACTCCACTTCACATTACTTGCAACTTTATCAAAGATTAGATGAGCATATGATTGAGGAGAGATGTCAGTGTATTCAACCCTGTTCCATTGGTCTGCAGTTCTGCCTTTGTTCCAGTACCATGCTGTTTTAATTATTACTGCTTTGTAGTACAGTTTGAAGTTCGGGAGGTTGATTCCTCCCATTTTCTTTTTCCCAAGAATTGCTTTAGCTATTCGTGGGGGCTTATTGTTCCATATAAATTTCAAGAGTGTTTCTCCATTTCTTTGAAGAATGTCATGGGTATCCTTATAGGGATTGCATTGAATTTATACAATGCTTTCGGTAGTATTGCCATTTTGACAATGTTAAGTCTCCCGACCCATGAGCAGGGGATATCTCTCCATTTCCTCATGTCCTCTTTTATTTCCTGAAGTAGCGTTTTGTAGTTTTCTTTGTACAGGTCCTTTACTTCCTTAGTTAAGCTGATTCCTAGGTACTTGATTTTCTGGGGCACAATTGTGAATGGGATTGTTTTTTTCATGTTGCTTTCTTCTCTCTCACTGTTTGCGTATAGGAAAGCCATGGACTTTTGGGTATTGATTTTATAACCTGCAACTTTACTATACGAGTCTATTGTTTCTAGGAGTTTTTTGGTGGAAGTTATTGGGTTCTCTAAGTAGAGTATCATATCATCTGCGAATAGTGAGAGCTTGATTTCTTCCTTTCCTACCTGAATGCCCTTAATATCTTTTTCCTGCCTAATCGCTATTGCAAGTACTTCCAGTACTATATTGAACAGCAGTGGAGAGAGTGGGCATCCCTGTCTCGTCCCTGATCTTAGAGGGAAGGCTCTCAGTTTTTCCCCATTGAGGATGATGCTTGCTGTAGGCTTGTGGTAGATGGCTTTAATTATGTTGAGGAAGGTCCCCTCTATACCCATTTTGGCTAGGGTTTTCATCATAAAGGGGTGCTGGATCTTATCAAATTCTTTCTCTGCATCTATTGATATGATCATATGCTTTTTATCTTTTCTTTTGTTGAAATGGTGGATTATGTTGATTGATTTCCGAATATTAAACCATCCTTGCATCCTGGGATGAATCCTACTTGGTCATGGTGTATGATCTTTTTAATGAGTAGTTGGATTCTATTTGCTAGTAGTTTGTTGAGGATCTTTGCATCTGTGTTCATCAGGGATATCGGCCTGTAATTCTCTTTCTTTGTGGTATCTCTGTCTGCTTTTGGTATCAGTGTGATATTTGCTTCGTAGAAACTGTTTGTAAGTGTTTTTGATATTTCAATTTCGTGGAAAAGCTTAAAGAGCATTGGGAGTAAGTCCTCTTTAAAGATTTGGAAGAATTCACTAGTGAATCCATCCGGGCCAGGACTTTTGTGCTTGGGTAGACTTTTTATTACCAGTTCAATTTCCTTGATGGTGATAGGTCTGTTCAGGTATTCCAGGTCTTCTTGGTTCAGCCTTGGGAGTCTGTAGGAGTCTAGGAATTTATCCATTTCCTCGAGATTTTGATGTTCCGTGGCATAAAGCTTCTCAAAGTACTCCCTGAGGATCCTCTGAATTTCTGTGGTTTCTGTTGTAATGACCCCCTTTTCATTTCTGATTCGGTTTATTAGGGTTTTCTCTCTCCCTTTCTTTGTGAGTTTTGCTAGAGGCTTATCGATCTTGTTAATTTTCTCGAAGAACCAGCTCTTGGTTTCATTGATCTTTCAGATTGTTTTTTGGGTTTCCATCTCGTTAATCTCTGCTCTGAGTTTTATTATTTCCTTTCTCCTGTTCGGGTTGTGCTCCTTTTTTTGGTCCTTCTCCAAGCTCTTAAGCTGTGAGGTTAGGTTACTTATGTGTGCTCTCTCCTCCTTCCTGAGGAATGCTTGTTGAGCTATAAACTTTCCTCTTAACACAGCCTTTGCTGTGTCCCATAAGTTTTGGTAACTCGTGTTCTCATTTTCATTCGTTTCTAGGAATCTTTTGATTTCCTCTTTGATTTCCTGTCTAATCCACTCGTTGTTCAATAGTGCACTGTTTAATTTCCAGGTGTTTGATTTAGTTTTCTGTTTTTGTGTGTGATTTACTTCTAATTTCAGCGCATTTATGGTCTGAGAAGATTGTTGATACAATCTCTACCTTCTTAATTTTATGGAGGCATGTTTTGTGGCTCAGCATGTGGTCTATCTTGGAGAATGTTCCATGTACGCTTGAGAAGAATGTGTATTCAGCTTTTTGTGGATGAAGTGTCCTGTATATATCTACTAAGTCCCTTTCTTCCATTGTTTCCCTCAAATGAAGTATGTCTTTGCTAAGCTTGAGTCTGGTTGATCTATCAAGAGGTGACAAAGCAGTGTTGAAGTCTCCCACTAATATTGTGTTGCTATTGATGTCTTTTTCCAAATCTATGAGTAGTTGTTTAAAGTACTTTGCTGGTCTCTCATTAGGTGCATATACATTTATTATTGTAAGTTCTTCCTGTTGTACAGATCCTTTGATCAATAAGAAATGGCCTTCACTGTTTCTTATGACCTTCCTCACTCTGAAATCGATGTGGTCTGATATAAGGATGGCTACCCCAGCTTTTCTATGGAAGCTGTTTGCCTGTAGGATTGTTTTCCAGCCTTTGACTCTGAGTCTGTGTTTGCTTTGACTATTGAGATGCGTTTCTTGCAGGCAGCAGAATGTTGGGTTCAATTTTCTAATCCATCCTGCCACTCTATGTCTTTTAATTGGTGCGTTTAGCCCATTGACATTGAGAGAGATTATTGTTATGGGATTTTGTCCCATTCTTCTGTTAAAATTTGGTGTATTTGAGGGGCCTTTCTTGCCTTAAAGTAGCCCATTTAGTTGTTCTTGTAACCATGGTTTTGAGTCTATGAAGTTCCTGAGCTGTTGTTTGTCTGTGAAACTGTGTGTTGTTCCTTCTATTATGAATGAGAGTCTTGCTGGGAAAAGTATTTTGGGGGAGGCATTTGTTTCATTGAGTTTTTTTACTATGTCCCATCACTGTTTTCGGGCCATGAGGGTTTCATCAGAAAAATCAGCTGTGAATTTTAAGGATGCTCCTTTGTAAGAGATTTCTTAAAAATATGGAACGCTTCACGAATTTGCGTGTCATCCTTGCGCAGGGGCCATGCTAATCTTCTCTGTATCGTTCCAATTTTAGTATATGTGCTGCCGAAGCGAGCACTTTTCTCATTTTCTAAATGTACACAGCTCCATGGTTGATTTGATGTTTATTACAAAATTAGAATAGGATTATTAAGATAAGGCAGAAAGGTTTGATGGTAAACTTTGGAAATTAAACACTAACATTGATTGGAACGGCTATGTAGTGCTTTGTCAGATTTCTCAGAAAGGAAATGGGAAATAAGTCATAAAGATGAAAATCTAGGGGAGTACATGGCTGATTCAACAGAACATGAGTCACTGATTTGAGTTCTTTTAAGAGGGATATTAAAAGACAAAATATTCTCTTTGGCCATATTATCACTTCAGATAAATTATCAATAATATGAAATAATAGGTCATACTCTCGGTCCAAAACTCTAAAATGCTGATTATAAACTTGCCTAGCAAGCAATTGACTTTTACACCAAGAGCAAATACCTAAATTTAACTTTAGAAGTAACATTACAGTACTAACAATACTGTCAATTTAATTCATCTTCTTTGCTCTGGAGAAATCTTTTATTTTATTTTATTTTGCTTTTTGGGTCACACCTGGGTATACACAGGGGTTATTCATGGTTCTGCACTCAGGAATTACTCCTGGCGGTGCTCAGGTACCATATGGATGCTGGGAATCGAACCCGGATCTGTCTCGTGCAAAGCAAATGCCCTACCCACTGTGCTATCACTCCAGCCCTGAGAAATCTTATCTGTATAAACATCTTGCTTATTGTGAAATTAAATCAGGTGATTTACACTGTGTGCATAACTTGACAATTTGTGTAAAAATGTTATCTCTTCCTTTCTCTTCTAAGTTTTATGGCAAGTTTTAAGCACTACAAGTGAAGCGGACACTTTCTTTTACAGATAGAAGAATGCTTATTTGCTTTACAAAGACTGAAAGCAAGATAGAAAGACAGAAAGATAGATATATTAAATTATTGGATCCATATTGAAAATCTAACATTCAAACTAATATATGGTCAATTTGTTTTTGTTTTATTTGGGGGTGAAGGTCACATCTGGCAGCACTCAGGACTTGCTCCTGGCTCTGTGCTAAGGGATCACTCTTGATGGGGCTCGGGGGAACAATATGAGATACGAGGTTGGCCCCGTGCTAGGTGAACGCCCTACTCAATGTACTATCTCTTGGCCCTCAGTGTTTAGGAAAAATGTGCTTCCAATAGCCCTCTTGCATTTCAATAGCCAATGAACATGCAAGGTATTACTGCAATTTTTTTCTCTTAGGTCTTTTAGGTGACAGAATGATTATCTATCTTCAGAAATTAAGAGAGTGTAGTGGTAAAATGATCATATTTCATTGAAATGTAATGATTAAATTTTAAAAAGCTATCTTCATATCACGATCACGATCACGACCACCCTGTTGTTCGTCGATTGCCTCGAGCAGGTGCCAGTAACGTCTTCTTCATCCTAGCCCTGAGATTTTTTTTTTTAAAGTGCCATATTCAAGGCTTTTTCAGGGTTAGGAGAATGAGACCCATCATTGCTACTGGTATTTGGCATATTGGGTATACCACGGGGAGTTTGCCAGACTCTGCCGTGTGGGCATGTTACATTTGGTAGCCTGCCAGTTTGACCAAATTAGGAATGAGATGATAAGATGTCGCCGCGCGCTTCCGGGAGCTGAGTGTGATAATCTCTGGATCCTGGCCGTTGTTGGAGTTACACGGCAGTTGGTGGGTGTAACTGTCTAGTTACTGGCAGGTCCAGTCCCAAACTGTGCAGGCTTGGAGATCTCAGCCCCGGGTCCCACACACCTGGGTTCCTCTGTCAGTTCTTTTATGCGTGAGGCTCATCCAAGTGTGTGGAGAGTGGTCCCAGCATGGCCTTGGCTGGGCCTCGGTGGTCTTCAGCTGTTGGGCCCTGGTGGAGACAGTCAGGCATAGGGTAGGAGACTCTGCCTTGTTCTCTCCCAGGAGCTGAGTGTGATGATCTCTGGATCCTGGCCGTTGTTGGAGTTACACGGCAGTTGGTGGGTGTAATTGTCTAGTTACTGGCAGGTCCAGTCCCAAACTGTGCAGGCTTGGAAATCTCAGCCCCGGGTCCCACACACCTGGGTTCCTCTGTCAGTTCTTTTATGCGTGAGGTTCATCCAAGTGTGTGGAGAGTGGTCCCAGCATGGCCTTGGCTGGGCCTCGGTGGTCTTCAACTGTTGGGCCCTGGTGGAGACAGTCAGGCATAGGGTAGGAGACTCTGCCTTGTTCTCTCCCAGGAGCTGAGTGTGATGATCTCTGGATCCTGGCCGTTGTTGGAGTTACACGGCAGTTGGTGGGTGTAACTGTCTAGTTACTGGCAGGTCCAGTCCCAAACTTCATATAAGTCAAAATTTTAAAATAAATGTAACCATTATAGAGAAATATCAGTATAATGCAAATTTGTATCAGCAAATTGTGTTTGTTTGGGGCCACACCTGGTACTGCTTATTACTAGCTCTGTGCTCAAGGATAACTCCTGGCAGTGATCTGGGAACCATAAGGGGTCGAATACAGTCCAGGGGATACAAGGCAAGTCTCCCACTCACTGCACTATCTTCGCAGCACCATATTAGTATCTTTTTAAATAAATTATGTAAGGAAACTAAGGGGTCACACCCACCAACTGGCCCCCTGACGCCGTGTAATCCCATCAACAGCCAAGACTCAGAGACTATAAAACCCAGCTCCCGAAGAGAACAGCGCAGAGTCTCCTGCCCCCATGCCTGGTTGTCCTCACCAGGGCCCCTTGAAGGGGAACAGGTTGAGTTTCCCTCCCTGCCGCGACCAGGGCTCTAGCAGCCGAAGACCTCCAGAACCAGCCACCACCATGCTGAGACCACTCTCCACACACATGAAGGTACCGGCAGAGGAACAAAGGCATGCAGGTCCCGGGGCTGAGATCTCCAAGCCTGCTCGGATCAGGGCTGAGCATCCTCCACCCAGATCCTCCAAATTCCAGTAGGCAGGGGTCACACCCACCAACTGGCCCCCTGGTGCCGTGTAATCCCATCAATGGCCAAGACTCAGAGACTATAAAACGCAGCTCCCAGAAGTGTGCGGCCGCGCGACATCTTATTATCTCATTCCTTCTTTGGACAAACTGGCAGGCTACAGAATGTAACCTGCCCACACGGCAGAGTCTGGCAAACTCCCCATGGCGTATCCAATATGCCAAATACCAGTAACAATGATGGGTCTCATTCTCCTAACCCTGAAAGAACCTTGAATATGGCACTTTTTAAAAAATCTCAGGGCTAAGACGAAGGAGACGTTACTGGAGTCTACTCGAGGTAATCGACGAACAACAGGATGGTCTTGATCATGATCGTGAAGGAAACTAAGGATGTTGTTTAGTGGGAGAACACAGTATGCACATAAGAATTCTTGCTTAATTTCTAGCATGCAAGAAAGACATGTGGATTTGTAATACTTGCAAATTATATATGTAAAATATAATCACATATCTGATAATAAAATTAGTAAATAGATAACAAGATCCATTAATTTTGAGTTTTAAACAGCTTACTCAAGTACTAAGATTAAGTTTTTAGTCACAAAATGAAGATAATCTTTCAGGGATCCCTACCATATCAGTGGTGTATAGGTTATATAAAGATAAATGTATATGTCTAAACACAGAGCCAACAATTCTATGAGCAGGAAATCTAAGCTACAATAATTAAACTTAAACATTTTTCCATAAAGGAGGTGGACTGGGGATGGGAGTGAACTTGATGTCATTGGTGGAAGGAAGGAAGGTGGTAGGTTTTCTGCTAGAATATTGTATGCCTGAAACTTAACTATTAACATCTTTGAAAATTATGGTGTCTTAAACTTAAACAAATTAAAATTAAGGATATTAGAATACTTGAATCAAAGAGTTGTATAGATTAAATAATAAAGGTATATAAAACACCTAATGTCTTAGTAATATTAGTAAGGTAAAAGGTAAAGGCCCTCCCGTTGATCGTCGATTTGCTCGAGCGGGCCCAGTAACGTCTCCATTGGAGACTTTGTTGTTACTGTGTTTGGCATATCGAATACTCTCAGTAGCTTGCCGGGCTCTCCGAGAGGGGTGGAGGAATCAAACTCGGGTCGGCCATGTTGGCCGCTTGTAAGGCGAACGCCCTACCCGCTGTGCTATCGCTCCAGCCAGTAATATTAGTAATATCAGAAATTATATTTATATAATTTATATATATGTTTACTATATAAACAAGGTTTACTACTATGAAAGACTATAATTTTGAGTACATTATATTAAGATACTTCACTAAACTGAGATATATTTTGCAAAATGATGACCAAGATAAAGAGTCTAGAAAAAAATCATCACTTGATCACTTGACTTCCTGTTAATCATCGATTTGATCGAGCAGACGCCAGTAACGTCTCCATTTGTCCCTGTCGCATGTTAGTGTAGCCTAATGGTGTCTGTTTGTTCTAGGAACACTAAGAGCCTCAAACCGATCATTCAGGATCTTGACGAAGAAGTCTGACAATCTGGTAGGTGGGTGGCCACCTGGTCTTTTGACGTCCCGTGGAATCCAGTAGGTAATGGCTCTAATCCAGCAGTAGTCTCCAAATCTCATTACATGTCCAGCCCATCTGATTTTTGATGCCTTGACAGACGAGACAGCATCTCTGACTCTTGACCCTTGATGGAGGTCGGAACTCCGGATTCCATCTCTCATTTGAGTGAAACATGATACTCCAAGCACAGCTCTTTCGATTCCTCTTTAGGAGACCTGTATAGTGTTCTCATCCTATTTGTGTAGGGCCCAGGTCTCTAAGGCGTATGTTTATGAAGGAAGAACAGTGGAATCAAAGAGATGTGCCCAGAGCCGGAGGTTCTTCATCCTCTTAGCTATTTCTTCGAAGCTCTTGAAGGTGTTCCAAGCACTCTCTTTCTTCTGCACAATTCAGGTGCCAGGTCATTTGTCATGTTGATTTCTCGACCTAGGTACACATAACTGTTGCATTCGGAGATGTTTGTTCTGTTGACAGTGAATGAAATGTCAGGAATGAGACCGTTTCTCATAAACATTGTCTTTGTAAGATTCAGCTGTAGTCCAACCTTTCCACACTCACGGTCGAAGTTGGCCAGCATTTGTGCTGCTTGGCTAATGTTTGGTGTTGGAACAATGTTATCAGCAAAGTGGAGGTGGTGTAGTTGCCGACCATCTATCTTCACTCCCATTCCTTCCCATTCCAGTTGTCACATGACATTCTCGAGAATGGCACTGAAGAGTTTCGGTGAAATGGTATCACCCTTCCAAACCCCTCCCTTGACATGGATGATCACTTCTTTGTAGAATGGTGAAATCCTGGTAGTGAATCCATAATACAGCTCACGGAGGATCCTGATGTATTGAGTTTGAATGCCCTGATTGGCTAGGGCTTCAGTGACTGCTTCTGTCTCACCAGAATCAAAGGCCTTCTTTAAATCAATGAACGTTAGACAGAGTGGCACCTTGAACTCCCGAGAAACCTCAATGAGCTTGGTTATCGTGTGGATACAGTCAATTGTGCTGAATCCTTTTCGAAAACTGGCTTGCTCGCATGGTTATTCTTCATCTAGTGTTCTGCCAAACCTATTCAGGATGACTTGAGTGAACAGCTTGTAGATGACAGACAATAGGCAGATAGTTGCCAATGTCGTGGATGTCTCCCTTCTTGTACAGTAGTATAGTCCTGCCGGTTTTCCATTGGGACAGAACCTTGCATTCAGACAGGTAGTATGTGAGGAACTCACGGTAGGTTCTTCAGGTGTTTAGGTGTGACCTTGTCTGGGCCGGGTGATGTTGTCGGCCATACCGACGAAATGGTGTGTCGGATTTCGGAAGGGAGAACCTTGGCAACGACATATCCATCCTGCGGAATTTGGTATGTGGGCAGGTGGACCTGGCTATCAAAGAGATCTGAGTAGAAGTCATGGATAATCTTCTCCATTGCCCTTCTGGAAGATGTGAGAGATCCATCAGGATGTTGGAGGGCAGTCATCTTGGTCTTGTAGTTGGTGAAGGACAGGTAGACATTATGAATGCTTTTTCTGGCTTCTGCTGCATCTACCAGAACTTCTGCTCTTCTCTCTTTACCACATCTCTGCACTGCTTTGTGAGCTTGGACATTCGCTTGCAGTTGCCTTAGGCATGCGCCAAACCACATTGGCGAATAAGCTCAAGAGTTTTTGAAGACAGGCTTTTATTTTTTTTTTTTGTGGCTATCTCTCTCTTGCCATTCCTTGCACAATCACGGAGGTGCTGAACCAGTCAATCGTATTCCTCATCAATGTTGTCAACGATGGCATCTTCCCTTGTTGCTACAATAGTGCCAAAGAGCTCCCAGTTGGTGGTCATTCTGGGAGTTCTCCTCTTATACTTTTCAGCCCTTTCTCCCCACTCTGTGAAGTAGAATTTTGCATGAAGGAGAAGGTGGGCAGATCCCATTTGGAATTTTGGGACAACAGCGACATCGGTCGGGCAATACAGTCAATTGAATATGATGTGTTCAATTTTGTTGTGGAACCATCCACTGGGAGACTCCCATGTCCAACGTTTAGATTCGGCCTTCTGGAACTGTGAGTTGCCATGGATGGTCTTGGTAGACATGATGAACTCAGACAGTCTCTCACCCTGTTCGTTCCATTCTAGGTCATGGGTCCTGATGTGGAGTTCTTCAGCTGATCTTGTTGGTCCTATCTTGGCATTCAAATCACCTACAATGATCTTGTAGAAGGTGTGGTCTTCTTTATAGAACTTCTCCAGCTCCATGTAGAACTTCTCAATTTCTCCTTCATCATAATTAGATGTTGGTGCATAGACAACGAAGATAGAAACTGCCGGCAGTTAGTCACATCTATTCAAGTGTAATCGTCCAATTCGGGTTGTTAGGCGTTCAGATGAATCAATGCTCATGGCCAAATTCGTGTTGACAAGGACACCGACCCCTCCGACACCTCTTTTATCATATGTTCTGAGGAACAGTTCTTCTCCAGTGTCGAAAACAGCATGATATGATTGATGCCTTCATCCACTACCTCCGCTTCCCAGCCTCCACCATGCTTCAGGACGCTTTCCGGAAGCTCAGGCTGAGACTCACACATGACTGAAGCTCCACAGAACAAGATAAGTGGAACTCTGAGACCTTGAACTTCAGGCTCAACGGACCGGGACAGAGATCCTCTGCTTGCTCCCAACCAAGCACAGGTGATGAAGGGATTAAAACCAGGAGCCCCACCCTACCCTGCCCTGCTTGCTTCCACCAACTGCAGAGACCCAGGGATTGGATTATGCACAGAAAACCCACCCTATCCCTATCGTACCAGATAAATACTTCACTGACAGACCTCCACTACCTCCACTACCTCCATTACCCAGCCACCTCCACACTCCAGGACGTTTGCTGACCACGCTTCAGGATGCTTTGCGGCCAGCAACACATTATAACACACCTATTACCCATCTTCTGGGAATGCTGCACCATATTTGATAGGGTTTAAATGTGGTTTAAACCATGGGAACACCTATAAGGGCGATTAGAGGCCTCCCCAAAAGCCTCTATCCCTCTCAGAGAGCCGAGCAAGCTACTGAGAGTATTCGGCCCGCACAGCAGAGCCTGGCAAGCTTTCTGTTGTGTATTCAATATGCCAAAACTAGTAATTACAATGGGTCTCATTCCCCGGACCCCGAAGGAGTTACCAATACTGCGGCGCTGAGAAGGATGAGGAAGGAGAGGCTGATAAAATCTCAAGGCTGACCTAGGCTGTCAAAACAAAGAAAGACAAAAATTATTGTCTGTACTTTCAATGCATGCACACTGGCATCAGATGCATCCATCGAGGACCTGATGGTATAAATACGAAAGATCAAGTACGACATCATTGGTCTGACCGAGACAAGAAAAATATCATGGAAGAAATAATTAGAAGATAAAAAGATCACTGCAACATGGATGGAACTTGAAGAGATCATGCTAGATGAAGTCAGCCAGAAGAAGGACAAACACAGGATGGCATCACTGATACCTATGTTTATAGTAAGTGAGATGAGGAAATGCAATGGTTTAAAGGAGGATACCTAGGTTACCCTTGACCCCGGAGTATAGGGAGGAGAAGGAAATAAATGAGTGAAGGAGAAGGGGAAAGAGATAGAGGAGAAGCAACAGGGATAAGGGTCAAGAAGATCCAGGTACACTGGTGATGTAAAAGAATGATAGACCTAAATATCCAAACCAAAGAGTCAATAACACTGAAATCATGAGAACGAAACTTTAGTAACAAAATTTCAAAGGTGCCTTTCAAGATGGCAGGTGGGATCTGGGGTGGGGAAGTAGGATAGGGAATCTGAAACACTGTTGGAGAGAAGTTGACACTGGTGATGGGATAGGTGTCGGAGAATTGTTTGTCAAAAATCCAATTATGAATAACTATAATTCATGGTTCTTTAAAAAAACAAAGATTTTAGAAAGAAAAAAATGAAGGTGAACAATATATGAAAAATACTAAAACAATAATAACCTCAAAGACCATACCACCCAATCTCTTCATGTAATATTAAGGATGTGAAGAAATAAACTCATCATGTCATTAAATTATAGTGCCTTACAGACACGTGTAAAACCAATTTCCACAAGAGGAATTTCAAGCAAGTGGTTTTTTTGGAGAAGTATTTGAAATTAAAGACTTATAGACAAAAGTCAATGTACTTTGCAATTTGGACCTTTAATCCAAAGGGGGAGAGTTCGACAAGCACAATAGAATATATGAATCAGAGAATGAGAGACTGTAAAAGAGCATAATTTCTCACAATTTAATCTTTAAACCCATTTAAAACAAATTTTGTTTAGTTTACCTCTAAGAGTGAAATGTATTAATGGGTGACGACAAGTAGGAAATGTGTTGGTGGCCATCAGGGAGGATGGTGGAAGGCATTCTTGAACGATGAAGAGTAATAAGTCAAATGATTGCATGGGTTACTTGCTACCCTACAAGTTGAACATAATGGACGATTGAGTAAAAGTGGGATGACAGCAGGCTGAGCAAGCAATCAGTGACACCTACCACATTTCCTTAACGCGATCATCAGAATTAATTACATCTAATTCACAGTGAAGGCAAAAACTAAACAAATTCAGTGCAAAGCTCTCTCTTGAGGTAAGAGTGAACCAAAGTGTGAACACAGGCTATGTTATTATTAATTATCTCGAGACCTAACCCTATGATAAAATATATTTTCTCTATTGTATATAATTTGATATCATTCCTGAGAATCTGGGTCATTGGAAAAATCAGGTTATTATTATTTTCATTTCTATAAACATTTAATAGATGTGAACTCTTTTTTAAAAATTTAAAAATTAGTGAAGCAAGATAGTTTTACTGAACACAACTTCCTGAGAAAGATAGGAATAGGAGAGAAAGAAAGAAATATGTGTTCAAGAGAGAATGTTAGTTTGAAAGAATAAGCAAGCAAAGAGAGACAGAGAGGCAATTAAGTGAGATATGTGGTAAAGGGAGAAAATGGGCTTCAGGAGCATGCATGAAAATCCTTTTATTTAAGAAATGAATGGGGAGAGGAGGGTTGGAGCAATAGCACAGGGGATAGGGCATTTGCTTGCAAGCAGCCAGCCCAGGTTCAATTCCCAGTATCCCAGATGGTCCCCAGAGTACCACCAGAAGTATTTTCTGAGTGCATGAACCAGGAGTAACCCTTGTGCATCGCTGGGTGTGACCCAAAAAGAAAAAGAAAAGAAAAGAAAAGAAAAGAAAGTTAAGGAAAGGAAAGGAAAGGAAAGGAAAAGAAAAGAAAAAAGAAAAGAAAAGAAAAGAAAAGAAAGGAAAGGAAAGGAAAGGAAAAGAAAAGAAAAAAAGAAAAGAAATGAAAAGATAAAAGAAGTGAATGGGAAATAGTGGGGGAACTGGCAATAGGGCTTCCGTTATACTGGTGATATGGGTGAGTGGAATAGGCATAGATCCAAAACACAGATTCAGCAACACTGAAAACATAAGATCTAAGCTGCAATCACTGGAACTTTGTAACAAGCATGTCAAGGTGACAGGTGAGCGTTAGGGCTGGGGTTGGGAGTGAGGAGGGAATATGGGAACACTGGTGGGTGGAAATTGACACTGGTGGTGGGATTGGTGTTGCAATATTTGATGCCTAAACTCAAGAATAAATTTGTAAATCACAGTTCTTTTGTTAACATTTTTTAGTAATTTTGAAAACAGATGAGCAGTTTCAAAAATGTAAAATTCATCATGAGTCCTGGGGGTAAGGATGTCTGAACCTCAGAAAGCCAAAGTCATTGGTTGTAGCCGATAGACTAGGGCTTAGCCCCACAGAAGATTAGAAACTCTGAAGGCTTAAGAGTTGAAGTAACTCCTGACATTGGCATCGTGACTAAAAACAGGTGGACCAGGTGTAGCTGGACACCTCGTTTCCTTTCTTTGTTTCAGTTCCTATATATCTCTTCCAACCTGTGATCTCCAACAGTTTTCAACTTGCTTGGTTTCAAACCAGCCTATCAGTCATGGCATTGTCTTAATACAAAGCGTTTCCAGTGAAACCATTCACTGCTCTCAAAGCTGACAACCTCCCCTTCCTCTGCTGTCCCAAAGATTCCCTTCTCTCAGTGGACTTAGCTGATACATCACTCATTTTCCCTTTCAGTATCATGATTTAGAAGAGTATCAATAGTGATATTGTAGGCATGCAATGTAATCTCACCATACCACCTCTAGAGTGCCGACATTCCTCCACTTCAACACTCATTCTCACCCTCCTTCTCTGTTACAGCTTTTTACTAAGGAGAATTTAAAAAAGCCAAATATTTTCCACTCCAGGCTATGTTGTGTGGCCAGGTGTCATATTTCCATTAAGATTTTAGCAGAGTCATTAAGGTATATAAGAAAACATGGTATAAGAGTAATGACCAAAGGCAAGAGAAACAAAGGCCAGGAGGACTGGTCCACAGTAGGAAGCTTGCTGCAAGGGCAGGGAGGGGTGATGAAGTACAGTTAGGATAGACAAAGGACCACTATGACAATGATAATTGGAAATGATCACAAGACAAAAACTGGGTACTGAAAGGAGGTAAAGTGTTTTGTCTGATGCCCTTTCAGTAATAGCATTGCAAACCACAGTGTCTAAAAGGAAAAAAGAAATAGAAGAAAAGTGTCTGCCATAGGCAGAAGGAAATGGGGGACATTGGTGTGGGATAGTATACTGGTAAAGGCACAGGTATTGGGACATGATAACTGAAACTCAACATGAATAACTTTGTAACTGTGTATCTCACAGTGACTCTATTGAAAAGATAATTTTACTGATGAAAGATTTCAGTAAAGTTTTCTAGCATTCTAAGATAGCTTTTAATTTTTAGTTCCTGAAAGCTTAATGCTTAACTCAAAAGTTCCTTATTCCCTTCTTACTCTTCTAAGCAAGTATGGAGTCGAATGTGCCTGGAGCGAGTAGCAACCAAGTCAATGAAAGTAACTGCCTCCCTCTGATTGGCAACTTTGTGAGAAAAAGTAACCCCTTTTTGCCTAACCCAGGGTGAGTTTTCTGCAGGTGAAGTTAAAAAAAAAAACTTTCCTTTTGACACAATGCTTCTTTTGTTCATTCATTCCTTACACACACCACACACACACACACACACACACACACACACACACACTTTTTCTTCTCCTTTGAATGATTTGTTTCTCAACTGGGGCCCGGAGGATATCCCAAGAGTAACCACAGGTGAAGCTCATGTAAATGAAGGGAGGAGGGGCTGGGGGCAAAGCATGAGACCAGGGGGCAACTGGTAGTTTGGGTTTTCTGTCTTTGCTTAAAATTATGAAATCCAATATGAATAGATACTAAGGATCAAAATTATTTCTTTTTGTATAAAAAAATATTTATCTTTGTGGGGTGATCCGATGCAGAAAAAATTATGGTATGGAGTAGAAAATGAGAAAAATGTCACACTATCTATGTCATACACACTATGGTACAAGATACCATATTCCATGCCTTATTGTGTACACGGACACTACTTCCACTACCCAGCCTCGTTCCTGACGCCCCATTCGCTCTCAACAGAACGACCATCTCCGAATTCAACAGCTATGTGTACCTAGGTCGAGAAGTCATTCGGAACGACCATCTCCGAATGCAACAGCTATGTGTACCTAGGTCGAGAAGTCAACATGACAAATGACCTGGCACCCGAGCTGCGCAGGAGGAAGAGAGCGGCTTGGAACACCTTCAAGAGCATCGAAGAAATAGCTAAGAGGACAAAGAACTCCGGCTCCGGGCACGTCTCTTTGATTCCACTGTTCTTCCTGCATTAACATATGCCTCAGAGACCGGGGCCCTACGCAAACAGGATGAGAACGCTATTTGGGTCTCCCAAAGAGGAATAGAAAGAGCTATGCTTGGAATATCACGTTTCACTCAAATGAGAGAAAGAATCTGGAGTTCTGACATCCATCAACGATCAAGAATCAGGGACGCTGTCTCATTTGCCAAGGTGTCGAAAATCAGATGGGCTGGTCACGTAATGAGATTTAAAGACGACCACTGGACAAGAGCTGTTACAGACTGGATTCCACGGGATGTCAAAAGACGGCGTGGCCGCCCACCTACCAGATGGTCAGACTTCTTCGTCAAGATCATGAACGATCGGTTTGAGGCTCTTCATGTTCCCGGAGGGAACAGATGCCATTGAGCTACACTAGCACGCGACAGGGACAAATGGAGACGTTACTGGCGCCCGCTCGAGCAAATCAACGACTAATGGGAAGTTAAGTGATTAAGTGATTATTGTGTACACACAAAAAGACAGCTCTCTCCGCTGCCCACGTTCGGTAGTCTCAGGCCGTTTCTCCCACCCAGGGGAGGTCAATGGAGTTGGCAGGCGGAGGAAGGTGTCAGTTGCAGTTCATTCCATTCCCATCTCCATTCTCCTCTGATTCTCCTCCTGCTTCTTCCTCCCCATGCTGCTTCATTGTCCTTCTGGATCACACATCATTCTCCTTCTGGCTCTGGAATCTGGTTCTGTATCCCCCAGCCCCCTCTTACAGTCGAATTAAATCTCCCCGCATAAGGTAGATTACACATAGGTGTGGTCACAATTAATAGGGGTAAGGTTCTTTCCCTCAGGGGGTACATCTAGGTACTTCTAAATACTTCTAGGTACTTCTAGTACTAGTACTATTAGGTACTTCTAGTACTTTTAGGTACTTCTCAGCAGGACAACCCAAGACTGGAATCTCATGGGTGTGTTTCTCCTCTCCTTGTCCAACAAACATACAAGCATTCATAATATTAATCATTTTGTGTGGACACAATAAGAAATACATTAAGCTTATAGAATTGCTCTCCTAGGGCCATCTTGATCTCAGACTACAGTGCTCAGGCCAGATAGTCTTTCCTATCCCTAGCAGGATCCTAGTCTTGTCATTTCTTTTGGATCATGACAGAATTTGTCCATGATCAAGCTCTTATAGTTAAGAATTGTAGTGCTTTGGCCTGGCCCATTTCGATGCCAGGGTAGCTCACAGCTTGCACTGGGTCCATTCAGTCCCTTGTTGGGACCCTGCTTTTGGGGTGCTAGGAACTAAGGGCAACTGAGGCTTAAGTCGAGAAAGCAGATGCCCGGGAGTGAATAATATTCAAAGCCAATTAAATCCTAAGTTACAAAAGCATAATATTAAGCATAATATCCTGTAGCTATACAAAAAGAAGATTGCTTTAAAGTAAACTATTCAAAAGACATAAGGAGAGGAGAAAGGCAATATTAACTTACAATACACATTCAGTGTCCTAGAAGGATCTTACCTTACAAATTAACAGATTCAGATTAGGGGGAAAAGCTGATTAACTGGTTGGGGAAGAGAGCATAGAGAAGTGGTTACAGATAAACAAAGGAATGGGAACAACTTGGGAGCACTGTGATGGGTGTAACCTGATAAACCTAAGCTCCTAGTGGCAAGGGAGAAAGGACAAATCAATTGTTATCCTACACCTTATCATGGAGTAAAGTAAAGTAAAGTAAAGGCCCTCCCGTTGATCGTCGATTTGCTCGAGCGGGCCCAGTAACGTCTCCATTGGAGACTTTGTTGTTACTGTGTTTGGCATATCAAATACTCTCGGTAGCTTGCCGGGCTCTCTGAGAGGGGCGGAGGAATCGAACTCGGGTTGGCCATGTTAGCCGCTTGTAAGGCGAACGCCCTTAAATTCCATAATTAAAATAAGTACAAATATTTTAAAATTTTCTGATATAGTAAAAGTTATCAAATAAATCAAATAATATAAAGAATTTCCTAAGTTCAAAGACAAATGTACAACTAAGATTAAGAACTCTTTCTTCACTCATAAGTACTAGAAATTTTTGTTTGTTTTCAATAGAGGAGGTACTAGGCTGGCTAAAAATTATAATGTTATAGACCATTTGTATCGTCTGCCTAGAGGCAAAAATGTGTAGTTGAACACACGGCTAAGATGCCATATTGCCAGTAAAATGTAGATTCCTCTGCTTTGAAACATTTATGCTACAGCTCAATCATTGCAGCTGAGGTATTTACGTGGCATGCATGTTTTTATTAAAACACCCTGAAATCGATGTCTTAGTGATCAATTCAGCACTTGCAATTTTCCAAACTTTATTTTAATCAGTAGTTAATGATGTATGGCACTTCTAGTAAGTAAATGAAAGTTTGAATTGCTGTAAGTTATTTTAATAATTGCTCAGCTAACCATTTAAATTATCAAAGATCTTTACTTGTGCAATGTCATATAAATGCTGGAAATTAAAAATTAATCAACACGATTTACGTAACTAAAAGCTGCCATCTAATGGGATATTTTTCAATAAGACGACAGCAGTAATTATGCTGAAAAATATTCATTCCTGTAGTTTGAACGATTACAGCAATTTCCACCAGGGGATTTCACAGTCAGATTCTAGTTCTGGGCAACAGTGATTAATATAATGGTTATTAATGAGAAGTCACTTTGATACTTTTGCAGTTTTTAGGTGTCAATGCCTTGAAAGCAATGTGTTTAGCATATTAATAATAAGAATTGCATTGGACTTGGCTATTATGTAACCCTATTAATTTCTTTATCTTCTATAATGTGAAAGGTCAATTAGATGTATAGAAACAATGGAACTATTCACAGCAGGACCTAACATTTCTCTACACTGACATCTCTTTAACTGTGAACAAAAGTTCATTCAATGTGCAGAGGTAGTAAGGTTAGGGAAGAAAATGGCAGGGTCAGAGGTCACGATCCATAGCAAGGTGACAATCTCTTGTGGATGGCACCCTGGGAACTGAGTTGGAGTGAGAATTGCCTTTCAAGCTGCCAACAAGGACGCTGGGAGAGTAGAACCCTCTATCAGTAATGATAATGGGTTAATTAGATGAATCTTGACAGAGATTGTTGACTTTACGATACATTGAGTATTATTATTTTCAAAATCCATGAAAATAAAAGCATGGATTAAAGCAATGCTTAGACAATATATAGCTTCAGGTAACACCATACCCAAAACCCATCTCCAGTAACTTCCATCTGCAAGAATGTGTATATATTTAAGACCATATAAATCCACTGACTATGAGCTGGAAAATAAGAAGTCACTCTTCCATTTTACCATTCTGTTGAATATTCTTTCCCATCTGTTTGAACTCTATTTTTAGGAGCATATAATAGCGATAGCACAGCGGGTAGGGCGTTCGCCTTACAAGCGGCCAACATGGCTGACCCGAGTTCGATTCCTCCACCCCTCTCGGAGAGCCCGGCAAGCTACCGAGAGTATTCGATATGCCAGACACAGTAACAACAAAGTCTCCAATGGAGATGTTACTGGGCCCGCTCGAGCAAATCGACGATCAACGGGAGGGCCTTTACTTTACTTACTTTACTTAATATATTAATATGGTAAAATTAAATCATAGTGTTCGTGGCAAAGAAAGGATTAACATTATAGGCGTTTGGTATTGTGAAAATGTAGAATTATAGTATTAGAATTGCCTTCAATCTTTTCATTGATTTATATAAAAGGAATTATTAAAAACCAGTAAAAACAGAATTATATAAAATTAATCATCTCAAAATAGTATTTCTGGTGGCTAAGTGACTCATTTTCTGATATTTTAACTTTCATTAATATTAATAGAAATAAATATATTCATAATTTTTTATGATTTTAGAAATTTAAAACTACTAAAAATGTTAATTACATATGGAATTTTTTATTTGCCTAAACTGTCATTCTTAACGTTAGTTGAAAAAATGTCCAGGAATGAAATGAAATGGGTATCCACATTCTGACTGCCCAGTGAGTGCTAAATTTCTCATGCAGCTCAGAGAATAGATAGTCATTAAAGTTTATTTTCCTCATCCAATTCATCATCTCTCTTTTGATTTGTATACTGATTTCAGCAATAATAAATGCATGATCATTCAGGATAAGTTGGTAAAAGTTATAATCATAATTTTTTATTTTTCTGATTCCTTTGGTGCAGAAAAAATACAACTAAAAGTTAATACTGTTCAAGATAGGTCAGTTCTTAAGCATACAGTAACATAAGTACAAAAATATTAGTAAATGAATATTTTATTAGTAAATGAATATATGCTTTAGCCCAAATACAACATAAAATAATTGACTTTAAATAAATGAACATTTTTACTATCTTTGTTAAAATATATATGGCACCAAAAATTCTATTTCCCTCTGTATCACTGTATCTTAGGCTTTATTATAAAAGTGATCTCTAGCTTAAGGAACAATTGTATAGCCCTTCCAAAAGTCTATGCAATGTCTGAATTTCTACCAAATATTTCATAATTAACATAGGAAAACAATTACATTTCTCTATACCGACAATGAATTATCAAAACATTAAGAAAACAATCTCACTAGCAATAACATAAAGTACACTAAAAAAACTTAACCATGGCGCTGAAAAACCTGGTCACTGAAAATTATGACATGCTGATTTGATTATGACATGCTGATTTGATGTACAGCATTGTGAAATCAACAACTACACTATGCTCTGAACTATCTGCTTACACCTTCAATCTCTTTAACGTTATAAATCAAAGGCGATCAGAAATTTTAAAATAGACATGGATGAAATGAATTACGGAAACCACAAACAAGCAAAATGTGTCTGTATTACCTAAGGCAATATGTAGATGCAATGAAATCTGTCAAAATTCCAATGGAATTTTCTTATAATAACACTGTCTTCCCGTTGTTCATCGATTTGCTAGAGCAAGCACCAGTAACATCTCTATTGTGAGACTTGTTGTTACTATTTTTGGCGTATCGAATACACCACAGGGCGAGCTTGCCATGCTCTGCCATATGGGTGGGATACTCTGGGTAGCTTGCCAGGCTCTCCGAGAGGGATGGAGGAGTCGAACCTGGGTAAGCCGTATGCAAGGCAAACCCACCATGCTATCACTCCAGTCCTTTCTTATAAATAGAACAAATAATTCTAAATTTTATATGGTGCCAGAGAAGTACCATATGGTGCCAGAAAAGTAAAAAAAATTACCTAGAAAAAAGATAAATAAATATGAAGGCATCACAATCTTTATTTCTAATTACATTACAAAAATACAATACTCAAATATTATTTTAGTGTCATACAAATGGACACAGAGCCAGTGAAACAAAATGGAGAACCAAAAATAAGCCTATGTATAAATACTTCATTTATGACAAAAGAGGCGATGAAATATGTCAGGAAAATGACAATCTTTCATTAAGTGATGCTGGGAATATAACACAGTCATGAAAAAGAATAATGCTGCACCACTCGTGGGTAGCACAGTGGCTAGGGCACTTGCCTTGCACACAACCAGCTGAAATGGTTCCCTGAGTACCACCAGGAGTAGTTCCTGACTGCAGAGCCAGGACTAAGCCCTAAGTGTCACCAGGTGTGGCCCCCCAAGCAAAACAAGCAAAGAAAACAAAACTTCATCACTCATCCTAAACAATACACATAGACAAAAGTGAACTTTAGTGGATTAAAGATTTTAGCATAAGAATTGATTCGGTTGAGACTGAAGCGGTCATCGAAGAACTGAAACCATAAAATTCTAAAATATTTAAAGGATCAATGCCTTCACATCCATCCTATACATGTCTCTAATTTTATACCAGTGGTAATGACCATCAAAGCAAAAATAAGAAATAGCAATACACCAAACTGAAAGGGTCTATGTGGTGACCAGAGAGGTAGCACAAGTGGTGGAGCAGGTGCTTAGAATGTTCAAGGCTTGAGTGCATTCCCCCAGCACTTTGTGTCCCACAACACTACCCGGCCCTGACAGAAGTGGACCAATAAAATAATTTAATTAGATGGTTTCCTAATAATGAAAAAATTATCAATGAAAGAAAAATGCAGCCTACTGAAAGAAGATATTCACAAACCATAGATTAAAACATGGCTAATAAAAACCAAAATATACAAAAAACTCATGCAACTCAAGAAAAAATATCATGAGAAGTGGGCAGAAGAATTTAACAGTTAATTCCGTGAAGAAGACACATAATTGGTCAATATCACCATAAATCAGGGACAAACAAATCAATACCACACGATAATATCATCACTCTATTTAGTAGAACTATTATTCAAAAGAAAAGAGACAGTGTTAACAAGGATGTAGAGAAAAGGGAATTTCCTTGCACTGTAGCTAGGGAAATTAAATTGGGTAAGTTCTTTGGAAAACAGTATGAAGTTTCCTCAAAAATTACAAAGATGGAGCCAGAATAATAAAATGGGTAAGACAATTCGCTTGCGTGCAAAGGATTTGCTCGAAGGAGCACCAGTAACATCTCACAACAAATTGTGAGACTTATTTTTACTGTTTTTGGCATATCGATATATGTACATATCGATAGCTTGCCAGGCTTTGCCATGCAGGCAAGGTACTATTGCCAGGCTCTCCGAGAGGGACAGAGGAATTGAACCTGGGTCGACCAGGTCAGATGCGTGCAAGGCAAACACCCTACCCACTGTGCTGTCGTGCTGTCACTACAGCTGAGGTGGTCGATTGGTTAAGGCGAGGGACTGCTAACCCATTGTGCTATGCATGCGTGGGTTCAAATCCTATCCTCTTTTCATCATTTTTCAAAAATTAATAACCATGAAGGGCTGGAGCGATAGCACAGCGGGTAGGGCGTTTGCCTTACACACGGCCAACATGGCCGACCCGAGTTTGATTCCTCCACCCCTCTCGGAGAGCCCGGCAAGCTACCGAGAGTATTCGATATGCCAGACACAGTAACAACAAAGTCTCCAATGGAGACGTTACTGGGCCTGCTCGAGCTCGAGCAAATAACCATGAAATCACAAAGTTATTCATAACTGGGTTTTAGATATACCTTGTTTCAGCTTCAATCCCTTCACCAGTGTCAACTTTCTTCCACCAACTTCTCCCTCCTGCCATTGTCTTCCACCAACTAGTTTGCTTCTACAAGGACCCCCAAGCACATGTTTTTGCATCGTGGATTGCTGTACTGTGGATGATAAGATTTCATACATAACTCTTCATCACCTTTCAGCACCACCTCCCTCTCCTGTTTGATCTTCCCTCCACCATAGCCATTGCCCCTTCCCTGTCCTATCTCCAGCCGCCCCCTCAGTTGGCTTTTTGCCTACGGATTACCAGTTCTCATGTCCTTTGTTTCCATTGTCTTGGACATTCATTATTCCTCCATTATGTTTCCTTATATCCCACATATGAGAGAGATCATTCTGTGTCCATCTCTCTCCTTCAAACAACGTCACTCAGCGTGATACTCTCCAGGTCTCTCCCTGTCGCACCAAACTATGTGACTTTATCTTTTCTTATGGCGAAGTAGTATTCCATTGTGTACATGTACCACAGTTTCTTTATCCAGTCATCTATTCTTGGAGCTTGGGTTGTTTCCAGATTCAGCTATTGGGGATAATGCTACATGGAATATAGGAGTGAAAATGGCTTTTATTCATTTTGATTTTGGGATTCTTGGTGTATATTTCAAGAAATGGGTTTGCTGAGTCAAATGGAAGCTCAATTCCTAGATTTTTTTAGGACTGTCCACATTGTTTTCCAAAATGGTTGAACGGGTCAACATTCTTAACAGCAGTTAATGAGAGTCCCTTTCTCCCCACATTCATGCCAGCACTGGTTGTTTTTCATTGTTGATGTTTGATGGTATCTCGGTGCTGTTTTGATTTGCATCTCTGTATGATTAGTGATACAGAGCATTTCTTCATGTGCCTTTTGGCCATTTGGGTTTCCTCTCTGAGGATGCTTCTGTTCCTCTTTCTCTCCATTTTATGGTGGGATTGGATAATTTTTGTAAATTTCTAACAGTGCCTTAGATATCTTGGATACTAATCCCTTTTCAGATGAGTGTTGGGTAGTTTCTCCCATTCCATGGGTTGTCTTTGTATTTTCTGGTTATTGTTTCTTTGAGGTGCAGAAGCTTCTTAATTTAGTGTAGGCCCAATTGCTGCATCATTTTAAATATCTTTACTTACCTCTTTTCCCTTCTTTCAATTAACAATAAAGAGCTTCTGCATAATACTTATTCTGGAAACTTGAGATCCAGTCATGTATAGCCAGTAACTAGTAACACATTCTAAGAAATATGTCATTAAACAGTTTCATCAAGGTGTGAACATTAGACAGTATGGTTATATAAACCTAGGTGAGCTAACACCTAGGTTATATTCTGGCATAAGCTCTAGGGACCCTGTCACCGAAGCAATCCAACAGTGACCAAAGTATTGTTGGCCAACATGGTAGCATGCAGGTAGCACCAAAACCAACATTCCCAGAGATTATGTTATAGTGATAAGATCAAGTATAAATCCATGCACTGGATACTGCAGCAATAAGAGACATCTAAAAATTAAGACATAATCAGAAATTTCAAATAGCAAATTAATAAAACTTTAGGGTAAGATATAGAATTCCAACCCAAAATATCTGATAGTGTTTGTGAGCTCAGTAGTTCATTTGATCAAGAAAAATAGTATGAATCAGAGACATAAGACAGTAGGAAAATCCCTTGCTTTTAATGTAGCTGACCTAGGTTCAATCCCTGGCAATGACAAGTGTGACCCCAAGCACACAGCCAGGAGTATAACCCAAGAATAACTGAGTGTGCACCCCCCCCAAAGAACCCCAAAATGATAACAATATTTTGTGATATCCCCAATAAACAATATCCATTATCAGCTTAATCCCATTCATTTGAATATTATTTTCAATCTAACAAGGCCCATATGTTTACCACTTACAAATTTTACACTCTGCCAAATACTGGCATAGGAATAATTTTCAATGGAATACTGCTAATATCAAAGTTAAGAATGTATTCTAAGAGTAAGCTTGTGATGATTCAAAATCATTACTATGATTCTACATAGTAACAGAGCAATTGCACAAAGATGAACTAATCAGGTCTTTTACTGTAAAATTCACCTTTTAACGAATAGTTCCAATGTCATCCAAAGAGGGAGAATTATGCACAAATGATCCCAGTCCAAGAAAGGCTGAATGATAGTGAAAAGTGCGCAAGATTCCATTGGAATGAACACAGCAGTTGTTCCTTCTCTGTATGTTATTCTAAGGAGAACTGGGGGTCAAATTGCATGAATGATAAATGGAAGGTGCTGGTATTGGGTTGGTTTTTATGAACATTATACATCGGCCTTGGCAGTTTTGACAATTACATCCATCATTCCTCGGAATCCATTCCAACACCCCAGCCTGCTCTCTGATACAACCAAATAAACAGTGTTTGTGAGTGTAAGAATCCTAGATTGATCTCCTGTGCCACTTCGCTGATGAACAGTTTGTGACTTACTGTACCTTTTTCATTCCATGGATTATGCGGGGTTCATGATTCACTGTGGGACACCTGTAGATGAGAAGCAAGAGTTCTTTCATCTTTACTCTTAGGCTTTGAAAAGAGCAATGGTAGGTTTCTAAGAATCCAAAAAGAAGTAAACCTTTCAGGATCACACTGCATATTTTGAATATACATCTTGTTATTTTCATGTTATTCACTAGAAATCATTGTTTAGACACGTTTTAATGTGTGACTATCTAAACACTTGTTTACAAGTGTAAAATAACTTTTCTGCATCAAATATTTTTGGAAGGAGTACAATTATAGAAGTTAGGATAATCAGATCTTCTTCCTTCCACAAAGAGAAACATTAAATGCAATATTGTTTGCAGTTCTATTTTTCCATCATTTCTATCAACGGTTATATGGCAATAACTTAAAAGCATAAATCAATGTGTGTCTACATATTGGAATGTGTGTGGGGTGGGTGGGAGAGAGAGCATTGGGAAATTCTAAACTGTCTGCTGTTTTAAGATTTAAGGGCATAAAAATTGAGGTATTAATGATTCCAGTTTCTTTAGAATGAGGTGTTGATAAAGTCTCCATATCAAAGCTTATTGTTCTGTCTCTTTAAGCTTTATTTTAGAGTTGATAAGTCAGTTCACTGGAGTCAGTGATGTTGTTAAAATTTATTCATAAACCCCGTTTCATTTTGGTTTCAAACACATCTCCAGCTCGTACCAGAAATTTGATAATTTCTGGATTCACTGCAGAGGTCATACATCAACCCACCTCTTCCAAGATTCAAACTTCTCCCAGTTAACAGGTGTTGTGTTTCTGGCTGCGGGTCCAAACAACCCCAAAGCCATTTGTGTCAGAAAGCTGCTCTGGGATACCCCCACGAATGACTGCTTTTAGCACCATCTGTTGAAGGCCACTTGCCCTGCCAAGACGATTTTGTCTCCAGCTCCTTTCTGTATCTGCCCTGCGCTTCTGGGAATCGTAACACTCCATCGATATCACAGCAGACGCAGAAATGAGCATCACCACTTCCGGTTCACTACCACCGCCTCCTCATGTCTGAGGTGAGACAGTTTCTTAAAGTGGAAAACAAAACACGAGACTTTCAAAGTTCTGACATCCCCATTTCTCAGGTCACTCTGGTTAGGAAGTAGCAACTTGCAGAGTGTATGCCAAAAGCATTCCACTTCCTCTTGCTAGACTCAATTTCCTCCAAGTTCTGCTATTACCTAGTATCATTTCCCGTCTAATCTAAGGCAAAAGAAAATCACATTTCTTTTTGCAAGGTGTAACAGGGATAGATAATTTGGAGTTGGTTGTATACTTTCAGTGGTATATCGGCAGCTACTTCTGCAGTTAATCAATCTGCAAATATGTGGCAGGGCTCTGGGTCTGCTGGTTATATGGAAGTCCAGCAGAACAATCTCATGCTGCACCATGCCCCTATTGCTTTATTCGGTATGAAAGTACCGTGTGATGCTGGGAAAATAAACAATCAAAAAGGTATTGCACCCAAAGATTGGGTGTGGGTGTGGGGGGTGGAATGAGAGAGAGAGAGAGAGAGAGAGAGAGAGAGAGGGAGAAAGAGAAGGGAGAGAGAGAGAGAGCACACACACACACACACACACACACACACACATCATTGCCATATAGTTCAGCTCTTCCTAAACACAGAAGCACCAAAAGATATAAAGATTTCAGCACTTGCCTCCTTCCAGAAAAGGTGGGCATGTTTTCATAATGGAGTTACAGGTAAACAAGTTAAAGTTGCTGTGAGAAATACAACTCAGATGAAATAGGAAAAAAAATGACATTGAAGTTCAAAATTAAAGGCTGCTTAAGAAATGTATAAGAATTTTGAAGTTATTTTCATCCTTATTTTTTAATTGAGCTTTAATTAGGTGCTGTGATTTATAAATAATTTGTTTACTTGATTTTAGGGTCACATCCAGTAGTGTTCAGAGCTTACTCTTGACTATGCTCAGGGATTACATCTAGTGGTGCTCAGGGGACCCCATGTGATGCCAGAGACTGAACCTGGGTCAGTCACATGCAAGGCAAGAGCCTTAATCCCTGTACTATTCCTTAGGCCCTTATTTAAAAAAATATATTAATAATAGAGTACAAGTAAACAATGTAGTTCCCCAACATTCCACAAGCACTGAAGTGCTCAGTTTTATTGTTTTGTTTTTGTTTTATTTGTTTTTACTTTTTGTGTCACACCCGGTGGTGCACAGGGGTTTCTCCTGGCTCTGCACTCAGAAATTAGTCCTGGTGGTGCTCGGGGGAACATATGGGATGCTGGGAATCGGTCCCGAGTCAGCAGCATGCAAGACAAATGCCCTACCCACTGAACTATAGCTCCAGCTCCCACTCAAGAGCTCAGAACCCTTCACCTGTCTCTTCTACTCTGGTCTTCCTTCCCCCTCATCCCTACCCACACTGTTCGGTAACTGACTTTGTATTTCTGTGTCCAGGGTTTGTCTCTGTTTCGTTTTGTCTATTCTGTTCTGATTCTCTGCACTCTACAGATGAGAAGGCTCACCCAATATTTGTCTTTCTCCTTTTGACTGATTTTGCTTCACTTGCTCCCTTTCAGTTGATAGTTCTGTCTTCCATGGGCCAAGTGGAATTGTTTAAGATGCAAGATGCAGCTGGTGTTTTAGGCATGAGTCAGAGTTAGCTCAAGTTCAAAAGGAAGAACTTAATGCTGCCATTCCTTAAAGCTAGAGAGTTGAGTGGTTTCTGGCCTGAAGAGAATCAAGGGTGCAAGGGTAAGTAGGAGCTGATGCATTGCCCTGGAGAGCCGCTCAAGGCTTTAAACCTTGGATGATAGGTACTGGACTAAAGCTTCAGACTGAGATCAGACAGTAGGTAACACATTCACATCACACATAGCTAATCCTAGTCCAGGCACCAAGTATGTTCCCCCAAGTACCACCAGGAGCAATCCCTGAGCACAACGCCAGGAGCTAGTCCTGAACACAGATGGTCTAACTCCCCCCCCCCCAAAAAAAAAGACACACAAAAATTTAAGCCCTCTGTATAGTAAGAGTTTAGTGTCAAAATTCAGAGACCTGAATTTAAACTTTAACTTCAACGTTTAACATTTACTTTGGCTTGGGGACATATTCTTTCCATCATTTTTTTCTTATACCAAAGGACCCATAAGTTATCCCTTCAAATGTATAGATCCCTTAGCATTAAAAACTTTACACTATACCACAATATACATATATTATTGTTTTATTCACTTAAGAATTCTATTATCACTATCACTATCACCCCATTGTTCATCGATTTGCTCGAGAGGGCCCAGTAACATCTCCATTCATCCCTGTCACGTGATAGTGTAGCCCAATGACATATTGGGGGCTCCTTCAGGATCAGGGGAATGAGGACCATTCATTGTTACTGTTTTTGACATATCGAGTATGCCACAGATAGCTTGTCAGGCTCTGCCGTCGGGGTGGGATACTCTTGGCAGCTTGCTGGGGTCTCCGAGAGGGATAGAAGCTTTTGGGGCAGCCTCTAATCACCTTTACAGGTGTTCCTAGTCAGGCATATAGGTGGGTATGATGCTCTCAGTAGCCTGCTGGGTTCTTTGAGAGTGAGAACTAGAGAATAAGAGGTTGTGCGGCCGCGAATGCTTGGTTTTAGAGTCTCCGGATCCTGGCCATTGATGGGGTTACCTGGCAGTTGGTGGGTGTAACTGTCTAGCTACTGGAAGGTGGGGGAGCTGGGTGGAGGAGACCCAGTCCTGAACCGAGCAGGCTTGAAGATCTTAGCCCCGGGTCCCGCACACCTGGGTTCCTCTGCCGGTTCCTCATCCAAGCATGTGGAGAGTGGTCTCAGCATGGCTTTGGGTGGGTTCCAGAGGTCTTCTGCTGTCAGGGCTCTGCTCAGGGCAGAGAGGAAACTCAATCTGCCCTCCTCCAAGGGACCCCAGTGAGGACAGCCAGGGGCGGGGCCAGGAGACTCTGCCTTGTTCTCTTCCAGGAACTTGGTTTAGAGTTTCTATTATATATTAGATTATAATAGAATTCTATTATATATTAAGTTATAATAGAATTCTATTATATATTACTTTATGCATGTGTGGGTATAGTCTAAAATAAAAGTTTTAGAGGAGGTTAATAATGAAGAGTCTCCTGCCCCCGCACCTGGCTGTCCTCACCGGGGCCCCTTGGAGGGGGGAGGGTTGAGTTTCTCTCCCGCCCCCCCCTGCCCCGAGCAGAGCCCAGAAGCTGAAGACCTCTGGAGCCAGCCATGGCCATGCTGGGACCACTCTCCACACGTCTGGATGAGCCTCATGCATGAAAGAACTGGCAGAGGAACCCAGGCATGCGGGTCCCAGGGCTGAGGTCTCCAAGCCTACTCGGATTGGGACTGGGCCTCCTCCACCTAGATCCTCCATCTTCCAGTAGGTAGCATCATACCCACCAGCTGCCGCCAGCGCCAGGTTGGTCCCATCAACGGCCAAGACGCAGAGACTATAAAACCCAGCTCCCGGAAGTGCACGGCCGCATTCGCGGCAGCGCAACATCTTATTATCTTATTTTCCTTTGGAGAACCTGGCAGGCTACCAAAAGTATCCTGCCTGCATGGCAGAGTCTGGCAAACTTCCCGTGTTGTACTCAATATGCCAAATACCAGTAACAATGATGGGTCTCATCCTCCTAATCCTGAAAGAGCATTGAAATGGCTCTTTTAAAATCTCAGGGCTAGGAAGAAGGAGACGTTACTGATGCCTGCTCGAGGAAATCGACGAACAACAGGATGATCGTGATCATGATCGTGAATAATGAAATATTTTACTCCTATTTATAAATTAAGATAACTTTTTAAAAAGTATACATATTTTCTCGTAAATAGAAAATGCATCATCATTTTCAAAATTATCATTTAAAATATGTTGCCAGGGGGCTGGAGCAATAGCACAGCGGATAGGGCATTTACCTTGCACGCGACCGACCCAGGTTCAATTTCCAGCATTCCATCTGGTCCCCCAAGCATCTTCAAGAGTAATTCCTGAGTGTAGAGCCAGGAGTAACCCCTGTGCATTGCTGGGTGTGACCCAAAAAGCAAAAAAAAAAAATATGAGTTGCCAGATAAATTTCATTGTCAGATCATGCATTTGCTTCATCTTGGTGTGTTAGTGTTTGGTAATAGATGAAAATGACATCTCTCCTATTCACAATAGACACAACAGAAAATGCAAGAAAGAGATGAATTGGGATATACCTGAGAGTGGATGTGATACCACAGCCAGAGTCTTGATAATTTTGTCTTCTTTTTTCTCACTCAATATTATCAGCTTTATTAGAGCTCAAAGAACAGGATTACTAAGCTAGAGCCATGTTCTGGCACTTCTTTGTTTGTTTCTGTTTATTTGAGCCATATTCTTGATGAGTCATTTTAAAACATTTGTTAGTTTTGTGGTCAGTACCAGCAAAACACAACTATCAATAACCCCCCTGAATTGATTCAGCATGGAGAGATAATACTTTGCAATTATATAAGATCAAACAATTGGACCACTGAGACAGGCTTTACTCTTTTAATCCCCAACTCCCTCCCCACCCAATCCTTCCTCTGGCACCTTCTTGCCCCCTTGGTTCTAACTTATCAATCATAATGTCGATGATCAAGAGGCATACGAGAGTCTTTACCAAAACTGACTTAGGATTTACAACTTAAGGCAGCAAAAGTATGTTATTACATATTGACATTTCTACTCTCTGTGGTGAGTTCAGCATACATGTGGAAATGTGAAGCAAGCTCCATATTTTTACTCTGAGTCTCTTCAAAATACTTTCAATTTCGTTGGGTTCCTAGTATTATGATTTTTTATCAAAAATTTTGACATTGTTGCTCTGAACGGTCACTCTTGATGTCACTTTCCAGGCTGGATCGGGATCATTTCCTTCTGTCTCATCGTGACTTGAATTACCTCATCTTCGGGGAGAAAATATTATTAAACTTTAGGGGCTGGAGTGATAGTACAGTGGGTAGGGTGTTTGCCTTGCAGGCATCCAACCTGGGTTTGATCCCCAGCATCCCGTATGGTCCCCTGAACACTGCCAGGAGCAATTCCTGAGTGCAGAGCCAGGAGTGGCCCCTGAGCATCGCCAGGTGTGACCCAAAAAGCAAAATAAATTAATTAATTAAATTAAACTTTGGTCTTTCAAATAGCCACTTAAGTTGGGCTAGGCTAAAATTAATCATTATCTGTTTCTGATAGTTCTCCCTTTGCTCTAAATTCTAAAGGGCTATTTGTGTTTCAGAACATTTTCTTAATGTGTATAGGTTATGTTTTCAGTTATATTATTAACAAAGAACATGCTACCTTCAAATAATTTTTAAAGTTTTATATTGATCATCTCATATTTTAAATATCAAAATTCTCCTTTGTGTGTTGTTCCTGTTTATATTGCAAACTTGAAGATGCCTTCATGTTTTTAAATTTTGAAATAGTAAAACAGTAATAACTTCATTTTTCTTACTCTCACTTCTAAAGAATGTATTATAAAAAGAACAAAAGTAATTGCTTGAGAGCAACTAAGAAGAATTAAATTACTTATTTAAAGTAGAATTAGATAAAAAGAAAATCCCTAAAATATTAATTAAAATTGGAAAAAAGATAGTAATGAAATGACTTTGAACATGAAATACATTACACAGAGGACTACTATTAAATGTTTGATATTTGTCTTTATAGAATCAGATCTATCTCTTAAAATATTAAATTCTATTTGATTAATTTGATTTAAAAATTGTGTGACTCACAAAATACCAAAAACATTACTCACCAAAATATTTAAATAGCAAAATGTTCGTTGTCTTATTAAAATAATCTTATTGAACCCATTTTCCCAGATTTTCTCCTGCTATTAATTAAAGAATATGTGCTCCCCCAGGTTCAAGAATTTTTTTTTAAAATAGGGAATTCTATTTATTCTTATTTAATGCAGAATGCATTTTACAAGCATTTCTGTCACGGCCTTCACCATATCAACAAAGAAATGGTTCAGGCACAGAAAATGAAATAATAAAATTTTATATATAATGAAAGTCATAAAGTACACAATTTTCTTAGATGGGGGAATCAGTTTTAGTGGTGAGGCAAAATCAGACCCCCATCCTACTCTTGAGTGTTTATGTCACTGTGAGTATAATAAAATATAGAAGTGAATAAACCCTTCCTGGCACCATATTAATTCTAACATTATCCTTGGAGGGAAAAGTTACAATATATTTCCCTTGAAAATGATACCTAATAAAAATAAATTTTGCATTGAGCATCCAGTGAGACGTAAGCATTTGCACTCAGCTGGAGTGTGCATTGTGGTGGTTTCACTGATTGTTGAACAATGACATGCTTCTTTATAAGGGGGTTTCCAAGTGAGGTTCTGATGCATGTTTCCCAGTTCGCTAGAAGACTAACACCTAAATCCCCCAAAGATGTCTACCACCAACTGAAAGCGTTTCAATATGAATTCATGCTGTCAAGCTTTCATTCTGCCATGTGCCGCTCCACGTTAGACTGTTTCACACAGGACATCACAACCATTACTGTTTGGCCATTTCTGTAACAAGGGCATTGCCCCCTCCCATCTATACCTTTTACGTTGCTGTCATAAATGTTGTGCCCTGCTCATTGTGGAATAAAAGTTATCTCAATATGAGACTAACATCCAAGGACAGGAGAGACAAGGGTCAGGAAGACTGCTCCACCGTTGGAACCCTGCCTCATGAGCTGGGGGAGAAGGCAGCTGGGATAGAGAAGGGATCACTAAGTCAATGATGGGATCGCTCTGGATGAGAGATGTGTACTGAAAGTAGGCAAAGAATCAAACATGATGGCCTCTCAGTATCTGTATTGCAAACTATAATGCTCCAAAGCAGAGAGAGAAAGAGTAAGATGGAAATTGTCAGCCATCGAGGCAGGGGGAGGGCTGGGATGGGAGGAGGGATACTGGGGACTTAGGTGGTGGAGAAAGTACACTGGTGGAGGGATGGGTGTTTGATCATTGTATGACTGAAATTAAACATGAGAGCTTTGTAACTGTAGCTCATGGTGATTAACTGTACCACTGTAGCACTGTCCTCCCATTGCTCATCGATTTGTTCGAGTGGGCTTGTTGTTACTTTTTTTTTTTGGCATGTTGAATATGTCACGTGTAACTTGCCAGGCTTTGCTGTGCGGGCATGATACTCTTGGTAGCTTGCCAGGCTCTCTGAGAGGGGTGGAGGAATAAAACCGGGTTGGCCACATGCAAGGCAAATGCCCTACCTGCTGTGCTATCACTCCAGCCCATGGTGATTCAATAAAAAAAAAAAGATAGATAAATAAAAACAAGAAAGAAATGTTGTGCCTTAAAGAATGCCAGTAGCTTCACAATAAGCTCATACCAAACTTCATTTTTGTGATAAGCTAAGTAGTCTTCTAAGAAATATACAAAACGAGTCCCCAATTCCACAGTTTCTTATCACTGAAAATTGTTTGAATTCTTTCTAAACAGTAACACTTGTATTTTTAAATTCCAACCTATTTTAATCATCCTTTTTGCCCTAACGTTGACTAAAAACTTACATGAAAGTGCCTATCCCCCAAAGTACAACCTTCCTCCCTTAAATGAGATTTCCAGTTGCCAACCTCCTGTTCCAGTGACAATTGCTTATTGAAAACATGTGTAGGAGAATACATTCTTTAATTTCCTTGATGAAGAATTCTTATTGAGAGGTCCTAAGGGTGCAAAGACAAATATTTTTATCCTACTCTCCACAAGTCATAACAGAAAAGAGTGTGTTATAAAAAAATTAAGTTAAAAAAAAGTTAAGTGATAGAATGGAAGTATGGGAAATACAGCCTTCAGTCTCAACAAGAAAGAAGACTGGAGTGTTTAAAAATATTTGTGGTCACCTAGCAGAGAGAGGTGCTGTGAGCAGGAAAACAAATAGGATAACTGGGAATAGGAGCGAAGAATATCGAGGACAAAAACATAGAAAGTCAGCAGAAAGGTTATCCAGAATATCCCTCACCTGCTTTTAACTCTCAGCTCTTGTCCAGTGTGATCATTCCCAACTATTATTGTCATAGTGGTCTCTTCTCTGTCTTATCTACCCTCATCTCCACACACACTTGTGGTTAGTTCCAACCATTGACCAGTCTTCCTAACCCCTGTTTTCCATGGCTACGGATATTAGTCTTCTACTATATAGAGAGGCATGCAGGGGGTGGGGGATGAGGAAGATGAGAGGGGACCCTGGTGCTGGAAAATGTACACTGGTGGAGGGATAGGTGTTGAAATACTGTATGACTGACATCCAATCATGAATAGCTTTATAAAAAAATAAATAATAGAATTTTAAAAAAATTTTAAATTTAAAAAGATGGAAGAGAGCAGAGAAGTGAATCCCTGTGAATATCAAGGGACTGAGCACAGAACGAGAGACTGGGTCTGAAACAGGCATTAACCCCTTAATTCACTAGGGTTTTTGACACATATCAGTTTAGAACTAATTTTTCAAATCCAGTGAATATTTTTACTATTGAGGAAGGAGAACAAGATTAGGTAGGCAGCAAGTCAAAGAGATAAGAGAATGGGTAAATTTTCAAAACATCAATGTTAGAATGTCTTAGACAGATATCCAGAACTTAGCTGAACTGTTTCATGGGGCCATTTTCAATATTGTACAAGACAAATATTAGAAACCACTGGATTATAATTTAAACATTTCCATATGTGAAATACGCTCCATAAGTGAACATGTATGAAGTAATCAAGACAAAGTCTAGGTATACTTTTCAACAGAAAAAAACATCTGAAATGTTTATATGCAACTAGCATTGTTCTCTGCTTATACTCTCTTTCATAGATTGGGTAACTTTATGAATGAGATTAATTTTATTAAGTCAAATGCCCAGAAAGTTGGATTAGTTTCCCTACATTTAAGAGTACTAGGATAATTCTAAGCAATAACCCAAACACTTTTAGTACTGACCTACCTATCTAAACTGTATATACCCATTACATTTGTATCAATTTTCAGAAGAAAAAAATAAAGGAAAGCCAAATTGCAGAGTTATAGTAAAGAGTAAAGTTATTCTGTGGTAACAAATACTCTCAATTGCTTACTACAGTTAGTTAATTTCTCACTCATACAAAGTCCACTGTGAGCAGATAATGATTATCTTCTGAGAATATAGAGATATAGGCCAATTCTCAGAATAATCTGAAAATTTCTATCCCAACATGTGACCTCCTAAAGTTTCTTGGAATAAAAAAGGAGATGACTGAAAAACCTGGTCTCCAGTAGGTAAATACAAAAATAATTTATTACTTTGGTTTCCTCTCTACCAGCACATAGTCACATGATCACCATCCAACAGCAACATGGCTGAAAATACAGAGCTGTACATGAATCTGGAATACACATCATTTGTCTGTGTCATACAGAAAATTATAAAATGAGGAAACAGCATTGAGTGTTTCAATAATCCATTTAGTATTTCATATGGAAGCCAGGGGATACTAGAAATCTGGATTCTAATTAGCAGAGACTAAATCTTATCTAACAGATACTGTATAAAGAAGTCAGGAGATGAGAAATCTCATTCTCAAGAAGCAAAAGTCCAAGTTGTTTACATATTATCTTTCATAATTGTTAGATTTGTGGGATTGTTCTAACTAAAAATATCTCATTTACTCCAACTAAGTGCTGAAGACAGATCCAGAGAGAAAAGGGAAGGGTTATCTTGTTATGAAAGTAAATTAGGCTAGACCTGGGATTAGTCTGATTTTCAATGTATTTCCAATCCAATTGCCCTTTCCCACTGCAATTTTCCTTTGGAATAGTTTTGCAATCTCTCTCTTGAAATACAATTCTAGAATTCTTAATTAGGAATTCTAAACAAGAAAATCTGGAATTCTGGTTTATAAACACATGCCATTTTTCCATTATTATTAGAATTAACATACAGGATGATTTCCTAAAGTAGCTATCTAGGACATATATTCAAAATATTGAATAACTCACTTATTCTTATACACAGAGGAGCAAATTTGATAGCCCAACAAATGTCATTCAGGAATTGGATTCGTATATCAGTCCCTAAGTTCTCCTCTTACACATAAATAATAAAGCCACCTACTTGCTTATATATTTATCCATTCATACATCAATTATTTGTAGTGTATTTCAGTATGTTAGTTCCCAAGGAGAGGGAATTAGACCTATTCAGAATTGCTTCATGATGAAAAGTAAGGCTGAGATAGTGACACCACAAAATACTTACACCCTGAAGCAAGGAGATTCTTTCTCTCCCCTGCTTGCTCCTGCCACCTTTTATCAAATCCCTCAGCCTCTCTCAAGTGTGATTTCACCGCAGAAGGAAAGATGTTTGGACTCTAAGACCTGAGCCATAGCCAACGGTCTTCACACGTTTCCCTCCCCCTCCCGACTCCGATTCTCAGTAATTCTTCTGTATCTTCTAAAAAACTCACTCTGGAGTTCACTTGAGTCAACATTTATACATCGTAAATTAGAGATTACTCATATGAATAGAAATGAAACAGTATTTTGTTCATCGGCAAGGAAAACTGGAAAAAAAGAACAGCCACAAAGGAGTCTCTTTCTCAAACGTCTTTTTCCACCCCCTGATTTGTTCCAGTGGGGGGAGGTCTCTTTGTTTTATTCTCCTAGCACACTTTACTTTTCTAAATCTTTTCAAAATTAGCCTGGAGAAAATTCCAGCTCTAAAATCCCAATGCTAAATGATTTATTGATTCACTCAGGAACAGATTCATAATTTTTGCTTACACGTAGGCTATAATGCACCTCAGCCAGGGCAATCACAGAAGAGACGAGGAACCTACGTTTTTGGTTTTGTTTTGTTGTAGCACCAGAGGTTCAATCTGGAGTCTTACATGCAAATCTGTATTCTCAAAAATATGGATTTTGAAAACATGGGCTGTAGGATAACATTGATTTGTTCTCTCTGCCTTGCCAAAGGGAGCTTAGGTTCATTGGGTAGCACCCATTCACAGAGCTCTCAGGTGCTCCCATTCCTCCGTGTTTATCTGTAACCTCTTTTTCTTTGTGCTCTGCTTCCCTAGTAGTCAATCACCTTTATCTCCTCATTAGATTCTGAATTAACTATTCAAAGGACCTAAGGAGAAGAGAAAAGCAATATTTACAAGTCAATAGAGTCTGAATAGGAGTTAAAGGTGATTGACTGGTTGGGGAAGCAGAGCACAAAGAAAGAGGTTACAGATAAACACAAAGGAATGGGAGTGCCTCAGGAGCACTGTGAACGGAGCAACCCAATAAACCTAAGCTCCCTGTGGCAAGGCAGAGAGGACAAGCCAATATTATCCTACAGTAGACTAACTGAAAATGTGGATGAAGATATTTAGGATAAGGAGACACATCTAGCAGTGCTAAGGAATGACGCCTGGCTCCCTGCTCAGAGATTACTCCTGACTCTGTGCTCAGGGATCCCTCTTGCTGGTACTCTGGAGACCATATGTGGTACTCAAGGATAAAACCAGGACACCTCCTATGAGTAAGGAAACTACCTAAATCTCTGGCTTGGCCTTAGATGTTTGCCTTGGTTAGTTGCCCTGGCCATATGCGTCCTTACTATTTCTCTGTTACTCTACTCCAAACTGTCATTTTGATGTCAGGGGGCCCCACGGATGACTTATGTGAAGCGGGAGGAGAAAGACGGTCACTTTCTCCCCAACCGCCCCTGCCACCCGTGATCCAGGGTAACTGGGTTCTTGTCTCGCCTCGCAGAAAGGAGTAGACAAGCAGTGAAATAAACAGATTTTATTTGGAGGATTTTGAATGTGTGGAGGGGGAGAGAGTGAGAGTAATGTACTCAAGAGAAAACACGGGCTTCTCCAAGGGCGGAGAGAGCCCCTACACACATCCTAGCATTAGACACGAAAGCATGAAAGTACATATCTCAAGAGGGGAGATGCAGGCGACACATGTGCTCGGGCACGTGGACACAAGCACACATGGGCTCAGGCAGCATATGGGCACCCTTCCTTTGTTCAAGGTGGCCTTTATAGGGTTTCTACAACCTGCACCACGTGGGCCCGTTGTTAAGGAGGTTGGGGGATGTGGGGGAGGGAAGGTGATGGTCTTCTTTGAAATTCCATTCCTGGCCTTTTGTTTCTGCAGGAGCTTCCCTGGGTTTATTGCTATAGATAGGTGAGGGTCTTATCAGGCCTTAGTTTCTGTTTTTCCTATTTTCTGCAGGGCTGGCTTTTGCCATTGCCTTGGGAGGGGGCCTTCCCTGTCTATCTGCCTACATCAATTTTATAAACATGTTTTTCTTCCTGATTCCACTGTGAATGTTGAGAGGGAAGGCATGCATCTGTATTCAATAGGACAGTTTCAGCATCAGCGGAAGCACTTGGTGTTGTTTGAGGAGGCCCTCCTTCGGGTGTAGAGTCTGCCTAAGTTCTCGGCTGGTACCCTTGCATTCCTCATGAGTTTCATCTTCTTTGTACGGGGGAGATAAAGAAGATAGGAAATGCTAGAGCACGGAGGCGAGCTTGACGTGCCAAATCAGTAGCAACGTGTTGGCTGGTTGCTTCCTCTTCCCCCCCCCCCCCCCCCATGTCACGTTCTGAGTCTCTTGCTGCCTGCACCTGCTGCAGCCTGAGTGAGGCTGAAGGCAGTAAGATCTTGCTGAATCCTTCCCCAGGTCTCCCAGAAGACAATCACGGCTTGGCACTAGTACACTGGCTTCATGCAAATTGTTACCTTGAAAATCTCTTTTGTTCTTTCAGACAGAATATTTTGCCATATCAAAATAATTTGGATGCGGTAGAGAGAGGGCTAGGGATGTACGTGCTCAGTGGATAAGCTCCTATTTCCTTTTCCTGAGGCTTTTCGTTAAAGCCCCAGGGCAGCCTACTGATAAATAGTAATAATTTTTTAAAATTTATTACTCATTAAGAGTTTTTTTAATTTCTTTGAATTTAACTCACCAGTAAATTTTTATTTATGAGGGGCTTCTATTTATGAAGAACAACTAAAATAAGGTACAATCTTGCTAATAAAATTTTCACTAGTCTGATCACCTTTTTTCTCATTAACTTTCTCTCATAATAAATGTGTAAAAGAGAACAAAAGAAGGAGGAAAATTTAAAAAAAAAACACACGCACGCCTTCCACTGAAAGTTTATATTCCTTGGTAGCAAGTGAAAAGAAAACCATTTCCTTGCCCCAAACTAGCTATTTTTGCGTTTCAGCGTAACGAATGACACGGAGCGGCTTTCGGCCCGGAATGTGGGCAGAGCGCGCCCCCTACCATCCCCTGTCAGAACAGCACCCCTCGGCTGGGAGAAAGAAGTACTGCAAATATTGGGCTCCAAAAAGCAAGCGATGCCTCTCTAAGGTTCATTAACTCTTGGCCTCTCTTGGCAATAACCCATGTTCAGGAGGCCACCGTGGCGACACCCTCAGAGGCACTCCCCGAAGGAGACAGAGTGGAGAAGCGGGGATATCTGCTCTGAAGTTTCCCACCTTCCCTGAACTGCATCTGCAGAACCACCCCAGGAGGGGAGAATGTGGCTTTGAAAAATAACACCTTTGTTTTTCCAAGTGTTCGAGATGAAGCTGAGTTTTCAGGTGGCCTCAAGGTTTGTGCACCCTTCACCAAACACAGATGGAAACTGGACTCTTTGAACTGCTTTGAAAAATCTGCATTTAGTATCTCTGTGAAGCAGCCAGAGCTGTCTCGGGTCGCCTGCGACTTGCCGGTTTGTGTGATGCTGAAGGAATAAATAGCTTCATTTTAGCACGAAGTGAGGAGAAGCTCCCCATCTGGGCAAGATTTCACCTTCACTGTGATAGGTCTAAACAGACTACAGTGAAATAAAGGCTGACTCCAACACGCAAACATATCCTGAAGGCTTAGGAAACGTTCACTCATTTCATTCTCTGGTTAATTTGGATTTATTTTGGTTTCAATACACTTAAGACAGTAAGATCTATAAGACTATTTTTTTTTCTTTTGGGGCCACATCCAGCTCCAGCGACGCTCAGGGGTTACTCCTGGTTCTGCACTCAAGAATTACTCCTGGCGGTGCTTCGGGTACCATGTGGAATGCTGGGGATTGAACCTTGGCAGGTTGTGTGCAAGAAAAATGCCCTGTCCGCTGTATTATCTCTCCAGCCCCAGGCACCTATTTCTATATCAGCAGTTGAGCCAACAGTTTGGGCTTTACAGTTCTTTTCAAATTCAGTAAATGTTAAAGCACGGTCACCTTCCCGTTGGTCATCGATTTGCTTGAGCGGGCCCAGTAACATCTCCTTCATGAGACTTGTTGTTACTGTGTTTGGCATATCGAGTACATCACGGGGAGCTTGCCAGGCTCTGCCGTGTGGGCGAGATACTCTCGGTAGCTTGCCGGGCTCTCCGAGAGGGGCGGAGGAATCGAACTCGGGTCGGCCATGTTGGCTGCGTGCAAGGCAAACACCCTACTGCTGTGCTATCGCTCCAGCCCAATGTTAAATCTAGATAATAAATTAAAATTTATAATTTTCTGTATTAAATCAAGACATGCTCTAAATGACATAGAGCATTCATTAAAAAAAAACCCACAGTTTTCAATATTTTTTTTGCCAAAATAAGATATCTGACAAATTGTCAGTCAATGAGAACCACCATAAATAGACAATCTGACTTATGTTATATTTAAGTTGAGAATTGTCAGTTTACGATCTGAGTCTGCTACATATGCAGTCTATAACTGGTAATCTTCTCATTTTCTCATCACCTGACCTCCATAGAGGTATCGAGATATTCCTACACACTGGCAGAGACCGAGAGAATTCCAATCATAATAGTCTTAACAATGAAACCAAGGTTTGGCCAACACAAATGACAGCACAATACCATGGGTTGTCGATATACCCTGATGTGCTTTCATAAGTAGTGAGCATTCTGCATAGAGCTAGAGGGCATGTTTATAGCAAAGCCCCAAAGCAACTATCCCTTAGTTAACATTAGATCAAGCGAGTTTGAGCACAAAGATTCCCTACAGAAACATCAAGTTAGCTGTGTTGTCTAAATGCAGTTTTTAAAATAGGAGTTTAACAATGTCGACAGAGGTGCCTTATGATATGTATTTAATAAGCACTCACTCATGATTTAGCCACAGTAAGCTTCCTCACAGTAAGCTCAGCAAGGAAAGCTGTATGATCCTGTATCTCATCTCAGGAGGCCCAAGCCAAATCGGTCATCTCCACTCTGGACCTCTTGAACTCCCCGCCTTCCCTTGCCCCTCCCTCCCAAGATGATGTCTATATAAAGAGAGCAGGAATCTGAACTTCCTTGCAACTTCCACTCCTCAGGGTTCATGGAGGGCCTGTAAAATCCAGGCATGCACCATATTCTTTATTCCATCCTTCCTGCCACTGCACGAAAAATAGAGGCAAAAGGAGAAACTCATCTGAGGAGAATTTAACTCTTGACATCTTCTTTGTGTTTAAAAGGCTCGTATATATTCAAAAGTGGCACTCAAACTTAGCTGGTATTTCAAGAAGAGGGTGAATGGAATGCTTACTAGTGTGGAATATTAATTCCCCTGTGGCAGAGAAAGGAGGGGAGGGGAGAGGGGGCAGGAAAGAGGAGAGGGAAGCAGGGAGGAGGAAGGGAGGGGAGGAGAGGGGAGCGGGAGATCTGAACCTAAAGAGAAATAAAGGAAGGAACAAAAGAATTTTAGTTGTCACCTGGCTGTCCTGTGTTTATTATTTCATTGACAGAGAAATCAAGAAGAGTCATAAATCCTCATTCACAGTCTTGGAGAAGGGGATGGGGTATATCTGAGCAGGAAAAATGAGCAATTTGCTGGCCCGTTGGTGTGGCCATGACATTGTTTTGACTCATTCATTTCCTTCGTCCCCTCCCCTCTGCGCTGGCCCTTGACTGTTGTTGGTTGTTGTTCTGCTGACTAGGGTCCTCACATGTCTGGCTGGGGTCCTTGCACATCTCTCATATCTTTTTAGCTGTAATGCTTGCCAAGGTGTGCAGAGTGGGCCATGGTGCTTCCTCCTTAGCCATGGCAATGAGCTTTGCATCCTTAGGGTAGGGATGAGCTCTCTTGTGGTGCTCAATTTTCAATAATTTTTTTCATTTTTTGAGTTCATTTGGGGAATTTACATCTCAGTGTATATTTTTCTTTCATTTTCCATAGGTCTTCATTAAAACCCAAACATATTAACAAATGATTGCCATTTAGAAAAGCAATCTTTGCCTTTTTTCATCATATTTTTGATCTGTTTAGGACCACATCTAGTAACAATCAGGCTTACTATTGGCTCTGCAGTCAGGGGTCACTCCTGTTGGACTCAGGGACCATATGCAGTACCAGGAATCAAACTTGATTTGATTTAGCACATGTAAGGCAAGTGCCCTGCCCACTGTGCTGTCATTACACTTTCCCTTTGCTTTTAATCACTATCACTGTCACTGTCCTCCCGTAGTTCACTGATTTCCTCGAGTGGGCCCAGTAGCATCTCCATTGTGAGACTGTGTTTTGCATATCAAATACGTCATGGGTAGCTTGCCAGGCTTTGCTATGCAGGCGAGATACTCTCAGTTGCTTGCTGGGCTCTCCTAGAGAGGTGAAGGAATCAAACCGGGGTCGGCTGCATGCAAGGCAAATGCCCTCCCCGCTGTGCTATTGCTCCAGCCCTTGCTTTTAATATTGATGAATAAAGATTCTTCATGTAAAGTAAACAGAATACATATTGCCCATATTGTACATTTAGTGTTTACCTAATACAACAATGATTATGATAAAAATGTACACATTTGCACATGCATTTGCATAAATATATAGACTTCAACATAAACTACTTTAAACCTAACTATAATATTTTTACTATCGTGCTACTTTCCTGTTAAAGTCATTATAACACATTTTTATACATTGCATATTGAATCAAGGTTTATATTAAATTCCTTATTTCCACATTTGTGTTCCTATGCTCCATGTAATGAGCTAATCACAACACTAGGGTCTGGAAACAACCCAAGTGTTTAAGTACAGATGACTGAATAAAGAAACTAAGAAACTGTACTCAGAAAAAAAAGATGAAATTGTCCACTACATGAATGGAACGAGCCGGTATCATGCAGAGTGAAATCAGTCAGAAGGAGAGGAATATAGAATGATTTCTTTCAGATGTCGACACAAATGAGTCTAATTAGTAAGGGAATAATTAACGACTAATGACAACAGAACCTGAGAGTTGGCCAGCAGAACTGAGTGTGCCAAGGAGATGGGTGGGATTAGGTGGGAGGGTACCTGGATGCACGGGTAGGGGAATATGACATTCTGGAGGTGGGTATGGCATAGGAACATCAAATGCATGAAAATTAATCAACAGTATGCCTGGAGCATAAAAAAAAAACTTAAAAAATAAAATAGCACAGCGGTAGGGCGATCGCCTTACAAGCGGCCAACATGGCCGACCCGAGTTCGATTCCTCCGCCCCTCTCAGAGAGCCCGGCAAGCTACCGAGAGTATCTCGCCCTCAGGGCAGAGCCTGGCAAGCTCCCCGTGATGTATTCGATATGCCAAACACAGTAACAACAAAATCTCCAATGGAGACGTTACTGGGCCCGCTCGAGCAAATCGACGATCAACGGGAGGGCCTTTACCTTACCTTACCTTATCTACAAAATAAATAAAATAACTACATTCTGCTCTTCCCTCCACAAGCCATTAATATTCTATGTTAAGACTAATGATAGGCATAAGATACAACAAAGAAAATGACCAAATTGAATGTGATATATTAATTAGACTTCTGTAAGACCTGGCCATTGAAATGATTTTATGGATATAGTTTCATAATTGCCTTACCAATAATACTGTTATCCCACAAAGATATAATTAAAATTTTTTTATTCTAAAATAACACATAAAAGTCCTCTCAAAGGGCTAGGATAATTCTCTGATCAAGGACTCATGACTTTATAATCAAGTAATTGACAGTTTTTCTATAGCTTAAGAAGAATATGTGAAAACCAGTTTGGTTCATTAAAAAGCCAAGAGAAAAATGAACTCATCAATGATTGGTAAATTTCAAATGGTCCCCAACTATTCTTACCGTCCTGATATTCAAATGCTGACATGATTCCTCTGATCCAATAATAGCCTTCATCAAAGAAACCAAGAGAAAATGGCAGGACAACTCCAAGATCAGATGAGAAAAGACCGTGGCTTCTACCTCAGACTATAATACTTGGAGTATTATAAAAATACTGCCCCTATCATTTCATCTAGGAAAATGATATTCTAAGCAGTCCAGAAGGGAAGTCTCAGTGGGAAGGAACTGAAGTTTCCAATCAACCATTAAAGTGAGCTCATGAGAAGAATCTCCAGCGCCATTTGTGGTCTTGTAAACTACAGTCCTGGCTCGGAGATTTACTCAGGATACCCTAAGTACCTAGGGGGGGGGGGGAAATCAAGTCTAGAATGTTGACCCTCCAAAGTGGTGAGAAATAGGAAACGTTCATTGTTTTAAGCAGCTATGTTGAGGAGAAATGTGTTATGTGGCCACAAACCACAAATTCAATATCTAAGCATCACAGTAAAAGGGAGATTACTGGGCACTAAACTTTGATTTCCGGACTAATGGGGCTTTCTATCAATAGAGAGCAACGCAAAGAATCTTCAGCAATCACCCCCAAGACATCTGGCACGCATAACTCCATGTGTGCTCCGTGGATCATGCACTTTAGATGGTCATTATACAATCCATCAATATAATTCCTCTTTTCCTGACTTAATATTCACCACGCAACCTTTCAACTGATTTGACTGTCCAAGAAGTTCTGACTACAAAGAGAAATTGCACTGATCATGCTGGCTTGGGTATTCAAATGAAGGGGAGAGAGCTGCTTCCCTCTCTGAAATTAAAATGGCAATCTGATTTTAGACATTTGTATGGAGAGACGAGTTTGTGCAAGGCTGCCACGGAGGGAGTTCACTTTTGATGTCCTATGAAGCTTGGGATTCTGAGTCTCTGAAACAACACATTTTTAAAAGGAGTGTTTCTTGCAGGGAATATGCTATAAACCTTCTGCAGAGGACACTTGTCTTGAAGCCAACATTTCTTCTGAGAGTAGACATGACAAAAAAAAAAAAAGAAATGTCCTTTTTCTGAAATTAAGAGAAATGATGTTGTAATCCCTCTGGAATCTCTGAGAAAAGGATCGTTCTCTTAACTGGTACATTTTGTACGCTTAAGGAGATGAATGAATCTCTGTTGACTAAACACAACCTTAAATACTTCTCTACTACTCAAATATGTGTCTGTGCTTCACTACTTGATTCTTTCACTCATTCCTAGCATTGTTTCTTCTTCAATTTTCCAATAATGAAATATCTCATTGTAAGTGACTTGTATCTCATACCACTATTAAAATTTGAATTTTTAAAGAAGAGGTCTCCTCTGCCCAAAACTCTCAATATTAATACATAATAACACATCCACCATGCTCTTACTCTTTCACATGTAGGTATTTTAAAAAACTACTACGAATGGTTTAACACAATTAATAGATCAGAGTAATATTATGACTAATACATTTCTAGAACAAAGTTGCAGGAAATGGAGGGACACGCCAATGTGCTTAGGGCTTACAAGTGCCCTGCCCACAGAACTGTGTCTCCAACACCCCAAGGTTGCATATATTTTAAACGTGGGAGCTATTACTCAATTACTCAGAGAAGGAATCACAATGATAATAATAGTGGAAGTGATCACTCTGGAAAAGAACTGGATGCTGGAAAGAGTCGTTGTGATATGCATGATATCCTATCAGTAACAATATTGCAAATCACAGAGCCTAAAGGAATAAGGGAAAAGAGAAAAATGTCTACCATAGAGGCAGGCTGGAGGGAGAGCAAGAGGGAAACTGGGGACATTGGTGAAGGGAAGTGGACACTGGGAAGGCGCTGGAACATTGTAGGACTGAAACTCAATCATGAACCACTTTGTAACTTTGTATCTCAGTGATTCGATAATTTTTAAAAGACATGTGTTAAATTTTACTAAATTGTATGATTGAACTTATTGAAAAGATTATTGTCTCCCTTATTTTGTTTAAATATATGAAAGATTTAATTATGGTTTAATAATTAAAATCATACATATCTCTGACAGATACGAGACTGCTCAAGCTTTCTATTTCCTCTTATATTTCATAATTTTGGCTTTCAAAGAAATGAATTTACTTAAAGGTGTTGAATTCTCTAGCAAGCATTTGTTACTAATACTAACTTAATTTCCTTTTCACATTTCTGCTGATATTAAAATATTTTTGTTTTCATTTTGAGAACAGCAATTTTAATCCTCATTTTCTCTAGATATAATTTTATACATTTTATTAATGATTTCAAAGGTGCTACTTTAGAGAAAATCACCTCAATAGTACATCTATTTTCAAGATTATCTCTCTTTGTTTTCTTTCTTTTGTCCACTTCATCTAAGTTAAATTTGCCTTCCTAATCTCCTAGAATATTGAGACACCATATATTCTAAATAGTATGTTAAAAATTGGTTTTCAGCTTTTCCATTTTTCTAACAGATGTGTGTCAAGTATATTGTTCTTCTTCAGCGTAGTTGCTAGAAAAAGAGAATAAACAAAAGTCCAGATAAACTCCTAAATCGTGTTTTTAACCAGTAGGAGAACTGCCAGGTGAGCTCACCTAAACAACAGCTAGGTGAGCCGTATTTGAAAATTTTAGAAGCTTTGAGACCAGATAGTACAGTGGGTAGGGCATTTGCCTTGCATGCAGTAGACATAAGTTTGATCCCCGCCATCTTATATAGTCCCCTGAGCACTGCCAGGAGAGATTCCTGAATGCAGAGCTGAGCCAGCAGTTACCCCTGAGCATCACTGGGCGTGGTCCCCCAAAACAAAACAAAAAGTTTTTGAAGCTTCTCTGTATAGCTGCCCACAAACTGTCTTACCTTCTCTGATGCAGGGAGAAGCAAGAGGTTACTATAGCAGGTAAAGAAGAAAAAGCAGCGACTTCCTAGATGCACAAAGGCTGGGCGCATGGGAATCCTAGAATCCTGGAAGGCAGGAAAAGCACCCTCTCTGCATGGACAGGACAGAGCCAGCAGCAAGACCTTTCTACTGGGCAATTTGGCTTACTCCCTGGAGGCACACACAGCTGCCCTGCCCAAGAAGATGCAGTTCATCCGCACACAAGCAGTTCCTCTGTGGGTGCTTTGAGACCTACATGTTTTTGTAGTTTATCATTTGGGTAATGTGTTGACCAATGTGAACACATTCCCATTCTTGGTGCTGACACTTACCAAAGTGCTCTAGATCCCCATTCCCCACTCCCATTCCCTTAACCTAGACCCAAATCCCACTGCCCCTACAGATGAGCTATGAAATCTTTGGCAAATGACTTTTCTTTTTTCTCTCTTGTCTGGGCTTGGGGGTTCAGGAGGAGCAGAGGGATTACTCAGGAGGAGCTCAGGGATTACTTCCGGCTGTGTGTTCAAGGATCACCCCTTTTGGTTCTGAGGCGTGGACACCATATTCAGTAGTGGAATGAAGTCAAGGGAACACATTGCTTGCCAGAGAAAGCAATTCTTAACCCCTGTACTATCGCTCTGGCTTTGTAAACTTGGGGAAGTTGTTATTGGGTATTGAGTTTGTACGCCCTGATTGGCTAGGGCTTCAATGATCGCTTCTGTCTCAACAGAATCAAAGGCCTTCTTTAAATCAATGAACTTTAGACAGAGCGGCATCTTGAACTCCCGAGAAACCTCAATGAGCTTGGTTATCCTGTGGATATGGTCGATGGTGCTGAATCCTTTGCGGAACCCAGCTTGTTCACATGGTTGTCCTTCATCTAGTGTTCTGCTAATCCTATTTAGGATGGCTCGAGTGAACAACTTGTAGATGACAGACAATAGGCAGATCGGGCGATAGTTGCCAATGTCATGGATGTCTCCCTTCTTGTACAGTAGTACAGTCCTGCTGGTTTTCCATTGGGACAGAACCTTGCATTCAGACAGGTAGTGTGTGAAGAGCCGAGCCAGCATATTGATGAGTACTGACAGCAGGTTCTTCAGGTGTTCAGATCTGACCTTGTCTGGGCCGGGTGCTATTCGTTTCTTTACTGATGAAATGGCGTGTTGGATTTCGGATGGGAGGACATTGGGAGCGACATATCCATCCTGTGGAATTTGGTATGTCGGCAAGTGGACATGGCTATCGAAGAGATTTGAGTAGAAGTCATGGGTAATCTTCTCCATTGCCGTTCTGGAAGATGTGATAAATCCGAACTGAATGTCAGAGAGTCTTGTAGTTGGCAAAGGACAGGCGGGTGTTACAAATACTTTTCCCAGTTTCTGCCGCATCTACCAGCACTTCTCTTCTCTCTTTGAGGTCTTCCTTGATCGCATCTCTGCACTGCTTTGTGAGCTCAGACATTCGCTTGTGGTTGCCAGAGGCATGCACCAAACCACGTTGGCGAATAAGCTCAAGAGTTTTTGAAGACAGGCATTTTTTTGTGGCTATCTCTCTCTTGGTGTTTCTCGCACAATCATGGAGGTGCTGAACCAGTCGATCGTATTCCTCGTCAATGTTGTCAATGATGGCATCTTCCCATGTTGCCGCAATAGTGCCAAAAAGCTCCCAGTTGGTGGTCGTTCTGGGAGTTCTCTTTTTAAACTTTGCAGCCCTTTCTCCCTGCTCTGTGAAGTAGAATTTTGCACGAAAGAGATGGTGGTTTGATCCCGTTTGGAATTTTGGGACAAGAGCAACATCAGTCAGGCAAAACCGTCAATTGAATATGATGTGGTCTATTTTGTTGTGGAATCATCCACCGGGAGACTCCCATGTCCAACTTTTAGATTCGACCTTCTGGAACTGTGAGTTACCATGGATGGTCTTGGTCGACATAATGAACTCAGACAGTCTCTCACCCTGTTCGTTCCATTCTAGGCCATGGGTCCCGATGTGAAGTTCTTCAGCTGATCTTCTCAGTCCTATCTTGGCATTGAAATCACTCACAATGATCTTGTAGAAGGTGTGGTCTTCTTTATAAAACTTCTCTAGCTCCATGTAGAACTTCTCAATTTCTCCTTCATCATAATTAGATATTGGTGCGTAGACAACGAAGATAGAAACTGCCGGCAGTGAGCCACATCTATTCAAATGTAAATGTCCAATTCAGGTTGTTAGGCATTCGAATGAATCAATGCTCATGGCCATGTTTGTGTTGACAGGGACACCGATGCCTCCAACACCTTTTTTACTGCATGTTCCGAGGAACAATTCTTCTCCAGCGTTGAAAACGGCATGATGAGATTGGTGCCTTCTTGTCTTGGTCAGACCAATGATGTCGTACTTGATCTTTCGCGCTTGTACCATCAGGTCCTCGATGGATGCATCTGATGTTAGCGTACGTGCATTGAAAGTGCAGACGATCATTTTTGTATTCCTTCTTTGTGGCAGCCTAGTTCGGCCTTGAGATTTTATCGACCTCTCCTTTCTCATCCTTCTCAATGATACCATATTGGCAATACATTCTCAATACATAAAGATCCTCCGTGAGCTGTATTATGGATTCACTACCAGGATCTCAGCATTCTACAAAGAAGTAATCATTGATGTCAAGAGAGGTGTTTGGCAGGGTGATACCATTTCACCGAAACTCTTTAGTGCCACCCTTGAGAACATCATGCGATGACTGGAATGGGAAGGAATGGGAGTGAAGATAGATGGAAGGCAACTACACCACCTCCGCTTTGCTGATGACATTGTTTTAGTAACACCAAACATTAGCCAAGTGGCACAAATGCTGGCCGACTTTGACCATGCGTGTGGAAAGGTTAGACTACAGCTGAATCTTAAGAAGACAATATTTATGAGATACAGCCTCGTTCCTGACGCCACATTCACTCTCAACAGAACAGCCATCTCTGAATGCAACAGGTATGTGTACCTAGATTGAGAAGTCAACATGACAAATGACCTGGCACCCGAGCTGCGCAGGAGGAAGAGAGCGGCTTGGAATGCCTTCAAGAACGTCGAAGAAATAGCTAAGAGGACGAAGAACCTCCGGCTTCGGGCACATCTCTTTGATTCCACTGTTCTTCCTGCATTAACATATGCCTCAGAGACCTGGGCCCTACGCAAACAGGATGAGAACGCTATTTGGGTCTCCCAAAGAGGAATTGAAAGAGCTATGCTTGGAATATCATGTTTCACTCAAATGAGAGAAAGAATCTGGAGTTCTGACCTCCATCGACGATCAAGAATCAGGGACACTGTTTCATTTGCCAAGGCGTCAAAAATCAGATGGGCTGGTCATGTAATGAGATTTAAAGACAACTGCTGGACTAGAGCTGTTACCGACTGGATTCCACGGGATGTCAAAAGACCGCGTGGTCGCCCACCTACCAGATGGTCAGACTTCTTCATCATGATCATGAACAATCGGTTTGAGGCTCTTCGTGTTCCTAGAGCGAACAGACGCCATTGGGCTACACTAGCACGCGGCAGGGACAAATGGAGACGTTACTGGCGCCAGCTTGAGCAAATCAACGATTGACAGGAAGTCAAGTGATCAAGTGTTATTGGGTGTTTTTCCTTTGTCTTGTTTTGTTTGGGGCCACACCTGGCTGAGTTCATGATTTATTCCTGCCTCTATGCTCAGGGATCACTTCTAGAAGGCTCCAGAGACCATCTAGGGCACTGAGGTTTTAAATCCAGGTTGGCCACATGCAAGACCAGAGCCCTACCCACTGTACTATGTTTTTAGACCTGTACAAATTTTAAAAATAAAATGAATGTTTGATACTTGACCATCATCTCAGAAATTGTGGTTATACAGGCATTCAGCTATGCAGGAGACAAGTCTGTACTAGGAGAAAGACTGACCCCCAGTTCCTCCATTCCACAGCCTGACCCTGGCACAGGCAAACTTCCCCTGAGAGTCCAGGAAGCCTGAGTATGTGACTGGGGCTGGAAAGAGGAATCTTGCCTCATGCAAAGCATCTGTGTCTTAGCACCTGGATCTCATCATGCTTGGGGAGGTGGCATAGACAACCCACTCAAAGCAGGCTTCCAGGGGATTTCAGGGGTGTGTGTGCTTGCGTTAGCAAATACAAACTTTCAAATCAAGGGGTTCAGCTTTGCCCCTGATGAAACAGATCCTCCAAGGGGAGCAAATTAAGACTGAAAACAGAACACAAGAGAGGACGTAATATAATGAAGATACAAGCAGAAGCAGATAAAGCAGTAAACAGGAGCAACAGAGAAAGCTCAATGAAAACCAAAATGGACTTTGAGATGAATTTCATTGATAAATTAGGAAGAAATCAGTGTCACTGACAAATCCCTGGCTATACTGATGAAGAAACAAAATTAAAATGGCCATTTCTAGGAGTAAAAGTGAGGAAATAGCTCTTCAAATACTGGAACATTATAGGAAACTGTGAGAAAAATGAACATATCTTCCACAGCTTAAAGCAAATAAGTTCTTTGAAAGACAAATCAGCAAAACTTCCTTAAGAAGACATAAGGGCCAGAGAGAAAGCATAGCAGGCAGGATGCTTGTTTTGCATGTGACAGGCCTAGGTGCCCTGTACCACAATCCCCTGTACCTCATATGTCCTCCAAGCCCCACCAGGAGTGATTCCTGAGCACAGAGACAGGGGAAAGCTCTGCGCACCACCAGGCGTGACCTTCCTCCACTCCCAATAAAGTTAATGAAATTGTGTGGAGGGAAGTCTTCATAGACAACACTGATTTGGGCTGTGAATTCTGCTATTGATAGATTGGAATGATACTAACTGTACACTTTAGTTTCCTGAAAAATAGAGAGGAAGACATTCTTCTAACTTCATTTAAGAAGTCAGCATTACTATGCACCTACCATGCACTTTATAAGAAAGCACTGTAGCACTGTAGCACTGTCCTCCCATTGTGCATCGATTTGCTTGAGCAGGCCCAGTAATATCTCCATTGTGACACTTGTTGTTACTGTGTTTGGCATATTGAATATGTCACGGGTAGCTTGCCAAGCTTTGCCATGAGGGTGAGATAATCTCGGTAACTTGCCAGACTCTCTGAGAGGGGTGAGGGAATCAAACCCGGCTCGGCTGGGCCGGCCATTCACAAGGCAAACACCCTACCGCTGTGCTATTGCTCTAGCCCTGTAAGAAAGGAAAGCAATAAATAATAATCCTCATGAATATAGGTGTCAAAATTACCTTAATCTAATATATAAAGAACTATAAAATTATATATTGTAATTACAAATAGAATTGCAAATTATAAGCAAACAGGACTTATTCCAGGTATCATAAATAATTAGATAAAAACTTATATCATTAAGTATCTACATTCAAAAAGAAAATTTTTGAATCAACCTCCTCAAAATGAACTCCCCCCCAACTCTGTCACTGTATCACTGTCATACCATTGTTTACTCAAGTGGGCACCAGTAATGTCTCCATTCGTACCCCCAACTCTAAAGAGGAAGAAATGATGAATATTTAAACTAATGTAAAAATAAATACTAATTGTGCCATAAAGATAAAACCAAACTTTGATAAACTTCAAACCAATTATTTGAGAATATCATTAAATTGATAAGCTTCCAGCCAGACAAATTGTGAAGAAGGGAGAAAGGTAAATAAATAATCAACATCAGAAACGAGAGCAATAACTCCACCAGAAATTGACATTTCTGGTAGAATAAAAATATTTCAGACATTTCAAAGATAGAATAAAAATAGTATTTATAAGTGCATACTGATAAATTTGACACTAAAATGGCTAATGTCCTTGAAAGTCAAAGTAGAAATGCTCTGCACTGCACTGTCCTCCTGTTGTTCATAGGTTTACTCGAGACGGCCCAGTAACGTCTTCATTGTGAGACTTGTTACCATGTTTGGCATATTGAATACATCACGGGGAGCTTGCCAGGCTTTGCCATGAGGGTGAGATATTCTCGGTAATTTGCCAGGCTCTCCAAGAGGAGTGGAGGAATCGAACCTGGGTCTGCTGCGTGCAAAGCAAACACCCTACCTCTTGGGCTATCACTCCAGTCCTGAAATGCTCACTAAGGGAAAAACAAATAAGAGGAATCGACCTCTTTAAGTTCATGAGAAGGTATCGTCAAACATTTATAGTCTCGTGAAGGAAATTCTAATGCGGGGAGAGAACACTGGGATTAAGAAGTTTGTCTTGCAGGCAGCAACCTCATGTTTGATCCTTGGCACCCCTGGAACTGAGGGAGACCTGGGTGGTCCCCAGCTTTACAGGACCCTATCAACACCACATCCACCTGCCTTTGCATTGATGTGCAGTTCAGGTTGGCTGAGAATAGCCCAGAGAGCCCCGGCACCTCTGAGCACCTCTTAGTAGAACCCTCCCCCTCATTACAAAAGAAATTCTAGACCCAAATACATTCGCTGGTAAATTATTTAAGGTCAAATAATACAAACATGATAACTACTTTTCTAGAAAACTGAAGAACTTAATTCTCTTCTCCAATAAATCAGAAAGAGACCATTTGCAATTTATTATGCAAGGTATGTTTTACTATATAAGCATCACTGATATAAAAATCAGCACAAAATTTTTGAGAGTAAAAATTTTAATAGATGCTTTTGCAAGGATGTTCTATTAAATAAAATCATCATTTGAAAGGGCTCATAGCATCATAATCTCAAAAGAAATGTAAATAAAACCATAAATACTACATACGCCCATTATAATACCTAGAAATAACAACACTGACCATATTCAGCATTGAAATATATATTCAACACCTGGAATTCCATGCTTTGCTAATAGAGGCATAAAAATTCTAGTCACTTTGCAAATAAACCTGGCATTTTCTTAAAAAGTTAAACATATAACTATCACATGACCCAACTAAACTACTACTAGATATTTCAAGAAAAATTAAAGCTTTGTCCATTCAAACATAAATTTTCATTGCAACTCCTACATGCAATCATCAAAAAGGTAGACAGTCCAAATGACAATCAACAGTAAGCAGAGGACTGGAGAGATAGTACAGTGGGTAGGGTGCTTCCCTTGCCTGCAGCCAACCTAGATTTGATTCCTAGTACCCTATATGGTCCCTTACCCATGCAGTAATGATCCCTAAGTGCAGAGTCAGGAATGACCCCTAGGACAGCATGGTGTATTCCAAAAATAGAAAATTTTTAAAAAAAGGAAAAAGGAAAAGAAACAGGACTGAACTGAACTGTGCCTACTTAAAACACTAAACTTTCAATAAAATCATAAAAATTAGAAAGTTTTCTAAATTTACATACACTACTCTAGAATCCACACATGTGGAAATGAGGTCAGTTACATTAATCATTAATATGGACACACTGATAGCTATAAAACACAGACAGATGAACAGGGCTGTGTTCTGAGAAACAGATTATTCTTTTCCCCGTGTGGAACAAGGCACTTCTTCCAAGGTAGAAAGCAACAAGGGCCCAGGAGTACTTGTACTTCCCATAGTTAGCGTTTAGGGAAGAAACCACACTGTTCCTCAGAGGGTAGAATTATCAGTTAAAATAAGAACCTCCCAAGGATGAGATGCTGGTGTCCTTTGGCAAAAAATATAATTTTCATACCCTCTGTGACCTTACCTGGAATTTTCCCAAATCACTGCCAAAATGAATGTGAAGATAATTTTTTAATGTTGTAAAGCACATTTTCATCTTGAATGCTGATTGTGAAGCGTGAAACTGGTTTGTTTGCCTGATAGAGGTACATTAATTCTATGAACTCTGAATAATGGAGCACAGTCTTACCTTAATTGACTTTAAAATCAGGCAATTGTGGTATCAATTTGTAAATAATGTCAATGTAAATGGCATGTTAACAAACACAGACTATTAATTTGAATACGCTTTTGAAAACGCATTGTGCACACAATATTGTCTTAGAGCACCTTAGAATGGGTAAGTCAGGGGAAACGGCCCAGGTGAGCTTGGCGTCAGCCCATCTGAGAGTCCAGCCTTCTACAATTTGATGGTGCAGAGAGCACATATCATTACTGGGAGTGTAGATGTCATCAAGAAGAATACCAGTGTTGTGTCTTGGTTCTAATTTCTCTTGAGTGGCAAGATAAGACAGAGTCTCAGATATTCTATTAAGGAAACAAAGGTGGACCAGGAGGGAAGCCAGGAGGCCCCAGCACACTCAGCACAGCAGAGAATAGCCCTGAGTATCACCAAGTCTGGCCCAAACCCACAATGCTGCAATCCACACCTTCCCCAATAATAGAACCCTACAGAGACAATGGCAAACATGGAAAGAGACAATCTGCTTCATAGCCAATGCAGTGGGTGGTCTCTTAGTGAAAACAGCCCCCCAGCTGTGATAGATGGCCATCTCTTTTTTTGTTCTTAATTTTGTGTTTCTGTAGAATCAGCCTTCTTTTCAACATCCTTCATTGAATAAGTGCAAGCCAACTTTCTGCCCTGCCAAGGTACCAGCAGCCCATACTCTACATCCTCTGGCATAGAAATGGTCCAAATCCACATCAGAACCTCATCAAGCTACTGAGACAACAAGTCATTCCAGTTTATGGTCACATACCCCTGCTGCACAACACCTCCAAATTTTGCCATTCTGATAGACCAGCAGGAGCACAGCAACTTTGAGGGAAAGTTGTGTAGAAACCTACCAAGCTCAGTGAGCAAAAACAACAACACAAAAGGTTCACAACCAACTGAAGTCAGTAAATCCTTGACTTCAGCAATACCATTGTGAGATACAACAATTCTCATAAATTCACCTTTATTTATCTATTTTTCTGATCATTCTATGGCTATTTTGTTGTAAGAAGCCAAAGTAATATAAAACATTTTATTCTATTCAAGATATATTATGCTGTTAAATGCCTGTGAATTTCAAGTGCAGTAAAACTGGCATTCTAATAAATTATCTGACAAAATTGTTGAACAGCAAAGGACACAGAGATATTAGGTCCCACTATAACTATGAATAATATCACCCAGACACCTATTAACATCTCATAGCTATGATTACTTGTCATCGGCCTTGTTCTTCTAATCAAACTTACATCTTTTCAGTTCATATTTTGATTTCAAGAAGTTATGCTAAGAGGGGGTATGGTGCCGCCAGCAGGTCCGTCTGTACCTGTGAGGTGAGTGCATCAGCAGCCTGATGGCAATGTCAGACTTTCAGATACCCCAAAATTGCTGCTGTGACTTTGGCCAGACCCCAAAAACTTGGGGAAAAGTTTACCAAGAAAGTAAACGGCCAAAAGTTAGGTATGTGGGAGACACACCCACAAACCACCTCCGGCTCAGCTATATAATTGGAGGCATGGCCTCTCTAGTTCCTGATAGAACTGCTTAATGGCCATGATCCCAGAGTCTCAGAAACAAATCTTGGAACCCAAAGGCTTTTGGCAGAAATGCGTCCTGTTCCTGCAGTAGGTTACTGGCGCTCGGCCACTCCAGGTGGGAATAGGTTTCGTGCCTTGGCCTGTTCCCCCCTGGCGGCCTGGTGACCACCATCCTCCAGAGGCTACTGGACAGTCAGGTTTGGGCCTGCAGTGATGAGACACACGGGTCCTCACCACATGGGGGTGGGGCCGACTCTTTCTCCCCATACCAACAAGACCCTGAGTCGCCGGCTACAAACAGCCTCTCTGGCTCCTGATTAAGCTGATTAATAGCCATGATAACAGAGACTCAGAAACAAATCTTGAAACCCAGCGGCTTTTGGCAGAAATGCATCTGGACTGCATACAAGATGGCCACCGTCTCAGAGCTCATTGGAAAGCCAGGTATGATCTGGTGGTGACGGGGCAACTGCAGTCTCATGGGAAAGGAGGTGGTACTGGCTCGTCCTTCACACCCTACCAAGGTCACGAGTTGCCCCCCACAAGCGGCTCTCTGGCATGGCCATGGCTCCAGAGGCAAAAGGACTTAATCCAGAACCTGGCAGCTTGTGGCAGAAAAGTGAGTGGACCATGCGTTAAAGTACAGTGCCATGCCTCCCCGGGAGGGAAAGGCTGTTGCTCCCTTCTGCCTTTTTCCCCCTGGCAGCAAGTTGGCCACCACCTCAGAGCTTATTGGAAAGCCAGGTATGGTGGTGAAGGGGCAACTCCAGTCTCATGAGAAGGGGATGGTACCGGCTCATCCTTCACGCTCTTCCAAGGTCATAAGTTGCCCCCCACAAGCGGCTCTCTGGCAAGGCCATGGCTGCAGAGGCAAAAGTACTTAGTCCAGAGCCCAGCAGCTTGCAGAAGAAAAGTAAATGGACCATGCGTTAAACTATGGTGCCATGCCTCTCCAGGAGGGAAAGGGTGTTGCTCTCTTCCTCCTTTTTCCCCCCTGGCAGCAAGGTGGTCGCCGCCTCAGAGCTTATAGGAAAGCCAGGTACGAGCCAGTGGTGAAGGGGCAACTGCAGTCTCATGGGAAGGGGGGGCAGTACCGGCACGTCCTTCACGCCCTACCGAGGTCACGAGTTACCCCCCCAAGAGCGGCTCTCCGGCATGGCCATAACACCAGACACACAGAAACCAATCTCGTAATTATCTGGCTCTTTGCAGAAATCCAAAATTGTGGCCGCGTGACATTATATGATTCTCATAACCAGCTATAGAAAACAAAATATTTCACAATGCCTTTTCAGCAATTCTGATTGTTTGGGGGGAAATTCTAAACAATAATGGTGCATCTTTTGTCAAAATAATGAATGCAATCAATGTAGAGAATAGTTAAGTAGAACTCATCTGCCTCACAGGCATTTGGAGGGGTGGGAGGGGGGTATACTGGGGTTCTTGGTGGTGAAAAATGAGTACTGGTGAAGGGAAAGGTGTTTGATCATTGTATGACTGAGACTTAAACCTGAAAGCTTAGTAACTTTTCCCACAGTGATTCAATAAATAGATATAAAAAGAAAAAATAAATAAAAAATTAATGTGAAGTTCAGGCCCAATTCAATCAGCTAATCAGTGGCTGAATAAATAGCAGTACTCCTAAAAAAAAGAAGTTATGCTAAGAAACTATTAGATGTATCATGAATGCAAATAAATGTGAAAGACTTAAAGTGAATAGAGTTTATAACAACTGAGGATTCAAAAAGGAAAGTAAAATTGTTCTGCTTCAAGGAAAATATTTTAGAAAACAACTGTGAATGATCAAGAAAGAAATATTTTTGTTTTCTTACTCAATGATTTGGTTTATATTTCTATAAACAATCACACATATTTCATTGCTAGAATATTTTGAATACTGTCTTCATAATGTACTACTATGACATGGAAAGATCAGAGAACTGTATTTACCAAACATTTAAAGAGAGCTCTTGCTAGCTAGTAGCAGAAAGATAACACAACCTAGCACTGACAAGAAAACTTTTAAAAACAAAGTGGAAAGATACAATATATGTATATATAAAATGAATGTTTGGGCTTATGAATATGTAACATGATCATGTAATATTTCCAAATGTGTGTTACTAGAACAATTTAAACTAAAGAGTTGTTTCTTGAGAACAGAGTATCTTTAACTGTATCTCTGTAATCTCAGACTTAGACTGTCATGAGAAAATATATGGTATGCAATTATTCTAATTGGTATGGAAAAATAACTTTAATTTTGAAATGCACCAATGATGATAGAGGTAGTAACTAGAAGTCTGGTATAAAAAAGCAACACATAGAGTAGAAGTCTGGCATCTGGAATAATTATTTTCTCTCCAGATACAGATTGAAGAATGTTTTGGCATTCCTGGGCAACCTCTAGATGGTTGGGATAGTGCCAGTCTAAATGCCTGAGCCTAGAATCTAAGCCTGAGACTAGAGGCTAGAGCCAGTCTCAGGCTGTAGTACATGATAAGGGGAATCTATTTCTTTAGGTGAAGCTTATAAAAAAAGCCATTAAATCCTTATAGCAAAGGGCTGTACTGAGACTCATTAAACTTTTCATATGTCTGGATCTTTTTGTTTCAAGTCCCTAAAACATTTATATAGGGCAATAAAATTTTCACAGAATCAGAGTCAATTTCTTTAAATAATAATGAAATACATTGCTTTGAGTACACAGTTTTCTTCTGAAAGCAGCAATATCATTGAAAGAGGAAGACAAGAAGGCAGGAAGGCAGGAAGCCAAGCAGGAAGGCAGGAAGGAAAGAACAAAAAGGAAGGCAGGAAGGAAGGCAGAAAGGCAGACAGGCAGGCAGGCAGGAAGGAAGGAAGGAAGGAAGGAAGGAAGGAAGGAAAGGAAGGAAGGAACAAAAAGGAAGGCAGGAAGGAAGGCAGGAAGGAGGAAGAGAAGACAGGAAGGGAAGAAGAGAAGAAAAGAGCAAAAGAGGGAGGGAGGGAGGGAGGGAGGGAGGGAGGGAGGGAGGGAGTAAGGGAAGAGGAAAGGAGGGAGGGAGGAAGGGAGGGAGGGAAGAGGTAGGAGGGAGAGAGGAAGGGAGGAAAGGAGGATGGAATGAGGGAGGGAATGAGGGAGGAAGGGAGAAAGGAAGGAGGGAGGGAGAAAGGGAGGAAAGGAGGAGGGAAGGAGGGAGGGAGAGAAGGAGGAAGGTATGAAGGGAGGAAGGAAGGAAGGAAGGAAGGAAGGAAGGAAGGAAGGAAGGAAGGAAGGAAGGAAGGAAGGACAAACCTTATTCTGGACAGCTTTTCATTTATTTATTAATTTTTTGAAACTTCAGCAGAGTTTATATCATATGTTAGTATCCTGTGAGAGAAGCTAAGAAAGTGCTTATGACAGAACATTGATCTACATCAAGTTTATTCCAGCTGAAGAGAAAGAACTGTAAATGTCACCAAAAAATGAAATCATATCTATTATAAGATGAGAAAAAGTGCCCAATATTGTGTGAAAGGAGAAAAAATAGCTTCATAGAAAATATTTATACTAGGATGAATGGGGGTGGGTAGGAAAGAGGGAACCCTCCTGAGTATATTGATTTGTGTGCTAACTGAAATTGTCCCATGTGCATTAGAAACCATTATTAAAATAATGTTAGCGACAGAATCTCTATAAATTTCTTAAAAAGAACTGAAAGTTTTCATAGATAACGAAAGCAAAAGGAAAAGGATTTTGTTTCAGTGATGAGAGAGAGCACAGCAGAGAGGACGCTTGCTTGCCTTGCATGCGGCTCACCAGCTTCAGTCCCTGGCACCCCATATGGTCTCCCAAGCCTCACTAGGAGTGCGCCCTGAAAGCAGAGCCCGGAGTCAACCCTACACACTGTGAGGTGTGGCCTAAAATCCCCCGAAAATTTTTATTTTAATGTATCAGAGTACTAATTTACATAGTATAAATTTATGATGATTTCTAACTAATTTCGTACTTATTAAGTTAAAGAACTATCTCTCAGAAATAAAAAGAAATTCCAGAGGCAAAGAATAGAATAAAGATATTCATATGAGCATTAAAAATTCTGCATTTTAATGGAATTTCATGGAAATATTTAAAAACCATGAAATTTTACGACTGTAGATGATCAAATATTTTGCTGGAATTGTAAAACCATTATAAAATAGCAAGATTCCCCCCTCTGATTAGGTTAAAATGTCAGAAAAATTCAAATGAATCATCTGAAATTATGTTGCTTGTTTACTCATCATAATCTCATTCATTCATTTGGACAAGTACTTGTTAAGAATGCAGCTTTCATTAATGATTATTGTAGGCATTGGGATCAGAGGAATTAACTAGAGATTCTTATTTCCTGTTTTCTAAGTCTATAGAAGATAAAAACTAAACATATTTCAATGTCAAGACATTTCTTAAAACCCAACAAAATTTTACACATGTTTGAATAAAAATTTTGTAAAGATTTTTTCTAAACAAAAAGAATTGGTGGTTATAAAAGCTATATTCTCAGATTTTTCTATGCACTCTAATCTTTAAGCTTTTACCCTCTTGACTATACTCATTGACTGAAACCTATTGAGAAGATTTTTCTTTGAAGAATCGAAGGTATCAGAAAAAGCATTCTGTTATTTGTGGATTTTCAAAAATCCCTGGAGTATTCCCCGTGAAATAAAAATAATGTCTCTCTTCAATGTAATGACTACTGTTATCTTCCTTTTGTGTTTTCTGTTTCCTCAACCCAGATCTGTATCATTTTCCACAGTAGAACAATTTCATAACTATTTTAGTTAACTTCAACTCCCAGAAGAAAATGATTAAACATTAGTAGAGACTTTTTTTTAAATTTTGGAATAATATTATAAGTTAGATATTGGCCTGGGATCATGGCTGTTCGGTAACTTTAAAGCATGTAGATATTAAATAGTAGAGGATTTGGGGGCAGGAGAAATAATATAGAAAAACAGGTTCTTGCCTTGCATGCAGCCAACCCAGGTTCAACTTCCGGTATCCCATATGGCCCTCTGAGCCCACCAGGATTGTTCCCTCAGTGCAGAGCCAGACCTAATTCCTGAGCACTGCCATGCCTACCCCCCCCCCCCAAATAGTAGAGGACAGAAAAAAACTATGAGAAAATTATAAATATTTTGAGAATATTCAAGCAAATAAAGTACAGAAAGGAAGTTGTTTACTATAATCACCAGGTAGGAGAAAAGTTTGTGAGTAAGAAATGTGAGTTCCATTAGTTTGTGTGCTTTGATCTGAAGTCCTTGAAAATATGTAGAGTAGCCAATTGACATGAATGTCATCTTGCTTATCGATGGATTCCTGAGCAACTGTCTTCACACAGTCTCTATTTAGGGAGCTCACTTAGTCTTGGCATTAAAATTTTAGTGGTAGTGTTCTATCATGTAAATTGATTAGAATCCAAAATTCTTAAAATGCCAAATTCCTCCCCTCCTAGGAGGGAATTAAATCAAGCAGAGCTCTTCAAGTTCCAAGGCACTGGGGTGACACCATGGAAATATGGCAGGAGACAAATTTTCCTCATGAGACATTTATTAACTTATGATTATAGAAAAGCAGCTGAGAAATCACATCAAATAGCCACAACCTCATCTTCTTAGAAAATAAAGACAGGTAATGGGGTACTGGGATCAGATCTATAGAGATCAGATATAAATATATATGTCTTTATATATTTATATGTAATTATATATATCATAATTATATATTATATTTGTATATATAAATATATAATATAATAAATATAATAAATATATAAATATATTTATATATATCAAAATATTGGTCAAATGTTGAATCTAAAGGGTAAGTCTATTATCTGTAAATGAAGGTCAACTTTTGAGATTCGATAATTTCAGGAAGATAACTACTTGGTTAGGTTAGAAGAATTACACAGAGGTAAATTCTATCTTACAAAAATTACTACTATCTCTAGTTCAAACCAATCCCTAATTGTATTGCAGGCCATAAAACAGAGAGAAAAGAACAGGAATTATTACCAAAAGATGATAAGTCAGCTGGAACTTTCATGGTCTCTTTGTATAGTATATCACTGTCATTGTCACTGTCATCCCGTTAATCATCGATTACTCGGGCGGGCACCAGTAGCATCCCCATTTGTCCCAGCCCTGAAATTTTAGCATTGTAAACTTTATGCTCTCTCTCTGCAGATGCGGCACACCAGCTGGATGTCCTTGGGCATGAGGGTGATTCGCTAGGCGGGGAATACGTAGAGGTTGGCGTCCTCGGAGAGCCTCGCCCACCTCCTGCAGCGTCATGACGATTGAGCTCTGGGAGCGCATGTCGGTATTGAATTCCTGTGCGATCTCGGGCACCAGCTTCTGGGAACTGGCAGATCTTGCGCAGCACCACGGTGTCGGGCTGTAGTGCACCACCCGTGGCTTGTGGGCCACCTTGGTGGCAGCTGCTTGCGGGGCGCCTTCCCGCCCATTGACATGCACCGTCAGCTTAGTATGAACCCTCTCATTCTTCCCAACTCAACTGGAGACTCCTTCAGGGTTAGGGAAATGAGGCTCTGTTTGCTACTGTTGTTGGCATATTTGGTACATAATGGGTGGCTTGCCAGGTTCTGCCATGCAGTCTGGATAACCTCTGTAGCATGCCGGAATCTGGGGGGGCGGGTGGGGGGGTGGGGGTGGGGCGGAAATGGAGGCTTTTGGTTTTGGGCTATACAAAGCTCAAAGGTTTCTTCGTATAGTATATATTCAAACAAAAATTGGTAGCCATAGAAAGAAGCAAAAACCTCATAGAGAAGTAAAGCGAAGGTAAAAATAGTGAACAAAAGCAGAAGAGCAGATGATTCAGATATTGGAGATGGTGGACAAATTAGGAGGTAAAATATCTGCAATTAATGGAAATAGGGGAAACTATAATGCACTGTAGCACTGTCCTCCCATTCTTCATCGATATCCTCGAGCAGGCACCAGTAACGTCTCCATTGTGAGACTTGTTGTTATTATTGTTTGGCATACTGAATACATCACAGGTAGCTTGCCAGGCTTCGCTGTGCAAGAGATATACTCTCGGTAGCTTGCCGGGATCTCCAAAAAGAAAAAAAAAACAAACCAAAGAAATCATATTAAATGAAGTAAGCCAAAGAATAAGGGCAAACACAGGATTATCTCACTTATATGTGGTATATAGAAAAACAACATGAGGAAATGCAGCGTTTGAAGGGGGTGAGAGATGCCTTGTTCACCTTTGGCCCTAGAGTACAGATAGGAGGACAGAAAGGGGAAGAAATTAAGAGGAGAAGAAGAAATAAGACAGGAAGCAGCCATGAGCAGGGATCAAAGGGATCTGTGTATATCCGTGATGTGAAAGAGTGATGGAGCTAAATACACAAACCACAGTCAACCACACTGAAAATGAGAGATCCAAACTCCAACCACCAGACTTAAAAATGTGTCTTTGACAGGAGGGAAAACAACATTGCTGATGGGACTGCTGTGGGACATGGTATGTCTAAAATTCAACTCTGAGTAAATGTATATCATGGTTCCTCAATATTTTTTAATTTAATGAGATAAAATCCTAAGCAGAATACATTTTAAAGTATAATTAAACTCATCATAAAATCATTCTAGAACAATGAAATATATTTTAGAGTAGAAAAAAGACTCATTACCTTGAAGTGGCAGCAATGAGATAGATGACTGATTTCTTATAGGAATGTATGGGGGCTGGAGAAATAGGATCAGTAGTAGGGTACTTGCATGCAGCCATCCTGTGTTTGGTCTCCAGCACCCCAGATGTTCCTCTGAGCCCCACCAGGAGTGATCCCTGAGAACAACTATTCTTAGTAAAGGAGATTTCAGAATGCAGGGAAAATAAGGATTTTAAAGATGATTAATGAGATATATATTGCCCAGTGGCCTGAATTGAAATTAGCCTTTCGGAGAGTTATTTGGGTCAATATAATGTGATTCCAGTTAGAATTGTAGCAGTTGGAGCCAGAGAGATAATAGATCAACCAGGGTGCTTGCTTTGCACAGCCAACCAGGGTTCAATACACAGCACCCTGCATTTCCCCTCACTATGCCAAGAGTGATCCCTGAGGGCAGAGCCAAGAGTAAGGCCTGAGCATCATACCTCCTCCAAATTAAGTTCAGCAACAGGAAAGGGAACAATAAATCCATCAGAAATTTACAAATAAATTAATATTTACTACCCCAACACTTACTGAAATATTTTTGAAGTTTGAACTATATATGAAATAAATTTACCTAACAACAATAATACAAAATAAAAGATTTTTATTAAAAGGTTTGTAGACTCTAAACAGTGCCAGGAAGCTACTAAAATGTACTTGAATGTATAAGCTACTGACACAAGTGCGCTTGTATGTTTTAAGCTAATAGATAATTATAAAAAGAGCAGAAAGATGAAATATAACTGACAATTTACTGAAATATAATAAAGATGAAATTTATAGATCATTAATCCCAAGGAAGTAATAAGTAAAAACAAAACAATTAAAATGTATAAGATAAATTAATAAATCAGAAGTTAGATATAGTATGCCCAACTATATATACTACATTATGTTAAAAACTCGAACACAATGGTTGTGAGATACAGGGTTTAAAAAAAGTGCACGTTGTTGAAATTCATGCATTTAATGTCAATATATGATACTTTTGCTCGAGCGGGCCCAGTAACGTCTCCATTGGAGACTTTGTTGTTACTGTGTTTGGCATATCGAATACTCTCGGTAGCTTGCCGGGCTCTCCGAGAGGGGCAAAGGAATCGAACTCGGGTCGGCCATGTTGGCCGCTTGTAAGGCGAACACCCTACCGCTGTGCTATCGCTCCAGCCCTGGCAAGCTATCCGTGGTCTATGCCAAATAGACCAAATTGATATGCCAAATCCAGTAATAAATGGATCTCATTTCCCTAACCCTGATTATGCAGAGTCGAGAAGGATATGGAAGGAGAAGCTGATAAAACACCAAGGCAGACATGGGCTGCCAAAACGCAGAAAAACAAAAATGATTGTCTGTACTTTTAATGCTCGTACGCTGGCATCTGCTGCATCCATTGAAAACCTTATGGTACAAGCACGAAAGATCAAGTACGACATCATTGGTCTGACCGAAACGAGAAGACATCAATCCCATCATGCTGTTTTCGACACTGGAGAAGAACTGTTCCTTGGAACATGTGATAAAAGAGGCGTCGGTGGTGTCGGTATCCTTGTCAACACAAACTTAGTCACAAGCATTGATTCATTTGAATGCCTAACAACCCGAATCGGACGATTACACTTGAATAAATGTGGCTCACTACCGGCAGTTTCTATCTTTGTTGTCTATGCACCAACATCCAGTTATGGTGAAAAAGAAACTGAGAAATTCTACATGGAGCTGGAGAAATTCTATAAAGAAGATCACACCTTCTACAAGATCATTGTCGGTGATTTTAATGCCAAGATAGGACCAAGAAGATCAGTCGATGAACTCCACATCGGAACCCATGGCCTGGAATGGAACGAACAGGGTGACAGACTGTCTGAGTTCATCATGTCAACCAAAACCTTCCATGGTAACTCACAATTCCAAAAGGCTGAATCTAAACGTTGGACATGGGAGTCTCCCGATGGACGGTTCCACAATGAAATAGACCACATCATATTCAATCGACAGTTTTGCCTAACCGATGTTGCTGTTGTCCCAAAATTCCAAACGGGATCAGACCACCGTCTTCTTCGTGCAAAATTCTACCTCACAGAACGAGGAGAAAAGAATGCAAGGTTTAAGAAGAAGACTCCCAGAACAACCACCAACTGGGAACTCTTTGGCTCTGTTGCAGCAACATGGGAAGATGCCATCATTGACAACATTGATGAGGAATACGATCGAATGATTCAGCACCTCCATGATTGTGCAAGGAATGCCAAGAGAGAGATAACCACAAAAAAACCGTCTTACTTTGAACACTCTTGAACTTATTCGCCAACGTGGCTTGGCACGTGCCTCAGGCAACCACAAGCAAACGTCCGAACTGGCAAAACAGTGCAGAAAAGCCATCAAGGATGACCTCAAAAACAGGAGAGCAGCAGTACTGTTAGATGCAGCAGAAGCTGGGAAAAACATTCGTAATGCCCGCCTGTCCTTCACCAACTACAAAACCAAGATGACTGCCCTCCGACATCATGATGGATCTATCACATCTTCCAGAAGGGCAATGGAGAAGATTATTCATGACTTCTACTCAGATCTCTTTAATAGCCACATCCACTTGCCCACATACCACATACCACATGATGGATATGTCGTTCCCAATGTTCTCCCTTCCGAAATCCAACATGCCATCTCATCGGTAAAGAAACAAAAAGCACCTGGCCCAGACAAGATCAGACCTGAACACCTGAAGAACTTACCATCAGTACTCATCAATACATTAGCTCGACTCTTCACACGCTACCTGTCTGAATGCAAGGTTCCATCCCAATGGAAAACCAGCAAGACTGTACTACTATACAAGAAAGGAGACATCCACGACATTGGCAACTATCGCCCAATCTGCCTATTGTCTGTCATCTACAAACTATTCACTCGAGTCATCCTGAATAGGATTAGCAGAACACTAGATGAAGGACAACCATGTGAACAAGCTGGATTCCGAAAAGGATTCAGTACCATTGACCATATCCACACAATAACCAAGCTCATTGAGGTATCTCGGGAGTTCAAGATGCCGCTCTGTCTAACGTTCATTGATTTAAAGAAGGCCTTTGATTCTGTTGAGACGGAAGCGGTCATGGAAGCCCTAGCCAATCAGGGCGTACAAACTCAATACATCAGGATCCTTCGTGAGCTCTATTGCGGATTCACTACCAATATCTCACCATTCTACAAAGAAGTAATCATCCATATCAAGAGAGGGGTTCGGCAGGGTGATACCATTTCACCAAAACTCTTCAGTGCCACCCTCGAGAACATCATGCGACGACTAGAATGGGAAAACATGGGAGTGAAGATAGATGGTCGGCAACTACACCACCTCCGCTTTGCTGATGACATCGTTCTAATAACACCAAACTTCAGCCAAGCGGCACAAATGCTTGCGGACTTTGACCATGAGTGTGGAAAGGTCGGACTACAGCTGAATCTTACGAAGACAATGTTTATGAGAAACAGCCTTGTTCCTGACGCTCCATTCGCTCTCAACGGAACCACCATCTCCGAATGCAACAGTTATATATACTTAGGTCGAGAAATCAACATGATGAATGACCTGGCACCTGAGTTACGCAGGAGGAAGAGAGCGGCTTGGAATGCCTTCAAGAGCATTGAAGAAATAACTAAAAGGACTAAGACCCTCCAGCTACGAGCACATCTCTTTGATTCCACTATTCTTCCTGCATTAACATATGCCTCAGAGACCTGGACCCTACGAAAACAGGATGAGAACACTATTCGGGTCTCTCAAAGAGGAATCGAAAGAACTAGGCTTGGAATATCACGATTCACTCAAATGAGAGATAGAATCCAGAGTTCTGATCTTCGTCAACGCTCAAGAATCAGGGACGCTGTCTCATTTGCCAAGACATCAAAAATCAGATGGGCTGGACATGTAATGAGGTTTACAGACAACCGCTGGACTAGAGCCATTACTGATTGGATTCCACGAGACATCAAAAGATCACGTGGACGCCCACCTATAAGATGGTCAGACTTCTTCGTCAAGACCCTAAATGATCGGTTTGAGGCTCTACATGTTCCTAAAACGAACAGATACCATTGGGCTACGCTAGCACGCAACCGGGATGAATGGAGACGTTACTGGCACCCGCTCGAATAAATCGATGAATAACGGGGATTAAGTGATTAAGTGATATGATACTTTTAAAATTAAAAGGATACAAGATTTAAAAAAAAGAAACTCTACACCACTCACACACACACAAACCAACTATTATTGTAAATGAATATACTAAATTGTTGTCATTGGTATGTCAGAGTAGGTTTTTAGGTCAGATAACTGACATAATTTACTAGAGATAAAGTGACGCTTGCTATCAATAATGTACAAGTCAACAAAACAAGGAGATATAACAAACCAACCTTTTGACATGCAAAAGTTAAACAAGGAAATGTTAATAAGAAATAAAAAATGCATAAAGAAAAATAGACAAACATAAAAGCACTCGAATAAACATAATTTAAAAAATTAAATAGTTTTAACCAAATCATAAAATCAGATATATGATACAAAATGAGTACTTTTAAAGCTTAGGTTTATATTTTATGTGGAAACAGTAATACTTTAAACTGTTACCTCTTACAGGTATGCAATGGAAAATCAAACTACAGAATCCAGAGAGATATTTTCTGCCAAGTTTCCCCTACAGATGCAAGAAAGAGAGTCTTCATACTTTCTGTCAGATGGAATGGGGGAACACAGGAAAAAGGTGAGGAATATTTTCAAGTCACATCTGTTTTCTTCTAAAGAAGAACAAAAAATATGAGCTAACAAAGAAAAGAACTGACAATTACTACAGACATTAATGAATATATAAAACAGATGTACAATATAGTACATCAACAAAGCCAAATTTGGTTCTTTAAGAAGGTTGATAGTTTGTCTTTTACCCAAAGTTCCAACCACTGATGAACAGATAAAGAGCTGTGTACACACACACACACACACACACACACACACACACACACACACACACAGGAATCTTAGGGTCAGGAATAACAAGGAAGTTAGCACTTCTCTTGCATATGACTGACCCTGGTTGATCCCTGTCATCGCATATGGTTTCCTGAAAACCTAAGGGAACCCTAAGCACAGAGTCAGTAGTGAGCCCTGAACACAGCCAGGTACGACCCCCCCAAAAAAAAAAAACCCCGAAGAAATCAAAGCAAAAATTTTATTTAAAAAATGAAATAAAACCCTGCACTTTGCTGCAAACCGGATGCAAATCACGTTATGTAAAGTAAGTCAGAGGGTGGTCAAATCCCAGTTGTTTTCATTCATCTGCAGTATAGAGAGAAAGCAAACAAGAGAATAGACAGTATGAAAGATGGACAGTGGTTGACACTACATTGAAAACTGAGATTGACAAGCACTGGGAAGATGAAAGAGAAGAGGCAGAAAAATATCACTTGATCACTTGATCACTTGACATCCAATTACTCATCGATTTGCTCAAGCGGGTGCCAGTAACGTCTCCATTCATCCTTGTCATGTGCTAATGTAGCCCAATGTCACCTGCTCATTCTAGGATTATGCAGAGCCTCAAACCATTCATTCAGGGTCTTGATGAAGAAGTCTGACCATCTCATAGTTGGGCGGCCACGCAATGTTTTGACATCCCGTGGAATCCAGTTGGTAATGGCTCTAGTCCAATGGTCATCTCCAAATCCCATTATGTGTCCAGCCCATCTCATTTTTGAAGCCTTGGCAAATGAGACAGGGTCCCTGATTCTTGAGCGTTGACGGAGGTCAGAACTCCGGATTCTTTCTCTCATTTGAGTGAAACGTTATACTCCAAGCATAGCTCTTTCAATTCCTCTTTGGGAGACCCAAATAATGTTCTCATCCTGCTTTTGTAGGGCCCAAGACTCTGATGCATATGTTAATGCAGGAAGAACAGTGGAATCGAAGAGATGTGCCTGGAGCCAGAGATTCTTTGTCCTTTTAGCTATTTCTTCGACATTCTTGAAGGGGTTACAAGCCGCTCTCTTCCTCCTGCACAACTCAGGTGCCAGATCATTCGTCATGTTGACTTCTCGGCCTACATACACATAACTGTTGCATTCAGAGATGTTCATCCCGTTGAGAGTGAATGGAACGTCACGAACAAGACCATTTCTCATAAACATTGTCTTTGTTAGATTCAGCTATAGTCCAACCTTTCCACACTCACTGTCGAAGTTGGCCAGCATTTGTGCTGCTTGTTTGGTGTTATAAGAATGATGTCATTAGCAAAGTGGAGGTGGTGTAGTTGCCGATGATCTATCTTCACTCTCTTTCCTTCCAATTCCAGTCGTTGCATGACATTCTCAAGAGTGGCACTGAAGAGTTTTCGTGAAATGATATCACCCTGCCAAACCCCTCTCTTGACATCAATGATCACCTCCCTATAGAATGGTGAGATCCTGGTAGTGAATTCGCAATACAGCTCATGGAGGATCATGATGTATTGAGTTTGAATGCCCTGTTTGGCTAGGACCTCGATGATGGCTTCTGTCTCAACAGAATCAAAGGCCTTCTATAAATCAATTAATGTTAGACAGAGTGGCATCTTGAACTCCCGAGAAATCTCAATGAGTTTGGTTATCGTGTGGATATGGTCAATTGTGCTAAATTCTTTTCAAAAACTGGCTTGCTCACATGGTTGTCCTTCATCTAGTGTTCTGCCAATCCTATTCAGGATGACTCGAGTGAACAGCTTGTAGACGACAAACAACAGGCAGATTGGGAGATAGTTGCCAATGTCGTGGATGTCTTCCTTCTTGTACAGTAGTACAGTCCTGCTGGTTTTCCAGTGGGGCGGAATCTTGCACTCAAACAGGTAGCGTGTGAAGAGCCGAGCCAGTGTATTGATGAGTACTGACGGCAGGTACTTCAGATGTACAGGTCTGACCTTGTCTGGGCCAGGTGCTGTTCGCTTCTTTACCAACAAAATGGCATGTTGGATTTTGGAAGGAAGAATGTTGGGAACAACATATCCATCCTGCGGAATTTGGTATGTGGGCAGGTGGACGTGGCTATCAAAGAGATCCGAGTAGAAGTCATGAGTCATCTTCTCCATTGCCCTTCTGGAAGATGTGATAGATCCATCAGGAAGTCGGAGGGTAGTCATCTTGGTCTTGTAGTTGGCAAAGGACAGGCGGGCGTTGCAAATGCTTTTCCCAGCTTCTGCCGCATCTGCCAGCACTGCTGCTCTTCTCTCTTTGAGGTCTTCCTTTATCGCTTTTCTCCATGCTTTGTGAGCTCGGACGTTCGCTTGCAGTTGCCTGAAGCTAGCACCAAGTCAAGTTGGTGAATGAGCTAGAGTTTTTGAAGACAGTTGTCTTTTTGTGGCTATCTCTCGGCATTCCTCGCACAATCATGGAGGTGCTGAACCAGTAGATTTTATTCCTCGTCAATGTTGTCAATGATGGCATCTTCCCATGTTTCTGCAGAAGTGCCAAAGAGCTCCCAGTTGGTGGTCGTTCTGGGAGTTCTCTTCTTAAACTTTGCAGCCCTTTCTCACTGCTCTGTGAAGTAGAATTTTGCATGAAGGAGATGGTGGGCAGATCCCATTTGGAATTTTGGGACAACAGTGACATCAGTCAGGCAAAACCGTCAATTGAATATGATGTGGCCAATTTCGTTGTGGAACCATCCACCAGGAGACCCCCATGTCCAACATTTAGATTCGGCCTTCAGGAATTGTGAGTTACCATGGATGGTCTTGGGCGACATGATGAACTCAGACAGTCTCTCACCCTGTTTGTTCCATTCTAGGCCATGGGTCCCGATGTGGAGTTCTTCAGCTGATCTTCTTGGTCCTATCTTGGCATTAAAATCTTGGCAGAAAAATATTAACATAAGAAAAATAGTGGAGGCTTTTGGGCACTTTGTCAGTTTGCAATAGCTGCTTATCAAAACAGTAATCATTGACACTAATGTGAATGTGCTACCTTAGCTATGAGAATAATTTAAAAAATCTTAAATAAATATGATTACTCTTTCATAAAAAAAAGATGAACTAAAACACAGGATAAAGAAAACACCATTTGCCAACATTAGCACTTAAGGGAAGATTTTGTGTAGTCTTAAAAATAGCATTTATTTTGCTATCTAATCTATGAAAGATAACAATAGAAAAAGGGAAATAATAACTTCAATAACATCAAATGTATTAAAGACAATTATTTAAAACAAGTATCCATTTGGTCAGAGATAACAGCTTGTAAATATTAAAGGAAAATATTGCACTAATCTTTCCTACATCCTTCCAGAGAATTCAGAGGAGAAACACTTCCTTACTCTTTTCAGAACAGGGTGTATTTGTGTACAACAGCAGTAGAATATTACACAAGGATAAAATGAATCATTAAGAAGAAATATTGAGCCATAATTAGACATGAAGGAACCCTGATGGACATTACTGAGTTATAAAAGCCAATCTGAAAAAGGGCACTTACCATATGGTCCGGAAAAGACATTCCAGAAAAAGCAAAATTAAATTCAGTACCAAAATTAGTGATTACCTGGCTTAGAGAGAGGGAAGATGGGATGAGTAAGTGTAACACAAATAATTTTTTTTGGGGTAGCAAAAATGTATGATGGAAATATACTTTGGTCTAAACCCAAATTTAGAATTTTAGAATTTGCACAAAGAGCAAAATCTAATCTAACCACAGACTTTGAGTGATTATGATGTGTCCATAGAGTTGCATCACTCATAACAATGTACTACCCCAAAGGAAAAATTAGTGATGTGAGTGGTCACACACATGTGGAGATGTAGTGCATATAAAGCATCTCTGTATAGTCCTATCATTTTATGTGTACCTACACTTCTTGATTGGTGAAGGGAAGTGAATAATGGTAAAGGGAATAGTGTTGGGACATTTTATACCTGAAACTCAACCATAAATAATGTTGAATAATGAATAACTTTTAAATTTATTATAATTCAATAAAAAAAGAAGAAAAGGCAACCACATTAGAGACAACCATATAGAGTTTCCTGCCCCCGCACCTGGCTGTCCTCGCCGGAGCCCCTTGGAGGGAGCAGGTTGAGTTTCCCTCCCCACCCCGACCAGGGCTCCAGCAGCCGAAGACCTCCAGAACCAGCCACCACCAGGCTGAGACCACTCTCCACACGCATGAAGGTACCAGCAGAGGAGCAAAGGCATGCGGGACCTGGGGTTGAAATCTCCAAGCCTGCTCGGATCGGAGCTGAGCATCCTCCACCCAGATCCTCCAAATTCCAGTAGGCAGGGGTCACACCCACCAACTGGCCCCCTGGTGCCGTGTAATCCCATCAACGGCCAAGACCCAGAGACTATAAAACCTAGATCCCGGAAGCGCGCAGCCACATTTGCGGCCATGCAACATCTTATTATCTTATTCCTACTTTGGACAAACTGGCAGGCTACCGAATCTAACCTGCCCACACGGCAGAGTCTGGCAAACTCCCCGTAGCGTACCCAATATGCCAAATACCAGTCACAATGATGGGTCTCATTCTCCTAACTCTGAAAGAGCCTTGAATATGGCACTTTTAAAAAAAATCTCAAGGCTAGGACAAAGGAGATGTTACTGGGGCCTTCTTGAGGCAATTGACGAATATAGAGTGAAAGATATTTCCATTACATATATCCAAGAAAAAACTCATAGTCAAAACATGTCAAGAACTCAGTCAAATCAGCCCTGTGCATGCATATAATAAAAGTATACTGAGAATATATATAAAATGTATAAAAACTAATTTATAACAAAGGCAGTTTACTTACAAGTCTAACTTACAAAAATACTTAAATTTTTAAGCATTTAAAAGGCCCCTTTATAAAATAAGAACTTCAAAGGACCCAAAATTATCTGAAGGATACTTGATACTTTTAGGCATAAATGAAATGGACAATTATTAAAGGTAGATGGAATATCATTGGGCACCTTGTCACCTTGTAATATTTTAGATTTCAAGGACAAGGGATAAGTTTCCAAGATGTAGTTTAAATGAAACTTTGGCATATTATGTTGTTGGTAATGGTAAAAAACGCACACAATTACTTCAAAACACAATTTGATATTACCTCTGAGAACGAATGTATCATAGAACTCAGCAACTCCAGTCCAAGGCTTAGCAACAAGTGAGACTAACAGGAGTTTCTAGAAAAGTTTTATTCAACTCAAAATGGGATGCACTTAGATTCTGAACAAATATTAAAATATCAAAAGATTAATTATCACTAAAGTAAGAAATGAACATAGCTAATTTTATTCTTTATCAAGGAAGCAGAGGAAAACAGAATTCCACTGGTGGTAAACCAAATTGCTAAGAAATGTTCAAAACCACCGGGTGCCCCTTTGGATCTACAGCCTCATTCTAAAAGCTTCCCACAGGCTGCTTCCAGCTTCTCTGAGCACAGCAGGGCTATTAGTGTTGGTCCATTACAATTAGAAGTGTGACTTTTCTAAGTGATGACTGGTCCTGAGCATGATAAAGCTTTCTCTGAATTTCACTGCAGTGTTTAGAGAGTCATGGCCCAATCTCCACTTCTATCATCATAGGTGTCAGTCAAAAGCAAATGGAGAAGACAGCAGGTTTCCTCAAAGGAGATGGGATTCTTCTCAGGGTGGTGACTTTATTATGTTTGGGGACATAGTTAATTTCTTGAGGTTAGTGCTCTTAACAGAAGGAATGGTTGTGTTGAAACAAAATAGTAATACATTTGGTCAAGACTCAGATTCTGTGCATCATATCCAAAGAATATAATCTCTGTATAAGCAGTTCATCAGTTTGATCCCAACTATGTGGCTTGGTCAGTTCTATAGAAACGTCACCAGTGTGAAAATTTTGTAAGACTTCAAGGAAAGCATGTCAAAGAATAATTCAAAGACATTTAGCTATAGTTATTTGTAGCTGAGGAAAATCAATCCTCCAGAATGTTTCTCCTAACAAATGCAAAAGTATGTCTAAAAGTAAAGCCACTCTTAGGAGAATAAAGAGTCTTGTTTATCTTCCCACACTTTGTACAAGTTGATCAGTTGAAAGTTACCAAATGTCAACACATTCCATGATGTCTATTGTGAAAATATATCCTTGAGCTCCTATGTGCTAGATAGCGATATTTATATGAGTAAGGAAAAATTTCGTTTTGTTTTTTTTTTTGGGTACCAGACTCAGCAGTACTCAGGCAGGGGATAGTGGTGCAGATCAAATTTGGGGCTCTCCTTTATGCAAAGCATTCTACCTCTGAGCCCTCTTGCCAGCCTGCAGGGGGACCATTGTAAATGAATAGTTTGAGTCATTATCTTTTTGTTGAAAGAAGTAATATTTTAGCTAAGTATGGACAGCAGGTTCTATAAGAATTCACCGTGAAAAAATTTGGAAAGAGATGCTCTAGATCAGGTGATATAGTAGAATCTACTTGCATTGTTAGGAGTGAAAAGAAAGCAAGTAATCAGCAATCCTCCTGATTGCTGTTGCTCTTGTGTGTGGGTTGCATATTTAGCTAAAGCATTCTGATTACATGGGACAAGTTATCATAGTCTAGACAGGTACCCAGTTCACGGCTTCAAGCATGCAAAACAGGTCTCCGCCATGGGGATACATATCAAGGCCCCCAAAGGTTTCCATTCTTAAACAAAATAGGAATCTGCTGGATGTTGTTATAAAGTATAGTTACATGATTTCTGTGCATGTTTTCATAAGATTACTCTTATTGCTATATAAATAATGAATTGGATGTGAAAAAATGGAAGCAGGGATGTGGAGAATTGTAATTGAATTGAATCATTGGAAATAGAAGTTAGAAATGAAAATGAGGATATATTTGGAGACAAGTCTATTAGGTGCTCAGCTAGACTTTTGTTTGTATTGGGTGAATGAAAGCAAAGCTTATTGAGCATTTGGGAAGGAACTACTCATGCACAATGGTTCCAATAACTGGTGGAGATGGAAGTCTGAATCAGAAGTTTTCTGTCAACTTGGTAAGTTTTGTTTTCCCATGTGCTATCTCAGTGGAGACAGAAAGTACTGAATGTATGAATCAGGTGTAGAAGCATTGGGGAATGCATGTTTGAAATGAGCAGCATATGGTGAGTATATTAAAGCCATCAAGATTTATGAGATCCTGAAAGAAAAGGGAAAATCAGTAATACCTGTATCGAGTGTCAGTGTCTTCATTAGACACTGAAGAAGAGGAGATGAATTTCGAAAGAGAAATTCACAAGTCAAGAGGGGAAATGAGAACAACAGTGATAAGGGTTCCAAGAAGAGGACACAGAAAAATAAAACAAAGTGAAAATCTCCAGGAGAAATTGGCCACTTTATCCAGTCAAGGCAGAGATGTGGGCCTTCATTGCACTAAAGTAAGAGAGAAAACCAAGAATCTTGGTTTATAGAGACAGTTGAAAGTGCATTTCCCTGTAAGTACCAACTCATTTCTCTAAGGTTGCTTCTCTTATTTTCTAATAAAGCAACTGATGTATTAACACACAGATAGAGTAAAAAATTTTACTGGTGTGATTCAATGCTCATATATATGCATATACATACACACACAAGATATTGGGTGAAATCTAGGAGTGTAAGGGAGATTCAGTATGAGAGCTCAGTGAGATCCAGGAAGAGATTCCATGTGTGACTAAGGCGCCACAATGAACTGTGTGTGATCTCCGAGTCACTGCAAACCAGTGTGTGTGAGCACCACAGCCGAATGTGTCTGATACTCAGCAAGCACTGCAACTAAAATTGTATAGGCACTGCAACCAAGTGTGTGTGAACCCCTAGTTCGGGCAACTGAACATCAATTGCTAGGGAAGGAGAAAGGGAAATGAAAATCATGTGGATATATCACAATCACAATCATCCTGTTGTTCATCAATTGCCTCGAGCAGGCACCAGTAACATCTCCTTCTTCCTAGTCCTGAGATTTTAAAAGAGCCATTTCAATGCTCTTTCAGGGTTAGGAGAATGAGACCCATCATTGTTACTGGTACTCATGTGACTATAGATGGGTATAAATTCATAAAGATTCCATTGTGTAGATGTACAACATTTTAGTATATGTTTTGCAAACTACAAAAGGAGAGAAAGATAGAGACAGAGAGGGAAAAAGAGGGAGAGGGAGGGAGGGAGAGAAAGAGGGAGAGATAAACACAGACAGAGAGCCAGAGCCAGAGAGAGAGAGAGAGAGACAGAGAGAGACAGAGAGAGAGACAAAGAGAGAGAGAGAGAGAGAGAGAGAGAGAAATACCTTTGAACTCTTAGGAAATGACCAAAAGAAGTCCACTTGAATAACAACTGAGTTGACACCTATATGTCAACTAAATTTTTTCCCTGTGCTGTAAAATTCCCACTACACCAAGTAAGAGGACACATAAAAGAAAAGCAACAAGCACTTACATCCAAATCTCCCTCCCTCCCATACACATGTGGGAGCGATAGCACAGCGGGTAGGGCGTTCGCCTTACAAGCGGCCAACATGGCCGACCCGAGTTCGATTCCTCCGCCCCTCTCGGAGAGTCCGGCAAGCTACCGAGAGTATTCGATATGCCAGACACAGTAACAACAAAGTCTCCAATGGAGACGTTACTGGGCCCGCTCGAGCAAATCGACGATCAACGGGAGGGCCTTTACCTTTACCTTTACCCATACACATGCATGCACAGTCTCATAGCTAGGAAGGGCTGGAAATAAAAATCACGCTCACTAGAAACTCTAGCATCAGTCATAGGAGTAAGATAAGTTATGATTGATTGATCATTGACAAGTGACACATTCTTAGAAACAAAATATATTCCACTGAGTCTCATTTTTTATCCTCCATCAAAGTCCAAAGTTTAATTAAAAGTTTAATTAAAAGTCAAAGGGTGGGAAAATTCATAAACAATGATCTTGAGAAGCCTTAATATCCAGCTGAATATAGCAAAACACCTAAAGCACCTTCGATTCCTTTTCAGATGCATTTAATTTTCTCAGCTTTCTACCCCAACCCATTTTACTATGTTTCAAGGTTTATATCGAAACATTGAATGAAGAAAACATGGATAAGTTTCTGGTTTTATTTTAGCTATTTTTAACTCCCCTGGAGTTTCTCCTTTTGCTGTGGTGTTGTGAGAAGTCAGTCCAAACACACACGTACACACACACACATACACATACACACACACACGGCTCCAGAAAATATATACTGCACTGCTCATTAGAAGCTACACCATCTTTTTACAGTGTGGTCCATATGTTCAGCAGAGGTTGCCCACCTGACACAGAACTCATGCCTAAAGCTGCAGTGCCCACACCCTCCTGGCAATTGAGGTTGAAGTCTGCATACACTGCCGAAACACTGGGGGTCCCAACAACAGGCACTGGCTCCACACCCAGTATATTTGGTGCAATGATGGAGACTGAGCTTGTAGGCTCACACAGACTCATAGTCTGTGGCCACATAGGTCACTAAGTTATACCCAGACCCTCCAGACTCTCTCTTCAGACACAACACCTTGTCTGAGAATAAATGCTTGCAAACATCCGTAACCAAAAGTTGTATTTGTTATTCTGAATTTTCAGATATGTTTATCAGTTCCAAATTATATATCCTGATTGGTCAGCTCCTTAGGAAATCTGTTGCTGTTTTTAAAATTATGTTGTCTTCAGATGGCGTGTTGTTTGAAATGCATGGATTCAGACATCGGAAATGAAAAGATGCCTATATTTAGTAGGTTGTAAATTCTAATTATTTTAGATAGAGACAATGATTAATCAAAGAAGGCAAGAGAAAGTAAGAGAAAAGAGGCAATGTCAGTGTAAAGTCAAAACAACAACTTCTTGCAGAGATAAGAGAAGTCACATCAGATTCTGCATTTCAGTAAAACTCTGGGTCTTATAGCTGCTCCCTCTTATCTATAGGTTCTGTCTAATTATCAAAGCAGACAGTCATCATGGCACTTTATGTTCTTGTGCTTTTGTTAATCTTTATTTGAAAAACAAATATAATTGGGGTGTGTTGTTGGGATCACTTCTGGTAATACTCATTCCTTACTCCTGGCTCTGTGCTCAGGGTGTTGTTAGTGGACCATAGTGCGAGGGTTGAAACGGAAAGCAAGAACCTTAACAGGGAATAAACTGTACTCAGGTCATGAATATAATTTCTATGTTCTTGCTATCTTAATTTCTTTCATCTCAGAATTACTTTAAATAACACCAAGGTTCACCTAGAAAACATGTCAATAATTTTTTCAGGGCATTAAATGGATATAACAGAAGGGATAGCATTTGTCTTGCATGTGGCCGTCTAGGATTGGACCCCTAATGTTCCATGTGATTGCCAGAGCACTGCCAATACCAATTACTGAGTGAAGAGCCAGGAGTAACCCTGTGCATTTCCAGGTATTACCCCCAAATCCCCATTTATTCTCTGCTTTCTTTCATTTTTATTTGCTCTGGGGGCCACACACCCAGAGGTACTCGGAGGTTATCCCTGTCTCTGCACTCAGGAATTACTGCTGGCAGAGCACAGGGGAGCATGTGGACCAGTTGAACATAGGTTGACTGCATGCAAGGCAAGTGCCCTACCCACTGTACTCCAGCCCCCTATGCTTTCATTTGATGTTACAAAATATGAACAAGTCAAGAAAAATTCACAGAGAATTCTGTGTATTCTTATGTGAGAAGACAATATTCAAAAGTTTCTAGCAAGTAATGTATCTGGTTTTAAATACCCAAAGATCACTTAATCACTTAATCACTTAATCCCCGTTATTCATCAATTTATTCGAGCGGGTGCCAGTAACGTCTCCATTCATCCCGGTTGCGTGCTAGTGTAGCCCAATGTTATCTGTTCGTTTTAGGAACATGTAGAGCCTCAAACCGATCATTTAAGGTCTTGACGAAGAAGTCTGACCATCTTATAGGTGGGCGTCCACGTGATCTTTTGATGTCTCGTGGAATCCAATCAGTAATGGCTCTAGTCCAGCAGTTGTCTGTAAACCTCATTACGTGTCCAGCCCATCTGATTTTTGATGTCTTGGCAAATGAGACAGCGTCCCTGATTCTTGAGCGTTGACGAAGATCAGAACTCCGGATTCTATCTCTCATTTGAGTGAATCGTGATATTCCAAGCATAGTTCTTTCGATTCCTCTTTGAGAGACCCGAATAGTGTTCTCATCCTGTTTTCGTAGGGTCCAGGTCTCTGAGGCATATGTTAATGCAGGAAGAATAGTGGAATCAAAGAGATGTGCTCGTAGCTGGAGGTTCTTTGTCCTTTTAGTTATTTCTTCAATGCTCTTGAAGGCATTCCAAGCCGCTCTCTTCCTCCTGCGCAACTCAGGTGCCAGGTCATTCATCATGTTGATTTCTCAACCTAGGTATATATAACTGTTGCATTCGGAGATGGTGGTTCCGTTGAGAGTGAATGGAGCGTCAGGAACAAGGTTGTTTCTCATAAACATTGTCTTCGTAAGATTCAGCTGTAGTCCGACCTTTCCACATTCACGGTCAAAGTCGTTCAACATTTGTGCCGCTTGGTTGATGTTTGGTATTATTAGAACGATGTCATCAGCAAAGCGGAGGTGGTGTAGTTGCCGACCATCTATCTTCACTCCCATGTTTTCCCATTCCAGTCGTCGCATGATGTTCTCAAGGGTGGCACTGAAGAGTTTTGGTGAAATGGTATCACCCTGCCGAACCCCTCTCTTGATATGGATGATTACTTCTTTGTAGAATGGTGAGATCTTGGTAGTGAATCCGCAATAGAGCTCACGAAGGATCCTGATGTATTGAGTTTGTACGCCCTGATTGGCTAGGGCTTCCATGACCGCTTCCGTCTCAACAGAATCAAAGGCCTTCTTTAAATCAATGAACGTTAGACAGAGTGGCATCTTGAACTCCCGAGATACCTCAATGAGCTTGGTTATTGTGTGGATATGGTCGATGGTACTGAATCCTTTTTGGAATCCAGCTTATTCACATGGTTGTCCTTCATCTAGTGTTCTGCTAATCCTATTCAAGATGACTCGAGTGAATAGTTTGTAGATGACAGACAATAGGCAGATTGGGCGATAGTTGCCAATGTCGTGGATGTCTCCTTTCTTGTATAGTAGTACAGTCTTGCTGGTTTTCCATTGGGATGGAACCTTGCATTCAGACAGGTAGCGTGTGAAGAGTCGAGTCAATGTATTGATGAGTACTGATGGTAAGTTCTTCAGGTGTTCAGGTCTGATCTTGTCTGGGCCAGGTGCTCTTTGTTTCTTTATAGACGAGATGGCATGTTGGATTTCGGAAGGGAGAACATTGGGAACGACATATCCATCATGTGGTATGTGGTATGTGGGCAAGTGGATGTGGCTATTAAAGAGATCTGAGTAGAAGTCATGAATAATCTTCTCCATTGCCCTTCTGGAAGATGTGATAGATCCATCATGATGTCGGAGGGCAGTCATCTTGGTTTTGTAGTTGGTGAAGGACAGGCGGGCATTACGAATGTTTTTCCCAGCTTCTGCTGCATTTACCAGTACTGCTGCTCTCCTGTTTTTGAGGTCATCCTTGATGGCTTCTCTGCACTGTTTTGCCAGTTCGGACGTTTGCTTGTGGTTGCCTGAGGCACGTGCCAAGCCACGTTGGCGAATAAGTTCAAGAGTGTTCGAAGAAAGATGTTTTTTTGTGGTTATCTCTCTCTTGGCATTCCTTGCACAATCATGGAGGTGCTGAATCATTCGATCGTATTCCTCATCAATGTTGTCAATGACGGCATCTTCCCATGTTGCCGCAACAGAGCCAAAGAGTTCCCAGTTGGTGGTTGTTCTGGGAGTCCTCTTCTTAAACCTTGCATTCTTTTCTCCTCGTTCTGTGAGGTAGAATTTTGCACGAAGAAGACGGTGGTCTGATCCCGTTTGGAATTTTGGGACAACAGCAACATCGGTTAGGCAAAACCGCCGATTGAATATGATGTGGTCTATTTCATTGTGGAACTGTCCATTGGGAGACTCCCATGTCCAACGTTTAGATTCAGTGGCGAAACAAAAATGGCAGCAGTGAGAGTGGTGCACATGAAAAAGAGCAAAACAGCTAGTTCTGGTACAGATGGGGCGGGGAGCAACCATCAATCACTGTTGGTGGAAATGTCGAAGAGTTACATCTGAGAAAAAAAAGAAATATGGACACTTTTCTAAAAAAACTAAGAATTTAACTTCCATACGGCCCAGTAGTCTTTCTCCTTGGCATCTACTCAAGGGCCCCAAACTAGGATTTCAAACAATAGGCATCTCTGACAACTACCCAAATGTCCAAGAACAGATGATTCGATAAAGAAATAAATTGTCACACACACACACACACACACACACACACACACACACACACACACACTGAAAAACTATTCAGCTATAAGGGAGGATGAAATCATGCAATTTGCTACCACCTGGTCGGAATGAGAGGGTACCGTGCTAAGTGAAGTCAGCCTAAAGGAAAGGAACAGACATAGAGTGACCTATTTTCTATGGGGAACATAATGAAAGACAATAAGTATGCAACAAATGGCCAAATGCACTAGAACCTGAGAGCTGGTCTACGGAACTGAATTTATAAAGTTGGGGGTGGGGGTGCAGTGAAGGGTGAGTAGGTGGAAGGTGGTATCCTCAGGACATTGAGGATATAATCATAAACTCTGGTAAAGAGTATCGTGTTTGAATATCATACACATCATCTTCCATCAGTAACAGTACTGTAAATCACATTAGCACTGTAGCACTGTCCTCCCGTTGTTCATCGATTTGCTCGAATGGGCACCAGTAACATCTCCATTGTGAGACTTGTTACCGTTTTTGGCATATCGAATACACCATGGGGAGCTTGCCAGGCTCTGCCGTGCTTGCGAGATAGTCTCGGTAGCTTGCTGGTCTCTCTGAGAGAATCAAACCCAGGTTAGCCGCGTGCAAGGCGAACACCCTATCCGCTGTGCTATTGCTCCAGACATAAATCACCGTATCTCAATAAAAACTGGGAAAAAGAAAAGTGACAGAGCAACTCAATAAACTGAGATTTTTATACAGTTGAGGCAACAGAGGACTTAGTAACTTCTACTTCACGATAAAATTTAATTACAAACACTTGGTGAGTCTGCAAAAAAAAAACCCTATTTAAAACTAGCTGCTCATTCTGATTTCAATGTTCATTTCCATGATAAATGAGCACATATTTTGACAAACTGCCAACTATTACTCTTCAAATCTATTAGTAAGAAATACAGATTTTTGAAATTTAATTCCCTAGGCTTAATGAACGTAGTAGATTTTATCTGATGCCTTCCCCAAATTAATAAGTTTAGTCTAAATTGACTTACTTTTAATAGGGACAATTTTTACATTGAAGTTAATCTTGGAGAAATTATGTATAGCTATAGAAACATGCCTATTTATAGCCTTCATATATGACTGCTCTTTTTATTTCATTTGATGATCTGAAAAGAGACTGAAATAATTAGCTTAATATATAATGTGTGTTTCCTAAATGTGAATTCATGCAAATGTTTTTTTAAACTACAATATTTGTTTCATTATATTTGACTTACTGTGTGCTGAGTGCAAAATCTTATCTGAGATGGTGAGAAATGTATAACCACAGTTAAGAGACAAAAATTCCACACGAATCTCTATTCCTCAAAGATATATTTTACTTATTTTCATACATTTTCTCAATATAAGTTTCTATTTCTGGTTCCTATGTATGATACTACATTTACTTATTTTTCATAATTATATCATGTTAGAGACAACCCATATTTTAAGAAAAGTTCCATATAATATATGAAGATAGGGGAAAAAAGATCCCTTAAAATACCACAAAATCATAAAACTGAAAAATAGGAATTCACATAAAAATGTCAATATAAACACTTAAAATTTAGGAAAAACACAAAAATTATGAAGATGGGTACCGGTTTAAGTATGCAAGGATATATGTAGCACTGTCCTCCCATTGTTCATCGATTTGCTCGAGCGGGCACCAGTGATGTCTCATTTGTGAGTCTTGTTGTTACTGTTTTTGGCATATTGAATATGTCATGGGTAGCTTGCCAGGCTTTGCCGTGCTGGCAGGATACTCTCAGTAGCTTGCCTGGCTCTTCAAGAAGGGTGAAGGCATCGAACCCGGGTCAGCTACGTGCAAGGCTAATGACCTACCTGCTGTGCTATCACTCTAGCCCACTCAAGGATATAAAAGGAAGAAATCACAGAATAACACATTTATGCAAACTGCATCTAATCTTTGATTGATACATAATGAATACATTGGACCTATGTTTGGGTACAAAAGACAAAGAGGGAAATAAAAGAGATCCTACCTCCGTGGAACTGATAGCTCCAAGCACTAAGGGTGACAACAAAGCAAACAGGGACATAATCGCTGAAACGTCCACTTGTAAGCACAGAGTAGCCCCAGCTCAGCTGATGTCTGAAGTGTGAACGAAGTTATGAGGTCCATTTGGATAGAGGTAAAATTGGACTTCTATGTTTTTATTCTTTATATTTCCATACCTGTTTTTTTTTTTTAACTCTAATACAGAAACAGGGCTGAAGCAATAGCACAGCAAGTAGGGCATTTGCCTTGCATGCCGCCAACCCGGGTTCGATTCCTTCATCCCTCTTAGAGAGCTCAGCAAGGTACCAAGAATATTCCACCTTCACGGCAAAGCCTGGCAAGCTACCTGTGACGTATTTGATATGCCAAATACAGTAACAACAAGTCTCCCAATGGAGACGTTACTGGGCCCACTCAAGCAAATCGATGAACAGCTGGAGGACAGTGCTACAGACAGTGCTACAATATAGAAACAGACATTTCAAATTTTGAGAAAAGCTATCACCTCAAATCATAATAAATTAGTATCAATATTTACCTTAATTTTAGATTTTTTATTCAGATTACAGGAAGATTACAGTAAGATGAAAAATAGTCAACAAAATGCCCTATCAAGGGCCACAATTTTTATATTAAAATCAATTTACAGTACTTTTGCTTGAGGTGCACATAAATTTGAAGGGGTGGTAAGTGTAAACAGAAGGCCTGATGCCTCAGATGCACTCCAATATAATTATAGACATTCACCCTTGGCAGTATATGGTGCCGGGTATAGCTATTTTCCTGCCTCAAGCCACACTAGCAGTATTCTTAGATTGGTTTGCAACTGAGGGAAGCATAAAATCTCTGTAAACTAGAAAAATTCTACCTTAAAAAATTTACATGTGAATTTAAAAAGTAGATTAAACATGTATTTTGGGTTTTTGTGTCAGTTCATGGCTAGCATTCTCCTGACTTGGATTTGAGTTATCATTTCTAAGTATTTTAATCACAAAATAGTGTCTTTCTAATAGGCAATGGTAAAAAAAATCATCAATCACATTTATTGCAAACATCTCATAAAACAGCAAAACATTTATGGGATTCTAGAATGCAGTTAGGTTTCTCTGTAATGTATAAAGATTTGCATAGATAAAAAAACAGCAGGCAGCAAACAAGGTTATTTCTCTGTTTTTCAAAAAAGTAAAATTACACTTGATATAATATCTACTTAATTTTTATTAAAATAGATTGAATATTTTTTTCTGACAATAGCATTGTTCATATCTCTCAAATCATAAGTTTACCTCTCGAAAGAACTAAGCCCCAACCTTAATATGAAAAAAAGAACTCTTTTCCCCAGCCTCAGGGGTGAATCAGAGCTTTTCAGACAAACTTGTGATGTTAAATGATATTACCTTGTATTTCATGCAGCTATCTACATATGTGAATTTGTTGTTATTGTGTTTATTATTGTTTTGCTTTCTATGATGAACATATTTAAGTGCCAATAGGATTCTCAAAATAATTCTGTTTATAGTTTACAGAACTGGAGTTATTTGTATGTGGGAATGAATAAAGTGTGATTTTATGGCGAGCAAGTGGAGTTCTTTTTATCTGTAGCCTTAAGGCCTCCAACTGTCGATACCTTAATCCACTAATCCCCTCTGTAATCATGCGTGCATGAGCTGTGCAAACACTCAGAAGTCATTTTAAGGAACTCTTTCTCCCAGTCAAGAGTACATACATTGACTACAGACTGTGCGTCACAAAATGAACAAGAAGATATTTGAATATTTATACACCAGCGTTTCAAGTCTCACATTGAAGCATAACTTCCTTAAAAAAAAGTCATGAAAAGTGATAAATGGAACAGGACAGATAAAAATTTATGATGTCACTCTTGATGAATCTTTAGGGCGGGTAACCTGTGACCTTGGACTCGTTTTGAAAGATCCTGCCTTCTTCTATTCACTCGTGTGACACTAGACCAATGTTTCTAGGTGGCACTATATTCTCCAGGCGAAGAGACTGATACAACCAATTGCGGAAGGTTTGGTGACGGGCTCTCCCTGGCCAAGATGGGCTTCCAGATTTAAAGTCTGGGTCAATTTTCTTCTCAGTGGTGCCTGCTGAGACAGAGGTCTGGCAGCCACACCGTAGAAATAGAGATTTCTTCAACTGCTCCATCTAACCATTTGCAATCTCACCAAAAACTAAATTTTAATAAAAGAAAATTAACTAAGAATTTGGCATGCTTTTGCTCTCTCTCTGTGTGTCTCCCTCTCTCTCCCTCTCCCTCGTCTCTCTTTTCCTCTCCCTGTGTATCTCCCTCTCTCCCTTTCTTCTCTCTCCTTCTATCTCCCTCTCCCTCTTCCTCTCCCTCTGTCTCCTCCTCTCTTCTCCCTCTCTCTTCTCTCTCTCTCTCTCTCTCTCTCTCTCTCTCACACACACACACACACACATACACACAAATAAAACAGAAACCTTGGTGCTGACAAACTCCCCTTCAATGGCTCTATTAGCATACTGATTGGCCCTTACTTCTGTCGTTCTTAGGGCTACAAAATTATGACCAGCCCCACAGCGGGAAGCAAATGATCATTAATTCTCTGTCCTCTGGGATGCAATAAACTGCCATTGACTCCTATCCAAGTGAAATATACAAGAACTGTCAGGCTAGAGGACAGATAAAGGAAAGATACTTTTGCACTATAGTTTGATACCACAGGGAGGTGGGATCATTTCAATGCTTTGTTTTTTTCTGTTTATTCAGTCTTTTATCATGGATGAGAAAATCCTTCATATGAATTATCTTCTAAATGATCCTGTATTTCTCTACTTGAATTCTGTAAGCTTTGAATATCAATTCAGTGATAAGGTCTTTCTTTTGAGAGGAATAAACAAATATCTTGGAAATCTATTCCTGGTCTCACAATGCAGTATAACAAAATCTAAAATGACATTAAAATGGAAAACTACTTACTTGTTTAGTTTAAATATAATGTACAAAATTATTCAAAAACACACCTCAGTATTACATACATGGAATCAATGAAAACAAAACTAGAAAAAAATGATACATTAAGTTATTATAGTTGAAATTACATTATTTGTTCCATAAAAGATGAGGGCATATTGCACCTTATCACAATAAGACAATTTTAAATTGAAGGTAAATGAGGGCAAACTTTGATAAAGGATATTAACAGGCTATCATAATACTAAGCCCCTATGTATCTATTATAGCAACAGTTATTCTGAATAAAGTCTGTTTTCAAACACTTCACTTAAACTTTTCCTGAAGATACATAAAAAAAATACAATGACTTCTTTTAGACTCAAATGTGTCTATAAAAAATTATAGTCACAACAACCTAGAAAGGCTTTTTTTGTTATTGAATCATAGTGAAATACTGTTACAGACTTACAAACTTTCGTGCTTACATTCCAGTCATGCAATGATCGAGTACCCATCCCTCCAACAGTGCCCATTCTCCACCACCAATGTTCCCAATATCCCTCCCTCCACCCCTACTCCAACCCCACCTCTGTGGCAGGCACATTGCCTCTTACTCTCTCTCTCTCCTTTTGGGTGTTATGGTTTGCAATAGAGGGAAAGGCATTATTTTTAACCTGACAAAAATATTAAGAATCTGTATATTTAATTTGTTCAATTAGTTTAATTTTATTGATTTTCCTAATTTTTCCTTGTAACTTTACAGTAAAATTGACAACTTATCTAAGGATTTACAAATAGGTAAGGAGAGACCCGAATGCCACAGTTATGTGTACCTAGGTAGAGAAGTCAACATGATGAATAACCTGGCACCTGAGTTGCGCAGAATGAAGAGAGTAGCTTGGAATGCCTTCAAGAATGTCGAAGAAGGGGCTGGAGCAATAGCATAGCAGGTAGGACGTTTGCCTTGCACGCAGCCAACCCGGCTTCGATTCCCAGAATGCCATATGGTCCCCTGAGCACTGCCAGGGGTGATTCCTGAGTGCAGAGCCAGGAGTATCTCTGTGCATCACTGGATGTGACCCAAAAAGAAAAAAAAAAGAGTGTCGAAGAAATAGCTATGAGGACAAAGAACCTTGGCTCCAGGCACATCTCTTTGATTCTACTGTTCTTCCTGCATTAACATACGCCTCTAAGACCTGGGCCCTATGAAAACAGGATTAGAACACTATTCGGGTCTCTCAAAGAGGAATAGAAAGAGCTATGCTTGGAGTATCACACTTCACTCAAATGAGAGAAAGAATCCAGAGTTCCAACCTCCGTCAACACTCAAGAATCAGGGACACTGTCTTGTTTGCCAAGGCATCGAAAATCAGATGGGCTGGATACATAATGAGATTTGGAGATGACCGCTGGACTAGAGCCATTACCGACTGGATTCCACAGGACATCAAAAGATCACGTGCCACCCAACTATGAAATGGTCAGACTTCTTTGTCAAGACCCTGAATGAATAGTTTGAGGCTGTTCGTGTTCCATTGGGCTACATTAGCACGCGACAGGGACAAATGGAGATGTTACTGGCGCCCGATCAAGCAAATTGATGAGTAACGGATGTCAAAGTGATCAAATGATCACTGTATCACTGTCATCCTGTTGTTCACTGATTTCCTTGAGCAGGCACCAGTAACGTCTCCATTCGTCCTTGCCCTGAGATTTTAGCAGGTGCCACTTTGGAGGCTTCTTCAGGGTCAGGGGAATGAGACCTATCATTGATAATGGGTTTTAGCATATTGAATACGCCACAGGGAGCTTGCCAGACTCTGCTGTGCAGGCAGGATACACTCGGGAGCCTGTCGGGTTCTCCAAGAGTGAGAACTAGACAATAATCTGTCACGTGGCCACAATTGTGGCTGTACTTCTGCGAGCTAGGATTTATAGTCCTTGGTTCTTGTCCATTGATGGGATAACACGGCACCAGGCGCAGTTGGTGGGTGTAATGCCTACCTATTGGAAGATGGGGGATCTGGGTGGAGAAGGCCCAGTCCCGATCCGAGCAGGCTTGGAGATCTCAGCCCCGGATCCCGCACACCTGGGTTCCTCTGCTGGTTCCTTCATGCGTGAGGCTCATCCGAATGTGTGGTGAGTGGTCGTAAGCATGGCTGTGGTGGGTTCCAAAGGTCTTCAGCTGCCGGGGCTCTGCTCGGGGCAAGGAGGAAATTTGAAGAAATTAAAAACAAATGAAGCATATTAAGTAACCCTTCAGAAACTTTATTTTCTCTGAGGCCTGAGAGATAGTACAGGGACTAGGCACTCTCTTTGCATGCTTTCCATTAACCTGGTTGAATGTTAGAAAGGCTGAGACTAGATTTTGTTTACTTATTACTGTTTTAATCCTTTCCTCTTGCACTATTAAGCAAACACAAAACTCAAATATATTTAACTGATTCACTTATCCAGAGATACAGATTGGCATTGTCAATGGGGGAAATGGCAGAAAATGCCTTTCTGTTAAGAGTTTCACTAGAATTTCGATAGCACAGCGGTAGGGCATTCGCCTTACAAGCGGCCAATATGGCCTACCCGAGTTCGATTCCTCCGCCCCTCTCGGAGAGCCCGGCAAGCTACCGAGAGTATTCGATATGCCAGACACAGTAACAACAAAGTCTCCAATGGAGACGTTACTGGGCCCGCTCGAGCAAATTGACGATCAACGGGAGGGCCTTTACCTTTTTACCTTTACTCCTATGCTACCCTTCAGCGTTATGCCTGATGATGTCATTACAACATTTCAGTGACAATGAAATGATCCACACCCACTTCCAAGACATGAGTGAGATGAGTGCAGTGGTCATGTTGTGTAAAGAGATAAAAGAAACGTCTCCTCTAGAATTAAAGAACTGTCACAATGTTCCAGTAACTCCCAATGAAGAAATTTTAGCAGAGAAAACAAAACAAAGCTAAAAACAAATCTCACTCACAGAAACTGCAGACAGAATTTTTGATAACCCAAGTATTATTACTCCAATGCAGCCTGAGACATAAAATTTGAAAGAACTAAAAGGAAGTTTCTTAATTATTTATTCTAATAACAATTAGACATATAAAAGACTTGCAATAGTTAGAAAAGACTTTTTAAGCTGGACGTATTACATGAATAAATACAATAGTAATGCAAATTACAAGAGAATTTGCAGGGAAAAGCCACACAAGGAAAACTGTGTTCCAAATCTTCATCATTGTTATTCGTCAATTGCCTCCAGCAGGCCCCAGTAACGTCTCTTTCATCCTAGCCCTGAGATTATATTCAAGGCTCTTTAGGAGAATGAGACCCATCATTGTTACTGGTATTTGACATATTTGGTATGCCATGGGAAGTTTGCCAGACTCTGCCCTGTGGGCAGGCCTGCAAGTTTTTCCAAAGTAGGAATGAGATAATAAGATGTCATAAAAAGATGTCTTCATAAGATGTCGCGCAGCCGCATTTGCAGCCGTGCGGTTCCGGGAGCTGGATTTTATAGTCTCTGAGTCTTGGCCGTTGATGGGATTACAGGGCGCCAGGGGGCCAGGTGGTGGGTGTGACCCCCGCCTACTGGAATTTGGAGGATCTGGGTGGAGGATGCTCGACTCCAATCTGAGTAGGCTTGGAGATCTCAGCCCCGGAACCCGCGTGGCTTTGTCCCTCTGCCAGTACCTTCATGTGTGCGGAGAGTGGTCTCAGCATGATGGTGGCTGGTCTTGGAGGTCTTCGGCTGCCGGAGTCCTGGTCGGGGCGGGGAGGAAAGCTCAACCCGCTCCCCTCCAAGGGGCCCCAGCGAGGAAGAGCCAGGTGCGGGGACAGAAGACTGCCTCATCATTGTGTATTCAAAAAATAAATTACCAAGGGGTCACACAGCTCTCTTTCTCGCTGCCTGTGTTCAGTGGTCTCATGCCGCTTCCCCCACCCCGGGGAGGCCTATGGCAATGGCAGCATGAAGGAGGGAATGAGGGCCAGGCTGGTTGGTGTCAGTTTCAGTTTATTCCATTTCCATATCCATTCTCTTCCTTCTCCAGATCCCCCTTCCCTAAGCCCTCTCATCCTCCTCTTGGGTCCTGCGCCTTCATCCTTCTTCTTGCTTCTTCCTCCCCCAGCCCACTCTTACAGCCTTAGTATATCCCAAAGCAAGAGGGGTTGAAGTAGTAATTACATGTAAGTGTGGTCATACAATCAACAAAGGTAAAGTCCTTCCCTTAGGGGAAGTTTCTTCTAGGACAGATTCTCATTCAGCAGGATGTCCCACGCAAAAGTGGAATCCCATGGGTGCATTTCTCCTCTCCTTGTCCAACAAACATATAAACATTCATAATATTAACCATTTTGTATGGACTCAGTAAGAGATACATTAAGATACAATTGTAGGTTTGCTCTCCTGGGGCCATTTCGCTATTGATCTCAGACTACAGTGCTCAGGCCAGATTAGTCTTTCCTAACCCTAGCACAGCGGTTGGCCTTGCATGCCAACATGGCCGACCCAAGTTCGATTCCTCCGCCCCTCTTGGAGATCCCAGCAAGCTACCGAGAGTATCTCGCCCGCACAGCAGAGCCTGGCAAGCTACCCGTGACTTATTCGATATGCCAAACACAGTAACAACAAAGTCTCCAATGGAGACATTACTGGGCCCGCTCGAGCAAATCAATGAACAACAGGAGGACAGTGAACCCTATCAGTGTCCTAATCTCGTCGTTACGTTTTGTATCATGACAGAATTTGTTCATAACCATGCTCTTAACTTATAGTTAAGAATTGTGGTGCCCTTTATGATGAAAACCCTAGCCAAAATGGGTATAGAGGGGACCTTCCTCAACATAATTAAAGCCATCTACCACAAGCCTACAGCAAGCATCATCCTCAATGGGGAAAAACTGAGAGCCTTCCCTCTAAGATCAGGGACGAGACAGGGATGCCCACTCTCTCCACTGCTGTTCAATATAGTACTGGAAGTACTTGCAATAGCGATTAGGCAGGAAAAAGATATTAAGGGCATTCAGGTAGGAAAGGAAGAAATCAAGCTCTCACTATTCGCAGATGATATGATACTCTACTTAGAGAACCCAATAACTTCCACCAAAAAACTCTTAGAAACAATAGACTCGTATAGTAAAGTTGCAGGTTATAAAATCAATACCCAAAAGTCCATGGCTTTCCTATACGCAAACAGTGAGAGAGAAGAAAGCAACATGAAAAAAACAATCCCATTCACAATTGTGCCCCAGAAAATCAAGTACCTAGGAATCAGCTTAACTAAGGAAGTAAAGGACCTGTACAAAGAAAACTACAAAACGCTACTTCAGGAAATAAAAGAGGACATGAGGAAATGGAAAGATATCCCCTGCTCATGGGTCGGGAGACTTAACATTGTCAAAATGGCAATACTACCGAAAGCATTGTATAAATTCAATGCAATCCCTATAAGGATACCCATGACATTCTTCAAAGAAATGGAGCAAACACTCTTGAAATTTATATGGAACAATAAGCCCCCACGAATAGCTAAAGCAATTCTTGGGAAAAAGAAAATGGGAGGAATCAACCTCCCGAACTTCAAACTGTACTACAAAGCAGTAATAATTAAAACAGCATGGTACTGGAACAAAGGCAGAACTGCAGACCAATGGAACAGGGTTGAATACACTGACATCTCTCCTCAATCATATGCTCATCTAATCTTTGATAAAGGTGCAAGTAATGTGAAGTGGAGTAAGGAAAGCCTCTTTAATAAATTGTGTTGGCATCACTGGACGGCTACATGCAAAAAAATAGGCTCAGAACTCTGCCTAACACCATGTACAAAAGTAAGATCAAAATGGATTAAAGACCTCAACATCAGACCAGAAACCATAAGGTACATTGAAGATAAAGTTGGAAAAACCCTCCATGACATTGAAGCTAATGGTATCTTCAAAGATGCCACGCCACTGGCCAAGCAAGTGAAAACAGAGATAGACAAATGGGACTATCTTAAACTAAGAAGCTTCTGCACCTCCAAAGAAACAGTGACCAAAATACAAAGACAGTCTACAGAATGGGAAAGGATATTCACCGAATACACATCTGACAAGGGGTTGATATCCAGGATATACAAAATACTGGTTAAACTCCACAAGAAGAAAACATCCAACCCCATCCAAAAATGGGGCAATGAAATGAACAGAAACTTTCTCAAAGAAGAAATCCGAATGGCAAAAAAGCACATGAGAAAATGCTCTACATCATTAATCATCAGGGAGATGCAGATCAAAACCACAATGAGATACCATCTCACACCTCAGAGACTGGCCCACATTCAAAAGAACAAAAGCAACCGATGCTGGCGTGGTTGTGGCGAGAAAGGGACACTCCTTCACTGTTGGTGGGAATGCCGACTGGTTCAGCCCTTCTGGAAAACAGTATGGACGATTCTCAAAAAATTAGAAATTGAGCTCCCATTTGACCCAGCAATACCACTCCTGGGAATATATCCCAGAGAGGCAAAAATGTATAGTCGAAGTGACATCTGCACTTGTTTGTTCATTGCAGCCCTCTTTACAATAGCCAGACACTGGAAGAAACCTGAATGCCCAAGAACAGATGACTGGTTAAAGAAACTTTGGTACATCTACACAATGGAGTACTATGTAGCTCTTAGAAAAGATGAAGTCATGAACTTTACATACAAGTGGTACAATATGGAAAGTATCATGCTAAGCGAAATGAGTCAGAAAGAGAGGGATAGACATAGAAAGATTGCATTCATCTGGGGGATATAAAGTAACAAAGTATGAGATTAATACCCAAGAATAGCTGAGATCAGCACCAGGAGGATTACTCCATAACTTAGAGGCCAGCCGGGTATCCTAGAGGAAAGGGCTATTCAGATAGAGAAGGGAGCACCAAATAAAGGATGTTTGGAGGATCCTCCCAGGAGGGGAGATGCATGTCGAAAGTAGACTATGGACTGAACATGTTTGCCACTCAATGCCTCTTTTGCAGACCACAACACCCAAAAGGAGAGAGAGAACACAGGGGATTGCCCTGCCACAGAGACGGGGGGATGGGGGGATGGGGGTGGGAGGGATATTATCCATGGTGGTGGAAAATGGGCACTGGTGGAGGGATGGGTATCTGATCATTGTATAATTGAAATCAAAGCACAAAAAATTGTAAATCTACAACTTTAAAAAAAATAAAATAAAATAAAGGGGGAAAAAAAAAAAAGAATTGTGGTGCTTTAGCCTGGCCCATTTCAATGCCAGGGTAGCTCACAGCTTGCCCTGGGTTCATCCAGTCCCTCATCGGGTCCCTACTTTGTGAGTTCTAGGAACTAAGGGCAACTGAGGCTCAAGTCTAGAAAGCAGATGTCCAGGAGTGAATATTATTCAAAGTCAATTAACTCCCAATTCACAAAAACATAATATTAACTGTCTTCCTGTGTCTATACAATAAGGACATTGCTTTAAAGTAAACAATTTAAAAGGCATAGGAGAGGAGAAAGGCAATATTTAACTCATGAATACAAGTCAAGTGTCCTTAGAAGGATCTGACCTTACAAGTTAACAGAGTCTGATTAGGGGGAAAAGGTGATAGACTGTTTGGAGAGGAGAGCACAGAGAAGAGTTTACAGATAAACACAGAAGAATGGGAGTGACTTGGAAACACTGTGATGGCTGTAACCCGATAAACCTAAGCTCCCTTTGGGAAGGGAGAAAGGACAAACCAATGTTATCCGACAATCATAAATACAACAATAATGCATGTTATTGATTAGCATGAGCTTCTTCTCAAGCATTATTCTAGGTGGTGGAGATAAATTCAGGAACACAATATGCCAACATGTCTTTAGACTCTATAATCTAAATTACCAAACGTCTATTTGGTTTTAGAGCAGAGATTAGAATATTTCCACTCTGTACACAGAATACAAAAAGTAGAAGTAAATTATCTGAATTTGAAAAATGATACCAAGTGGGATAGAACTAGAACTTTGGGGATGGGTGCAGTGAGTTATATCCATACTTGGCGCTGTGAAACTGTACACCTGAAATTATACACAAATGAAGTCCAGTAAAAGCTAAATTTTGAGGAAAGGACACCACAAGTTAGGTTTGTAATTTTTAAAAAAAGAAGGTAATTTGATCTTCAATCACTTTGAATCTGACTCCAATCAATACTAGGTAAAATGCAGTGATCAATTATTCAAGGTCATTCTCTGAACTTCTGGGATGAACTTTAAACAGAATTAATTAATTCTGCTTCCAGGTATATTAGTTTCGCAACCTGTTTTCTTCTAACTCTTTAGATGTTATGATAAAATTTTTCTAATAGAAAAAATTCATTATCATCTCAACTCTTGATTATATAGCCAAGAATTCATTATTAGTCATTTATTATTATTCATAGCTAGTATCTTTAACAAATTTCTGCCTGATTTATTAAATCCTCCAATCTGATTTATAAGTGACTTGAAATGTCCTCCAACTGGCCAGCTTATTATTTTTAGATGCCACAATCCATCCATATTAATCCATTATTATAAAATTAGCTTACTGCGTGATTACTTTTAGATGATCATGATCCATTTTAGCCCAGGAATTAAAACTCTAAAAAAAATGAGTAGAATATGATGCTTTATTTTTCTAAAATTCACATAGCCTTAAATAGGTCTTCTACAGAAATAAAAGAAATCTCAAACTTCCTGAATCACTTCTGGCCCACTAGCTATCACTAGCTCTTGCTTTTCTGCTAATGTTTCCAGAATCCCCTTCCTTTATGCTATTTAATTAGAGAGTTGAAGAAAGGAAGAGACAAAGACGCTGTCAGTCTTTAGATGCAGTAGTGGGCCAGCAGCTGAGCAGATGTGTATTTGAAAGCAAAGAAAGAAAGAAGGAAAATGTCCGTGTTCTATTGAATGATTCAGATGAGGAATCTTTCAGAGTCAGAGGAGGAGAAGGAATCTCAACCTTGAGTCAGGGACATAGTCCTTGTTGAGTGACATGGTCCAGTTGATGTCGGTGGACCCCGCGGGTGATTTATGTGAAGTGGGTAGGAGAAACACGGTCATTTTCTCCCCACCCGCCTCTTCACCCGGGACCCAGGGTTACTGTGTTCTTGTCTCGCCTCGCAGAAAGAAATTTCAGGAGTAGACAAGCAGTGAAACAAATAGATTTTATTTGGAGGATTTTTGGAGAGGGAGGGGCAGAGAGAGAGAGAGACAGAGACAGAGACAGAGACAGAGACAGAGACAGAGAGACAGACAGAGAGAGAGACAGAGAGACAGAGAGAGAGAGAGAGAGAGACGAAAGCATGAAAGTACACATCTCAAGAGGGGAGATGCGGGTGACACAGGATTAGAATGTTTGACCTAGAAAATCTTGTGAGTTGAAATAATGTGGTGTAAGAGAGGGATAGACATAGAAAGATTTCACTCATCTGGGGGATATAAAATAACAAAATATGAGATTAATACCCAAGAATAGCTGAGATCAACACCAGGAGGATTACTCCATAGCCTAGAGGCCAGCCGGGTATTCTAGGGGAGGGGACAGTTCAGATAGAGAAGGGAGCACCAAATGGAGGGTGTTTGGAGGATCCTCCCAGGAGGGGAGATGCAGGTTGAAAGTAGACTGGACTGAACATGTTTGCCACTCAATGCCTCTTTTACTGATCACAACACCCAAAAGGAGAGAGAGAACAAAGGGGAATGCCCGGCCACAGTGGCGGGGGGGCTGGGGGGGCTGGGGGGAGAGGGATATTATCCTGGTGGTGGAAGATGGGCACTGGTGGAGGGATGGGTGTTTGAGCATGGTGTGACCGAGATCCAAGCACAAAAATTTGTAAATCTACAACTGTACCTCATGGTGTTTCACTAATAAAAAATAAAAAAAATAAAAAAAAGAAATAACGTGGTGCATAAAAACAGGTTCATGTTTATTTTAAAATATGAGTTTCTAGAGTTATAAAGTTGGTTGCAAAACTTATCCTACCAGTGGTTTTATTTGATCTCTGAGACTTTTGGTAACTAAAATTTCTAAAGGTACCTAGCAAAGAATTATGAGTGATCTCAGATGTCATCTTGATAGTTTGAGGCCATACCATTGCACCTTGGTGAAAGTATGAGATAACTGTATTGTTAATCAGCCTGTCCAGTATGTGAAAATGCACGCTAGCATTATGATAACTTTATTTCATGCCAAGCCTTGTCACCAGGTATCAACCTAGTCCTGACCTTCAGAGAAAGGTGTGAAATCCTTTCTGTTTCATGGTAATCTATGAGTGCTTTAATCTTTTTGTATTTGTGTTTTCCTAGAAATCAGAGTTCTAAGATGCCTCTTGGTTAATTTCTAATGTGAAGTGAACTTTTGCCCAGTGATTATATGTTGTAAGAACTTTTGGGAGTATCTCTAAAGTCTTTTAAATACCTATAGAAACTGATGTAATGCTTTTGAAATGGTACTGCAGAGTAGTTTTGTCATGTTAAATGAAATGATTGATAACTAGTGAGACTAGTTGGGAGATCACGTTGTACTAAGTTCAGTAAAATAAGAGTTTAAACTTGTGGGATGTTTAAACTTGATGGGCTGAAGCAATAGCACAGCGGTAGGGCATTTGCCTTGCACGCAGCCAACATGGCCGACCCGAGTTCGATTTCTCCACCCCTCTCGGAGAGCCCGCCAAGCTACCGAGAGTATCTCGCCCACACGGCAGAGCCTGGCAAGCCACCCGTGATGTATTCAGTATGCCAAACACAGTAACAACAAAATCTCCAATGGAGACATTACTGGGCCTGCTCGAGCAAATCGATGAACAACGGGAGGGCCTTTACCTTTTAAACTTGTGGGATGACTATTAGGAATATAGACATGTGTCTTAAGTCAGAAAGTAATGGATGGAGATATCAGTGGGAAAAAAGAAAGGAATCCTGTTAAAGTGAAGTTGATTTTTACAGAATGAATGTAAAGGAATGTGTAGAAGGTTTGAGGTTGTTTTAAGAAAAGGAACTGATCAAATTGTTTTGTTGTAAGAAACTCTTTAAATCACACGCAGAATTGTTCTAGTAATTTTGGTAAGATCTATGGAAAAGATACTTGACGGATTATCCGGACTCCTGTTAAAGTGCTCTTAAAATAATTGAATTTTCAAAAGTTGCAGGAAATCAAGGGTTTTGACATGGGATTGAAAACATATGCTTAACTATATGCTTTATCTCTACAGATTTTAGCTTCTTTTGACTAGGACCCACAGCAAACAGGTGTATTACATCTCTGTGAGTAAAGTGAAATGCTTGCTTTTCTCTTCTTTTGTACCTTCAGTATTTTTTTGATGTTTCATGGCACTATGTTGGTTTGCATAAATCCAGATAAGTCTTTCCTCTCTGTAATAGGGTCTACCCCTCATGCAGACAGGAAAAAACAACTATGGGACCCCAAAGTCCTCTTCCAGGGAACAGTCAGGGGATCTGTCTAAATGACAGGAGCAGGAATTTAACAAGTACTGTTTCATGTACCCTACAAACCTCAGGGAGACCCTACAGGCAGGCCAGCTCAAGGGAAGACTGGAAATCATCACTGCTATGGAGAATGAGGAATCCAGGACTCTGCAATGACTAACTCAGTCTGGGCCTACTCTCAGCGTCAAGGAAAAACCTGGAAACCAGGATTTCTCCCAGCCCTGAAGAAGGGATGGGATGGACTCCTTTCTGCCAGGACATCTCTGTGGAAAATGAGGCCCAAAGCTACATCCAGCTCAACCTGAAGGCTCGAGGCCATCCATCCAGTTCATCGCGGGACATCTTCTGGCCAGGCCTGGGTAGCTCTGACGTGCCAAATCAGATTAATGCCACTATTGGTGTGTCTCCTGTCTTTAGCCGATCCCCAGGACTTCTCAGTAAATAATGGGGTATCCCAAATGGAGAGTTCTCTAATCTTACTGTGTTTATGCAAAAGAACAAGACAGGTTTGTTAAGCTATCTGGCAAAGTTTTAAAATGAAGGTGGAGAGAAAACCATGTTTTTGCAACTCGGTTTTTGTAAGAACTAGATTCTAATTCTACAGAGGTGATTGAATAAATATATTTAATCTTGATCTAAAAGGTACCCCCTCTTTTGGGAAATTTAGATAAAACTTGGTTTACTGTCTGTAGGTAAACAACCTAATCTATAAAGGAACTCAATGTTATACATGCTGTTACTAGTCTGATCAGAGCATTGGAAGCCAGAGTTTTACTAGGGTGAGGCTCATCTCAAGAGTACAGAATTAATTGCTTTCTCCAAGCCTGTGAATTGGCCAAAGTGTCAAGAAAGGGCATCGAAACTGGTTAAATTAGAATGGATTAATATCTAGTTCTAAAATACTGTGAATTTTCTTTCTATACTTTTGGTATTGCATCTCATTTTCTGTGAACAGTCATTTGGAGAGAACAAGGATATTAACAGCTCTTAATTTTTGTTGCATCATGGGATTAACACCAGAGAATATTTCCTCTAAGCCAGAATGCTTTGCAGAAGAGGAACAATGGACATTGGAGGTTTCCAAAAGGAAGTTGGTGGATGATTTACCCAACAAGGAAAGTTGCTAACTCCTGGACCAATGCAGTGGAATGTTATTAAAGGGTTATGCTTTAACACCAGTGAAAACCATCTTCCATGGAAAGGAACTGAACAGCAAGTAAGGTAGAAATAATTCAGAACTGTGCTTTCTGTGCCAGTAATGAACCTAGAGGAAATCCTGAGCCTCCTCTCCTAACACCTGTTCAGCTTCAGCATCAAGGAACTTAGAGGAGGATCAGCAGCTTGACCTTATGCAGATGATCAAATGCTCATACGTTCAAGGTATAAATATCTGTTGGTTCTCATTGAGAGCTTCAGTGTATGGGCAGAAGTTTTTCCTATCTGTACTGAGAAAGCCAGAGAATGGCTTGGTGTTTCTGTGTCCAGTAGAAAAATCTGGACACAGGAAGTCATTTTTCTATCAACCAAACCTGCGGGTAGAGTTATTCCTTTCCATTATTTTAGTGATAGATATGGGTATGGCATTATGTTGCTTTGGTTTCTGTTGTTTTAACTCTTGTTTTTTAATACAGCAAACAACATTGTCCTTACTGGGTCAGAAAGGACCTTCTACTCCTCCAAGGGTCTAACCATTTCAAAGTTATATCCCTCAACCTAATCGATCTGATCTTTTCTTTCAGATAACTTCAGGAACCCAACCAATTCATTGCTGAGGGCCACTAAAAAGCTGAAGTAGCATGAGATTTCACCCCCTGTGTAGGCAGGGCCTGCGCCCCATTGTCAGCATGAACCAGCTCCAGAAGATGGACCTTCTGCCATTCTCCCTTAAAGATTCAAGGTGGTGGAATCTCTAGGGGGGATTTGATGTAGGCAGATAGATAGGGAAAGGCCCTTTGCAATTAAACAAAGTTTCATGGAAGAAGAATTCTAGGAATGACCCACCTTGTGGATACAAAAAACAAAGGCCTGATAAGACCATCCAAGACCATCCGCAGACCCTGAGGATATAGGCCTCCTCCCCATGAAATTCCTCTTTTTGGACCTCCCTGGTGGCCTCCTTAGCAACGGACTTTTACCTGGGAAGAAGCTTCACGTGGGTGCAGGCTGGAGAAACCCTATAAAGGCTACCTTGAACAAAGGAAGGGTGCGCATATGCTGCCTGAGCCCATGTGTGCTTACGCCCATGTGGCTGAGCACATGTGGTGCCTGAGCGCATGTGTCGCCTGCATCTCCCCTCTTGAGATGTGTACTTTCATGCTTTCGTCTCTCTCTCTGTCTCTCTGTCTCTCTGTCTCTGTCTCTCTCTGTCTCTCTCTCTCTCTCTGCCCCTCCCTCTCCAAAAATCCTCCAAATAAAATCTATTTGTTTCGCTGCTTGTCTACTCCTGAAATTTCTTTCTGCGAGGCGAGACAAGATCACAGTAACCCTGGGTCCCGGGTGACAGAGGCGGGTGGGGAGAAAGTGACCATCTTTCTCCTACCTGCTTCACATAAGTCACCCGTGGGGCCCACCAACATCACAGTGACAGTCAGGACTCTCCCTCGCACTGCAACCTCTGTCTCTTCCATCACCCTTACAATTAGAACAAGATCTTGTTTGTATCTAAAACTGTTCAAAGTATCAAGAGTAGCCAAGCTGGCGTTTCTTCAGCTACTCCTCAAGGAAGACCTGAGTGGCCAGTAATTTTGAGATAGTCACTGTTCTAGAAAGCTAAGCAACATGAGTAGCCAAGTCATGGAAATCTTCCCTTAGTTCAGGAATGTGGGCTGAAGTCAAGGATGACCATACTGAAAAACAATGAGCAGCATAAGTAAGTGAAACACATGGCATGAGAGAAAGTGACAAGGGGTAGGAGTAAAATAAATAAAGGCAAAAAAACCCCAAAAAAGAATAAAGTAAAAGAAATAAGGACAAGTTAAAAAAATAAACTAGAGAAGAGGGTACTAGGAAGATGGGGGGCCCTTTGAATTCAAGCATGGGTGCATTCTGTGGCCGAGAACTGTTCCCTCAGCCAGCTGATTCCTTGGTAATCAGTGACTCAAAGCATTAGTTATACAGAAACCGTGAAGAGTGGGGTTACACATAGGTGTGGTTAAACATTTTCACAAAAGTAAACAGATGTAAAACCCTTCCTTCAGGGGAAGTTCCTTTCAGAGATTAACTCAAGAAAAATGATCTCTTCTGGGGGTTCAACATTCTAGATTACTAGAAGATATGCTCAAGGGCAAGTTTCCATCTAAGGGAATATAATTTTCTCCTTCCTTAGATACTAATATTTCTGGGTTGCAGCGATAGAACAGCAGGTAGGGTGTTTGCCTTGCATGCAGCTGAGAAATTATCATATTTGGTCCATTATCTACTTTCAGCACACATCTTCCATCTGGACCGAACCCTCCAACCATCATTTTCTTAGTGATCCCTTTTCTATTCCAGCTGCCTTCTCCTCCTGCTCATGAGACAGGCTTCCAACTATGGAAGTTGGAAGTTCCTGGCCCATGTGTCTACTGTCCGTGGGTGTCAGTCTCATGTTATGTTATTTTATATTCCATAAATGAGTACAGTCCTTCTATGTCTGTCTCTCTCTTTCTGACTCATTTCACTTGGTATGATACTCTTCACAGTAGTATAGAAGCAATTACAACAATAGAGAATGAATTATCTAGAAACTCAGCGCATGTACATGTAGACTGTGTCTTATTTCCCTTGAAATGGCTTCCTTGGTTATTTCAATAAGAAGACGCTGTTTTTCAAGTACACCCCCTCTGAATAAATTTTTCTCCAACTTCAGTTGCGTTAAAAATAGGGGAGAGGGGAGGCTGCATGAGAAACCTAAAGCAGCTTGGCTATATCCTTGAGATCAAAAGTGTCTCAACCCAACAGTCCAAGTCTCTGTCTGTGCCAGCCTCAAACATCTCTAGACACAGCTGCAGAGCACACATTGTATAAGTGAACAAAAATAACTCCAGCATATTTTCTAACCCATTCATCTCTCTGGGTCTCTCTGGGTCTTGTCTCCAGCTTCCAGAGGGCAACCATTTGTCTTAGCAACATTTTCCATCATTGATTAAACCTAGGAAAAATTAATTACTTCTGAGGAAGTTGGATGAATTTCAGTTACCACATTTCCTAGACTAGCAAAACAGCTTACCTAGTTGGTGGGGTCTACAACTAGTCACACACACACACACACACACACACAAAACCATGAGGTGACACCTATTGAGTGTTCGTGGGTTTATAGTGCCAGAGCACATCAGTGAATAAACTCATCATCAGTGGATTAATGTATGGAATTAAGTAAGTGTAAGTAAATAACTGCTATCTTCATCAACATATACCACTGCAAAGCTATAATTGGAAGGTAACAACTAAAAAGTATTTTAAAATCTACTGAAGTATTGTGTTTTATATTTTTAAAAATCTTATAGAACTCTTTATTGTATAAATTCTTTGAGGGCAGCCAGGGGGAGGCCCTGACGGCTCTTCCCCTCAACACCCATGTTTGGGTGGGCCAGGGTCGCTCCCCCAGCTGGGGCCGCTTGGGTCATGTGGCAGACTGTGGACAAATCGAGGGCCAAGCTGATTGATTGATCAGTTGCCATTTATTCCATTCTCCCCATGTGTCTGCCCCAGTTTCTCTGAGTCCCCATTTCTAGTCTCCACTGCTCTAGAATCCCGACTCCTTCTGTCTCTCCCGCTCATCTCTCCATGCTCCATCTCGCAACCTGCGGTCTCTCTCTCCACATGCCTGCTCCTGTATTCGTCTTCTACATTCTTCTCTCTCTGTCCCTCTTGCTAGCCTCTCCCCAGTCTATCTTGCTGCCCTGCTCTCTCCTCTCTTCCCAGCTCTCTTGTCTCTCCAACTGCCCAGCACTCTGGACTGACACTGCAAAATCAACATAAGAAAGCCCTTCCTGAGGTAGCAAAATCAATATAAGAAAGCCCTTCCTGAGGGCCCAAGTTCAAAGGGAACACCACCTGAAAGGTATTCCAAAGCACTTCCTGACTGCCCAAGGGCAAAATTCCTCTTAAGGTGTTTTTCTACTTTCCTCAGTCCAACAACTCTATTAACATCTCAATACTAGTTATTTTTGTATGGACACAGTAAGAGATAACATTGAGGCTTGTAGGGCAGCTCTCCTTGGAACATCTTGCCACAGACTCAGACCACAACGCTCAGGCCAGATTAATCATTCCTAACCTTAGCAGGGTCCAAATCTAGTTATTACTTTTTGGATCATGACAGCATTTGTCCATGACCAAGCTCTTAACTCAGAGTTAAGCATTATAGCACTTTGGCCAGGCCCATCTCGATGTCAGGGTAGCACATAGCTTACCGCTTGCCCTGATTCCATCCAGTACCTCTTCAGGACCCTGCTTTGGGGGGCACTAGGGAGTAAAGGCAGTGGCTTAGGTGCGAGAACAGAGCCCAGGAGGAAAGTATCACTGAGAGTCACATTTCAAAAGCATAGTATATACTGTCTTCTTGTGTCCATACAAAAAGGACATTGCCCTGAATAACCTATGCAAAGGACTTAGAGAGAAGAGAAAAACAATATTTACAAGTCAACAGAGCGCAAAGAAAGAAGTTACAAATAAACACAGAGGAATGGGAGCACTGTGATGGGAGCAACCTAATAAACCTAAACTATCTGAGGCTAGTTTAAAGGACAAAAACAGTGTTATCCTACACTTTATGTTTCCATATTTTAAAATATCTAGAGATTTTTTCAAAGGCTTAAATTTGTGCAAGATTTTCACATGTCAATATTATGCTGTAGGATTACTTTTAGTAATAAAGATGGACAATTATCATATTACTCATCTAGTGCAAAAATGGTCCATATTCAATAAAGAGCCTAGTTTCAAATGATAGTGTCACTGTCACGGTTTTCCCATTGTTCAGCGATTTGCTCAAGTGGTCCCAGTAACATCTCCATTGTGACAATTGTTACTGTGTTTGGCATATCGAATATGTCATGGGTAGCTTGCCAGGCTTTGCAGTGCAGGTGAGATATTCTCGGTAGCTTGCCGGGCTCTCCAAGAGGGGCAGAGGAAGCGAACTCGGTCGGCCATGTTGGCTGCGTGCAAGGCAAACGCACTACCCGCTGTGCTATCGCTCCAGCCCAGTGTAAAATTATTAAAACTAAAAAAGAATAAAAGAAAGAATATTTTCAAATGGATTCTATAATTCTGTTACAAATGGGTTCAAGTTCCAACTCAAATGCTACTAGTTCTGAGACTTGAGGAAAGTGGCTTAACTTCTCAAATTCAGTTTTCTCATGAAATCATAACACTTAACTTATATTGTGGTGCAAAATATAAAATAAGTCTATGAGTAAAATCTTACCATTACTCAAAAACAACAGCAACAACAACAAGCTTCATTAATTGTTAGTTATTTTTATTAGTAAAATAATAAATACTATTTGACTAAATTTCTGATTGGGCTAAAATATTTGGCTGTAACTAATGAACATTCTCTTAAATTTAGTCAAAGGAAAATCTCCATCAAGAAGTTTGGGCTAAGAATCTGGATAAAACCTGAGTGCCCAAGAACAGTTGACTGGTTAAAGAAACTTTGGTACATCTACACAATGGAGTATTATGCAGCTGTTAGAAAAGATGAAGTCATGAAATTTATATACAAGTGGTACTACATGGAAAGTATCATGCTAAGCGAAATGAGTCAAAAAGAGAGGGATAGACATAGAAAGATTGCATTCATCTGGGGAGCATAAAGTAACAAAATAGGATACTAAAACCCAAGAATAGCCAAGATTAGTACCAGGAGGTTCATTCCATGGCTTGGAGGCCAGCTACACATTCTAGGGGAAAGGGGAGCTCATATAGAGAAGGGAGCACCAAATAAAGGGTGTTGGGAAGATCCTCCCAGGATGGGAGAAGCATGATGAAAGTAGACTATAGATCAAACATGATTGCCACTCAATGCCTCTTTTGCAAACCACAACACCCAAAAGGAGAGAGAGAACAAAAGGGAATGCCCTGCCACGGAGGCAGGGTGGGATGGGGCGTATGGGGGGTGGGAGGGATACTGGGATCCGTGGTGGTGGAAAATGGGCACTGGTGGAGGGAAGGCTACTCAATCATTGTATAATTGAAACCCAAGCACAAAATTTTGTAAGTCTACAACTATACCTCATGGTGTTTCACTAATAAAAATTTTTAAAAAAGGAAGTTTGGGCTGATCATTTTAAGCACATTTTGGTTGACCATTACAGTCCATGTTGACTTTTCCTGTTTTAGAAACTCTCTTCCTGCACATAATTCCAAACCCCTAGATACCTTTGAAGCTAAGGAGTTTTAAGACAAAGAAACTTTAACACCAGGAAAAACAAAACCTGACTATTTGTGTGACTATATTTTAATAGCACACTAAAAAATAAAACTTGATCTTCAACCCAACATTTTTAGACACCATTTTATACGGTGGAAAGGAAATTAAAAAACAGTACTGACCAGGAACAAGTGAAAACTCTAATGATCTACATTATGATGCCTTAACTACTCATTTATAATGGCAATAATATTTTCTCTGCCCTTTCTGTGCTCAAAATCAAGGTTTCCTATATGCAGACATATTCTGAACTTCCAGTCTACACATACTGGAATAGGCAGAACACATGCGAACAATCTTGGCATAATGTGGAATGTTGTATTGTGGAATGTTGTATCCTGAGAAAGTGGAAAACTTCTCATGAGAAATGTTGGAGATGTCGCTCCGGTTCAGTTTAGTAGATCAGAGCACAGGTGGCCCTACAAAGCATTCGACAGCAGCCTTGTGTTTACACAGTTGTTGCTTCCAGGATGGTATTGATTGGTTAAGGCAACTACTAAAACAAACAGCTTCACTTTCATCCAGTGCATTGGGGCCTTCGAAAGATAGAAAAGTGGTTTTAATTAGGAAACTTTCCCTTCACTTATTTTAGTTTTAGTTCTTTTTTTCTTATTTGACCATTACAATCCATGTCCTTCTGCTGTTTCAGAAACTGCCTCCATGCTCATGATTCCAAATCCCTGATACCTTAGAAGCTGAGGAAAATCTTCCTAGAGTTTTAAATGGAGAGTCTTTAACACCAGGAAATCAATGTTTTATTTCCTATTTCATTAATTTTTATTCAGACTTACTAATTTCATTTGTAACAAAGACCACAAGATTGAACTTCTTCACTTTAAAATTAATTAAAATTTATAATGCAATCTACAAAAAGTACTCAAATATAAGTCATTCTTTAATATATGTGGCAGCTTAAATGCATGAAATTATGCTGTGTACTAAATCCTTATATATTTATTCACATGTATGTGCATTTGTATGCCTAAGCATAGATGAAGGAAAGGTCTTATTAAAAATTCTTCAGTTTTAGAAAAATTTTCTCTAGACTCTGTATATGCTCTTGTTTCCATACAGTTTTCACATTTTCCTGATATTATTCCCTTCAATTTTCTTTGTTATTTCAAATTATCCAAAATTACATCTTTGATTTTATGATGGATATACAAAGAATTAAATGCAACATACAAAATGCAATCCATAAAGTATGAAAGATGGGAAAAGAAAGCAAAGAAACAATAGAAACCAGTAAACATTAGTTTAGTAGCGGTTCCTTTAGCAAATGCGTGTTAAGGAGTGTAGCAGCTGAAATGTGACAAGATACGTATTTCTAGTTCTTATTGCAATCCACTGCAAGGGATGCTGATATGCTTCTTAGCAATCAAGATTTCTTCTATCTGTAGCTTCAGAGTCTCCTGGGCCTTTTTAATAACCTTTACCCTTCTGTGGGGAACAGTAGAGTAGACTCACTCATTCAAGAGAGATTAGACAACAGGGTTCATTATACAGCACAAACCCAGCCTATTCCATCACACTTCCAGTGCCAAATGTACTGTCGGGTTCATTATAGACCAGTGGTAAAGTGGCACTGGAGTTTGGGATCCTTGTTGGTGAAGATACTTTGAACTGGGTTTAGAAATCATCCTGTAAGATAAGATGGAATGCTCTCTAGTACTTCTAGAAATAGTTTGAGGATCAAAGACTTGATCAGGAAGAATTGTATCTTCCTGATGATTAGCTATCTAGAATATTTTTTCACATGCCCTTTTGCCATATGTGTTTCTCCTTGAGAAAGTTTCTATTCATTTCCTCTCCCCATTTTTTATGGGGTTGGATATATTTTTCTTGTTAAGTTCTACCAGCACCTTAACTATCTTGGATATTTATCAAATGGGTATTGGGAAAATTATTCAGGGACATTGATGGTGGAAAATGTATACTATTGGAAGGATGGGTATGACTGAAACCCAACCATGAACAGCTTTGTAACAGATGTTATTGAATCACTTGGTGATTCAATAAAAATAATTTTTTAAGAGGAGAACATTATAAGACAATGTTATTTCATTTATCCTAGTGTTTGCACAATAAGGCTCAAAACATTGGCCAGGGCTGGAAAGATGGCACAGTGGGTAGGGCTCTGGCTGAGTACTTAGCATTTGGGTTCAATCCCTGGCACACCCTAGGTTCCCCTGGGCATGCATGGACAAACCCCTAAGTGCAGAGCCATAAATAAGCCCTTAGCACCTCTTGGGTATAACTCCCTATGCCAAAAGCAAAACAAACAAACAAACAAACAAAACACACATTGAATGCAAGTGTCTCTCTAAAAGGAGAAAGGATTAGAGATACAGAAAGGAAATGGAAATAAAGAAAATAGAGTCTGAGTTCAAGAATATAAAGCAAAAACAATTACAGAGACTTAAACACAACCAAATACTTTTTTCAAGAACTCAGAGCAAAAACAATTACAGAGATTTAAAAACATTCATTTTTTAAAAAATAATTCTTTCATTTTAATGATAAACACTTAAACTTTCTTTCTTTCTTAAGTTACTCTGTCATTAAAGCTCATTAGCATTTTAATTAGAGAAAATTCCATTTCAACTTAGTGCAAACAGTTCTAATTTCTCCTATTTAGAAGTTATATATGGCCTCAGATCTCGGGAGTCCACGACCAAATGGATGGTATCTCAGAGCGCTCCTTTTATTTCTAAATGGGAATGAATTAAATAATTATTAAATAATTAATTAATTAATAATTATTAATTAAATTAATTAAAGAATTAAATAATACAGCAGATCAAGCACTTGCCTTGCAAGTGGCCACCCCAGGCTGGTCTCCCACCTGTAACCCCCCCCCCAAGCACCACCAGGAATGATCCCTGAGCACAGAGTGGGAGTAGGCCCTGAACACCACCCAGAGTAACCCAACACTCCCACAAAGCATCACCTGTCCTCACCTTTCTGTCAATGATTCTATGAACAGTATGATTACAATAGTCTCAGCAAAGGCCACACAAGTCAATGGAAAGTAAAGTTGAAAGATTGCTCTGATCAAGCGGAAGGGCCTAAATTCAGTAAATAAGTGAAAGAAAATCTGAAAACAGTTTTCATTCCAACTCGTAGCTGACTGTGTAAAGAAACTGGAGGATTTGTTTGTTTTCTCTCGGTGAAATTCTGCCTGCAGCATCAAGAAAATGTTCTCAAGAGAAAATAGAAAATATGTCCTATTTGAACTAAAATAGCTAGTCCAGAGAACAGGGCTTCATGGGGGCAGCTGACAGCTTGGGACATGTCCACACAGAACCCACTTCCTGAAACTCCCAGGGGACACAGGCCCACAGAAGGACCCTGGAGTGCCCAGGGAGAGAATCGGGCCCGGCTTGAGCTCAACCCCCACGTCTCTTACAGGCTTGAGGAGTTAGTCATCGGGGGAACAGGTACAAATGTTGCTTTCCACCCCATAGTTGGAAGTCTTCCTCTCATGAGCAGGGTGAGAAGGCAGCTGCGATAGAGAAGAGATCACTAAGACACTGATGGTTGGAGGAATCGCTTGGGATGAGAGATGTGTGCTGAAAGTAGATAAAGGACCAAATGTGATGGCCTTTCAGTATCTGTATTGTAGACCATAATGCCCAAAACGTAGAGAGAGAGTATAGGGGAAATCGTCTGCCACAGAAGCAGGGGGAAGATTGAAAAGGGGGTGGTATACTGGGGACATTTGTGGTGGGGAATGTGCACTCGTGGAGGGATGTATATTTGATTATTGTATGATTGAAACTCAAACATGAAAGCTTGCAACTGTATCTCACAGCGATTCAATAAAAAATAAATAATTAGCTATACTACAAAACATATGCAAATTAAAAATAAATAAATAAATAAAAAGAAATATTGCTTTCCAGTCGGCCTCCAATGGGCCAAATAGGCAGTACTCTGAGGACTAAAGCACCGGGCAGGAGCCAGAGAGGACCCGAATTGTGATTCTCAGTTCTCTTCAGGCCAAAGATCTATCCACACATTCCACAACACATCCCAACAACAGAGACTGGACATGCATGCACACACACACACATGTATACTTACATACTCCCTCAGCACACATACACAAACACATACATAGCGATCATTAGGGTTTCTATTTGTGGCTAATATTTGCTTCCCATACCTCTAAGTGCCCTTCCTAGCAATGAATCTCTTTGAAGGAATCATACTGACGTTTATAAATATCATCATTAATGTCAAAATAACTAATGGATACAATCTCCCATCCTTCTCAAAAACATTCCCGCTCTCACAAGAGGCTCTGAACCTCTGATCTCTGAACCTAGGATGCAATGAACTCCATATTTCAAGTGAAATAAGGGCTCCAGACCATGTGGAGGGATCCACAAGCCAGACAACAAAAATTTCTATCTGCCTGTGCTATGCTTTCATCTTTCCTCAGTGTTTGGTGAGTCGTCGAGCTAGACGACCTGGATGGTACTTCTGTCAAGTGCTAAATCATGCATGTGCCTAGCCTAACACTTTCAATTTCTCTACTTATCTCCTCGTAATTGAGAAATAAACAAAGCCAGGATGGGTGCCAGGGCCCACTGCTCGAGATCAGCAGTGTTTGAAAGCCTGGTAACTGCATCAGCTCAGAGGATGCTCTACGAGGGAATTAGTAGTGCCTGAACTTTTAATTATTCTTAATTGTATTAATTGTCAGCAGAAAGTAAATGTCATGTCTGTGCTATTTTAAGGAACCATATTTGCAATTCTATAAACAATGAAGTGGAGAACATGAGCAGGCGGGAAAGGAACTCATTTTAGGAAGTCTTGGATGTCAGTTGTAATCAGAAGTGACCCACTCATGGTTGTTTCTAGACAGCGTACTCAATAGCCTGCCAATCAGGCGGTGGGGGGCTCTGGGCCAGACCCAGCCCTTGCTTCCAGCACTGAAAAAATGTCAATAACTGTTGTTTAAAAGGCGAGTAGATTGGGGATGGGAGAAATGTGTCTACTATTTGAATTCAAATGCATAAAGATAGAAAGGTTTTTAACTGAGTCACCAGCTTCCTCTAAACACGGTCTCTGATGCTGCACTCAACTTTTTAACTATCCTTTTCCAGATGGACCAACAGAAGACTAATAACAATGAAATTTGGTTCCTAGTTTAGTTCGTGGCAAACACATATGTATGTTGGCATGCACCAATCTCTATTTTTTACTTAAATTTTTATTAGTGAAACACCATGAGGTACAGTTGTAGACTTACAAATTTTTGTGCTTGGGTTTTAATTATACAATGTTTGAGTACCCATCCCTCCACCAGTGCCCATTTTCACCACCACGGATCCCAGTATCACTCCCACCCCTCATCCCCCCCCCCACCCTGCCTCTGTGGCAGGGCATTACTTTTTGTTCTCTCTCTCCTTTGGGGACGCACCAATCTCTAATCACCACATCCACTTCTTGGACAGATATGGGTTCGTGGGCATCTGTCTCTCCTCCCAGGAAGCACATCATGTTGAGTGCAGTGCACATAGCTTGCTACAGGGCCATACAACACTTTCACCCACTTTGGGGCCGATGTCAATATGAGAAGAGAAAAAAAGAATGCCAGAGAGATGGACCAGGGTGCCCGCTTTGTGCCAAGCCAAGTCTCAAATCCACATAAGGTCTCACGAGCACAGAGCCTAGAGCAGCTCCCCTCTACCCAAGCCCCACTGGGAGTAGCCCCCTAACAAAACACAAAAATATAATCACAGGATAGTCCTTACCACCCAATGAGAATTCTTGAATGTTTAGTAACAAACTTTAAATCAGATTTTGGAGGGACGGTACTTAACTTAGCTTTTCTATCACTGGATCCTGTAAAATGCATGTTTATGGAAGGCTGGAAATTGGGCTTTGCCTGTTTGCCTTGGAAAATATAGTGCTCTTAGTAGGAAAACATTTGCTTCAGGGAGTGGAGACAGAGTATAGAGATTAAGGCACTTGCCTTACTTGTGGTCAACCCCAGTTCAATCCCCAGGAACATATGGTCACTGTAGCATTGCCAGGCACACAGTTGGGTGGTGGGGTCCCTGAAAAACGATGCACTTAAATACAGAAGGCCACTTCTTCATAGTGGTGAAATGGTCACTATCTTATTGACAAGGTTGTTTGGTTGTTGGTTTTGGTCATGCCTAGAAATGTTTAGGGAACCATATGGTGCCAGAAACCAAACCAGAGTCTTAGCAGGGGCCGCTTCATGCAGTGCAAATGCATTACCTGCCCTTATCTTAGGGAAGGACATCTTTAATTTGCTTCATTTTGACCTTGTCTAATTTACATGGGATTTTCTGATGCAGGCAGGCAGGCAGGCAAGAAGGAAGGAAGGAAGGAAGGAAGGAAGGAAGGAAGGAAGGAAGGAAGGAAGGAAGGAAGGAAGGAAGGAAGGAAGGAGTGAAAGGAGGGAGGGCGGGACAGTGGGAAAGAGGAAGGAAGGGAGGGGAGAAGGAGGCAGGGAGAGTAATTAGAAGGAAGGAATAAAGAAATTTCACAATAGTCTAAAGGACTATCATATATGAATTAAATTAGCAATGAGCAAATAACAGGAGCAACAGCCCCTGAAGACCATGGCGGGGGCGGGGCCAGGCGGCACAGGCAGCTCCTTTGCTTCTGTTAAGAACACTCAAAATCCGCATTAATGAGCCCTACATTTTATCATGAATTGGAGTGAAACTGATGATTTTTTCAAGACTGCTCACTACGTTCATTAGCTTAGTGTAATATACAGTGAAAAGTACCTTAACCATCATGCTTATAATTAAAATGTAAATGTGCAGGACGTTCATCTGTTCATCTCACCATCCTCCCGCAAATATACCTGATCGTGGAAGCGAAGCGAAGTCACAGAATATTTCACATCACCTTTCAAATATTACAAAGCGATCAGAGGGAAAACAGAGGTAAAAACAAAATAATAATAAAGCTTGTTTCTTAAATGTTTTTCCATCGAACCTTCATAGCACTGTCTGCAGCACTGTCCTCCCGTTGTTCCTCGATTTGCTCAAGCGGGCACCAGTAGTGTCTCCATTGTGAGATTTATTGTTGCTGTTTTTGGCATATCGAATATGCCACGGGGAGCTTGCCAGGCTCTGCCATGCAGGCGTGATACTCTCAGTAGCTTGCCAGGCTCTCCAAGAGAGGCGGAGGAATCAAAGCCGGGTCGGTCGAGTGCAAGGCAAATGCCTTACCCGCTGCAGCACCTTTATAATTAAGAATAATTTTAGATATTTATTCATCCTTAAAAGGGTCCTCAACCTTTAGAAGTTGAGATATTTTGTGGTCAATGAGAAATGGAAATGTAATTAAACTTAACATATCAAAAGTAAATGACTTAGGGAAAATAGAAACATGAAACTCCATAAGAACAAAGTGACTAGGAGAAAGAAGCTTCATTGAAAAGACGAATATATTCACTTAATTCCAAGCCAGTTAGCAGTAGTATGAATATATTCTCTTAATTCTGAGCCAGTTAGCACTAGTTATACATGGAGGTCTGCCAGGAACTTAAGTGCCTCTTTGATTAAGAGAGCAGAGTCAGAAATCAGGAGATCACAGAAAGAACTTCTACAGGGCTGGAGATAGTACAGTGGGGAGACACTCACCTTGCACAGGGCTGACCTGGGTTTGATTCCTGGCAGCATATATGATCTCTGGAGCCTCACCAGGAGTGATCCCGGAGTGCAGAGCCAGGAGTAAGCCCTGAGTATTGCTGGGTGTAACCCAACCAACACACAAACACACACCAGAGAGAGAGAGAGAGAGAGAAGGAGAGGAGAGAGAGGGATGGAGAGGGGGGAGTGGATAAAGAGAGGAAGAGGAGAGAGAGGAAAAGAGAGAGGAAGAGAGAAAGAGAGAGAGAGAGAAAGAGAGAGAGAGCGAGCTCCAACTAACTACACTTTCTTAGATAGTTGGAGCTGAAACCCCATACCTCGTGCCATCTTCCCAGTTGGCCATGCTCTGGTTGCAGGGACAGAATACTTTCCCCTCCAGAGCTAAAAAGGGTCAGAACTACCTGGCTAGAGCTGATTCTCCTTACAGGGCTTCCGCCTAACAGAAGCATTCTGTGGGCCTCCGTGAACTCTCCGTGTGGTTTCAACTGCCCAAAAGGCAGACTGGAGACAATACAGTAGATAGGACACTTACCTTGCACACAGCCAACCCAGGTTTGATCCCAGCACCTCAAATGGTCCACAGCTGAACCAGGAGTGATACCTGAGCACAGGACCAGTAGTAGCTCTGCATTCACTGGGTGTGGTCCTAATACAAGCGAAAAAAAATATTAAAAATGCTTAAGATGCCACATTATTGAGAATAAAAATGAAAGACAATGTTTTATCTATATTTGATATGCTCAAAATATCATTTCAACAATGTCTTAACAATACAAACACAGCAATAAAACATTTTAATTTCTTTGAAGTAAATTTTCCAAATCCAGCTTCTTTGACCCTCTCGCTGTAGTGAAATTGAACCAAACATTTAGTTCCTATGCAAACCAGAATAGTGTGAGCAATTCCTCTATACTTGTTGGAAAAACCTAGCACAAAAAGGCAAGCAACAAAAAGTGCTGAAAATATAGAGGAGAAGACACCACTGCACACTGCTGGGGAGATGCAAATTGGACCAGCGTCTCTTGAATAAAGCTGTAAGATTTAAATCTGAGAGTAAAAATTAGACCTATATTCTAACAATAGTAAGAATTACTCCAAAAATACTTAAATAGAAGTCCAAAAAGCACACATGCATGCCCAAGGCACGATTTACAGTAGCTGAGATTGAGAAACAACCCAAATTCCTAGAGACAGATGAGGGGGAAAGATGTTGTGGTATGTGTGGCACATGTGTACACATGATGGAATACTACTCAGGAGAAAAAAAGAAACCGAGACTTTTACAAGAATAGAACTGCTAAGTAACACAAAGAGAAAGCCAATATCCAGATCTCACTCAGAAAAGGAGAGGGGCAAAACCAAGTGAATCTGTGAACTCTGGAGAAATGAGGTATACAGAGAGAAGGTGGGGTGGGAGGGGGGTTGTTGAGAAGGAACTAATGGTTCCATAGATGGTGGGGAGGAAACAAGCTATGTGGCTGGCAGTGCAGTAGCATTGTACTTCTAAAACACAGTCTGGGGAACCAACATTACAGAGAAGTAAGTAGGGACTAGGAATGATTTAGTTTTTCCCCATTTATTTCCTCAGTGACACTAGCCCCATTTCCAGTGCTCAGCATCACCTGTGGCCAGCTAAGAGGTGCAACCCCAGAGTCAAGATCACTTACAGGGTAATCAGAAGAGAAACCATTTGGCAAAGCAACAGGAAGACACTAAAGCCTGCCACTTGCCTTCCACCTCTTCCCCCCTCAGTAAACATACAGATACAATGAGCAGGAAGTTTCCCAATGCAGAAGGTGGGTTTAAAATCCCTTTACAGGAGAGAGTGCAGCAGGAAGGGTGTTTCCCTTGCATCTGTCCAATCTGGGTTCCATCCCCGGATCCCTTGCACCAGGCTCGGTCCCCTGAGCCCCACCAGGAATGACCCCTGAGCACAGTCAGAATAAATCCTGAGCACCACTGGCAGTGACCCCCAAACCAAAAATAAATAAGTCAATAAAATCCTTTTGCCCCTTAGCCCTAATTTCCTTTTTGAAGTTTCTCTTTTTCACATGATTATTCACAGGGGTATGGGGGGGGGGCTACACTGAATGATGCTCAGGGCCTGCTCCTGGCTCTGTGCTCACAGATTGTTCAGGGCATCGCATGGAGTATCCAGGATTCAGCCAAACTGGGCCCATGCAAGCCAAGTGTCCCACCCATTGGCCTATCTTTCTGGTCCCATTTTCATCTGATTCTAGGTTAGAACTCTGCTCCAGTCAGAGATTGCTCCATCTCACAGTGCTCATATGCCTTTCAGGTTGTGTCATTTGTCGGGGGTGAATGGATATCCAAGGAACATTTGGAAACTTGAGGGGCATTTTCAGTGGGCCAGTATCTAGGATTTTCTATTTAGGTCTTCAGTAGTCAAAGTCGATGGATGATAAATATTCTGCAATTTAGTGGAAAAAGGAGGACATTTGCCCCCAAATGGCTCTAAATAAAATGCGAGTGGCCTCAGGTATAGAATACCACTGATTTGCTCTCTGGGAAGAAGCGTTTTGGGAAAATTAAACACCCCAGTTTGGTAGAATTTGAACATTTTTTTTGCCTTTTGGGTCACACCCGGAGATACACAGGGATTCCTCCTGGCTCTGCACTCAGGAATTGCCCCTGGCGATGCTCAGGGGACCATATGGAATGCTGAGAATCGAACCTGGGTTGGCCGTATGCAAGGCAAATGCCCTACCCGCTGTGCTATTGCTTCAGCCCAGAACTTGAGCATTTTCATGATGATTCTTCACCATGAGGTTTTTCTTTTAAATAATACAAAATTAATTTTTACCATAATATTTTTTAAAAGGATACAAAAATTATATATTCACTATGGCTCAAAATACCCTGAAGTGAAGCAAAAAGTTTTTCTCATAATCATCTTTACCGAAATAATTGAAGAATTCATGTGGGCAGGAGAGAAACTGGGGACATTGGTGGCAGGAAACGGGCACTGGAGAAGGGACAGGTGTTGAAACACTGTGACTGAAACTCAATCATAAACAACTTTGTAACTGTGTATCTCATGGTGATTCAGTTAAAAAAAATTCAGTAAATAAAACAAATTTGCAATGATGATCATTTTTATCTGATAAGGAGACTGAGGGCTTGGAAATCAACAAAAAATTCACTTAGCTACCAACGCTTTACTTTCTAAAGAGAATGTAGCAAGCTAATAGCATGTGCATGTATGCACATAAGTTACATTGCATATGTCTGTCATTTAATAAAGTTTTGGAGGCCAGGGAGCTGACTCCACAAGCTCCGACTCAGCATAAGGATGTTCGGCGGGAGCCTGAAGGACTGCTAGGAGACACCCTTAGCATTCAGGGAGCATCAGCCCCTGAGCAAGGCTGGTAGTGTCCCACAACCAAAAGTAAATAAACAAATAACAAAATAAAGTCGAAGAGAAAGCACTAAAAACTCATGCTATTTAGATGCCAGCAGAAGCTGTGGTCTTAGATGTTCTATGCTCTGTCGGAGAGATAGGACAATGGGGAGGGCGTTTGACTTGTACATGGCTGAGCCGGGTTCTATCCCCGGCACTCCGTAAGGGCACCTGAGCACTGCCAGGAGTGAATGCTGAGCACAGAGCCAGGAGTAACCCTGAGCAGCACCGGATGTGGACCCCAAAACAGGTAACATACAAAAATAGAGCCTATCATTTCCTTTGTATATTTTTTTTAGTTTTTATTTATTTATTTGCTTGAGCGGGCCCAGTAACGTCTCCATTGGAGACTTTGTTGTTACTGTGTCTGGCATATCGAATACTCTCGGTAGCTTGCCGGGCTCTCCGAGAGGGGCGGAGGAATCGAACTCGGGTCGGCCATGTTGGCCGCGTGTAAGGCAAACGCCCATCCCTCCACCAGTGCCCATTTCCCACCACCATGGATCCCAGTATCCCTCCCACCCCCCACCCTGCCTTTGTGGCAGGGCATTCCCCTCTGTTCTCTCTCTCTTTTTGGGTGTTGTGGTTTGCAAAAGAGTTAAGCCTGATTATCAGGGAGAAACGTTGGATGATTTACTTTCCATTGATCACTTTGTATATAAGGAGATGTTGCGCGCCCATGTAAGCGGCTGCGAGGTTTGGAAAAAATGTCCTGGTACCCACATGCCAGAGTTATGCTTGTAGAGGCTCATGGTCACCGGGGTTCCATCTGGAGAAGGCGGGATGCAGCACCTACCCCATCTGGGATATCGGCTCTGTTTGGGACCTGGAGCATTCTCCAGGAGCTGTGGGGCCCTCCAGCCGGTTTTCTTCTTTGTTGCTGTGTCTCCTTTGTTTATTTTTAACTACTTGAGGAAGCATGAAAGATACACCTACCATTAAAAAACATTTTTTTAACTTTTTTGGGCGACACCCAGCAATGCTCAGGGGTTACAACTGGCTCTGCACTCAGGAATTACTCCTGGCAATGCTCAGAGATCATATGGAATGCCAGGGATTGAACCTGGGTTGACCGCGTGCAAGGTAAATGCCCTACCCACTCCTGAAAGACATTTTTCATTTCTAACATAAATATTTAATATATTATATCGGACTTCACTCTATACTTGGTCTGAAAATTAAATCCATGTAAGCATTGGAAATATTAAACTGCTAAATGTCACACATTGAAAAAGAACTTCTTAATTGACCAGAAAGTGTGAACTTCAACACTTTTGTTCAAAGAATTTATACTCAATTTTTAAATTGAGTATAAATTTTCAATTTACATAATTTCCATAATGCATAATTTGTTTTCAACTTTTAGTTTAAAATAACGTTTAACTAGAAGTTTGCATTTGGATTACTATGAATAGACACTGAGAACAGTGACATTTTTCAATTAATGAGACAGCAAGTTTTATTTTTCAAACTATAGGATGTAGATTAAATAGAATTTGAATTTTTCTATCAAAATAATAATTTGTGAATATATTAAAACAGTGACAAAGTGGTATCATATTTTCTCTTACAAAATTATGTCTCCCAAGCATGTGTGGGTTCATATTTACTGCCAGTACAACCAAATTATATACTTTTAAATTTTAAAAAATCTCCTGAAGAAGAAAACTCAGGGTTTGTACTACTTGATTTTTTAGAGAGAAACTGAATACATGGCATCATATTGCCCCCTATTGTTTAAAATGGGGCTTGCATCAGAAATAGTTCCCAGATTAGAGAGAAATAAATGGACATTTGTTTTAAAGTAGCTACAAATTGTTTTAAAGATCACCGTATCGTTTTAGGGATCACACCCAAATCAGATCATTTGAAGACGGTTCATTTGATCATTTGAAGAATCTGTTCACAAAAAAAAGAAAAAAAATTAGGAGCACCAGGAGGTGCGCTGTCATGAGATAAGAATAAACGTATCGAAATGTCTAAATTAATATATAGTTTTTTGCTTTTTGGGTCACGCCTGGTGATGCACAGGGGTTACTCCTGACTCTGCACTCAGGAATTACTCCTGGCGGTGCTCAGGGGACCATATGGGATGCTGGGAATCGAACCCGGGTCGGCCACATGCAAGGCAAACGCCTTATACGCTGTGCTATCCCTCCAGCCCCTAAATTAATACTTTTAAGTATTTTTTAATTAAAATAATACTCCAAAATTTGCCTTGTCAGTCCCCAAAGATTTAAATCTCTTGTAAATATACTGAAAACGGGGACTGCTCCCAAAGAGGAAGGTGCAATTGACAAAATAGCCACTAGATGGTAATATTTCCCCCATAAAATGCAAATAAATCCGATTTGAGCCCTGGCAAACCTTTCATTTAAAGACATAGTTTAAGATATGGTATAAATTATGGTCCACGTTCACTATGGTACTTCCCTACTTTTGTGCTATCAGCTAATTCTTCTAGATAATCCACTTAATATTATCACTACATTAGTATGAGGACTGGAGAGATAGCACAGCCAGTAGGGCGTTTGCCTTGCACGCAGCCGACCCGGGTTCAGTTCCTCTGTCCCTCTCGAAGAGCCCGGAAAGTTACCAAGAGTATCTTGCCTGCACAGAAAAGCTTGGCAAGCTCCCCATGGCGTATTTGATATGCCAGAAACAGTAACAAGTCTCACAATAGAGACGTTACTGGTGCCCACTCGAGTGAATCGATGAACAATGGGAGGACGGTGCTACATTAGTATGAAGATAAATTTTATTTGAGGGTTGAGCACAGTTCCCATTTCTGACATGTGGCTTTTGCGTGCCATGCATTCTTTATTTCAATCTTTAAAAATATTCCATTATATTTTTAGTTTTCATATGGAGAGCTTTCCCCACTCCTCTCCTTGGAGCAGACATTTACAGAACATCAAAGGCTGGAAACCTGTTCCACATCAATTTCAGATCAATGCCCCAGTGCCACTGGTGGAAAAATCCCAGAAAATCCTTCTCACTCCACAATTCTTTCTAGCATCCAAACTCAAACAGCTCCGCTAAGAATCCGATTCTCTTAAAAGGAAGCGATTCTTTTACGGTGGTCATGACAGGTGAGTGGGTGATGAAGATACAGTGTAGATAAACAATGGAATATTCTGCAGCTGTGAAGAATGATGAAATCATGCAACTTGCTGCAACCTGGTTGGAACTGGAAGCTATCATGCTGAGTGAAGAAATCCAAAAGAGAAAAGACAAGACAGGATGATTTTGCTTCTCTGTGAATAACTGGATAACTGGCTGAGGGAACGTAATATAGTAATGGGGGGATACTGAGACCACCCTGGACCACCACTGTGTTTAGAGCAGAGAACAGGGAAAGAAAGAAATCAAGGAGTGAAGAAGAGAACGAGAAGTGATGGGTAAACAGCCATCCGGGCTTCAGTTATCCCGGTGATACGGGTGAGGGATAGACCCACATATTCGAACAGACTCAACAACACTGATCATGAGATCTAAGCCCCAGGCACTGGAATTTTGTAAGTGCCTTTCAAGGGGACAGGCAGGGAGGGGCGGGGGTTGGGGGTGGGGAGGGAATCTGGGACACTAGTGGAGGGAAGTTGACACTGGTTGTGGAATTAGTGATTGGTGCGGAAATATTATTTGCCTAAAGCTCAACTGCCAAAAACGTTGTAAATCATAGTTCTTTCTTTAAAAAGAAGGGAAAATAAAGAAAACACCTAGAGGAGGAAGGACAATATTCTGGTTTCCTGACAGCTGAGCCCAACATGGTTTCCTAAGAGAAAGAATTCTCTGTACTATTGTTAATGATTATAGACAATCAGGCTGACAACACTGGAAGGAACCAACAGTTGCTTCTCTCCTGCCTGTCTCAGGAACCCAACTCAGGAACCTTCGAGGTGGGGCTTTACACTGAGTCATCTTGGTCCCTCCTCTTGGGTGTTTGCTTCCTGCATTTTTCATATTTACCTGGCATATGGCAGATGTATTACCTGTTATCAACCTATAATACTGTATATCCTAAAACTTTAAATAAAAACCCACTGGACATGTTTTTATATACATACATGTTTTATATATATGTATATATGCATATACATATATACAAACATCACACATATAAATCGAGTAAAATGAAGAAATTTAAACGCTTGTATTAGAAGACGATACAAGAGCAAATGTTTGATTAAATACTATGATTTCTTAATCATAAAAAAAAAAGCTGGAGAGATACATTTTTACCAAGTAGGAACCTTCAAATCATATGTTTGACTTTCTACCTCCTGTTCTCAAGTCTCTAATAACTGTATTTAGACGTTGGTGCAGTGACCTGTAAGATGGTGACAGCAGCAGCCGCTCAAATCCTTGGCACACCTACCCTAATATCAGATACTGCCAGGAATTATACAGTACCCCTGTATTGAGGCCAGAGCCCCAAGATCCAGCTGAAGAGTGGTCTGAATCTGTAGAAAGAGTCAGATAAGAAAAGAGGTGGTTGATAGCTGTTACAAAATTAACACAGTCAACTGGATTAGCAACTCAACTACCTCATTCCAGAATCTAACCAATAGCGATAGGTTGGCTTTATATATTTAATAATAATACCCAGAATGAGAAGGAGAGGGAAAGAAATAGAGAGTCAGGGGGAAGAAGGAGAGAAAGAGAGAGAGGGAGAGTGAGAGAGAGAGAGGGAGGAAGGAATGAAGGGAGGAAGGGATGGAGGGAGGGAGAGACAGAGAGACAGAGAGAGAGAAAGAAGAAAAGTGTCTGCCATAGATGCAGGCTGGGTGCCAGGGTAGGGAAATATGGGGAGGGTGGCAGAAGAGAAACTGGGGGGGGGACATTGGTGGTGGGAAATGTACATTAACAAAGGGATGGGTATTAGAACAATGTATGACTGAAACCATAACTGAGACTATAACTCCAAGCACCCGGAAGCGGCCATGCGACTTCTTATTCTCTAGTTCTCACTCTCAGAGAACCCAGCAGGCTACTGAGAGTATCATACCAGCACATATGCCTGAGTAGGAACATCTGTAAAGTTTATTTGTGTTTTCAGGCTGCCAAGAATATACCACCTAGATAGCAGAGCCTGGCAAGCTATCTGTGGTGTATTCAAGATACCAAATCCAGTAAATACATTGGGTCTCATTCCCCTGACCCTGAATACGGCAGCGTTGAGTAGGATGTGGAAGGAGAGGCTGATAAAATCTCAAGGCCTAACTAGACTGCCAAAATGAAGAAAGATAAAAAGGACTGTCTGTACTTTCAATGCACGTATGCTGGCATCTGATGCATCCATCGAGGACCTGATGGTACAAGCGCAAAAGATCAAGTACGACATCATTGGTCTGACTGAGATGAAAAGGCATCAATCACATCACGCCGTTTTCAACACTGGAGAAGAACTGTTCCTTGGAAAATGCAACAAAAGAGGCATCAGTGGTGTCAGTGTCCTTGTCAATACGAACTTAGCCATGAGCATTGATTCATTCAAATGCTCAACAACCCCGAATCGGACGATTACACTTGAATAGATGTGGGTCACTGCCAGCAGTTTCTATCTTCGTTGTCTACACACCAACATCCAATTATGATGAAGGATAAATTGAGAAGTTCTACATGGAGCTGGAGAAGTTCTATAAAGAAGACCATACCTTCTACAAGATCATTGTTGGTGCCAAGATAGGACCAAGAAGATCAGCTGAAGAACTCCACATCGGGACCCATGGCCTAGAATGGAACGAACAGGGTGACAGACTGTCTGAGTCCATCAGTCAAGCAAGACCATCCATGGTAACTCACAGTTCCAAAAGGCGGAATCTAAACTTTGGACATGGGAGTCTCCCGGTGGAGGGTTCCACAATGAAACTGACCACATCATATTCAATCGGCAGTTTTGCCTGACTGATGTCGCTGTTATCCCACAATTCCAAATGGGATCGGACCACCATCTCCTTCGTGCAAAATTCTACTTCACAGAGTGGGAAGAAAGGAATGCAAAGTTTAAGAAGAGAACTCCCAGAACGACCACCAACTGGGAGCTCTTTGGCTCTGTTGTGGCAACATGGGAAGATGCCGTCATTGACAATATTGATGAGGAATACGATTAACTGATTCAGCACCTCCATGATTGTGTGAGGAACGCCAAGAGAGAGATAACCATAAAAAAATAAATAAAATGGCTGTCTTCGAAAACTCTTGAGCTTATTCGCCAACGTGGCCTAGTGCACGCCTCAGGCAACCACAAAGGAATATCCGAGCTCACAAAGCAATGCAGAGAAGCAATCAAGGAAGACCTCAAAGAGAGAAGAGCAGCAGTGCTGGTAGATGCAGCAGAATCCGGAAAAGCATTCGTAACACCCACCTGTCCTTCACCAACTACAAGACCAAGATGATTGCCCTCCGATGTCCTGATGGATCTATCATATCTTCCAGAAGGGCAATGGAGAAGATTATTCATGACTTCTACTCAGATATCTTTAATAGCCATGTCCACCTGCCCACATACCAAATTCATGATATGTTGTTCCCTATGTTCTCCCTTCTGAAATCTGGCATGCCATCTCATCAGTAAAGAAACAAAGAGCACCTGACCCAGACAAGGTCAGACCTGAACACCTGAAGAACCTACCGTCAGTACTCATCAATACACTGGCTCGGCTCTTCACATGCCACCTGTCTGAATGAAAGGTTCCGTCCCAGTGGAAAACCAGCAGGAAGGGAGACATCCAAGAAGGGAGATATCCACAACAGTGACAACTATCGCCCAATCTGCCTATTGTCTGTCATCTACAAGCTGTTCACTCAAGTCATCCTGAATAGGATTGGCAGAACACTAGATGAAGGACAACCATGCGAGCAAGCCGGGTTCCGCAAAGGATTCAGCACCATCGACCATATCCACACAATAACCAAGCTCATTGAGGTTTCTCTGGAGTTCAAGATGCCGCTCTCTCTAATGTTCATTGATTTAAAGAAGGCCTTTGATTCTGTTGAGACAGAAGTGGTCATCGAAGACTTAGCCAATCAGTGTGTTCAAACTCAATACATCAGGATCCTCCATGAGCTGTATTACGGATTCACTACCAGGATCTCACCATTCTATAAAGAAGTGATCATTGATGTCAAGAGATGGATTTGGCAGGGTGATACTATTTCACCGAAACTCTTCAGTGCCACCCTTGAGAAAGTCATGCGATGACTGGAATGGGAAGGAATGGGAGTGAAGATAGATGGTCGGCAACTACACCACCTCCGCTTTGCTGATGACATCGTTCTAATAACACCAAACATCAGCCAAGCAGCACAAATGCTGACCGACTTCAACCTTGAGTATGGAAAGGTCGGATTACAGCTGAACCTCACAAAGACAATGTTCATGAGAAACAGTCTTGTTCCTGACGTTCCATTCACTCTCAATGGAACAACCATATCTGAATGCAACAGTTATGTGCATCTAGGTCGAGAAGTCAGCATGACGAATCACCTGGCACCTGAGCTGAGCAGGAGGAAGAGAGTGGCTTGGAATGCCTTCAAGAGTGTCGAAGAAATAACTAAGAGGATGAAGAATCTCCAACTCCGAGAACATATCTTCGATCCTACTGTTCTTCCTGCATTAACATATGACTCAGAGACCTGGGCCTTACAAAAACAGAATGAGAACACTATTTGGATCTCTCAAAGAGGAATTGAAAGAGCTATGCTTGGAGTATCACGTTTTACCCAAATGAGAGAAAGAATCCCGAGTTCTGACTTCTGTCGACGATCAAGAATCAGGGATGCTGTCTCATTTGCCCAGGCATCAAAAATCAGATGGGCTGGACACATAATGAGATTTTAAGATGACCACTGGACTAGAGCCATTACCGACTGGATTCCATGGGACGTCAAAAGATCGCGTGGCCACCCACCTACGAGATGGTAAGACTTTTTCATCAAGACCCTGAATGATATGTTTGAGGCTCTTTGTGTTCCTAGAATAGCAGATGCCATTGGGATACGCTGGCACACAACAGGGATGAATGGAGACGTTACTGGCACCTGCTCAAGCAAATCAGTGAGTAACGGGATATCAAGCGATCAAGTGATGACTGAAATCCAAGAACAACCTTGTAACTTTGTATCTCACAGTGATTCAATTTAAAAAATAAATATAAATGAAAGACCAGATGAAAAGTGACAGAAAAATAAGTAACTAAATAAAGAAGGGGCTGGAGCAATAGCACTGTGGGTAGGGCATTTGCTTTGCACACGGCCGACTTGGGTTTGGTTCCCACCATCCCATATTGTCCCCTGAGCACTGCCAGGAGTAATTCCTGAGTGCAAAGCCAGGAGTGACCCCTTTGTATGGCCGGGTGTGACCCAAAAATAAATAAACAAATAAATAAAATGTAAATAGAAACTATACATCCCATCACTCAATCATGATCTAGAAAAGAGTGTCACTGTTACTGTCCCCCCATTGTTCATTGATTTGCTCAAGTGGGCCCAGCAACGTCTCCATTGTGAGACTTATTGTTACTGTGTTTGGCATATCGATTAAGTCATGGGTAGCTTGCCAGGCTTTGCCGTGCGGGCAAGATACTCTCAGTAGCTTGCCGGGCTCTTTGAGAGGGGCGGAGGAATTGAACCCAGGTTGGTCTCCAAAAAGAGTGAATAAAATATAATAATAGCACAGCAGTAGAGCGTTTGCCTTGCATGCAGCCAACCTGGCTGAGCCGTGTTTGATTCCTCTGCCTCTCTTGGAGAGCCCGGCAAGCTACCGAGAGTATCTCGCCCACTCGGCAAAGCCTGGCAAGCTTCCCGTGATGTATTCAATATGCCAAGCACAGTAACAACAAGTCTCAAAAAAATGGAGACGTTACTGGGCCTGCTCGAGCAAATCAATGAACAACGGGAGGATAGTGTTATAGTGTTAAGGTAAATCACAATTTGCACAACAAGTTAATAATACCACTAAAGGAGAGAGTAATGCATCAAGTGTATATTCCAATAAAGAATCAGTTATGATTTACCTCATACAAAGTAGCTGTGGAGTCAGAGAAATAGAGATAGTGCAATGAGTTGCGAAGGCTGCTTGCACGTGTCATAGCATATGACCTCCCCCAAATACTATCAGTAATGACCCCTGAGCATAGCCAGGTATGGTCCAAAAGTAAGTAAATAACTGAATTTCACAGCAATGTACAATGCATATTAAATAATATTTATATATACTTGAAATTTCAGAGCAAAGACAGAAGATGATATAGTGAAACACTTTTAACTCTCCCTCTTACTTGTACTTAAATCCCCAAACCTCTATTACAAAAAAAAGTGATGAGGCAAACACAGTCCAGCGACTCAAACACAATGAGTGGACCACTTACCCAATGGAATTATTGTATATTTCATGCTTAGGACACCTGATGGAATGTACTACAGTAAGTCAACTCATTTCACAAGGAAATTTTTTTACTGATATATATGTCAATATATATAAAAAGTAAAAAATAATGTGGTTTATAAATATTTTATATAATTATAAAATGTCTATTTTATAAGTATAATTATATATTAATAAGATGTAAATGTTGCATACAATCTTTCATCATATATTACATATATAATATTATAGATTCCGTCTCCCACGCCTGGAAAACGACCAACAACCCCCACGGGCCTGGGCGTTGCTGAGCGGGGAACCCTGGAGGAGGCGCCCACTCCGACGTGCTGCTAGATGTCCTTCCAGACAGTCTCTGGGTGGCAATAGGCTGTGTCTGATTGCTGCCTTATCAGAGAACAGGACACATCAGGACCGCTCTGAACCCAGCATCCTTTATCTGTCGCTTTGCTTTGCGCCACTAGGTGGCGGTATGACGGCTGTCTTTGAATTCTATTTAGAATTCTTTTCCCGGGCAGCAAAATACTGCTCTTAGAGAGATGGATTTTAGCTACCAAACAGCACAAGGCTATACCCCCGCGGTAGGAAGACCTGGGTCACTTAGGTTTTACCAGTCATTGCTGGTAAAACAGCGGGGAGAGAGAGAGGAAGAGAGAGAGAGAGACAGACAGACAGACAGACAGTCAGACAGACACAGAGACACAGTGAGGAGGAAAGTGCCTGCCATCAAAAAAGGCTGGATGGGGGGTGGGGAGAAGGGAAACTGGGGTCACTGGTGGTGGGAAATGTCCACTGGTGGAGGGTTGGGGATAGGAGTTGGAACACTGTATGACTGAACAGCTTCGCAACTGTGTATCTCAAGGTGATTCAGTTGAAAAAAGTGGATTCAACACTACTATAAACACATGACCTGAATGATAATAGCTGGAATTTAAAATATTATAAAGTAAAAAAATAAGCTACTACAATCCCTAAAAGAAAGTAAAGGTGAATATGAAGGTATCAGAGAGATGGCACAGAGAGAGAGAGAGAGAGAGAGAGAGAGAGAGAGAGAGAGAGAGAGAGCAGGCGGTAAGGCTGTTCGATCTGTGCCACCACAAACCGCCCAAACACAGAGCCAATAATATCCCCTAAACACTGCAAGGTTTGGCCCAACTGCTCCCCTCCCAAATGTTCCCACTCCAGCCCCACCCACTCAAAAATGCCATATAGTATTTGATGTGTAATTGGTCGTACTTTTGTGCACAGTGGATACTAGGAGTATATTTTTAATTTCTTTATATTCTGTTACTGCATGTAATTTTTCCTCATGTAGCACTTGCTCCTGAAGTTCACTAAAATTATTCACACAAATATTGACTTACATGCTTATATATGACTAAATGACTTAAATATGACTTACGTACTTACAACATGCTTATGATTATACATGGAGAAGTTTCATGCTCTAATTTCCAATTTCCCAATATTTCCAGTTTACTTCATTAAGTTTAAAAACAAGATAGAAAATTGCCCAGTTGAAGTCTTCACATTCCTCTTCATACTGTCAGAGATCCCTGACTCCATTTCCTAATCCTCCATGAGGTTCATCTCAGATATTTTATTTTACCTTGATTTTGTTGGAGCAATAGCACAGCAGGTAGGACATTTGCCTTGCACACCGCCGACCCAGGTTCGATTCCTCTGACTCTCTCGGAGAACCCGGCAAGCTACCGAGAGTATCTTGCTGGGACGGCAAAGCCTGGAAAGCTCCCCGTGACGTATTTGATATGCCAAAAACAGTAACAAGTCTCACAATTTGTTGTGAGACTTTACTGGTGCCCGCTTGAGCAAATTGATGAACAATAGGACAGTGCTACAGATTTTGTTGGAAGTTGGGGCCGGAGCGATAGCACAGTGGGTAGGGCATTGCCTTGCACGCGGCCGTCCCTGGGTTTTATTCCTCTGTCCCTATTCCTGTGACGTATTCTATATGCCAAAAACAGTAACAACAAGTCTCACAAAGGAGACGTTATTGGTGCCCGCTTGAGCAAATAGATGAACAACGGGAAGACAGGACAGTGCTACAGTTGTTGGAAGGTAGTGTGTGTCTGCAATATGCATGTTTTTCTTTTGAAAGCCCGCTAACAATATAACAAACTTCCACTTATTTCCTGTATGGTTGAATAAGGGATTTTCTCTCCTCATCCCATGGGGCGGGGGGGCGGGAACTGCTGGAGATTCTCACCTGGCAGGCTGAGGGTGTAGACAGGAAGTATAGCTGGATCCCTGGTCAGCTGTGGACCCCATTCCCCCCCACCCCATGCAGTCAGGGCGGGGACAGAATGAAAGATACATTACACACAATATGCTTTGTTCTACGGATTTAACATTTAACCACTTACCTATCTCAATAACAGGGAAAATAATTTAAATTTTAAAACATCAGTCCTTTGAGTCAAACATGCAGCAGCTGCCTCTGTCTTCTTTTTTTTCATTTTTTATAATTTTATTTTTTGAATCACTGTGAGAGCAGTTACAAAGCTTTCGGGTCTAAGTCTCAGTCATACAATGAAACACCCGTACCTTCACCAGTGCCCATTCTCCACCCCCAACAACCCCAGTATGCCCCCGTCCCACACCCTCCCACTACCTGTGGGGCAGATGATTTCCACATTACTCTGTCTCTACTTTGATCACATTCAATATTTTGACACCAGACCCACTATTATTATTTGAGATTTTACCCCAACACTCAGATCTGCTGAAAAGACAACCGTAGACAATTTGTTTTCTATTGCTGGTTAAGAATAGCATATGATGTCGTGTGGCTGCAGTAGTAGCTGCGCGATTTTGAAATTCTGAAATTTTAACAATTAAATCTGGAGGGATTTCTGCCAAAACCTGCTGTGTTCCAAAATTTGCTCCTGAGTCTCTGGGATCATGGCCATTAAGCAGCTTAATCAGGAGCCAGAAAGGCTGTTCATGGGCAGCAACTCAGGGTCTCGTTGGGATGGGGAGGAAAGGGCCGGCTCCACCTCCATCCCACGAGGCCCTGCGTGTCTCATCACTGGGGGCCCAAATCTGACTGTCCAGTGGCCTCTGGAGTATGGTGGCCACCGAGCCGCCTAGGGGGAGCAGGAGGAGGGACAACAGCCTTTCCTCAATGGGGTGGCCCAGTGACAGTAACCTACTGCGTGGTCTGAACGCACTTCTGCCAAAAGCCACTGAGTTTTGAGATATGTTTCTGAATCTCTTGGACCATGGCCATTAAGCAGCTTGATCAGGAGCCAGAGAGGCCGTTTATGGATGATGACTTGGGGTCTCGTTGGGGTGGGGTGGAAAGGACTGTCTCCACCCCCATCCCATGAGGCCCAACATGTCTCGTCACTGCGGGCTCAAACCTGACTGTCCAATGGCGGCCACCGAGTCACCAAGGGGGAGCAGGCAGAGGGACAGCACCGTTTCCACCCTGAGGTGACCCGGTGACAGTAACCTCCTACTGAGGGGTCCGGACACATTTCTGCCAAAAGCTGCTGGGTTTCGAGATTTGTTTCTGAGTTTCTGGGATCATGGCCGTTAAGCAGCTTGATCAGGAGCCAGAGAGGCCATTCGTGGATGATAACTTGGGGACTCATTGTGGTGGGGAGGACAGGACCGGCTCCACCCCCATTCTGTCAGGCCCTGCATGTCTCGTCACTGCAGGCCCAAACTTGACTGTCCAGTGGCCTCTGGAGGATGGCTGCCACTGGGCCGCCAGGGGGAACAGGCCAAGGCATGAAACCTATTCCCACCTGGGTTGGCCCAGCACTGGTAACCTACTGCAGGGACAGGACGCATTTCTGCCAAAAGCCTTTGGGTTCCGAGATTCGTTTCTGAGTCTCTGGGATCATGGCCATTAAGCAGTTCTATCAGGAACCAGAGAGGCCATGCCTCCAATTATATAGCTGAGCTGGAGGTAGTTTGTGTGTATGTTTCCCACATACCTAACTTTTGGCTGTTTACTTTTTTGGTAAACTTTGCCCCAAGTTTTTGGGGTCTGGCCAAAGACACAGCAGCAATTTTGGGGTATCTGAAAGTCTGATGGTGCCACCAGGCTGCTGATGCACTTGCCTCACAGGTATAGACTGACCTGCTGGCAGCACCATACCCCTTGCCTCTGCCTTTCTTTAGGCCTCCGCCCACCACCCCCAGGCAGGAAGGGCACTTTTTGGGGACTCTAGACCAGTGTTTCTCATTGGGGTCCAGATGTCTCTCTGAGACCCCCTCGGGACATTGCAAGAGAATTAAAGGGGGAAATAGGATAAATGGGGGGACTCTGGCATGAGACTTGGGGTGGGGTCAAACTTGCAGGACAGAAGGGAACACAGGCAGTCAGAAAGGGCCAAGACCAGAGACCATTGCCGAAGGCGGGTAGGGCTTCTCTATAGCATCTGTATCTAATCCTTCCAATTTTTCTGATAGATCATTTTTCCCCCTTTATTTTTTTCTTAGTGAATCATCGTGAGATACAGTTACAAGCTTTTATGTTTGAGTTTCAATCATACAATGACCAAACACCCACCCCTACACCAGTGCACATTCTCCACCATCAATGTCCCCAGCATCCCCCCTTTCCAATCCTCCCCCTGCCTCCATGGCAGTCAATTTTCCCCATACTTTCCCTACTTTTGGGCATCACGGTTTGCAATACAGATACTGAGAGGTCCTTCTGAAAGCAATCCATGTCCCATTCTCTTTGTGGGCTGGGGTGGGGGTGGGGGTTGTAACTGGAGGAACTATAGAAATGTTCTTGAAGAGAAATCTAGAAAACAGAGTATAGTCAATCAGTATCTAAACATGGCTGACCCGAGTTCGATTCCTCCGCCCCTCTCGGAGAGCCCGGCAAGCTACCGAGAGTATCTTGCCCACACGGCAGAGCCTGGCAAGCTCCCCATGACGTATTCTATATGCCAAACACAGTAACAACAAAATCTCCAATGGAGACGTTACTGGGCCCGCTCGAGCAAATCTAAACACATACACACAAATCAAGATTTCATGTGTGCTACTTTCGAGTCTTCTGATAACTTACATTGCAAAGGGTAAGGCAATATGTAATTGAGCTGTGCGCAATGACTTAAAAGAGAGAATATTTTAGAGGGAATTCTATAACAAGTGAGAAGGCATAATTACATATCACAACTCTGATTGGTAAAGCTGAAACATGATAACTGAAGGGAGAAAATGATAATGCAGGTCTACTAATGAGAAAAATGGGATTCTGTTTTATAAATACTATTTTGCATATCAAGAGCTCAGAGATGGTGATTCCTATCAAAAAAGGCAATGGTTCATCTTCCACTGCAGATCTGGAATAATATTTTCCATTTCATTCTTTTGAAAAGGTACTCCTGCACAGAGAATTTGTCACTGCTGAACATTGGTAGAAACCATGGCAATTATGCTAGTTGTTTTAGAATTCTGTTAGGCTCTTTGCTAGATATGTACACACATTCATTCCAGCATTATATGTCATGGCCAATATGAGGGAACATCTGGGTGCTTAACACAGATGACTGGATAGATTATGAAGTGGTATATATACACAACTGAATACTATCCAGTTACAATAAAAGAAGAAAGTTTGATTTCTGCCACATCATGGATGAAACTGGAGGGACGGTCAAGTTAAGGTCTACAGAAGGAAAAACAACCAGAAGGAAAAAACAAATGCTGGATAATCTCACTCCACCTGCATGGGTCATAAAGACACAGAGCAAAGAAATGAGAGTATCCAGTGAAAATAAACTGGGCACAGAAAAGTGTCTGGCAACAGAATGCTTACCTAAGTGGTCTGGGGGTGGAAGGGAAAGGTCGCAGGCACTGTGGGGAAGGGATATTGGCTCTTTGAAGGTGGGTATTGGGTGACAACATTGTGCCCTAAACCACATAAACATTGAAACTCTTGTAAGCTAATTGTTATCTCAATAAATTGTTCATTTTCTAAAAGATAAATTTTGGTTACTGATTTCATAATGTATTTCTACTTCATCTTAAAGATGGATTAGAATTACCAGTGATAGCTTCTGTGGCCACAGTCTAACCAGTATCAACATACCTTGAGGCAGAGACTACACCTACATCTCCTACTGGTTTCTATGATACAAGCACGAGACCTATTGCCTTTGTCCTGTGGGCACCAGGTTCACACATCTGTCGACCCTGCATGACTCTGTAACAATTTAATTTCATATGTGACCCTAATGTCAGTGTCCCATGTCAGCTTAATGTGCCACCAGTACTTCTGTCTGTTCTTCCTGCTTTGAAATGGACAAAACTATGCCAGTGTCCAAATGTGCACCTGGAGTTTAAAATCAATTGGAGTGTGTGTGTGGGGGGGGGGAGGGGGGAGCAGGGTGATTTTCTTTTGTGATTTTTACAGATACACATGAAATCTGACTGGGTGATATGAACACTTCCCATTAACTTCTCCTCTGATAGTGCCCACCAAGGAGATTGTGGCCTGGGCAGCAACAGGACTTATTTTTCAAGGATTATTTCTCAAGTACTTATTTCTGAAAGTTTTAGGAGTAGCTTCAGAACATGCCATTAAGATTTGCATAATCCACTTCCCCTAATCCTGTGTCTCTGGTAACCCTTAGCTCTGATTTGATAGAAGGCACAATTATTTGAAGTTATTTGTTGGGGAACAGTGTCTGCCCAATGTGCCCGGACAAGTTTCCGGCAGATGTGGGGTGAAGGATCACAGGTGTACAGAGAAACACCCTCTGAGAGCAGTTGATGGCTGTTCACTTTATTGCCAGATACACACATATTTTATAGAGGGTCTCAGCTTACTAGAAAGGTCTGATCACAAAAAGTTTAGCATTATTGGCCTATCACCTCTCCAACTCTGCTTTGCCTGCTTTGCCCTGGTCCAATCCCAATCAAGGCTAGATACTACAGTTACGATGACCTGGTAGGCTAACATGACAGTTTCTGTGTCTTAGATGCATTTGACTAGGAGGTTGAGTGAGGCTCAAGGTCTAACAACCCGTGCTGACACCTTGTTCTTGCCAACTTTGCCCAGACACTCCCTCTTGCTAGACTTTGCTTCTGGCTGGTTTGCAAAGCCAGGTCTTATCGGCACCAGTGCCCATCACGATGCTCCACATCTCCCCTTTCTCTTTAATTCAAAAGCTAACAGCATTAATAATAAAAAGATCATGAAGGTTTAATCCTGTTCTGATATCCTTAGTAGGATACCTGAGAGACTAGTGCAACCTATGAACTATATTGGTGACATGAATGTTTTATACTCAGCAGACACTGTGAAATACGAGAATAAACCAATCACGGTAACATTACATAAAATACCAGACTCTACAAAAATTTCATGCTCATGTTGGGAAAGAAAGGTTTATTTACAGTCTTGACTTGCTTCCTGATCATAGCCTGTGGCACATCAGGAAAACACTGAGATGGAGATAAATATGCAGATATACTTACCAATAAGTTTAATATTCAAACATATGAAATGAACTCAATTAACCATCTTTAAAAAGATTGGCTGTTAGAACAATGATATCTCTATTAATGAGGCTTTTAAAAAATAGACACATCCCAAACAATGCTTTAAATGAAAAATAACGAATGTTAGTCATATTAGTCTTCTGGAAGGAATTTCAAGACTGTTATTAAAAGTATAAAACAAATTACATTGAGATTGCTAACGTTCATTTTATTATTTTAGAAGATAAATGGTTGGTTAGAATTGAATTCATCTCAAACTTATTCCTTCAGCATGCAAATTAATAGAACATAATGCTGGATTTGTTAATTAAAATAAGATACCTCAGAGAGTTAAAATCAATTTTGAAGTCCTAATAAATACTGTTATATCAATAAATCTCCCAAGTTGTTTTGTCAGCACTATATAAAAGTAGATAAAGGCATTTTTAGCTTGACTTGGTGAAAGTGAGGGAATTATCCATTTTATGCTAATCACAATTCATGGGGTAGATTCGTATAGTTTTTCATTAAAACTAATCTCCATGGGTATGTTAGAAACTTGAGCATAAGCTTTCTGGCAATATATCTCTATGTCATTTGTTTAAATGTGATCCAGTTTAATAGTTGCAGAAGGCTATAACCGTCTGATGGGGGTTTTCAGGCCCACCTGTAATGAGTGGGGGGTCTGATATCTATATCCATTGAATACATGTCTGGGTCACCAGAAATAACACCACGATTTGCCCCCTAACAGGCAAATGTGTGGTGATAGAACATGGGCTGTTCTCCAGATCGGGAAATGAATCCATTCAGATTCAAATAGGAACAATCTTGTGAAACCAATGACACCAAGAGCTTGCACTGTTCTCTAGTGTGAATTTTAAAAACAATCTGGTGTATGGGGAGGGCCAGAGACGTGTCTCAGTGCTGAACCAGATGCTCTGTGCACACGAAACCTGTGTTGGATCCTAGGCACTGCACGTTCATACCACCTTGAGGCCAGAAGAACAACTGGTTAGGTGGATGTAAGCTTAAGCTATATTTTTGACATTGTCTACAGGAAAAATTCACTGTCACTAAATTTTAAGAGACAGTGTAAAGCAATGAGCATGTCATTATGGTTCTCAGTATTCTGGAGTCAACAGAAATCTGTGAGAAACGGAGGAAACCTACAGTTCCTTTGCCAGGAGGTTAACTTGTGTAGCTAGAGAAATATCTGTGGTCCCTGTCAGAGACATCACAGATTAACCTACTAGAAACACACCAAAGAAATTAGAAGTGATGGTCCAGAGTTTCACTTTTCTGTGTGCACTACTATCAAAAAATCCCCTTTTCCTCCTGTCAAGAAGAGGCCCCATTAAAATACATGGCGATGATTTTGAAATAAAAAGGATTCAATATGTCCTTCTTTTCAACTCTTAGGTACACACACACACACACACACACACACACACAGGCGCTGTTCTGTCTTTAGTCAGCAGTCCCTTCTACCTGAGGCTTTGTTGATGTGCCTTTAGCTCTATGGGCCCATCACTGACCAGAGGACCATCCCCTGCAGTTCCTAGGAGCCCGTCCACTTCTGCTTATAAACAATCGAGACATCCTCACTGTATAAAAAAGAATGTTCTCATCATACTAGGAGAGGAATTACAGAAGCATGCAAATGAAACACAGGAAATAAAACATAAATCTTTTTCTTTTGGAAACACATCTGGCAGTGCTCAGGGGCTCTGCCTGGCTCAGTGCTCTCCATTGCCTGGTGGTCTCAGAGGACCATGTGGTGTTGATGACTGAACCTGGGCTGTAATCCCGTATTCCAGGCTATTGAGTCATCTCTCCAGCCCCAGCTTTTCACTTTGATACCAAAGTTCCATCCTATTTATGTAGGTTAACGGTGCTTGAAAAGATCTCTTCATTGAGTTCAACATATTTGGGGCAGGTTGGGGTGTTACCAATAGTGCTCAGAAAGACTGCCTCCTAGAAATTGCCACCCAAGGATGCAAAGCTGCTCGGGCTCCAGGATGGTGGAGCCTTCCTGGCCATGCTCGGCACTGCTCTGCTAGCCTCCAAAGCTATCCTGGGCAGTGCCTGGGAGACACTATGGTGTAAGGACTCAAACCCATGTCAGCCTCATGCAAATTCAGGGTCCAACCCCTGACTATCTCTACAGCTCCTGAAGTCAATAAGTTAAATTTGAACTAGAAGGAGACATCAGCAGGAGGTGAAGGAGTTTCTGTCCTTTTGACACTCTGCCTGAAAGATGTCTGGAAGAAACAGGCAGAGTCAATGGAGAATAAGTCACAACAAGAAAAAACTATCTAGTGTGCCTCCCACTCCCCCGTGAGTCTGACCTTAGAGAGAGCTCGGGTCTTCATCTCTACAGCGTGTGCAGAGTAATAAAGGCATTTTATTTCGTTTGACGTTCTATGTCTTATTCTATTGATGGGACCATGGAAAGCCACACAATGGAGATAGAGAGTTGAAAATCCACCTGATGGAGTGATGTGAGTGGCTGAGGTTGGTGACAGCGTGTGGGTAAAATTTTCCAAAACATCAGATTTGGCAGTAATGCAATGTGAACAATTATTTAAACATTTGTTAAATTGAGTTTACCATACAGATGTAGAGAGAGAAGAGAGGGCTGGATTCAGGAGTTGACAGAGTAAGGCCAATCTACAGCTAATTGTTCAAGAAGAGAGTACAAAATGAGAAAACACAGAACTGAGTTCTCAAGGAGGGATCCTGAACAACAGCAAAATTAAGATTGGAGGAAAATCTAAGAAAACCCTCAGTGTGGAAAAGGCAAAACAAGGAGGTCCCCAGGTCACCTAAGTCAGAGATGGAAAGTGTTTTGAAACAGGCTTTGCCAATACAGTCAAACGCAGACAGAGGGCAAATGAATAAGAATTTAAAAGCACATTGAGGTCTGGAAACCAGAAGAACAGATGTTACCTTGGAAACAGCTATTTCAGGGAAGTGACCGGCCTTTGTATTAGGAAGCAGAGTCAGAATCCCACCCGTCTGAGTGAGTGCGGCAAACGGGGCTGATGTTCACATACATTTTAGAAAGCTGCTGTTCAAAAGAGACAAAGGCTCCCACAGGGACCTACAAGAGGATATTGCTTTTCATTTTCTTTGGTGTGATATTTAAATTTCTGCAAAACAAAACAAAATAATGCCTTTCAAACAGAATTATGCCCTGCCTATAAAGATAAGTAATTTAAATTTGGCCACAAATTACTAGAATTGCTTTCTGGAATCACATATCCTCTGGGATTTTTGTTCATATAAATGTGCCTAGGGGTGAGGAGACACATCCCCTAAATGCTGGGATCTCCCAGATTACCTACCAGCACCAATGTTTATTCGTATGTATTTTAGCCTTCCGAGTAGTCACATGGAAAAAGCAATGTAACAATTCCCAGATTCTTCTTAAATAATAATATAATGGAGTGATAGCACAGCGGTAGGGCGTTCGCCTTACAAGCGGCCAACATGGCCGACCCGAGTTCGATTCCTCCGCCCCTCTCGGAGAGCCCGGCAAGCTACCGAGAGTATTCGATATGCCAGACACAGTAACAACAAAGTCTCCAATGGAGATGTTACTGGGCCCGCTCGAGATTCTTCTTAATTATACAAAAAAAGATGGGGGTGGGGAAGGAGGGTTAGAGAAAAACATACAATTTATAAGCTCTTCTCTCAATATCCTATACTACAAATAGAAGCAATTCATTCTCTTTCACTTTCCTTTCTTTACTATTATTTTTTTCTCTTGATGCTTGACTTCAATCACTGACTTCTTGAAGTAATTCTTGAATTATTTCTTGAACTAATTCAGTTACTTCACTTGCACATGAATGTATGTATCTCATGAACATAGAAAAGAGTTAAATCAGTCAGAGCCTCAATCAGGTGTAAACTCAAGTGATTCCCTCTTTTTTGCCCTGTTAAATATGACCATCTTTAAAATTGAATTCTCAAATAACAGCTTTCATCATTTGTTCACTTGAAACTTAAAGATATATAACCATATCCTTTTTCCTAGCCTATGAATCAGAAAGATATAAGAAATTTATGGCATAAAGTAACAAAGTGGGAGACTAACACCCAAGAATAGCCGAGATAAGTATCAGGAGGTTTACTCCATGGCTTGGAGGCGAGTCACACATGCTAGGGGGAAAGGCAGCTAAGATAGAGAAGGGAACACCAAATAAAAGGTGTTGGGAGGATCCTCCCAGGATGGGAGATGCATGCTGAAAGTAGACTCTAGACCGAACATGATTGCCACTCAATGCTTCTTTTGCAAACCACAGTACCAAAGGAGAGAGAGAACAAAAGGAAATGCCCTGCCACAGAGGCAGGGTGGGATGGGGGGGATGGGGGGTGGAAGGGATACTGGGATCCATGGTGGTGGAAAATGGGTACTGGTGGAGGGATAGGTACTTAATTGTTGTATAATTGAAACCCAAGCACAAAGATTTGTAAGTCTACAACTGTACCTCTTGGTTTGTCACTAATACAAACTTAAAAAAAACAAATTTATGGCAGATTCCTAAGGCTGTCCTGCTGTGATGTTGTCCCATTTTAGTAACAAACACAAGAAAAACTTCTTTGGGATCCTACGACCGTGTATGGGATTTGATTCAGTAGCAAAAGTCAGAAAGGAAAAGGAAAATACTTAGACTTGTGCTTCTATATGTAATCCAAGGTGGGCAAAGGCTGGATGGAGGAAAGGGATGATGTTCCAGGGTGCAAATGTGGAACTAAGAGATAAAAAAACCTGTGCTCTCACATATGATAGAGTATAGTTGCTACGAACCAAGTACAGTCTTCAAAGGGACTAAGAAAGCAAATCTACATTATCTCCACCAGTTAAAGGAAATGTTCATCTCATGCCCTCATAGAGGTATTAGCTCATACTCATCTTGAGATTTATAAATATAAAATGTTTGCCCTGCACACACCCGACCAAGGCCGTACCACCTGCACAATTCCTCGAGCCCTACAAGGCATGATCTCTGTGTTTAGAGCCATGAGAAAACCCTGAGAACAGTAGGCATGATCCAAAAACCAAAATATGAACAGGTAAATACTATAAAATACATCAAAGCAATACTTTGTGAGCCTAAATTCATGCAATGTTATATGCAAACTAACTTGAATTAAAAAAAATACATGAAAATAAGAACAATAATGAAGATAACACCTCATACTGATGAGAATGACCTTGATGGAAAAGTCTACAAGAATAATCAGTGTTGGCAAGTTCTTATGGAGGAGAAAAAAATCCTCATTCATTATTTTTGGAAACTATAGTCTGTAGCCCCTGTGGAAGGTAGTATGGAGACTTCACACAAATTCAAAGGAGAACTTTCAAGGAATTTACCTTTTCCAGCCCTGGGCATCTCCCTCAAGACAGAAGACATATTTCATAAAGAGGCATCAGGAATGGCACACCTATATCCAGAGCACTCAGGAACAGATGAGTAGATAAAGAAACTGTGTCACATTGGGATTCTACTCAGCTATAAGAAAAGAGGCAGTCTCATATTTTGCTGTAACTTGGGTGGAACCACAAGGAATTCCACTAAGCAGAATGAATCTGAAGGAAAAAGGCAAATACTAGGTGATCTCAGTCATGTGTGGAGTACAAAGAAACACAGCAAGTGTTTCTGAGAGCAATGGCTGCTGACAACTTGCCAGAGATACTTCCAACAGAACTAAGGCTGGAAATGGGGATGGAGGGAGTAGACTGGGGGATCCCAAAGAAGGAATCAACAACAGTTGTGGAGGGATGTGGTAGAATAGCATTAGAAACCTAAAACATGGTGTTAATACTTCTGTCAATTATGATAGTGTAATAAAAATGTTTCCCCAGAGGTATACATAATAATTATTGTTCTTTGAGGTCAAAAAATGTAGGTTTGGATTCTTTTTTCCTCACTCTGACATCAAGATCTTAGCGTAAAGGTCATTTAAGACTTCTTTGTAATGGGATAGGCATGGCACACACTTGTCCCTGCAGAATTACTGATGCCTCCTAGACTCAGCATTGGCAGCCAAACTCAACACTCACGAGATAAATGGACATAGTATGGGTATCTAGTAATTCAGTGAATTTCTCAAGACTGCTCTGATAAATGACAGCAGGAATCAAGACGAGAGTATCTCCCAGAAGAATGCACACGTGCCAGGCCCCAACAAGGAAAGTAAAAGAACCTTTAGGCTGTGAGATAAATATCTACTCTATTCTCGCTTTTACTTCCTGATCCCATAATTTTTCTTAATTAAATCTCAGTGAAATAAAGTAACAAAGCTCTCATGTTTCAGTCAGACAATGATCAAACACCCATCCCTTCACCAGTGTACATTTTCCACCACCAATGTTCCCAGAATCTCCCCCTCCCTCTCCTCCTGCTTCCATGGCAGACAATTTCCCTCTTACTCTCGCACTACTTTTTGGCATTATGGTCTGCAATATAGATACTGAGAAGCCATCATGTTTGGTCCTTTGTCTACTTTCCGCACACATCTACCATCCCAAGCAATCCTTCCAATCATCACTGGTATAGTGATCCCTTCTCTATCCCAGCTGCCTTCTCACCCAGCTCATGAGGCAGGCTTTCAACCATGGAGCAATCTTCCTGGCCCTTGTCTCTACTGTCCTTGGGTGACAGTCTCACATTATGTTATTTTATATTCCACAAATGAGTGTAGTCATTCTATGTCAGTTGCTCGCTTTCTGATCCCAGGTTTGTTTAATGATGTCTGGTTTTAAATGAGTCAATGAACCTTTGTTAGTGGAACAGTATGGGTGACTCTGCTTTTAGGGAAACAGCGAACCAATGAAGGCTTCATTTCTATGTAAGTATAACATCACTTAAGAGCTTGGTGCTATGAATAAATTAGAAGTGGATTTGAATGACTATTAAGACACTTATCAACCAGTTTTTTATAAGTTTGAGACTAAGTCATTTTTAAGAAAATTTTGAATGTGTAATCAAATCAGAGCTTTTCTGTTTGAAAGAAGGGAATGAGACCAAAGTCATTTCTGACATGCATGGGTCTCCCCAGTCCTGCCTTGCCTCCTCTCACACCTCCTGTCCTGACAGACTCTGGGATCATGAGGATTTTTTGAGACACATTAAGAAATGCGCTCATCTGGTATGTAATCTTCTCCAGCTCCTTTCCTCTCCAAACTCTAGTTATTTTATGCTTAGCAATCACCTTCAATTCAAGAGCAGTAAAAGGATATTAATGCAACAAAACTTTATGAAAATTATGCACAGTACTTATAATACAGAATCTAGCTAAAGAGCATTTCAACTAGCCAACTGATGTCAAGGATCAAACTCAGGGCCTCACATATGCAAGGTAAGACTTTACCACTAAGCCACTTTCCTAAAGAATATTTCTTTACGGTCAAGATGACTGTAGTAAGAACTGCTCTTACTGTGTTTCTCCAACCAGGGAGTGAAGTATTTTCATCAGGGGATTCTGGTAGGAACTGTATCCAAAAGTCTGTCTCTGATGGAAAAGGGTTTAAGTCAATAGCATCTGGGCCAGAGTGATAGCACAGCAGGTAGGGCATTTGTCTTGCACGCGGCCGACCTGGGTTCAATCCCCGGCATCCCATATGGTCCTCCAGCACTGCCAGGAGTAATTCCTGAGTGCAGAGCCAGGAGTAACCCTTGAGCATCACTGGGTGTGACCAGAAAAGCAAAATTAAATAAATAAATAAGTCACCAGCATCTGGCTCAAATTAGCCCCCACCTGCTGAATTGAAAGTGAAGCAATGTAACTTACACATATATTTGAGCTTAGTTACTTCTCTTAAATTTTTGTCCTGCAAAGCCAGGGGCGGCTGTCTTCTGTGAGAGCAAACATTCAGGATCCAAGAGAAGGCTAACTGTAGTATAGGCCTGGGAAGTTTGTATATTTCTTTCAACTCTTTTCCTGACAGATGAGAGTGAGTTCCCAGTTGGAGCAAAAAAATCTCACAGGCCTTCCAGGAGGGGGATCTGTGGCAAGTACTTCCCTGGTCACTGAAAGTCCCATTCTCTGCTATCTCCACCTATTCTTCCCATTCCCTGTCTGGATGCTAATGTTTTTTGTTCTACTCTACAAAACTGCAGTGCACCCCAGCTTCTTGGCATGGGGCTAGGGGCAGCCAAGAGGAGAGAAGAGCTGGGAAGACTGAGGGAAAAGGAGGGCTAATCCCTTACAGCTGCCAGATTGGTTCTCATGAATTCCTGCTGTGATTTCTACACTATTTCTTCAGAAGGCTGACTAATAGCAAGAGAAGTGCTTGTCCTGGCAGCCAAGACCCAAACATTTAAAAAGAGTCATTTTGTAAATTAATAATCCTTACCTCCTATCTTAAAAAATAACCTTTAAAATATTCTAAATTTAGGCACCACGATTTACAAATGTGCACATAACAGTCTTAAGCATACATTATTCCAACACCAATTCCACCACCAATGGCAACTTCCCTCCACTAATGTCCGTAACTTTCCTCCACCCCATAGCCTGCCTCCTTAACAGGCACATTTTAAGTTCAATTATGGAGGTTTGGAAACCACATTTAACACTATTGGTGGCTCTGCAGTTGAAATAAATACAAATGCCACAACTATACTCCTCAGATGCGTCCAAGGTCCTTAACCTTGTCCCTGTTACTCCTCACCTCCTGCTTCTTACTTGCCTTTTCCATTTCTCTCATTCCCTGGCATTTTTATTTCTTAATCTAAGTCCGAGGGTTTTCTCACCGTTGGTACCTTGCATCCCTTATATCATTCTATCTACTGCAGACATTTCTCAGTATCAACCCCCAAGGCATAAAAATATTCATTCAAAAGAACATAGGCACACCGTTTTCCAAGGCAGCACTTAGTACAATAGCTAGGACATGGAATCAACCCAGGTGTTCAAGAACAGATGAAGGATAATGGAGGTGTGGTATATATAGGCAATGGAGTATTATGCAGCCATAAAAAAGTATAAATTATGCATTTTGCTGCAAGTTGGGTGGAGCTCAAGGATATCACATCAGATGAAGTAAGTCAGATGAAGGTCAAATACTGGGTACTCTCGCTTATCATTCCTGGTACAGAAAATATACCGTTTATTTCCTATTGATAACTATTTGAAATCCCATTCTCTTTCATACACAGGCGTGTAAGTGCTCACCTGTCTGGGAGCCAGGTTGCAGATTCAAAGGCTCAGTTACATTGATAAGATCCCCACTGAATGCTGATCCACAAAGGGAAACAAGCGTATAATCTGGAAGGAATTTATAAAGAATGAAAACTTCAACAACATTTAGCCTTGGGTTTACACTTGTACTCAATTTGGAGAAAAGTAAAATCTCTTAGGCAACCCTGATACTAGAAAACATTACTATAAACTCAAAAGTAATAAAACTCTTGAAGTTCACTTAGAGTACTACTTAGTACCTCAGACATAAATGCCAAAGCATGCAGTCTTTTCAAAATGAGTCATATTCTAACTTCCAAGCCCTAGTTTCATTTTCCTTTCAATGTATTACCTATTTTTTCTAGATCAAATATCAGAAGAAATTCTTAAAAGAGTCTAAAATATATAAATATTATGAACAGGGGCAGAGGGCTAGTACAGCAACTAGGGGTGTTTGACTTGCACGCAGCCAACTCGTGTCCAATCCCCAGCATCCCATATGGTCCCCTGAGCACTGCCAGGTGTAATTCCTGAGTGCAGAGCCAGGAGCATCTCCTGAGCATTGTTGGGTATATCCCCAAAACCAAAAAATAAGTAAATAATTTTAAATTATTTTTAAATAAATAAATATTCTAAACATAGAAAGTCTATTGGATTATTCTAAAATACGATGCTAGGTCTTGAATGGAACACAGCAACACAATGTTTGCCTTCATGTGTGAGTCCCTGGGCTCAATCCCTAGTATAGAAAATACAGCAACAGCGGGTAGGGCATTTGCCTTGCATGCGGACAACTTGGCCGACCTGAGTTTGATTCCTCCGCCCCCCTTGGAGAGCCTGGCAAGCTACCAAGAGTATTCTGCCCTCAACGGCAAAGCCTGGCAAGGTACCCGTGACATCTTTGATATGCCAAAAACAGTAACAAGTCTCACAATGGAGACGTTACTGGTGCCTTCTTGAGAAAATCAATGAACAACGGGAGGACAGTGCTATAGTGTTATTCTCCTAACATTAAATTAAATAATCACGATCACGATCATCCTGTTGTTCGTCGATTGTCTCGAGCAGGCATCAGTAACGTCTCCTTCTATATATCCCTGAGATTTTAAAAGATCTATTTCAGTACTCTTTCAGGATTAGGAGGATGAGACCCATCATTGTTACTGGTATTTGGCATATTGAGTATGACACGGGAAGTTTGCCAGACTCTGCCGTGCGGACAGGATACTTTTTGTAGCCTGCCAGGTTCTCTAAAGGAAAGATAATAAGATAATAATAATAATTAAATAATATTAAGTCATATTAAAGTGAGCATTTAGTAACTCATGCTTTCTTTAATCACAAGTCATATGCAAGAAGACTGAAAATTGCTTTTTTGATTTCAAAGCTTCCATAATTTAGCTTCTCTGGTATATTCATAAACATTTTCTCAGTTTTCTCCATGGTTTGATTATGCAAATTGAAGATAAATAATAGCATTTGCAAAATTGTGACACATAATATTAAAGAACCAAGTTCTGTGAGTATTTGGAGACGGGGTAGACAACTAATTGGAAGCTTTGTGTCTCGAAAGCACAACATTATAAACATCGAGGTCAAATTAATTCTCATTTTACACATTCAAACACTGTGAATGTTGTCGCAAGAGTGTGCTTTGTTTTGCATCCTTGAATCATTAATTCAACAATAAGCAAGTTATTAAAATGAAGAATCAAAACAATATGCAAATCCACAAATCATATATAAATCCCACATTATTTACATTTCCAATGAATTTATTAATCCTGTGAAACACTGATAGCAATAGTGAAATCGTGGCTTTCGAAAGGTTGTCTTGGCAACAGTTTGGCTTGGTTTCCATGGTTACTAAGAGTACAGCTGAGAGGCTCAAAGAATGAAAATTTCCTTTGATTGGTAGATCCTAAAAAGTTATGATTTGGAAAGTGACAGGGGATTTGAAAAAAAAAGATTACCCTCATGAGAAATGAGGCATTAAGTATAATAATAGCACATTGATGGTCGGACACAAGACAGACCTTTGAAATTTAATGAGGCCTTCTTTTGCTCCTTCATAAAAAATTGCACAGAATATCTCAATTTATAACAGCATGAATCTGCAAATCAAAATCCATGCTCCTGATTAACTGGCCCAAATGGATTAGAGTTCTTATAAGAAAAAAATTTAATTAGCTTTAAAATTTTGCCAGTATGCTTTTTTTTTGTGTGTGACATAAAAGACTAAAATGAACGTTTTTATTTCTGGTTTACATTAGCAAGCAAAATGAAAGGACATAATAGAAAACTAGTGATAAGGAGCTACAGTTGATGAATATCTCTTGCATAAAAATAGATGGATCAGATGATTTACAATTTCTTTTTTCTTCTGGATGAAATCAGTATTTACTCATCAATACAACATGCAATTCGGAGTTCGAGGGTCAGGGTCAGGGTCAGGGGTCGAGGGTCAGGGTTAGGGTTCAGGGGTCAAGGTCGGGGTGAGGGTGAGGGAGGGTGAGGGGTTAGGGACTAGGGTGAGGGTGAGGGTGAGGGGTTAGGGGTTAGAGTGAGGATGAGGGTGAGGGTGAGGGAGAGGGGTTAGGGTTAGGGGTTAGGGTTAGGGTTAGGGGTTATGGTTAGGGTTATGGTTAGGGTTAGGGATTAGGGATTAGGGTTAGGGTTAGGGTTAGTGACCCGCAGGTTCCCACGGAAGCGAACCCAAGGGCTGGAAATCTTTAGGCAGGAAAGTCAGGCCAAGGCTCCTCCGCCAATGCACCTCAAGAGGGCGCTGTGGGGCGCCTCTGTCCCTCGCTGGGGACGTTTCTCTAGGAAATGTCACCCCTGGTCCTAATCACTCTCCAGAACTCGCTATAGCTCCCCAGGATCCTCAGCATTTCTTCAGGAAAAAGAAAAAAAAATATTAGTTTCTGTACAGAGAAGCCGGATCCTCATCCCACTGCATAGCCTATAGCGTTGACGGGCCAAGTGGCTCTGGCTTCTTGATTTTGGGAGTTGGGCTCCAGGTGGCTGCAAGAATTTCTTGGAGGGGCTCATGGCAATTCTACGGTGCCTGAGACGTGAGCACAGAACACGACTGTGCCTTCCTGCAGTATGATCTCTTCAAACCGATCCTTCCTTACAGGTCTCCGGCCCTTTCATCCCACCCCCCAGCACCCCACATTTCTGACAGTGTATCTTCCACCCTCCTGGACAGAACTTTGGGATTCCTATACCAATGAAAAGTCCCAATATCCTCTGTTCTCCATGGAGGAGAACAGCAGGAGCCAGTTTGAATTTCAACATCTCTAGACGTAAGTTTGGGGGTGAAGGTACCGGCCGTCAGAGGCACTGGGGGTGCGTTGGGAAGAACTTTATTGAACATGATCATAAAGAGACTTGGCAGCCAATCTCCCTCCCTGGAAATTCTACATACAACCGTTCTACTGAGGATTTTAAATTTTATTTGGGCATTCGGTGTGTGCCCGTGAGGTTCTAGAGACCATGAGGAATGCCTGGAATTGAATCTCACACGCCACAAGCAAGGCAAGTCTTCATTATATATATATATATATATATATATATATATATATATATATATATATTTTCTTTTGTGGGTCACACCCGGCGTGCTCAGGGCTCACTCCTGGCTTTTCACGCAGGAATCACTCCTGGCGGTGCTCAGGGGACCCAATGGGATGCAGGGAATCAAACATGGATTGGCTGCGTGCAAGGCAAACACCCTACCCTCTGTGCTATCTCACCAGTGCCTTCAGAACTTTTCTTGCTTAGAGCTAAGAGAACAAAAAATAAAAGGAAAATAACCCTTCCTTGCTCTTCCCAGACCCAGCTCAGACCCCTGCCCCCCTCATTTGTCTTGGGCTCATTATTTGTGTGTTAGGTAAAATTCTTCTTAACCCACCCCCAGTTCCTTTCACTCAGGGGTTCTCTTGGCTCTGACTCAGGAATCACTTCGGCATGATGGTGGGGCTGTATGGAGAGTCAGAGAAAGAACCAGGGTCCTGTGACTGCTGGCATGGGCACTAACTAGCCTCTCTGCTCCTGCTGCCTAGGCCCAAACTATGTGCTTGATTCTTAATGACCCTAGACCTAACTTGAAATCACTCAGACATGACTCAGAAATCACTCCGGCATGACTGGAGAACCCTGTGGGGAGCTATGAATGGACCCGGGTCCTATGAATGCAAGTCAAGAGCCCCAACCTCTCTGCTCCCGCCGCATAGGCCCCAGCAGTTTGCTTGATCTGTAATGACCCTATACTTCACAGGGAATCAAAGAAAAGGGCTGGAAAGCTGAAGCGTGGGAAAATTCGGGTCGCGGAGTTCCGGTAAAACGCCACGAGATGGCGCTGTTGACGTCTCCATCTCTCCCCAGACCCGTTTCTCTTAAGAATTTTCTCTGCATTTTACAGCTAAGAAAAAAAGCCACACTGAATTTTACAGCTAAGAAAAAAGCACATATTACCACTTAATTTTAAATGATGAACATCACACATCACCTCTAAGACTGAAGTGATTCAGTGTGTGACTTGTTCATTAAGGAAGAGTTATCTGAGACGCCTCCTGGCTTTAGAGCAATCACTCTAGTCCTGAATGTTCAGGTTCGGCTGCTCTTGGAAGAGATGGATAAGCCTGGGATACAATTAAAACAGAAAGAAATGACAACACACTCAAAGTTCATCCCCCTGCCTTTTTTCTGGAATGACATCTGTAATTCTCCATCTTTTCTCACAGAACAACAACTGTTAAATATGTTTAAGTCTAAAAGAAAAAGTGTCATCTTCAAGTCAATCGTGTTCTCTGTCAAAAACACACAATTTCCAGAAATTATTTTTTATTCAACTGACAAGCATTTATACAAACAGACAGTACAAAACCAAGCTTTTGACATTTTGAGCAATGCCTTTATATTTAACTAGAGGAATATCTGAAACCAAACGTTTCTTTGCCAGAGAACCAAGAATCTACATTTTCTTGTGAAAGAAAGCAAAGGAAGAAAATACAGATTCCAGTCAAATGACCTTTATAAATTTTTCCCCATGATTTTTCAGGCAAAGCAGGGCATGGTGTCCGGCTGGGTGACAGGTATCCCTGGCTTCTGTGGGACCCTGAGACTTGGGCTTCCCTGGGAAGTTTGGCGACAGCAGACTGGCCAGCCCAGGTACAAGGAGGACAATGCTCCCTGCTGGAGGGACAGTTCCCTGTGAGCAGAGACTTTTCTTCTCTGTTCCCCCAAAGATGCTTTTATATGTCTGATACCCTAGTTTGAAAGCTCCCAGGAACCTACACAACATTTCTTTTCTTGTTTATTTCTGATTTGGGGAAAAGGTACGTGACTCAGGGTTTAAGGTTACGGGGGCCAAAGCGGTTGTACAGTGGACAGGGCACTTGCCTTGCACACCGCCAATCTGGATTATATCCCTGGTATCCCATATGGTCCCCTAAGCTCACTATGGGTAATCCCTGAGTGCAGAGACAGGAGTCAGTCCTGAGCACTATCAGATGGCCCAAAACCAAACCCAACAACAACAAAAAAGAGTTTAGGGTGACGGACGGGTGTGGCTCTCTGAGATCTGACTCTATCCCATGAACAAGGATCTCCAGCATGCCCACAATGCCAGGAAATCCCGGGGTGCATGCGCGCCCACTTCTGAGTCCTGGTAAGAGGCCTCCCTGCAGCAGGGCCAACTCACCACGACACCCCACATTCAACACACCATCAACAGGAATCTGTACCCCAAACAGGCTCTGGGACACAGGGACACAGACGGACAGCCAGGAGAGTCTGAGCCATCATATGCATGAGTTGTACCTGGGATGCCAAGGCCAAAGGCACAGCAGAGAGGTGTTCCACACCACCAGGGAGGGTGGGGCTGAGAGCAGAGCCCTGTGCCGCCATCCACACTGTTGCCCCCAAACGCCATCTCCAGTCCCCATGGCAGTCACTACAGGGATGCGGTGCTGGCCACAGCCTGTTCCAGCTGCTGCAGAAGCTGCTCTGGCTGTGGTGAGAATGCGCTGGTGTCCACTCTCTGGAAGTCGGGGTGAGTCACCACAGAAGCCAGAACCTCAGCAATGCGGCTGATGTTGAAAGCAGCCTGCTGGAGGCCCACCCCAGTGTCCTCACTGTGCTCAGCCTCGCCAGGGTCCATTCCCTTGGTTAGGCTATTGAGCCTCCTTTTGGCAATGACCTCGAGGAAGTGGTAAAATTCTTCAAAATTGATCCCAATACAGGACCTCATAATGACCTGGGTCAAAAAGGAGAGACTCGTGAGCTCCCACACAACCACACATCAGGCAGCATCCTCTGACTGGGCAGAACATGGGCGATGAAAGACCCGAGATGCAGTGTGGTCCAGACAGTGACCAGAAGGGGAACGTCCTTTGCAGAGATGGACCTGGAGACCACCACATCCCTGAGACCACAGCTCTGCACTGTGAGCTATGCCCCAAGATGGCACGGCAGCCTAGCAGTCACCACACACCCACAGCCTCCACTGAAGTCCCCAGTACACCCCACAGCCTCCACTGAAGTCCCCAGTACACCCCAGCATGCCCCCTTTCGGCTCCTTCCAGAGCCCCAGGAAATCCCTGGCTCACCAGTATCTGGCGCTGGCACACACCAATACCTGGCAGTGGTGGTGCCAGTCGGGCATGCTCTCCTTCCACTCGATGACTTCCTGCTGCACTGCAAGGAGTTCCTGCTGCAGGAAGAGCCACATGTGGCCCAAGTTGCAGCCATTGACCCAGTTGTGATTAATGGAGATCATGTCTTCCTACAGGAAGCGGAAGGCACATAGGCTACTCTCTGCAAACACTGCCCACCCCACCCCTCATTTCTCTTGGGCTTTCTTAGCTGGACAAGGGGTGTCCCAGGGGAGGGACAGGGCTACAGGGACAATATGGACAATATGAGTGCACAGCAGATCCCTACAGGCCTGCAACAGTCACACAGGGAAGCCACGAGGGGAGGGAGAAACGAGAATGCTCACTGGGAGGGTTGGGAAGGGCAAGTCCTGCCCTCTTGCTGTAAAGGTACGCAGGGACTGCCAGGAAGGCCAACAGGAACACCTGACTGAGGCGGGGACAGCCTAGGCTTTCTGCTCACAGACACTCCCAGAGAGAGCTCACACCCCCAGTAGGTCGCAGGTGAGGCCACGCCCCCAGGTAGCTCCCGGGACTCATGAGGCTCACGGGGGTGGGGGGGGGGGGCACGGGACTAGAGTCCAGTGTGCCTCCTGGGGGTGGACCCCATTGCCGCTGCCTGGGGACCTGGGAGTACGGGGGCGTGGCCTCACCTTTGAGCCAGCACTGCGCATGGTCTCCCTGTGAGCCTCTCGAGCGGCCCAGGAGCTGCCTGGGGGCATTGCCTCACCTGTGAACTACTGGGGGCGTGGCCTCACCTTTGAGTTGCCAGTGGGCGTGGCCTCCCTGTGAGACTCGTGGGGGCGTGGCCCCCGTGAGCCTCGTGAAGCCTGTGAGCTGCCTGGGGGCGTGGAATCACCTGTGACCTACTGGGGGCGTGGCCTCACCGGTGAGCCACCAGTGGGCGTGGCTTCACCTGTGGGCCTCCGGGGATGTGACCACTCAAGCCGCGCCTCGTGGCGAGGTCCCCCGTGTGAGCCTCGTGGGGCCTCATGGGGTCTTGCCGGGGAGCTGCCTGAGGGAGTGGAGCGGGGAGGGGCGGGCGCTCAAGGGGAGCCGCTGCTGCACACCTGAGAGTCTCCTGCGGTTTTGACTTGGCGCCCCATGGCCTGGGAGGCCCCACCCCACGTGGGTATGTCCAGCGCATTCAGGTCACTGTGTGTGTGTGGAGCTTGTCTACCAGCGCCTGGGGTCCTGAGCCTTAGGCCCTTGGCCACCTGCTCTGGGTGCCCCTGGGAACCTGGCGGCTGCTGCACTGCGTCCCTCAGGTGAGCGGTGTTGGTGCTGCCGGAACAGTGGCCGGTACTGCTCAGGCCAGGCACTCGGGATGGGGCGGGTCGTGGCTGGGCCACGGGGCTGGAGCAGAGTTCCCAGACACCCACCCCCCCCATTCATCGCCCAGGGAGGCCCTGCCAGCCTCACCACTGCCCGGGAGCTGTCCCTGACTTTTTTTTTTTTTTTAAGATTTTTATTAGTGAAACACCATAAGGTATAGTTGTAGATTTACAAATTTTTGTGCTTGGGTTTCAGTTATACAATGATGGAGTACCCATCCCTCCACCAGTGCCCATTCTCCACCCCCACTGATCCCGGAATCCCTCCCACCCTGCCCCTCTCCCCCCCCTCCCCCATCCCACCCTGCCTCTGTGGCAGGGCATTCCCCTTTTGATTGTTTTCAATAAAGCTCTTCTTCTTACGTTTTGAATTGGATCACAGTGGGATACACGTTACAAAGTTGTTGATGATTGGATTTTCCAGTCCCAAGATCCTAATGTCCACACACCCATCCCTTCTCCCAACTACGCTTCTCACTGCCACTGTCCCCAACTTCCCTCCCCAGGGCCAGGTACCCTTGAGTGCACCAGAAACGTGCCTCACCTGATTCACTCTGTGTGTGCTTCTGTCACCAGGGTCCACTGGGAGCTGTGGGTGGGCTCCAGAAGATGAGGTCAGAGCACCTAGGCTTCAGAGGTAGGACTCCTGCAGGCCTCTTACTCCCCTTTAGCATAGTAACCCGTGTTACTATTAGACCATCACTGCCCTTCCCTAGCATACATGTCTCAGGGGAGCAGTTCTGAAAGATCATGGAGTGGTTTTTGTGTTTTTTTTGTTTGTTTTTGCTTTTTGGGTCACACCCGGTGATGCATAGGGGTTACCCTTGACTCATGCACTCAGGAATTACTCCTGGAAGTACTCAGGGGACCATATGGGATGCTGGGAATCGAACCCAGGTCGGCCGTGTACAAGGCAAATGCCCTACCGGCTGTGCTATCCCTCCAGCCCCTGAAAGATCATGGAGTGTTGAAGGGGGAATTCCTTCTCAGACTGCATTCTTCCTAGCCCCAGCAGGGTCCTAGTCTCATCGTTATGGCAGCATTTGTCCATGATAATGCCCTCAACTTATAGTTGAGTATTGTGGCACTTTGGCCTGGCTCATTTCGATGCCAGGGTAGCTTACAGCTTGCCCTGGGTCCATTCAGTCCCTTGTCGGGACCCTGCTTTGAGGTGCTAGGAACTAAGGGCAACTGTGTCATGAAAGCAGATGCCCAGGTGTAAATATTATTCGGAGTCAATCAACTCCCAAGTTACAAAAGCATAACATTAACTGTCTTCCTGTGTCCATACAGAAAGGACATTGCTTTAAGATGTAACTTAACCTACAAATTCTGTGTTCTTAGAAGGATCTGATCTTATAAGCTAACAGAATCTGATTAGGGAGAAAAGGTGATTAGCTGATTGGGGAGGAGAGCACAGAGAAAAGTTTACAGATAAATTCAGAGGAATGGGAGTGACTCTGGAGCACTGTGATGGGTGTAACCAATAAACCCAAGCTCCCTGTGCCATTGTTATCCTACATTTGCTGGCATGTACAAGCCTGCAGAGCTCACCCTCTGGGTATGATCGCCATTGCTTTATTTCCTGTGTTTGGGCACCGGAAGTTTCAGGGATTGCATGCTGTCATCTACGTGTAGCACAGCTGTACTTGCATTGAAAATTGGTCATCTTTTTCCACAAGGAGTTTCCTGGGAAGCACCATCTGTATTTTATGACAGTGAGTCCCGAAGAGCTTTTCAGGACTCAGAAACTCCATGACAAGCACCCTTTGAAAGACCACTGTCAACATATGTACTATGTTGCAATATACATATATTGCAATAGATATGCAATAGATATGCAAAATATATGCAGTATTTCTGATGGATTTCCACTTTCACATGGATGCAAAGTGAGTCCTTGAGTTTCTTTTGGGGAGTCCAGACTAGTGGCATTCTTGTATGGATTTGACACCCCTGCTTATGTGGCATGCTATACTGTTTCCATGTATTATCCAAGTGTGCTTTTATTCTCTACTGAGACTGTATTAGTAATTGCAGCAGTGTCAGTGTTTTGGATTGTCTGCTACTGCATTCATCCTGAAGGATGATTCGTCTATGGATTGGTTATTTCAATATGTGTCTTTGAAGTTTTCTCCATTTTACTGCCTTAGAAGTGGACCAGAGAGGAAGTCCCAGTGAGGGAGGGGAAATGAAGTGGGGTGCGCGGGAGGCCCATGTTTTCAGGGCATCCATCGATCCTGAAGAAGGTGCATTTATGATGACATTCTAGGCATGTAATTAATTTGTGTCAGAGTATTTACTGTGAGTACGAACACTTGGGAGGCCTTTCTTTCTTTTTTCAGTTTATCTGTGCCTTTTTTCAGCTTTGAGTGAAACCAGACACTTTGGGTAGACTACTGCAAGTTATGTGTGTATGGTCAAGTCTGTGGTCTGTGGATGGACATTTCAGTCCATGTTGCTCTATTTGGCATTCCAGTAGTAACTCAGGAATGCCCCTGGTGAGTGAATGGAGGAGTGTTAGCTGGGTTCCTATTCTTACTCAGGACTGCCTCGTGGACATTTGCACATCTTTTATGATGTTGGTCATTGACTTGTACTCTGGACTTCCTGTAGAAGTTGGACTTTGTGTGGTTGGGGTGCTGTTGCAGTGTGTCTTTCACCACCACTAGATGGTGTCGGGTGTTTTAAGTTTTCATTACAGTTTGGCTGTGTTCTCTCACCCGAGCAGGGACCACCCATTCACCATCACTGGGTGTGTTTCGAGGAGACTAATAAAAGACCTGCGCCTGATCTTTTTATTAATTAACTTATTTTCCTTCGGTAGTGTTTGTTTGTGCTATTGCCCCTGTGCTGTTCCCACATATTTATGCGATGTGTTTGTGTGTGCTTCATGGTGCTGCTTCTTTTGCTGTTAGGTTTTACATCGTGGCTGAAATGATCATGACTTGCTGTTTCTGAACATTGGTGTGGTTACGTTAGATTAATGTTACAATGGTTACGTGGGGATGTTAAGATTGTGGTTACTGATGTTTAAAAAACTCACTGAAACTGGGATCACAGGATACAGGCGAACACAGATGGTCTCGATAATTCATTGCTCATATAAGATGCATTTGCAGAAAGCACCTATTTCCAACCAGCTGCTGAAAACAAGGTTCAAATTATTACTTATTCTCACATGTGTTGTGGTTTTCATGCTTTGGCTTTGACTTAAGTAAGCCATTGCTTAACATGTAGTGCTAACCATTTTCTTATATTCTCTATGCACCCTATTTCTTGTTTTACCTGTATGTTTTGTATTTCTTGTTATGCCTGTATGTTCCATATTTCTTGTGTACCTGTATTTTGCATATTTCTGTTCCATAATTTTGTGTCACAGACATGATTTACAAATCATAAGTTTTCTTTGCTTTATTTCCTAATCCTGATCCTTAGAGCAGACACAGGCATGAGTGTTCATTCACATGCCTGTGGACTCCCATCCATGTGAGCACATTCACTGAAGCTTCCCTTTAATCAGTCATGTTCTATGGAAGTAACTGGCAGATGCAAAATTCACAGCCAAATGTCTGTCTACTATCTCTTGCATGTGCACCCCCCCCACCACACATACCCCTACTTGCACACACACGCTCAGACCATGGCACTTTATTCTTTGCGTAGGAAACAGGAATACTTGGCTAAGCTTCTCAGACCTAGGCATACTAACTCACACCTGCTTGTGTTACCTTGGTGCTCACTTGGGTGTGCAAATTTGCTTTACCTTTCATTTTTATCACATGCTTAAATTGGATCCTAAGTACTGTGTTAGTTTTTGGTGTGCAAACAGCTTAAGCTGTCACAAGCAGCTCTTGCTTCAGTGCTCATTGTACTGTTTTCAGGATAGTCTGGCTTATGGCACTTGCACTACTTCTCAGGATGCTGCTGCTATTGCTTCTGGTGGCTCACACTTATATGTGACATTTGATAGACTAACAGGAATCAAATGTTCTGTTGTCCAACATCCCTATTTTGAGGTTGGCATCTTTATAAATTTCATGGCACAAATATCATAGTTATAAATATTTTATTCCGTGATCACACATGCCCAGCGTTAGTACTAGTTAGCCACAGTTGAAGCATGCACATCTCAACTAGTGTTTCTCACACCAGTTCTAAGTGTATGGGCCCTTCTTTGGGAATCTTTTCCGTGAGCACTGCTGTGCGCCCTTGTGTGCATCCCTGTGATATTTGTGTGAGCACAATTACTTCCTCATTGCAGAAAACATGGAGTTTCTCCCTTTCTCACCTAGTCACATGCGAGCATTTGTTCTGTTGTGCCACCCCAGCATGTTTGCTAAGAAGACACCTGCTTGTGTTACCTTACTCCTCACTTGGACATGCAAATTTGATTTACTTTCCAGTTTGTCACATGCTTGAATTTGATTCTCAGTACTGCGTTTGGTTTGTGGGGTGTGCTGATAGCTTAAGCTTTCACAGGCAGGCCTTTCTTCAGTGCACATTTCACTGGTTTACCTGTAGTCTGGCTCACAGCACTTTACACTGCTGTCTTCACTGCAGTCGGCAGTAATAAGCACTGCACCTTCCCTCAGATTTAACACCCGAACATAGGGGAAAATATTTTACTCTTCTTGACTTCACACAGTAGGTTTCCAAAGTGGCATTTGTGACTAGACTTTGAAAAGGGCGTCCTTCAGCCTGTTCTTTCATTGATTAAACATTTTATACCCAGTTATTATTTTTTTCCTGATACTTAACCTGTGCTCTCTGACTTACCCTATAACACCGTGGCTCTAATAGTCTCCTACTCATACTTATGATGGTACTATTGCAGTATCAATAACTGTTTATTTATGTTCCCTACTTTGTGGCTTAAAGTGATAGTGCAGCATGTAGAGCTGTTCCTTGCACCTGGCCAGCTGGGGTTCAACCCATGACCTTCCATATGGACTCATCAGTGCCAGCAGTTATCACTTAACACAGAGCCATGAGTCAACCCTGACTGTGTGAGGTCCAGTAACCTTAAGGAAAGGCATCTTTTTGTTGTCTGACGGTGAGCAGCTATTCTGGGTACCCTCATTTCTGTGAACACAGTGATGCCTGCAGGCAAACTCTCATTTCTGTTCATGGCATACACTTAATGCATCCCTTATATTTCACGTTTGGTTTCACTTTGTATTACGTGCTTTTGGTGCATGGGACTAATGCCATGAAAAGGATTTGGAGGATTTAGAGCAATTGGAGGATTTGGAGGCTGGAGCTATAGTAGTAGGACGTTTGCCTTGTGCGCAGCTGGCCCTGTGGAGCTGGGTTCAATATCTCCGCCCCTCTCGGAGAGCCCGGCAAGCTTCCCAGAGTATCTGCCCGCAGGGTAAAGCCTGGTAAGCGAGACGTAATGTATTTGATATGCCAAACACAGGAATAACAAGTCTCAAAACGGAGACATTACTGGGCCCGCTGGAGAAAATCGATGAACGGGAGGACAGTGCAGTGTAAAGCACGGGGAATCGCAACGTTATTCAGAGTTGGGCTTTTAATGTACAGTGTTCCATCACCGAATCCCTCTGGAAGTATTTCCGGATTCTCTCTACTACAGCCGTCCCCCACTTCCCACCTGTCAGCTTGACAGGCACCTTTCAAATCTTGTTATTAAAGTTTGAGTCTTGGAATTTCAGTGTTATTGACTCTGTGGTTTGGGTAGTTAGCTCTATCATTCCTCCTTAATACCACTGTTGTACCTGAGATCCCTTAACCTCTGCCCCATTTTCTTTTCATCTATCTCTTCTCTCTCTTTCCTTCTTCCCTCTCTATACTCTGGGTCCATGGGTCCAAGAATCTCTCCTTTTAAATATTGCATTTCCTCATCCAGTTACTCTAAATACCACATATAAGTGATGTCATCCTGTGTTTCTCCTTCTTCTCCCTTTCTCAATGAACACGGTATTTTCCAGTTCTCTTTCAGGCCACAGCAAATTGCATGATTTTATCATTTTTTATAGCCAAGTAGTATTTATACACCGTTCATACACATCTTCATGATCCACTGATCTGCTGTTGAATATTTAGATTGATTACATATCTTAGCCCTTTGACTGTGCCTTGCCATGAATAGTGGTGTGCTCACGACCTTTTGAATGAATTGCTTTCTCTTATGGGGCTTACATAACCTGAAGAAACTCAATTTTAAATTTACTGAGAACCCTCTATACTATTTCCACCAGTTTGAACCAGACATAGTTCTCACTGGCAGCAAAGTGAGGGAAAAGGACATGAAAAGGATATGGAGGATTTGGAGGGGTTGAGGATTTGAGGATTTGGAGGATTTGGAGGATTTGAGGATTTGGAGGATTTGGAGGATTTGAGGATTTGGAGACTGCGGTGATAGCACAGCGATAGGGCTAGGGCATTTGCCTTGCACGCAGCAGGCCTGGATAAACCGGGTTCAATTCCTCTTCCCCCTCTCTCGAGAGTCCGGCAAGCTCCCCAGAGTATCTCTCCTGCAGGGCAAAGCCTGGCAAGCTACCCGTGATGTATTCCACCAGGTTGAAACAGACATGATTCTTTTCTTTTTTAAAAAAAATTATTACTGACAAACAATGAGGTACAGTTGTCGACTTACAGATTTTTGTGCTTGGGTTTCAATTATACAATGATCAAGTACCCATCCCTCCACCAGTGCCCATTTTCCACCACCACGGATCCCAGTATTCCTTCCACCCTCCATCTTCCCCCATCTCACCCTGCCTCTGTGGCAGGGCATTCCCTTTGTTCTCTCTCTCCTTTTGGGTGCTGTGGTTTGCGAAAGAGGCATTGAGTGCAATCATGTTCGGTTTATAGTGTACTTTCAGCATGCTTCTTCCATACTGGGAGGATCCTTCCAGCACCCTTTATTTGGTGTTCCCTTCTCTATCTGAACTGCCTTTTCCCCTAGCATGTGTGGCTGGCCTCCAAGCCATGGAGCAAAACTCCTGGTACTAATCTCGGCCACTCTTGTGTGTTAGTCTCCTATTTTGTTACTTTATGTTCCCCAGATAAATGCAATCTTTCTATGTCTATTCCTCTCTTTCTGACTCATTTTGCTTAACATAATACTTTCCATGTAGTACCACTTGTATGTAAATTTCATGACTTCATCTTTTCTAACAGCTACATAGTACTGCTGGAGCGATAGTACAGTGGTAAGGCGTTTGCCTTGCACGCAGCCAACATGGCCGACCCGAGTTCGATTCCTCCGCCCCCTCTTGCAAAGTCCCAAGAGCCCAGCAAGCTACCGAGAGAGATTATCTTGCCCGCATGGCAGAGCCTGGCAAGCTACCTGTGATGTATTTGATATGCCAAACACAGTAACAACAAAGTCTCCAATGGAGATGTTACTGGGCCTGCTCGAGCAAATCGATGAACAATGGGAGGACTGTGACCGTGACATAGTACTGCATTGTGTAGATGTACCAAAGTTTCTTTAACCAGTCATCTGTTCTCGGGCACTCAGGGTTTTTCCAGATTCTGATTATTGTAAAGAGTGCTTCCATGAACAAACAGTGCAGATGTTACTTCGACTATACTTTTTTGCCTCTCTGGGAGAGACGACTATTCCCAGGAGTAGTATTGCTGGGACAAATAGAAGTTCAATTTCTAATTTTTGAAGAATCGTCTGTACTGATTTCCAAAAGGGCTGAACCAGTCAGCATTCCCACCAGCAGTGAAGGAGGGTCCCTTTCTCGGCACATCCGCATCAGCAGTGGTTGCTTTTGTTCTTTTCGATGTGGGCCAGTCTCTGTGGTGTGAGATGATGTCTCATTGTGGTTTTGATCTGCATCTCCCTGATCAGTAATGATATAGAGCATTTTCTCATGTGCCTTTTTTACCATGCGGATTTCTTCTTTGAGAAAGTTTCTGTTCATTTTGTTGCTCCATATTTTGATGGGGTTAGATGTTATCTTCTTGGGGAGTTCAACCAGTATTTTATATATCCTTGATATCAAACCCTTGTTGGATGTATGTTGGGTGAATATCCTTTCCAATTCTGTAGACTGTCTTTGTATTTTGGTCATTGTATCTTTTGAGATGCAGAAGCTTCTTAATTTAAGATAGTCCCATTTGTCTATTTCTGTTTTCACTTGCTGGGCCAGTGGCATGGCATCTTTGAAGATACCTTAGCTTCAATGTCATGGAGGGTTTTGGCAACTTTGTCTTCAATGTACCTCATGGATTCTGGTCTGATGTTCAGGTGTTTAATCCATTTTGATCTTACTTTTGTACGTGGTGTTAGGCAGAGATCTGAGCCCATTTTTTTGCATGTAGCCATCCAGTTTTGCCAGCACAATTTGTTAAAGAGGCTTTTCTTACTCCACTTCACATTTCTTGCTCCTTTATCAAAGATTAGATGATTATATGTTTGAGGGTATATTCAACCTTGTTCCATTGGTCTGCAGCTCTGCCTTTTTTCCAGTACCATGCTGTTTTAATTATTACTGCTTTGTAGTAGAGACTGAAGTCAGGGAGGTTGATTCCTCCCATTTTCTTTTTCCCAAGAATTGCTTTAGCTATTTGTGGGGGCTTACTGTTCCATATGATTTTCAGGAGTGTTTGCTCCATTTCTTTGACGAATGTCATGGGTATCCTTATATGGATCGCATTGAATTTGCACAATGCTTTGGGAAGAATTGTCATTTTGACAATGTTAATTCTCCCAATTCATGAGCAGGGGATATCTTTCCATTTCCTTGTGTCCTCTTTTATTTCCTGAAGTAGCGTTTTGTAGTTTTCTTTGTACAGGTCCTTTACTTCCTTAGCTAATCTAATGCAAAGATACTTGATTTCTAAGGTACAATTGTGAACAGGATTTTTTTTTATGTCACTTTCTTCTCACTGTTTGCGTATAGGAAAGCCATGGACTTTTAGTTATTGATTTTATAGCCCGCAACTTTACAATACAAGTCTATAGTTTCTAGGAGTTTTTTGTAAAGGTTATAGGGTTCTCTAAGTATCGTATCATATCATGTGCGAATAGTGAGATCTTGATTTATTCCTTTCCAACCTAAAAGCACTTAATATCTTTTTCTTGGCTAACCACTATTGCAAGAATATCCAGTACTATATTGAAAAGCAGTGAAGAGAGTGGGCATCCATGCCTCATCACTGGTTTTAGAGGGAAGGCTCTCAGATTTTCCTCATAGAGGACACTTGCTGTAGGGATGTGGTAGATGACTATATATATCCACATATACCATATATATATATATATATATATATATATATATATACTGATTATCTGATACCTGTCCAGGATGCACTGAAGTGCTGTTGAATATCTAAGTCTATGATATAGTTTAGCTCTTTTCCTCAGTCTTTCCATGAATCGTGGTGTGCTTACAAACTTCTGAATGAATATTTTTCTCTCCTGGGGGTCCAGACCCCAAAGCAGCTAACCTTTCAATGGACTGAGAACTCTCCAAACTGGTTCCACAAGGCTTAAACGGACATAATTCTGACCATCAGTGAATTCTCCTCGAAAAGGATTTCGAGGGTTTGCTGGATTTGGAGGCTGGAGCATTAGCACAGCAGCAGGGCATTTGCCTGCCATGCAGCCACAGCTGGCCCCACCTCACTGGATTCTACTGCTCTGCCCCTCTCTCCTGAGACCAGCAAGCTCCCCAGAGTCTCTGGCCCGCAGGGCAACGCCTGGTAGGATACCCTCGTGCCTTGCTCCATCTATTCCCGAGGCCAAACCCACAACAACCAAAGTCCCAAAAATGGAGACATTACTGGATCCGCTCGTGCAAATCGAGGAACCCTGGGAGGACAGTGCAGTGCTAATGCAACGGGAATCTCAAAGTTCTTCAGAGTGTGGCTTTCGGTGTCCAAGGTTCCATCCCCAATCCCTCCACCAGTGTTTCTGGGCCCTCTCTCCTCCGCCCCTCCCCCAGTGCGAACGTGCCGCCTTGACAGGCACATGGAGAATCTTGGGAGGAAGGTTTGGGTCTTGGAATTGCAGTGTTAGGAACTGAACATCGCTTTGAAAATTCTTCTCTAGCACTTTGTCACTCCCACAGATGTCCCTGAGTTCCCTTCACCTTTGGCCCCATCTCTCTCCCTTCTCACACTTTCCTTCCTCTGTCTCTAGGGTCTGGGTCCAAGGGTCTACACATCTCCTCCAGTTCCCCGAAATATCACTTCTAAGTGATCTCCTCCGGTGTTTCTCCTTTGCCTCCCGTCCTCCAGTGAACAACACATGGTTCGGTTCTCTTTCATGTTGCAGCAACTGGCAGGACTTCGTCATTTCTGATAGCTAAGAAGGATATATAGGTACACGGAGACACCGTTTTTCTGATCCATCTTCAGGATCCGCTGAACTGCTGTTGAATCTCTAGGTTGATTATGTAGCTTAGCTCTTTTCCGTAGTCTTTCCGTGAATAGTGGTGTGCTGACAGCCTTTGGAAGGTATGTTTCTCTCTCCTGGCGGTTCCAGATCCCAAAGCAGCTCACCTTTCAATGGACTGAGAAGGCTCCATACTGGCTAGACCAGGCTGAAACGGACAGAATTCGGACCAGCAGCGAATTCTCCAAAACCTTTTTGTGTACATTACACCAGTAATGTCTCCATTGTGAGACTTTTTGTTATTGTTTTTGGAATATCGAATATGCCACGAGTATCTTGCCAGGCTCTGCTGTGCATGAAGGATACTCTTGGTAGCTTGTTGGGCTCTCTAAGAGGGGTTCTGGAATCAAACCCGGTCACCGTGTGCAAGGCAAATGCCCTACCCAACTGTGCTATCACTCCAGTCCATATGTTGGTTTAAAATATACAAATCGGGGCTGGAACAATAGCACAGCGGGTAGGTTGCTTGCCTTGCACGCGGCCGAACCGGGTTCAATTCCCAGCATCCCATATGGTCCCCTGAGCACAGCCAGGAGTAATTCCTGAATGCAGAACACAGGAGTAACCACTGATATCGCCAGTTGTGACCCAAAAAGCAATAAAATAAAATAAAATATACAAATCAAACAACATAATACACAATATCAATAAAAGAAAAAATGAAAAACATAATAAGATTAATAGGAGACAAAGTATTTGACAAGATCCAAGCACTCATTCATTAAAAAAACACTCAACAAAATGAGAATAAAAAATATTTTCTTCAATATTTTCAAGCCATCTATTAAAAGCCCACAGCAAGATTTCCTCTCAATGGAAAATCTAAAAGAGTTCCCTCTTCGTTCAGTTGCAAAATGACAATGGCCACTCTCTTCACTCTTATTTAATACAATACTAGAAGCATTTTCCATAGCAAGTAGGCAAGAACAGATATCGAGCACATCTAGATAGGAACAGAATTCAAACTCTCACTATTTGTAGAAAACATGATACTGTACCTAGAAAATCCTAAACACTCTAGAACAATGCTCCTAGAAACAATAGATTTATATAGTAGAGTGGCAGATTGCAAAATCAATATGTAAAGGTCTAGGAATTTCTTATATACAAGTAAATAAATAGGGAAAAAAGATATTTTTAAAAACTAATTGGAAATTATGCCTCAGAAAAACGAGTGCCTCTGAATCAGCCTAACCAAATAGGTAAAAGACCTATACAAAGATAATTATAAAATGTTACTTCAAGAAATAAAAGAGGACATGAGGAAATGGAAACACATCCATTGCACATGGATTGGGATGATTAATATCATCAAGATGGCTATAATCCCCAAAGCATTACAGATATAGAACAGCCCCTGTAAAGATGTCTATGTCATTTTTAAGAGAAAGCGATAAACACTCCTGAAGTTCATATGGAAAAATATTCCTCACCTCTCCACAACAAGTATATGAAATATTACTTGGGTGAAAAGAAAGGGAGGCATCACTTTCCCCAACTTAAAAATGTAATGCAAAGCAGAAGTAATTAAAGCAGCATGATGTTGGCATATACACAAACACTTAGATCAGTAACTTTAATATCCTGAGACAAACCTTCAGGTATATGATCTGTTAATCTTCAATTCAGGAGTGAAACACAGGAAATGGAGCAAGGAAAGCCTCTTCATGAAGTGGTTTTGGGAAAACTGGTCAGCTACATGTAAGAAAATAATCTCTTTTCTTAGGAAGTCTAACACCATGCACAAAAATAAAAATAGCTTAAAGACCTTGGTGGCAGATATGAATTCATAAGTTACATAGAGAAAAATGTAGGCAGAACGTTCCATAGGTTGAAGCTAAAGACATCTTCAAGGATGAAACACCACTCATCATGCAAGGGAAGCAAAGATAAACAAGTGGGACTACATAAAACTGAAAGGTTTCTGCACTTCAAAGGAAATGATGACCCAAGTACAAAGACACATACAGAATGGGAAAAAAATTACTCCACACTCATTTGATCATGGCTTAATATCCAAGATATGTAAGGCAGTGGCAGAATTTTACAAGATAAAATCTATACAACCTTATCAAATAATGGGGAGATGAGATGAATAGCAACTTCCTTTTGAAAACTACAGATGGCAAAAAGGCAGAAGAAAAAGTTCTCTACATCACTATCAGACAGATTTAATTTTTTTTATTTTGAGATAAACATTTGCAAAATATAAGTAGATGAGACAATTTTTTTTTGAGATTTTCCTAGATACTATTTAGCCTTAACTCAATACTGATTTTAGTATCCAAAATTGATTATCAGATATCTGGTGAAAAATGTGATTTACATAGTCATTCCAAGCATGTCATTCACATTCTCCAACTGAGTTTTGTTTTACACAGCATAGCGCTAACGGGGCTTGGGGGCTTTCCTTCGGGAGGAACCAGCCTCGATTTTTCTCTCTCCATGCGCCCTCCTGGCTTATGTGGAGAAATCATTCCAGACATCACTCAAAGACTGTCAGATCTCTAAACTGTGAGGACACTATACTAGAAGATTTCTTGAGGTGCCAGTCCCAAGGCCACTCCCGAAAGACTGGTCCAGTGACAACTGCAGAGTAACAACTAAGCACTGAACCAGTAGGGTCAAAACGCAAAAATGGCTTGAGCACAAAAGGTTAAACACACACACACACACACACACACACACACACACACACACACACACACACACACCCCGTACCCCAACATCTCTTGTTCTAGCGATGAAAAGGGGACACTCGATGTCCCGCAAACAACTCAAAGATGTATGTGCACATATGTGCCTATGGGTCTCAGAGCTCACAGTTCAGAGCTGTGCCAACTCACTGCAGAACCAGGTCAAAGTATCCTTTTCGATTGGTATTTTAGATTATGACCCGGTGATGATCAGGTGTTCCTCCTGGCTCTGCACTTCATACTTATGACTCATGGTTATCGGGGACCAGTTGGGATGAAGGGTGATAGAGCCTGAACCAGCCAGGTGTGAAGCAAATTCCCTTCAGCTGTACTAGCTCTCTGGCCCCATGTAAAATTGTCCTGACCTCAAATGTCTCTGGCAGTCCCAGAGATCCTTTGGTCAGTGTCCCTGGAATGAGTGCATGCCTGAAACTGCACGCACAGCAGTAAGACACTGTGTGATTCAGCAAGTGATGCTTTCCAGTGCAAGATGGACAAAATGGGGGCAACGCATATCCTGGTGCCCAGAGTCATTGTAGCTGCCAAGGCAGCAGGCCATGGGGCCCTGATGCCCGTTGGGGGTGAATCCAGGCACAGAACCAAGAGGAAGCCCTGAACACCTCACTTGTGGGAAACAACAAATACAATAGAAAATAAAATAGCAGGATGAAGTAATAGGACAACAGATCCAGGAAGAGCCGGTAGGACTGTTAATACCCACTGTGCCATCTGGTCTCCCAAGCACTGCCAGGTGCAATGTCAAGTGCAGAGCCTGGAGAAACCCCTGGGAAGCACTGGGTGTGACCCAGTCATTACCTCCTAAGACAAAAGAAACTGGATATGTCAGCTATGCATTCACAGAACCTCAAATGGTCCTTGAGAATTGTCAGGAGTGATCCTTGAGCACTCAGTTGGGGATCTCACTCAGCACTGCTAGGCGCAGCTAAACCCAAATACAACAAAACAAACAATCATGGAGAAAGTAGTCTCAAGCAGCAGAGAATCAGGCACTCAGACCAGGAAACACATCCCAAAGTTTATTACTGAAACTCAAGATACAGAAGCCCTGGAAGCCTGTGTGTGCTTGTTACTGTATCATGAGAGCACATCACTCTCCTCCCACCTGGGCACAGTGTTTCAGATCGCGTGTCACCATTGTCTCCATCCTCTGTAATTCCCAAGGGTCAGCAGGAGGCCCCAAAGAAACACCTGGAAGAGAAGTGAGAGCTGTGAGCACCAGAGAGGAGCAAAGCCCTGCCTGTGACAGAAGTCCCAGTATTGGAGAGCCAGAAAGCAGACCAGCCTCACCTTTAGGCATGGCTCACAGACCCACCCAGGGAGACACTGACAGATGCTCCTTTCTCTCCAGGGAAAGGAGAAGGAATCTGGGATCTAGGCAGCCTATAGCTCTCAGGAAGGCAAGGCAAGCAGCTGACCTGCCGACTGATCTCTCAGAGCCCTTGGGTCACTTGAACTGAAAATTTTATGCTAACGAAACAAATATATCTACCTGAATAGATGAATGTTAGGTCCTGGAGACAGAGTAATAAAACAACTGGTCTTTGAAAACTCTGTTTCTGCAAGTACTCACCCGGACAGAAGGTGGAGCCTCTGGTTCAGGGGAAATCGACAATGTGGAAATGCTCTGGGGAAAAATAAAATCATATAGAGTTAACAGTTGATAAGGGGCTTTACGTTCAAACAGCTAAGCTGGGTTCCATCTGCAGGAGCACCTAGGGTCCCCACACCAGTACTGCCAGGAACCATGCCTGCACTGAGATCCAAGTTTAAGCCCTGAGCACTTGCCAGCTGTGGCCCATAAATAAAAGTGCAACAGTTGAGGTTATTGTCTTGCACGTGGCTAACTCAGGTTTGATTGCCGGCATCCTATATGTTTTCCTGAGCACCACTAGGAGTGATCCCTGAGTGCAGAGATAGGAATAGCCGCTGAACATGGGCAAGTAGTCTCTCCACGCAAAAAAAAACAAAAAAACCAAAAAAAACCCCTAAAAATTATTTAAAATAAATCCATAAAGGTGTTGGGGCCAGTGGTGACTCTAGACTATGGTAGGGCTTGGGGCACATCCTAGAAGTGATCAGCCTACTTCCTGTTAAGTTTACACACTTGGTTGCACCAACCCATCTGGTCCAACACAGCCCAGATGCTACACCTGCTTCTGGCAGGGTCTCTTACAGCTCCGCATCTCCTAGTATCCCAAAAATCTACTGCAGGGGCACAAAACCGGGCAAAATCAAATGGTCAGGCAAATACTTCTGAGTCCCAAGCCACTGCAGATGTTAGTACAATGACAGAGCATCTGCCTTGCATGAGGCTGACCAGGACTGAGCCTTTGCATTCCCATGGGACCTGAGTACCACCAGGAGGGATCCCCTGGGGCAGAGCCTGGAGTGACTCTGAACACTGCTGGATATTGATGATCAAAAAATAATCAAACAAAACATTGATTTTTTTATTAAAAAAAAAACAATCCCGTCCCCACACTTTCCAGAGAAACTGACCCATTAGCCCCTACTCCTTAATTGCCCTGATGAATGAAATTGGGCCTGCAAAGGGCTGGCCTGGAACATTCCTGGGGCGACCCCCAGCCCCAGCCAGTGACCCCCCTTGGGCTCCGAGTGTCCCTGAGTGAACAAACGGAGAGGTGGCCCGCAGGGAATCTGGGGAAACTGAGGATCCCTTTTACTCTCACTTTTCCTTTGGTTGGGGGCCAGAGCGACAGGGAAGCCGGGAGGGCCGGGCCTTGCACACGACCCCCAAGGCCCCCCAGCCCCCAGGAGGGACCCCTGAGCGCAGAGCCGGGAGTCAGCCCCGAGCACTGCCTCCCCGGGACCAACAGCTTTCGAACTAAGATCTCTCCAGGGAAAACCAGTCTCGTTCCCCAAAAGTCAATGAACGAAAGAGACAAACCTCTAGGCAGGGGCTTGGGGCATCCAGGGGAGGGGTGGGGCCGACCTCCCCCCCTCCCCCGCCCTGCACTGAGCGACCCCGCTGCTCACAAGGTGGAAATCGCGGAGCCTGAAGGCGCCCAGAGCGCCCACTTGGCAGCTCGCAGGGAAACCAGCCCGGGATCTCAAAGGCCCCAGGCGCCCCTCCCCTCCCCCCCCACGCGCTCCGACAATGGCGGCCAAAGGAAGATTCCAAAGCCGCCATTAGCTTTACCTCCAGTACTCACCCCAAAAGCCTAGGATACCTGATCAGTGAGAGAGGAGAGATGTGGGAGGCTTTGCAACTTGGTGTGAGAGAGCAGAAATTCCTGATGTACAAAAACACCAACAGTGAAATCAGACCGACAGTAAGCGACAGGGTGCTTGCCTTGCTGACAGCAGACAATCCTCTGCATCCCGATGGCCCAAGAAACACTCCAGGAATAATACCTGTGCTGGGAGCCAGAGTAAACCCTGAGTGTTTCTGCCCCCACTCCCCATACAAAAAATAGCCCCCCAAAGAAACTGTCATTGGCAAATCCCAGTCACCTACGGATGGATCTACTGCTCAGGATGGCCCATCCGACCAGGGCAGCCCAATGAGAAAGCCGGACAGGAACAGGGTCTCTTGCCATTGGGGGAGCTGCGGGTCTACCCCTCAAAGTGAATCTGGAGACTCTACAGCAGCGAGACTGGTGTCAAGGTTCCAACAGTGGTCAGCTGGGATGGTGGGGTCAGTCAAGGCCCCACACTGGGCAGATCCCGCACCCCCCAAGGCCCGCATTACCCGCGCACAGCCCTGTGCCCACCCGCCACTCCTCCATAGCAGGTCTGGGGGCTATCGTGGCCCCAGGAGCCACCCAGGATTACACACTCACATCCTTGACCCCTGCACCCTGGAACAGGCCCCACTGCACCTCCCAAAAACTCTGCCGCACCTCAGAAACCATGCGGTTTAACACAAAACAAGTGACAAACAAGCGCAAAAGCGCCCCTCCCCCCAGCTGGCAGGAACCCACAGCTTAGTGTGAGAAGGGGATGCGCCGGCCGCTCAAGGGAGTCTGGCCCCATCCTGCCACAAAACCGGCCTTCAGAGTCCCGCCTCTTCGCAAGGGCCCTACTCTGTCATTACCCACACCCAGCTTCCAGGAATAAATCACCAGGAAGGCCCCACTGTTGTTGCCTACTGATCAAGTAAAAGAATGCTTGATTTTTCATTCCCCCTTTGTCCTACTCAAAGCTGGGCAACTTCCCAGTACAGGAGGTTTCAGTTTGGGGAAAAATGCACCCTCGTAAATGATTTGTAAATGATGTACGAGGAACAGCACAGTCTCTATGGATATGTCAAAACTGTAACAAAGCAGGCCGCTCCGACCGGTAGCGTTAGGTCGAAAGGGTCACCAGGTAGCTGACCAACGGTGCATGGCTCTGCCCACTGTGACTGCCCAAAGGTGCATGGCTCTATTCATCGTCCCATCCACTTTCCCACGTCCCATCCCCTTTCCTTTCTTTCGGGTGGGTTGTGGAAACATACTTAAGTCTGTACCTGTGCTCTGAATAAACGCACGCGCGCATTCATGCCATCTCCTGAATGACGGAACCCTGTGTGACTCTAGTGCTGATTTCACCCTGACGGCCCTCCCCTGGCTTGGCTCTGCAACGCCGGATGCGGCACACTGTGATATCACTTCCGTTTCAGCAAGCCGCCTTAAAGAGCCAGACTCCAGATATGCAGCAAACCATGCCGCCCACCCAGATGAATCTGTGGCTCAAGGGGGATGGGCTCGAATAAAAGGGTAGAGAGGCAGCTGCTGAGTGGCCGGTCACACAGTGGGTGCTAGCGGATAGTAAGGAGCAAACAATGAACAATGTACTCACACACAGTCCATCAGGAAAAACGCAAAGGGATTTCATTTAAAGTAAAACAGGCAGATAGGGAGCAGGTGGGGCACGGTACAATGAGTTTCTCTGGGAAGTCATCAATCAAGATGGGGTCAAAGCAGTGACTTCCAAGCCAGCCCAGGAGATGCAGAGAGGAACAGGCCTAGCCGCAGCCTAGAGAGTTGAAGAGACCCTGGAACAGGATCACAGGCCGTTAAGAATATCAGAGAGCACTTTCAGGTAACTGCTCTACCCCTTGATAACATAGGAGTAGAGGACTCTCACCTACAAGGAAAACCTAGGAGACAGTTTCAGAACAAAATTTTAAAAACAGACAGATAGTACAGTGTGCTGGAACCTCCTGTGAACTTGATCGACCTGAGTTCCATCCCTGGCATCCCAAATGAGGCCCGAGCACCACCAGGAGTGACTCTTAAGAACAGCCAGGTGTGCCCCAAACAAAAGAGGTGACCACCCTGTATTAGTAGCAATCACAGTTGAGTCGAATTGCCTATTGAGATGGCGGTGGACGTTGGAGATTCTCTCATATTCCCACCATTTGTAAAACATTTGATTCGGGACCTCTAGATCATCTCAAAGGCAAATGTCTTTCTATGCACAGTAAATTCCCTGTAACGTGTCTCTATCCACACAATTAAAGAATCTTGCCAAGGCCAGTTTGGTAACTTGATGCTTCCAGAAATTTTTTTCCTTAATGCTTTTATAAATCGAATGGAAACCTGAATATAGAGTGCAGAGATGCTGCAGCAGGTAAGCTGCTTCCTTGCACACAGCTCACTTGACACCAACCCCAGGACCTCATAAGTTTCCCTGAGTCCCCCTCAATCATGGTCTGTTGACCTCCGAGGCAGGATGACAGCCTGAGCACAGCTCAGGGAGTCTCCCAAGAACGTAACAGGAGAGCCTGAAGAATGAAGGTTTTCCAGTTTTTCTAATTTCAAAGGATTTGCTGCAACAACATGGTTAATCTGTCATTAACCCCAGAAATCCAAACCAAGACCTGTGAACCAAGCCAGTGTTGGAGCAAAGAATGAGACACTGGTGAGCCTTGACAGCCTGAAGTGAGGGGAGTTTTCGTACCTGTTTATTTAGTTCTCATTTAATCACCTGCTTCATGGCTTCTATCACCAAGACCCATTATTTACAAAATAAAAGACACACAAAGGCCAATTGCTGGAACAGTGATATAGCTACACCCGAGTAATAACAAGGAAGTACCTTTCTGTTATGTGCTGACATAATGGGAAGGGTGACCAACACTACCAGGATTATTTACTTCTTGCCTCCATGTTGGGGCACCCTCACCTCCTTATACAAACAAACCAGGTATTACAGAATGGGTTTGGTATTAGGGCATCAATTACTTGGGGTTTGGTATTAGGGTATCACTCATCCCATATGAACTTAACATTGTCTCCTAGGGCTTGAGTGGAACACAAAGACCTTCCCACATTCTTGACATTCATAAGATATCACAGTGGTATGCATTTTCATGACTAGTAAGGCAGGAAGATTCAAGAAAGGCCTTTCCTTGTTCCTTACACAAATAAAGCTTATCCCCAGTGTGAATTCTCAGATGCACAGCAAAGCCTGAGGACAGATTGAAGCCCTTCACTCATGTCTGACACTGATGAGGTTTCTCTCCACTCTGAATTTTCATATGTTCAGTAAGTTATGAGGACAGACTGAAAGTCTTCCCACATGTCTGACATGGATGAAGATTCTCTCCACAGTCAATTTTCCTGTGGTGAGAATCCTATAGAGACTGAGAAAAGGCCTTCCCATTCCTTAAAATCAAAAGGTTTCTCTCCAGTATGCATTTTCATATGCCTAGTGAAGGCTGAGGAATGAATGAAGGCCTTCGCCCATTATATAGCTTCTCTCCAGTACAAAATCTCATACGAGTAGTAAGGCCTAAGGGAAGAGTGAAGGCCTTCCCACATGGCAGACATTGATGAACTTTCTCTCTACTATTTAGTAAGGTCCCCAGATTGAGAGAAGACATCCCCACATTCCATACAAAAATAAGGTTTCTCTGGGGCTGGAGCAATAGCACAGCGAGTAGGACGGTTGCCTTGCACGCAGCCAACTCGGGTTCGAGTCCCAGCATCCCATATGGTCCCCTGAGCACCGCCAGGGATAATTCCTGAATGCAGAGCTAGGAGTCATCCCTGTGTATCGCCGGGTGTGACCCAAAAAGCCAAAAAATAAGGTTTCTTTCCAGTACGTATTTTCCTATGACTACAAGGACTTGAGGAAAGAGCAAACACCTTCCCACATTCCTGGTATGCAAAAGATTTCTCTTCACTATAGAATATCCTATCCTGGCAAAGACTGGTGGTGTGAGTGAAGCCCCTTCCACACTCCTGACACAGACAAAGCTTCTCTCCAAAATAAGTTTTACTATACACAGTAAGGCTGAGAATAGAGGATTCTCACATTTACATGACTTTATTTCAGGAAGAGTTTCCCTGTGATTCAAAACGTTTGAGCAACTAACAAAGGATTCATCCCAGAACGTCCTGACACCACAGGAATGAATGTCCAGATTAGTTAGAAGGAAAGGACACAGGTCAACACCCTTCACCCTAATAAAACCCTCGAAAATATGGAAAAGGAATCAACAAAATATCCATTTTCCATATCCCCAGATTCGTGTCTATCAATAGATACAATGCTCAGGTTTAAGAGACAATATATATAGAGTCATGTTGAAGACTTCCAAGGATCATTAAAAGAAAACTCACACAGTGAAATAGTGCAGCGTTTGACAGGGTGAGGCCCAAAGCAATGAAATTCTTGGACCCGGAGTGATAATACAGCAGGGAGAGTGATCGCCTTGCACATGACTGATGCGGGTTCAATCCTAGGTATTCCATATGGTCCCCTGAGAACCACAAGACATAATTCCTAAGGACAGAGCTAGGAACAATCACTGAGCATAGCCAGGAATAACTCAAAATAGCCAAAAAGAAAAATAGAAAATGAACCTGTGACCACAGTGACAGTAGCGGGGCAGGCACATGCCTGATACACAAATATGAATTTCTTCCCTGTATTCTATGTGGCTCTGGAGCACTCTAGGGAGAAATTCCTCAATACTCAGGAATAGTCTGAGTATTACTAGGTGTAGTCCCCAAATCAAATAGAAATAAAAGAACAAAATAATGAATGAAGTTGAAGTGCTGGTGCAGTAGTATAGTGGTAAACACCAGACTCGTCAGGTGCTGACGGGGTTAATCCACAGCACCCTCATGGGCCCCGAAACACTGCCAGGAGTGATACTTCAGGACAGAGCCAGGAGAAATGTGGCTGCGATCCCAGAATCAAAACCCAAAGCAAAAAACAATACGAACACACTCTCATGAAGGGTACTATAGTAATTCAGCAACAGAAGGAAACTGCTGAGAGAAATCTGAGCAACCATATGGGGTGTGGAGGGCGTAGGAAGCTTGCATTTCATTTGTCCAACTTGAGTCTATCTTCTAACTCAAAAAGTGTTTCCTGAGTACAGAGCCAGGAGAACAAATCTTGTGTATCTCCGGGGTGGCCCAATAACAAAAATAACAAAAACAGGAAGAAAAAGAAAGAGGACCAAGAGAAACAGCAGTCCCCACTGTTGTCAAACACTGTGGCCATTAGAATACGGTCCCTTCTGAACTCGCAGGTGCCTCTGTGGATCTTCCCCGGCAAGTCAGCCCCACATGGCCCTCAGCAACAGCCCGCAGGTGCTGGCAGGTCTCCAGCATCATGTTCCTGTAGGGCTTCGTCTGAGAGGCGGCCCTTCAGGCACATCCACTCTTGGACGTGGAGCTTATGACCATGTCAGGGAAAGACCTGAGTCAGGTACACAGGTGGACAGTACTAAGGCCCCGTTGCCACCTTGCTCTAAGTAGTGAGGACAGGACCAACCAGGGCATGTAGGGGCTTAGGGCCAAGAGCCTCAGGTGAAAACATGTTACATGTATAGCTCGAGTGGATGGGTCCAGAGGTCACTCTAAGCTATTTTGATCAAGTAAAATAGGAGGATGCTATACTAGAAGGTTCCTGAGAGTGTGAGTCTTGCACACAAACACCCCAAAGTCAGTCCCAGCACTACTGTTCCAGTGAGCACTGCAGAGAGGAATACCTGAGCACAGACTCAGCAGGACCCAAAAAGTAATGCTGGGTGAGGCCAAAAATAATAAACACACATGCCCTGCACGCCACAGCCTGTGATCACTAGGGAGGAGAACAGGTCACTCAACGTCCAGTGAGTGACTCAAAGCTGTGCAAGGGATTGTGAACAGCTGTGCACAGGAGTCTGAACTAAGGTTTTTGGGATGCCCTAAATCCCTCTCAAAGCAGGTAGTGTCTCAATCTGGAAGACCTCTGCTGGACCCAGAGATCCTTGGCCCTGGCTCCCTGGGACTGGCGCATGCCCAAAACTGCACACAGCAGCGAGAGAACATGAGACTGTGTGAATGAGCAGGTGAGTCTCTCCAGAATGGGAAGGACAAAAAAAGGGGAAATGCTTGTCTTAGGTCATGAATCACTGTAGCTACAGGGTGCATATGGGGCCAGCACATCCCAGAGGCCCCTAAAGCTGGTGAAGGTTTATCTGGAGCACTGACCCAAGAGGAAGTCATGAGCACTTCCCTTGTGGGACAAAAACAAATATGAAAAGAAACACAGCAGCAGGACGGAGTAAAGGACAGCAGGCCTGAGGACAGTGAGTAGAGGAGGCAATCGCCACCATACCATCTGGTCTAACAAGCCATGCCAGGTGCAATATCGAATATAGAACCAGAGGTGACCCTTGAGAATCACTGGGTGTGACCCTCTCATCACCTCACTTCATGAAACAAAACAAACCTGAACAAATCAGTCTCTTATTCCGGCACATCAAAGGGTTCCCAAGACTTGGCAGGAGGGATCCTTGAGCACTGAGCTGAAAGTACTCCTTCAGCATCCCTGGGTGTGGCCCCCAAATCAAAATTCAACAAAAAAATTCAGTGTCAAAAATGTTGTCAAACAGGAGAGCATTGGGCACTCCAACCAGTAGTGACATGCAGGGCTCCTTCCAGAACCAAATCAGGGATGGATGGCCCTGAAGTCTGTGTCCTCCTGTCAGTACTTTCTGTCATCTTGTCACTCTCCTTCTAATCCCTAGAACATGGAACAGGGAATGTGGAATATGGCATTGGGGGAGAGGGGGCATCTAGCGTTTTGTTCCAACCAGTGTTGCTTTTTGTGGTCCGATTGGGTTTCTGCACAGGTGTTACCCTCTGCAGTGCTCATTGAATTTATCCCTGGAATGGCTAAATGCAAGTCCCGAACCTGTCTCGAACCTGTTCAGAGTCTTCTAGCATAGTGCTGTTGTAGCAGATCTGGCTTCGTGGAGATTCCAGGGATCATTAACCCAAAATGTGGGTGGAAGCTAGTCCCCCCCAACAGGATTGGGGAGAGGGAGAGTCTCTAACCAAGTCTAGGCCGCTGGGTGACGCATCCTCACACCCCATAGTATGAGGTAGCATGGCCTCGCTCCTGTTCCTTGTGTTTGTTGGTTCAGGACACAGTGACCTTCCTTGAGGTGGCTGTGAGCTTCACCCAAGAGGAATGGATGGAGGTCATAATGTTAAGTTTGCGCAGTGTACAGGCGAGCCCCAACCTGCTGGAGTATCTCTCCAGTCCCTGGCTTTATTTCTTATGAGTTCAACTTAATTTTTTTGCTTTGATTGTTTCATTTTGTAGCCCAGCTAGCTTGTCATGGTCATGGTGACTCTAGGATCTGTACGCAGGAATCATTCCTGGTTCAATTTCTGGCTTACAATATGGTCCTCAGGCACAGCCAGGAGTATTCCCTCAGCCCAAACCTAGGAAAAATCCCTGTACATTAGTGTGTGTGACCCAAAGGTAAAGGTATAGGCCCTCCCGTTGATCATCGATTTGCTCGATTGGGCCCAGTAACGTCTCCATTGGAGACTTTGTTGTTACTGTGTCTGGCATATTGAATACATCACAGGGAGCTTGCCAGGCTCTGCCATGCGGGCGAGATACTCCCGGTAGCTTGCCGGGCTCTCCGAGAGGCGCGGAGGAATCGAACTCGGGTCGGCCATGTTGGCTGCATGCAAGGCAAACGCCCTACCGCTGTGCTATCGCTCCAGCCCTACCAAAACAAACCAAAATAAATTTACTTTTCTTTGTGCACTTAACTTGAGTGTTTTGCTTCTTCTCTTGGTATTGATTCAAGGACACACTTGTAATTTTCATTATCTTTTATTTGTAATTTTTAAATTTCGGGCTGGAGTGATAGCATAGAGGTTCAGGCATTTGCCTTGCATGCAGCCGACCTGGGTTCAATTCCTCTGCCCCTATCGGAAAGCCCAGCAAGCCACCAAATGTGTACCACCCGCACATAACCCCCTGGCAAGCTACCCGTGATGTATTCGGTATGTCAAAAACAGTAACAAGAAGTCTTAGAATGGAGATGTTACTAGTGCCAGCTCGAAAAAATCCATGAACAATGGGAGGACAGTGCTACAGTGCTTTTAAATTGCATTCATTCAGTTTTTTTGGCTGTTGGGTCGCACTCAGTGGTGTTCAGGGGTTACTCCTGACTCTGCCCTTAGGAATTACTTCTGGCAGTGCTCGAGGATCATATTGAATGCTGGAATTCGGACCCCGGTGGTTTGTCTGCAAGGCAAATGCCGTGCCCACTATGCTGTCATTCAAGTCTCTAAGATCATTTATTTCTTAGAGTTTTACCCCTCAGCCACTGTTTTGGTCAGTGCTTGGGTCACTGCAAGTGATCTTGGGAGGCCAGGTGGTGCCCAGCATCAAGTCAGAGGTTCTGCATGCTACGCCTGTTCCCCAATCCTGTGCATTGTCGCCCAGCCTGTATTGGATTCTATAAAGGTTTTTTAAAATTATTTTTGGGCCACACCAGCAGTACTGAGGGTTTCTTCCTGGGTTCTGCACTCAGGGATCCTGCCTGGCTGATGGGGGACAGTATGGGGTCGTGGGGGATAAAAACTGGATTAACCATGGGCAGGACGATAGCCCCACCCTCTGTACTACCTGCAACCCTCCATATTCCCTTTTGTTTTTACCTCAGTGTAAACTTGTGGGGCTTGGCATCCTTGTCCTTGGTTGAGTGCTTGGGTTTATTCCAAACTCTGCACTCAGAGTGAACTCAGGATCTCGAGTTGCTGGTATCCTCAACACGGAGTCCAGCAGTCATTGATCACATGGATACAGGACAAAGTAGGGTCTCTTGTGGAAAGCTGACTGTGAAGGCCAATTTTGTCAAGACATGAGGCCTCCCACGTGCGCCCCACACCTCCCCATCTCAGTACTGTGAACGGCAGGGCTGCGCCAGCTTGGGGGTCACTTTTCTGCTTGTTGCTCCCCAGTATCCAGGCAGATCCTGAAAAGCAGCGGAGACATTAGTAGCACGCAGAACTTTGTGGAGTATGGTGGGTGTTGTTCTGGGTTGCAGGGTTGGGGGGGGTCCATGTGATCCTGGAGGGGGGCTCTGCAGCCACGATAACATCCAGGTCCGAAATGGACCCCAGCGAATGGGAGCAGAGCTGATCGAGGGGGCTGCGGGCCTTGGGGTGAGGGACCTATATCGAAGCACTTAGAGCCTTTGCTATCCATGTTGCAACCCAGATTCCATCCTGTGAGCACCACCAGGACTGATTCCTGAGTGAAGTGCCAGGAACGACTGCCTAGCAATAAGTTGTGTGGCCTCCAACTAAATAAAATAGAAGACAAGTTTATTTCGAGAGGCAGAGTGGCAGCTCCCCAAAGACAAGGAACCTTGTTGCTTTCAGTCCTGTAGTTATCAGTTACCATGATGTCCGGAGACATCCTGAGAGTGTGGTCTTCACAGGTGGTTTGGGTTTACAAAAGAAAATTTACTTTCTGGGCTAGGTTTTGAGGTTTTTTATGAGAGGGGAGGGGGCGAATAGGCCGTCCATTCATGTAGATAATCAGGGCTTACTCATGGCTCTGGCTCAGGTGTTATTCCTGGTGGTGCTCTGGGCTCCATTCTGGATACCAAGGGTTGATCCGTGGAAGCAAGGCAACACCCTACCCCTTTCCTGTCTGTCAGATTCCAGTGTTGGTGTTTTTGTACATCAGGAAATTCTGCTCTCACATCAAGTTGCAAAGACCCACAGACTTCTCATCTCTCCCTGATTAGGTATCCCATGATTTTACTGTGCTTACTGTTTGTAAAGATTTTTTTGAAGTATTTAAGGCCTTGTGTTTGTGGGTTCTGCTGAGGATGGGCGGCTTGGAGTTCCAGACCCTCCCAATACAGGATTTGGCCTGGACATCACAAGGGTAGAAGCTGCAACCTCTGATGGTCAGGGCCCCACCCCTAAACTGTGAGATTTAGTTATCACCTGTCCTTTCATTGGTTGTCATGATGGGTGTGGCCACGTGGCAGGTTGGTGGGGTTTCAAAATGAAACTCTTTTTCTATCATCATATTGTTTATTTCTGTACCATATTGAAAATGCTCGGGGCTTCTTCCTGGTTCCATGTTCAGGAATTTCTGTGGGCCAACTAAGTGGGTCCTAAGGGACGCCAAGAATTTACCCGCATTGACTGTGTGCAATCAGTTTCCAAACTGCTTAACTGTCTCTTGCTCTAACTTTCCTTTCTTTTTTCCTTTTTCCAGTCAATAATATCTCCTTCAGGGACCGTAGTGATAGTACAGAGATAAGGCATTTTTCTTGCACATGGCCAACCCAGGTTTGATCACTGGCATTTCAGATGGTCCTCTGAGCAACTGCAGGAGTAATTTCTGAGTGCAGAGCCAGGAGGAAACCCTGAGCATCGCTAGGTGTGACCTAAAAAGGAAAAAAAAAGAATATGTAGGAATATGTGCTTCTAAAAGTCAAGGAGCAAAGCACCCCCCTCGTTTCATCTCTCACTTAGCAGGTTAGCCCTGCCGTGGTTTTGAGTTGTGGTAGTAAAGTAAGATATTTGAAGGAATATACTTGATTATTAAGGGTGAATAAGGGTGAATTGTACCTTTCCCTAGGGCTCACTCATGGTGTGCTGGAAATAGTTTATTTAGAAAGGTCCAGAGTACAGCAAGTGGGTGCTTTCCCTGCAACGCTGCCAACCAAGGTTCTATGTATGTCTGGTATTGCACAGGTCCCCAAGCCCCACCAGGAAGAATCTCTCATTTCATAGATTGCAATAATCCCTGAGCACTGTTGGTTGTTGCCCTAAAACCAAACACATATATTAAAAAAAAACACACACAAACACACCGGATGTGAGAGCAGTCAAAAAAAAGAATAAATATTAAGGATAAATCATGGACTTCTACAGCATAAAGTAAGTCCAAAAAATGCGATTTAAGGACCTACTGTTCAATCCTTTAAGTCATTCACTGTATAATTTGTCTTTGAACATGAATTTATTTTTGTTTCCTTCCTTAGTTGCCTTTTGTTGTTGCAGTATTTGGGGGCCACACCCTACAATGTGCATGCTGATTCCTGGCTCAGAGCTCAGGGATCATTTCTGCCAAGGGTCAGGAGCTCATGTGGGGTGCTCAGGTATCAAATCTGGGTCAGCTAAGTGCAAGGCAAGCATCTTTTCTACTATATCACCACCTGGGCCCAAAGATCACAATCACTATCACAATCATCCTGTTGTTCGTGGATTGCCTCGAGCAGGCACCAGTAACTTCTCCTTCACCCTGGCCCTGAGATTTAAAAAAGTGCCATATTCAAGGCTCTTTCAGGATTAGGAAAATGAGACCCATCCTTGTTACTGGTATTTGGAATATTGGGTACTCCAGGGGGAGTTTTCCAGACTCTGCCATGTGGGCAGTTTACATTCGGTAGCCTGTCAGGTTGTCCAAAGTGAGAATGAGACAATAAGATGTCGCGCGGCTGCAGATGCTGCCACGCACTTCCAGGAGCTGGGTTTTATTGTCTCTGGGTCTTGGCCATTAATGGGATTACATGGTGTGTGTGTGTGGGGGAATTAGTGGGATTGACCCCTGCCTAGTGGAAGATGGAGGAACTGGGTGGAGGATGCTCAGCCCTAATCCAAGCAGGCTTGGAGATCTCAGCCTCGGGATCTGCATACCTGGGCCTGTAGGCATAATGTTTATCTTTAAAAAGTGGAATCACTCCAGATAGTACAACTTTGAGACACAGTTCACATCCTGGTTTATAGAAAATATCCTGAATATTAGGACAATTTTCCTATACAGAAAACTTTTTGCACTGTTTTCAAGTATATCACTGCAAAACAGGAATGAGTGCTGGATGCAGACTCATGCAGATGTGTCTGTGGACTATAGGACATTCCAGGGAGAAACCTGAGGTGATCTGGCTGGAAGAAGGAGCCCTGAGGCCAGCAAAGAGAGGTATATGTGAAGGTGCATTGTGTAAGTTCACAGAATAAATAATTGAGCTGGAGTGGACGCATGAAGGGGGGAACAGGGCCGCCAAGCTGGTTGGGGATCAATTGCCGTTTATTCCATTCTCCTCACAGGACTGTTCCAGTCTCACTAAACTCCCCATTCCAGTCTCGCCCTTCCCCTTATTCCTGTCTCCTCCTGCCCCCCCCCATGATAGTCTCTGCACACTCCTTCTTACAGCCTTGGTCTACGGCCCACCCTGAAAGCATTCCTGGTAGCAACTACATTGAGTTGTGATAGCACAATCAACATAGGAAAGCCCTTCCTTCCCAGGGAAGCTCTTCTAAGAAAAAACAAAGACCTCCTAGAGCTAGGATATCTGCTCAAGAGAGAATACCACCTAGGGGTATGTTTCTTACTTCCTCAGTCCAACAACTATCTAAGATTTAGTTAAATAATCTTTCTCATCTATTTTTTTTCTTTTTTTATTAGTGAAAAACCATGAGGTACAGTTATAGGCTTACAAATTTTGTGCTTGGGTTTCAGTTACACAATGATCAAGTGCCCATCCCTCCACCAGTGCCCGTCATCCATCCCCATGGGTCCCAGGATTCCCCCCACCCCCCCCCCCGTCCCATCCTGCCTCTGTGGCACTGTATTCCCCCTTGTTCTCTCTCTCTTCTTTTGGGTACTGTGTTTTGCAAGAGAGGCTTTGAGTGGCAATCATGTTTGGTCTATCGACTACTTTTAGCATGCTTCTCCCACCCTGGGAGGACCCTCACAACACCCTTCATTTGGTACTCTCTTCTCTATCTGAGCTTCCCTTTCACCTAGAGCCTGTGGCTGGCCTTCCATTCATGGAGCAAAATTCCTGGTACTAATCTCAGCCATTCCTGGGTGTTACTCTCCCTTTTTGTTGCTTTATGTTCCCCAGATGAATGCAATCTTTCTGTGTCTATCCCGCTCTTTCTGACTCATTTCGCTTAACATGATATTTTCCATGTAGTACCACTTGTATGTAAATTTCATAACTTCATCTTTTCTAACAGCTACATAGTACTCCATTGTGTAAATGTACCAAAGTTTCTTTAACCAGTCATCTGTTCTTGGGCACTCAGGTTTTTTCCAGATTCTGGCTATTGTAAAGAGTGCTGCAATGAACAAGCAATTGCAGATGTCACTTCGACTATACCTTTTTGCCTTTCTGGGTTATATTCCCAGGAGTGCTATAGCTGGGTCAAATGGAAGATCAAATTCTAATTTTTTGAGAGTCGTTCATACTGTTTTCCAAAAGGGTTGGACCAGCCGGCATTCCCACCAGCAGTGAAGGAGGGTCCCTTTCTCGCCACATCCGCGCCAGCACCGGTTGCTTTTGTTCTTGTGGATGTGGGCCAGTCTCTGTGGTGTGAAATGATATCTCATTGTGGTTTTGATCTGCATCTCTCTGATGATTAGTGATGTAGAGCATTTTCTCATGTGCCTTTTTGCCATTCGAATTTCTTCTTTGCGAAAGTTTCTGTTCATTTTCTCACCCCATTTTTTGATGGGGTTAGGTGATTTCTTCTTGTGGATCTGCAGACCAATGGAACAGAGTTGAATATACTGACATTTCCTCCCAAACATATAGTCATCTAATTTTTGATAAGGGGGCAAGAAAAGTGAAATGGAGCAGGGAAAGCCTCTTCAACAAACTGTGCTGGCAAAATTGGACGGCTACATGCAAAAAAGTGGGCTCAGATCTCTGCCTAACACCATGCACAAAAGTAAGATCAAAATGGATTTATGACCTCAACATCAGACCAGAATCCATAATGTTTATTGAAGACAAAGTCGGCAAAACTCTCCATGATATTGAAGCTAATGGTATCTTCAAAGATGTCACGCCACTGGCCGAGCAAGTGAAAACAGAGATAGACAAATGGGACTATCTTAACTAAGAAGCTTCTGCACCTCAAAAGAAACATTGACCAAAATACAAAGACAGCCTACAGAATGGGAAAGGATATTCACCAAGTACACGTCCGACAAGGGGTTGATATCAAGGATATACAAGGTACTGGTTAAACTCCACAAGAAGATTTCTCATCTATTTTTATGGACACAGATGTACATTAAGTTTATAGGGTGGCTCTCCTTGGGACTGCTGGCTCTCGATGCCAGACTCAGGTCAGATTCATCTTTGCTAACCCTAATAAGATCCTAATCCAGCTGTTCCACATTGGATTATGACAGAATTTGTCTATGACCCTTCTCTTCACTTACAAGTATTATGATGCTTGTCTTGTCCTGTTTCAATACCAGAGTAGCTCACAGCTTGCCTTTTCCTTGTCACTTACCCATTCCTCTGTGTGTGTCGGGGGGTAGGGGGGTGTGTATGTAGGTGTTTGGGTGTGTGTGATGTTCAGGGCATTCTGGAGTGAAACCTCCAGTGATCTCCTGTGTGGAAGGAGGAGCTCTGAGACCAGGAAGGAGAGACGAATGACGTGCCTACAGAGGAGTGTCTGGGGTCCCTCCCTATAATGGGCCATGGACAGTGTGTGGATGCCCTGAGCTTATGTGAACTGTGCTATTGACTCCGGGTACCTGAGGCTCTGGAACTAGGTGACTGTGCCGTGTTCATGCTACCCTTCCTTCACCCAAAGTGTCTGTCATGAAAACTGTGCTTTGCTTCCCTCGCTTTCCTTCATTTCTTTCATCTGCCATGTGTTCATGAGATTCGGAACACTACACCATTCGGGAGAGAAACCTTCTGTATGTCAGAAATGTGGGAAGGCCTTTAGCACATCCTCAGTACTTCCTATTCATAGGAGAATACACACTTGAGAGAAATGATCTGGTGTGGTTTGGTGCTCATTAGCTCACGTGTACCTCTGTTCTTAGAGTTGGTAATTAAATGAGATGTATTTACTGAAGTACGTTTTATGTAATTTATTCCATACTTGGCAGCTCTTAGAGTTAGTCTTGGCATTGCTCTGGATGCCAGAAGTGGAACTCAGGGAAAGCATGTTCAACACAAGCACTAAGCCACAGTACTAACCTCTGGCCCATCCTCTTGTTTGAAATCATGTTTCTAAAGCTGCATCCTAGTGTTTCCTTGCAGGTGAGAGTTCTCTACTTGCGTGTTTAAAAGGGGTACAATGTTGACTGTACAGTGCTCTCTGATGTTCTTAGCAGCCTTTGGTTCTGTCCAGCTTCTCTCCAGCTCTCTAGGTTGCTGCTAGGCCAGTTCCTCTGCATCTTCAGGGCTGGTTTCAAAGTCACTGCTTTCATCATCACCTTGATTGATGACTTCCCAGAGAAAGACATTTGCCTGTTTTACCATAATCAACCTGATTCTGTTTTTATGATAAAAGTGAGTGTGAAAACTCCTAGAAACAATAGACTCGTATAGTAAAGTTGCAGGTTATAAAATCTATACCCAAAAGTCCATGGCTTTCCTATACGCAAACAGTGAGAGAGAAGAAAGCAACATGAAAAAAACAATCCCGTTCACAATTGTGCCCCAGAAAATCAAGTACCTAGGAATCAGCTTAACTAAGGAAGTAAAGGACCTGTACAAAGAAAACTACAAAACGCTACTTCAGGAAATAAAAGAGGACATGAGGAAATGGAAAGATATCCCCTGCTCATGGGTTGGGAGACTTAACATTGTCAAAATGGCAATACTACCGAAAGCATTGTATAAATTCAATGCAATCCCTATAAGGATACCCATGACATTCGTCAAAGAAATGGAGCAAACACTCCTGAAATTTATATGGAACAATAAGCCCCCATGAATAGCTAAAGCAATTCTTGGGAAAAAGAAAATGGGAGGAATCAACCTCCCGAACTTCAAACTTTACTACAAAGCAGTAATAATTAAAACAGCATGGTACTGGAACAAAGGCAGAACTGCAGACCAATGGAACAGGGTTGAATACACTGACATCTCCCCTCAATCATATGCTCATCTAATCTTTGATAAAGGTGCAAGTAATGTGAAGTGGAGTAAGGAAAGCCTCTTTAATAAATTGTGTTGGCATCATTGGACGGCTACATGCAAAAAAATAGGCTCAGAACTCTGCCTAACACCATGTACAAAAGTAAGATCAAAAAGGATTAAAGACCTCAGCATCAGACCAGAAACCATAAGGTACATTGAAGATAAAGTTGGCAAAACCCTCCATGATATTGAAGCTAATGGTATCTTCAAAGATGCCACGCCACTGGCCGAGCAAGTGAAAACAGAGATAGATAGATGGGACTATCTTAAACTAAGAAGCTTCTGCACCTCCAAAGAAACAGTGACCAAAATACAAAGACAGTCTACAGAATGGGAAAGGATATTCACCGAATACACATCTGACAAGGGGTTGATATCCAGGATATACAAAATACTGGTTAAACTGCACAAGAAAAAAACATCCAACCCCATCCAAAAATGGGGCAATGAAATGAACAGAAACTTTCTCAAAGAAGAAATCTGAATGGCAAAAAAGCACATGAGAAAATGCTCTACATCATTAATCATCAGAGAGATGCAGATCAAAACCACAATGAGATACCATCTCACACCTCAGAGACTGGCCCACATTCAAAAGAACAAAAGCAACCAATGCTGGCGTGGATGTGGCGAGAAAGGGACACTCCTTCACTGTTGGTGGGAATGTCCACTGGTTCAGCCCTTCTGGACAACAGTATGGACGATTCTCAAAAAATTAGAAATTGAGCTCCCATTTGACCCAGCAATACCACTCCTGGGAATATATCCCAGAGAGGCAAAAATGTATAGTCGAAGAGACATCTGCACTTGTTTGTTCATTGCAGCACTCTTTACAATAGCCAGAAACTGGAAGAAACCTGAATGCCCAAGAACAGATGACTGGTTAAAGAAACTTTGGTACATCTACACAATGGAGTACTATGTAGCTGTTAGAAAAGATGAAGTCATGAAATTTACATACAAGTGGTACAATATGGAAAGTATCATGCTAAGCGAAATGAGTCAGAAAGAGAGGGATAGACATAGAAAGATTGCATTCATCTGGGGGATATAAAGTAACAAAGTATGAGATTAATACCCAAGAATAGCTGAGATCAGCACCAGGAGGATTACTCCATAACTTAGAGGCCAGCCGGGTATCCTAGAGAAAAGGGCAGTTCAGATAGAGAAGGGAGCACCAAATAAAGGATGTTTGGAGGATCCTCCCAGGAGGGGAGATGCATGTTGAAAGTAGACTATGGACTGAACATGTTTGCCACTCAATGCCTCTTTTGCAGACCACAACACCCAAACGGAGAGAGAGAATACAGGGGATTGCCTTGCCACAGAGGCGGGGGGGGATGGGGGGATGGGGGTGGGAGGGATATTATCCATGGTGGTGAAAAACGGGCACTGGTGGAGGGATGGGTATCTGATCATTGTATAATTGAAACCCAAGCACAAAATATTGTAAATCTACAACTGTAAAAAAAAATAAAAATAAAAAAATATTTTTTAAAACTTACACCTCAAGACAAAACCCGTAATTCATACTATTGTATGCAATAAAAATAATCTCTCAGATGCCACAATGAATCTCGTATTAGACACAGTGCCCAACTAAAAAATTGTGGTAGTATGAATGTACAAATCTATAAAAAAAAAAGTGAGTGTGAGAACATTGGTTCCGTGTTTAACAATTACAGGATTAAGAGAATCTGCCTTAACTTGCTGCCCTTAATTCTATGATCAACCCCTCCAGCACTTACCTCTCCTCTGCTTTATTCTCCTTGCACTGATTCACCTGGGCTGGCATAATGGTCTGTCTACACTTGGATCCTTTCACTTTAAAGCTCCTTGGTGATGGATGATGTCACAAATGGGAGTCTTCCATGTGCACATTTACTTCCTAGTGATGTTAAATGGATCAGGCCTCTTAAGGGTACACGTGTTCCTTTCCCATCGCTAGGGACTATAAATGGATATTTACTTTTCAGACAATTTTTTTTTTGCGGGGGAGCATACCTATATGTGCTAAGAGGTTGCTACAGGCTCTAGGATATACCCTCAGAAATAATTCACATAATTCCATCAAAATAATTTTCATTCATCACCTGAATCCATGTGACCGTGGTTTCATATGGGATACTGATGATTGATCTTTATCAATAATGGAAGCACTGTATAATCATTTATATTTCTTTTTTTTTCACACGCAGTGCGGCTCAGGGTTTACTTCTTGTCCTGCACTCAGGAATTACTCCTTGCAGTGATCAGGGCACAATATGGCATGCTGGGTATCGAACCCGAAATGGCTGCAGGTAAGGCTAACACCCTACCTGCTGTGCTATTTCTCCAGCCCCAGGCACCATATACTCGTAACTATCTAACTGGCCCCACATTGGTATCTTTTTTTACTGATAAAGAATTTATGGTCCCTCAAGTCAAGTTGAAAAGCATCCCTCCATTCTTCATCAACTCTCTGACTCTGACTAGGCGAGCCCCAGATGTAGAGTGGATGTTGCTTGTAATGGGGTTCTTTTTAAACCAAGATATTTGTTTTTTTGGGGGGTACGAGGAAATATTTATTCAGGGATCAATTCTGATGTGTTGGAATGAAATTTATTTAGAAAGGGCTGGGGTGGTATTGCTGTGGGGAGGGCACTTCCCATGCACAGTTTCAATTCCCAGACATTCCAGCAGTCCCCCAAGTCACTCTGTGCATGATCGCTCAGTGTGAAACTTGGAATAAGTCCTGAGCACTGCCTGTTGTGGCCCCCTAATTGAAACACCACAAGCACACACAATAATTGTGTGAGCAAAAAGCCTAAAAGTTTGTCCATCTGAGGCCCGGTGTCTGCCCCAATGGCAGACCCACTTGGGAGCTGTGGTCGCTGTGGGCAGCCTTGAAGCTCAGGGGGTGCTTAACCAAAGGAGCTCCTGGTCTAGGAGTCAGTCTCTGGCTGGGCCCATGAGGACCTTCCTGTGGGGCCCACGGTGGAATCCCGGGTCGGGTCTCAGGGATGCAGTTTCCTGCCCTGTAGATGGAGGCAGCACTTGTCCTAAGAGACAGCCCAAATTCCAGTCTTCTTTGCATTCCTGGGAGAGGAAGGAGCATCTGGTAGTGTCTCCTGGGGGGGGGGGGGCGGTGACTTGGTGCCCAAGGAAGCCTGCCATCACGACATTTACAGGTCCAAGATAGGTATTTTCCAGGTCAGGGCTAGAGGTTTGTGCTTTCTCGGCTCACAGCTCTGACTTCTCAAGGTCTTTGTTTGGAGAATAATGCTGGTCCATGAAATAATGGGCAGGACAAGGTGGTCCTGAGGCTTGGTCCTGTACATTGTTGGAAAAAAATCTTTGTGAATTTTAGTCCTTTAATAAAACTTTGGAGATTCTAGCAGGGGAGCGCAGCTACTCGTATACCTTCGACCAAAGACCGGTCTGTCTGTATTCGGGGAAGGCTATCCTTGTTGAGCACAGCTTTAGGAGGGATGCACATGGAGTGGTGAGGGAGGAAGGGGACACCTGCCTAGCTAGCAAGATCAGCCGAATCAACCTTGGTGATCAATGGAGTAACAGATGTCGCAGCCAGAGTGATAGCACATCATTGGTAGGGCATTTGCCTTGCATGCAGTCAAGTACGAATGATCAGGTACGACATCATTGGTCTGACCGAGACAAGAAGGCACGAATCTCACCATGCCGTTTTCGACACTGGAGAAGAATTGTTCCTCGGAACATGCGATAAAAGAGGTCTCAGAGGCGTCGGTGTCCTTGTCAACACAAACTTGGCCAAGAGCATTGATTCATTCGAATGCCTAACAACCCGAATCAGACGTTTACATTTGAATAGATGTGGCTCACTGCCTGCAGTTTCTATCTTCGTTGTCTACGCACCAACATCTCATTATGATGAAAGAGAAATCGAGAAGTTCTACATGGAGCTGGAGAAATTCTATAAAGAAGACCACACCTTCTACAAGATCATTGTGGGTGACTTTATTGCCAAGATAGGACCAAGAAGATCAGCTGAAGAACTTCACATTGGGACTCATGGCCTAGAATGGAACGAACAGGGTGAGAGACTGTCTGAGTTCATCATGTCGACCAAGACCATTCATGGTAACTCACAGTTCCAGAAGGCAGAATCTAAATGATGGGCATGGGAGTCTCCCGGTGGACGATTCCACAACGAAATTGACCACGTCATATTCAATCGACAGTTTTGCCTGACTGATGTCGCTGTTGTCCCAAAATTTCGAACGGGATCGGACCACCGTCTCCTTCGTGCAAAATTCTACTTCACAGAGCGGGGAGAAAGGGCTGCAAAGTTCAAAAAGAGAACTCCCAGAATGACCACCAACTGGGAACTCTTTGGTACTATTGCAGCAACATGGGAAGATGCCATTGTTGACAACATTGATGAGGAATACGATCGACTGGTTCAGCACCTCCATGAATGTGAGAGGAAAGCCAAGAGAGAGATAGCCACAAAAAATCCCCTATCTTCGAAAACTCTTGAGCTAATTTGCTAGCGTGGTTTGTCGCATGCCTCAGGCAACCGCAAGCTAACGTCTGAGCTCGCAAAGCAGTCCAGAGATGGGATCAAGGAAGGCCTCAAAGAGAGAAGAGCAGAAGTACTGGTAGATGCGGCAGAAGCCGGGAAAAGTATTCGTAAGGCCCGCCTGTCCTTCGCCAACTACAAGACCAAGATGACTGTCCTCCGACGTCCTGATGGTTCCATCACATCCTCCAGAACGGCAATGGAGAAGATTATCCATGACTTCTACTCAAATCTCTTCGATAGCCATGTCCACTTGCTGACATACCAAATTCCATAGGATGGATATGTCGTTCCCAACATTCTCCCTTCCGAAATCCGACATGCCATTTCGTCAGTAAAGAAACAAACAGCACCCGGCCCAGACAAGGTCAGACCTGAACACCTGAAGAACCTGCTATCAGTACTCATCAATACACTGGCTCGGCTCTTCACTCGCTACCTGTCTGAATGCAAGGTTCCGTCCCAATGGAAAACCAGCAGGACCGTACTACTGTTCAAGAAGGGAGACATCCATGACATTGGCAACTATCGCCCGATCTGCCTATTGTCTGTCATCTACAAGTTGTTCACTCGAGTCATCCTAAACAGGATTGGCAGAACACTAGATGAAGGACAACCATGTGAGCAAGCCGGGTTCCACAAAGGATTCAGCACCATCGACCATATCCACACAATAACCAAGCTCATTGAGGTTTCTCGGGAGTTCAAGATGCCGCTCTGTTTAACGTTCATTGGTTTAAAGAAGGCCTTTGATTCTGTTGAGACAGAAGCGGTCATTGAAGCCCTAGCCAATCAGGGCATTCAAGCCCAATACATCAGGATCCTCCATGAGCTGTATTGCGGATTCACTACCAGGATCTCACCATTCTACAAAGAAGTGATTGTTGATGTCAACAGAGGGGTGCGGCAGGGTGATACCATTTCACCGAAACTTTTCAGTGCCACCCTCGAGAACATCATGCGACGACTGGAATGGGAAGGAATGGGAGTGAAGATAGATGGTCGGCAACTACACCACCTCCGCTTTGCTGATGACATTGTTTTAATAACTCCAAACATCAGCCAAGCGGCACAAATGCTGGCCGACTTTGACCGTGAGTGTGGAAAGGTAGGACTACAGCTGAATCTTACAAAGACAATGTGTATGAGAAACAGCCTTGTTCCTGACGCCCCATTCGCTCTCAATGGAACGACCATCTCCGAATGCAACAGCTATGTGTACCTAGGTCGAGAGGTCAACATGACAAATGACCTGGCACCCAAGCTGCGCAGGAGGAAGAAAGCAGCTTGGAACACCTTCAAGAACGTCGAAGAAATAGCTAAGAGGATGAAGAACCTCCGGCTCCAGGCACATCTCTTTGATTCCACTGTTCTTCCTGCATTAACATATGCCTCAGAGACCTGGGCCCTACGCAAACAAGATGAGAACGCTATTCAGGTCTCCCAAAGAAGAATAGAAAGAGCTATGCTTGGAATATCACGTTTCACTCAAATGAGAGAAAGAATCCGGAGTTCTGACATCCGTCGACGATCAAGAATAAGGGACGCTGTCTCATTTGCCAAGGTGTCGAAAATCAGATGGGCTGGTCACATAATGAGATTTAAAGACTAGCTGGACTAGAGCTGTTACCGACTGGATTTCACGGGACGTCAAAAGACCGCGTGGCCGCTCACCTTCCAGATGGTCAGACTTCTTCGTGAAGATCATGAACGATCGGTTTGAGGCCCTTCATGTTCTCGGAGCGAACAGATGCCATTGGGCTACACTAGCACGCGAGAGGGACAAATGGAGACGTTACTGGCGCCCGCTCGAGCAAATCGATGACTAACGGGAAGTTAAGTGATTAAGTGATAAGTGCAGTCAGCCCAGCAGAGCGGGCTTCGATTCCTCCGCTCCTCTCGGAGAGCCTGGCAAGCTACGAAGAGTATCTTGCCCATAAGGCAAAGCCAGGCAAGCTGCCCATGATGTACTCAGTATGACAAATATAGTAACAACAAGTCTCACGATGGAGCCTTTACTATGCCCGGTCTAGCAAATTGATGAATAACGGGAGGACACTGACCATGACTGTGAATAAAAAGTTTAATAAAGGCTTCTGCTGCATATGCCATCTGATCAGTCCCTCACTCTCCATCTATTCTGGATCTGGCCGCTCCCAGATGTCCTGTTCACTGATTGATTGAAGGAAAGAAAGAAGGAAAAAAAATGTTCCTTACCAGAAAGTACCTGGTCCGGAAAACTCGGCTCCTGGCCCTTTAAGTTTGTGACTGGCCATGCCAGTGACATCATGGAATCCTGGTCTTTCCCTCCCTCGGCTCCCCTTTGCAGCTTTCCCCTTGTAAGTTACCCTCAGCCACCATTGTTGGCAAAGTTGAGGGGCAGGGAAGGAGCCGGTGTTGGGGTACCCAGGGCAACAGGGGGAAGAGGGCCATCCCATCGGGCCGGGCTGAGTGGTTGCTCTGGGTGTCCTAAGCCACCGTGGTCACTGCCTTGTGAGCACCAAAGGCTCTCAGTGCTGGTCGGGGATGGCGGCCCCTCCCTGGGATGCCCCAGGCCTCTGCCAAGAGTTTTCTCTGCTACATCAGTTGGTTTTTAGGAAACGAGGGACGTTTCCTGAAGAAAACTGATTTAGGAAGACGCCTGTGGACAGTAGTTTCGCAGGGGGTTACTGGCCTCCCACGCAGCTGCCGGATACATCCCCTCATACCTTCCACATTTATGCCTGTGGGAGGCTTTTTATTATTTCTTGTTTTCAAAACAATTTTTGTTCAGGGCTAACTCCTGGCTCTGCACTCAGGGATCTCTCCTGGCGGTGCCCGGGTGATCCTAAGGGATGCTGGCTCTGATCCTGGTCATCAGCATACAAGGCAAATGTCCCCTCCATGTACTAGCCTCCTGCCCTGTGGGGGGCAATTCCTCACTTGCTAGGGCTTCAATAGTGTTTGGTGGAGCTTTTGACTTTCACATCCTCCCAACTCCATTCGGTTCTGGCGGTCCCACAGGAAGTTATAAGAGAATGAAGAGCCTGGTGACAGAGGGGGTGGTACATAAGGGCTGTTTGGGGCCACAGGGGTCCTGCAATCAAGTGCACAATGTTAGCAGGAAGTCACCTCTGCACTTTCATGCATTCTCACGTCCTCCCTACCCACTTCCGCTTGGACTCAACGTTATCCCTACTCAAATCCACTTGTACTCACATTCTGTCTATTCACTTCCGCTTGTACTGATGTGTTTTCTTCTCACATCCACTTATACTCGTGTCTACCCAACTCACTTTCACTTTTACTCACGACTTGACTACACACGTCCCCTTGTATTCCCGACTTCCCTACTCACATCCGCTTGTACTCACGTCCTCCCTACTCACTTCCACTTCTACTTTTCCTCCCTACTCACTCCCGTTTGTACTCCCGGCCTCTCTACTCACGTCCGCTTGTACTCGCATCTTCCCTACTCACTGCCGCTTGTACTTACGTCTTCCCTACTCCCGCTTCTACTCCCGTCCTCCCTACTCACTTCGGCTTGTACTCATGGCCTCCCTTCTCAATTCCGCTTGTATTCACGTCGTCTTTAATCACTTATGCTTGTACTCACGTCTTCCCTACTCACATCCGCTTATACTGATGTCCTCCCTACTCACTTCCTCTTGTACTCACTTTTGCTGTATTCACTTTCTCCCTACTCTCTTCTGATTGTACTCCCTTCCTCCGTACCCACATCCAATTAAGTCAGTTCCTTTCTACTCACTTCCTCTTGTACTCACGTCCTTTCTACTCACTTCCACTTGTACTCACATCCTTTCTACTCATTTCCGCTTGTACTCACTTCTACTATACTCACTTCCACTAGCCCTAATGTCCTGTCTGCTCACTTCCGCTTCAGGTCACGTCCTGTCTACACACTTCCTCTTGGACTCACGTCCTCCCTACCCACTTCCGCTTGGACTCACGTCCTCCCTACACACTTCCGCTTGGACTCACGTTATCCCTACTCACATCCGCTTGGACTCAAATCCTGTCTATTCACTTCCGCTTGTACTCAAGTCCTGTCTACACACTTCCGCTTGTACACTCGTCCTCCCTACGAACTTCCGCTTGTGCTCATGTCTTTTCTACTCACTTCCGTTTATACTCATGTCTACCCTACTCACTTCCGCTTTTATTCACAATCTGACAGCACACTCCCGCTTGTACTCACTACTTCCCTCCTTATATCCGCTTGTACTCACGTGCTCCCTACTCACTCCCGCTTCTACTGTTTCCTCCCTACTCGCTTCCGTTTGTACTCACAGCCTCTCTACTCACGTCCGCTTGTACTCACGTCTTCCCTACTCACTTCCGCTTGTATTCACGTCCTGCCTACTATCTTCCTCTACTACTCCCATCCTCCCTACTCACTTCCGCTTGTACTCCTGTCCTCCCTACTCACTTCCTCTTGTACTCACGTCTTCCCTACTCACTTCTGCTTCTACTCTCGTCCTCCCTACTCACTTCCGCTTGTACTCACGTCTACCCTACTCACATCCTCTTGTACTCATGTCCTCCCTACTCACTTCCACTTGGACTAACGTTATCCCTGCTCTCATCCGCTTGTACTCACATCCTGTCTATTCACTTCCGCTTGTACTCATGTCCTGTCTATTCACTTCCGCTTGTACACTCATCCTATCTACGAACTTCCACTTGTACTCATGTCTTTTCTACTCACTTCCGCTTATACTCATGTCTAACCTACTCACTTCCGCTTTTACTCACGACTTGACTACACACTTCCGCATGTACTCACGACTTCCCTACTCACTTCCGCTTGTACTCACTTTCGCTGAATTCACTTCCTCCTACTCTCTTCCGATTGTACTCCCTTCCTCCGTACCCACTTCCGATTAAAGTCAGTTCCTTTCTACTCACTTCCGCTTCTACTCACGTCCTTTCTACTCACTTCCGCTTGTACTCACATCCTTTCTACTAATTTCCGCTTGTACTCACTTCTTCTATACTCACTTCCACTAGCCCTAATGTCCTGTCTGCTCACTTCCACTTCGGGTAACGTCCGGTCTACACACTTCCGCTTGGACTCATGTCCTCCCTACCCACTTCCGCTTGGACTCACGTCCTCCCTACACACTTCCTCTTGGACTCACGTTATCCCTACTCACATCCGCTTGTACTCACATCTTGTCTATTCACTTCCGCTTGTACACTCATCCTCCCTACGAACTACCGCTTGTACTCATGTCTTTTCTACTCACTTCCGTTTATACTCATGTCTACCCTACTCACTTCCGCTTTTATTCACGATCTGACAGCACACTCCCGCTTGTACTCACTACTTCCCTACTCATATCCGCTTGTACTCACGTGCTCCCTACTCACTCCTGCTTCTACTGTTTCCTCCCTACTCGCTTCCGTTTGTACTCACAGCCTCTCTACTCACGTCCGCTTGTACTCACGTCTTCCCTACTCACTTCTGCTTGTATTCACGTCCTGCCTACTATCTTACGCTTCTACTCCCATCCTCCCTACTCACTTCCGCTTGTACTCCTGTCCTCCCTACTCAATTCCGCTTGTACTCACGTCTTCCCTACTCACTTCTGCTTCTACTCTCGTCCTACCTACTCACTTCCGCTTGTACTCACGGCCTCCCTACTTACTTCCGCTTGTACTCACGTCCTCCCTACTAACGTACGCTTCTACTCCCGTCCTCCCTACTCACTTCCTCTTGTACTCACATCTTCCCTACTCACTTCCGCTTCTACTCTCGTCCTCCCTACTCAATTCCGCTTGTACTCACGGCCTCTCTACTCACTTCCGCTTGTACTCTTGTCCTTTCTACTAATTTCTGTTTGTACTCAGTTCTTTCATACTCACTTCCACTTGCACTCACGTCCTGTCTACCCTCTTCCGCTTGGACTCACGTCCTGTCTACACACTTGTGCTTGGATTCACGTCCTGTCTACCCACTTTGCCTTGGACTAACGTCCTTTCTACTCACTTTCGCTTCTACTCACGTACTGTCTACTCACTTCTGCTTGTACTCACTTCCTTTCAACTCATTTCCCCTTATACTCACTTCTTCAATGCTCATTTCTGCTAGCATTCACGTCCTGTCTACACACTTCCACTTGGACTCACGTCCTGGCTACCCACTTCCGCTTGGACTCACATCATGTCTACCCACTTCCGCTTGGACTCACGTCCTCCATACCCCCTTCCGCTTGAACTCACGTCCTGTTTACCCACTTCAGCTTGGACTCTCGTCCGCCCTACCCACTTCCGCTTGGACTCACGTGCTTTCTACCCACTCCCGCTTAGACTCATGTCCTCGCTACCCCCCTCCGCTTGGACTCAGGTCCTCCCTACCCACTTAGGCTTGGACTCACGTCCTGTCAACCCACTTTTTCTTGGACTCACGTACTCCCTACCCACTTCTGCTTGAACTCACGTCCTCCCTTCTCAGTTCCGCTTCGACTCACGGCCTCCTACACACTTCCGCTTCTTCTCACGTTCTCTTTGCTAACTTCCAATTCAAGTCACATCCTCCATACACACTTCCGCTTCAACTCTCGGCCTTCCTACTCATTTCCACTTGGACTCACATCCTTCCTAATCACTTACGCTTGGACTCACGTCCTGTCTACTCATGTCCGCTTCGACTCAAGGACTTTTACACACTTCCGGTTCTACTCACGTCCTGTTTACTCATTTCCGCTTCGACTCACGTCCTCCCTACTCACTTTCGCTTCGACTCACATCCTCCCTACTCACTTCCACTTCGACTGACGGCCTCCCTACTCAATTCTGCTTCGACTCACATACTCCCTTCTAACTTGGACTCACGTCCTCTTTACTTATTTCCGCTTGTATTCACGTTTTCCCTACTCACTTCCGCTTATACTCATGTCCCCACTACTCACTTTCGTTTGTACGCACGGCCTCCCTAATTACTTACCGTTGTACACTCTCTTCCCTACTTACTTCCGTTTGTACTCACGTCCTCTCTACTCACTTCCGCTTAGACTCACGCCCTGTATACTCATTTTCGTTTTGAATCATATCCTCCCTACTCACTTCCACTTGTACTCACGTCCTGTCTACTCACTTCCGCTTGGACTCACGTTCTCCCTACCCAGTTCCTGCTTGGAGTCATGTGCTGTCTACTCACTTCCCCTTGTACTCATATCCTGTCTGCTCACTTTCGCATTTACTAACCTACCCCCTACTCACTTCCGCTTGTACTCACTTCCTCCCTACTCTCTACTACTTGTACTTACTTCAGCTTATACTCACTTCCACTGTACTCACTCCTATTGTACTCACTTTTGCTTGAACTCATTTCCTTCAAACTCACTTCCACTTGAACTCACTTTCACGGTATTCAGGTCCTCCCTACCCTCTTCCGATTGTACTCACTTCCTCCGTACTCACTTCCGATTGTACTCACTTCTGTTCTACTCACTTCCGCTTGTACACACTACTTTTATACTCACATCTGCTTGTACACACTTCCTTTCTACTCAATTCCGCTTGAGTTCACTTCTTCCGAATTCACTTCCACTTGTACTCTCTTCCTTTCTACTCACTTCCGTCACTTCTGCTTGTACACACGGCCTCCCTACCCACTTCCGCTTGGACTCACTTCATCCCTACTCACATCCGCTTGTACTCAGGTTCTCCCTACACACTTCCGCTTCTACTTTCGTCCTCTCAACTCACTTCCATTTGTATTCACGGCCTCTCTACTCACGTCCGCTTATACTCGCATCTTTCATAATCACTTCTGCTTGTACTCACGTCCTCCCTACTAAGTTCCAATTCTACTCCCGTCCTCCCTACTGACTTTTCTTGTACTCACGGCCTGCCTACATCCTTCCGCTTGTACTCACGTTCTTTCTACTAATTTCTGCTTCTACTCACTTCTTCCATACTCACTTCCGCTTGCATTGACGTCCTGTCTACACTCTTCCGCTTGGACTCACGTCCTGTATACCCACTTTGCCTTGGACTGACGTTCTTTCTACTCACTTCTGCTTGTACTCACTACCTTTCTACTCATTTCTGCTTGTACTCACGTCTTCAATACTCATTTCTGCTAGCATTCACGTCCTGTCTGCACACTTCTGCTTGCACTCAATTCCTGTCTAAGAACTTCCCCTTGGACTCACGTCCTCTCTACCCACATCTGCTTGGACTCACATCCTGTCTGCCCACTTCCACTTGTATTTATGGCCTCCCTACTCACTTCCGCTTGTACTCAGTCCTTTCTACTCACTTCCGCTTGTACTCACGTCCTTGCTACTCATTTCTGCTTTAACTGACTTCTTCCATACTCAATACCGCTGGCACCAAAGTCCTGTCTACAAACCTCTGCTTGGACTCACATCCTGTCTGCCCACTTCCGCTTGTACTCACGTCCTTTCTACTCACTTCCGCTTGTACTCACGTCCTTTCTACTCACTTCCGCTTGTACTCACGTCCTTTCTACTCATTTCTGCTTTAACTGACTTCTTCCATACTCAATACCGCTGGCACCAAAGTCCTGTCTACACACCTCCGCTTGAACTTACGTCCTGTCTATCCATTTCCGCTTGGACTCACGTCCTGTCTACTCACTTCCGCTTGGACTCACATACTTTCTATCACCTGTGCTTCGACTCACGTCCTCCCTACTCCCTTCCGCTTGGACTCACGTCTTGTTTACCCACTTCTGCGTGGACTCACGCCCTCCCTACCCACTTCCGCTTGGAGTCATGTCCTCCCTACCCTCTTCCGCTTGGACTCAGGTCCTCCCTTCGCACTGCCGCTTGGACTCACGTCCTCCCTACCCACTTCAGCTTGTACTCAAGTCCTCCCTACACACTTACGCTTGGACTGACTCCTGTCTATCCACTTCTGCTTGGACTCACATCCTGTCTACCCATTTTAGCTTGGACTCACGACCTTTCTACCCACTTCCGCTTGGATTCACGTCCTCCCTACACCCTTCCGCTTGGACACACGTCCTTCCTACTCACTTCCGCTTGTATTCAGGGTCTGTCTACTCACATCCGCTTGGACTCATGGCTTGTCTACTCACATCCGCTCGGACTCACATCCTCACAACTCACTTCCAATTTGACTCTCGTTCTGTCTACACACTTCCACTTCGACTCACGGCCTCCCTACTCACTTCCGTTTCAGCTCAGGTTCTGTCTTCTCACTTCCGCTTCGACACACATCCTCCCTTCTCACTTCCTCTTCGACGCATGGCCTCCCTACTCACTTCTGCTTCGACTCACATCCTGTCTACTCACTTCCGCTTCGACACAGGTCCTCCCTATTCACTTCTGCTTCGACTCAGGGCCTCCCTGCTCACTTCCGCTTCAAATCACGTCTTTTCTACTCACTTCGGCTTCGACTCACGGCCCGTCTGCTCACTACCGCTCCTACTCAGGGCCTGTCTACACACTTCCACTTCGAATCACATCCTGTCTACTCACTTCTGCTTCGAATCACAGCCCGTCTGCTCACTTCCGCTCCGACTTGCGGCCTGTCTACTCACTTCCGCTTGGACTGACGTCCTCCATACTCACTTCTGCTTCGACTCATTTTCTCCCTACTCACTTCCGCTTAGACTCACGTTCTGTCTACCCACTTCCGCTTCAACTCACAGCCTCCCTACTCACTTCTGCTTCGACTCACGGCCTCCCTACTCAATTCCTTTCTACTCACTTCTGCTTGTACTCACGTCCTTTCTACTCACTTCTGCTTGTACTCAGGTCCTGTCTACCCACTTCTGCTTGTACACACATCCATTCTACTCATTTCCGCTTCTACTAACTTCTTCCATACTCACTTCCGCTAGCACTCACGTCCTGTCTACACTCTTCTTCTTGGACTCACGTCCTGTCTATTCACTTCTGCTTCAACTCATGACCTGTCTACTCACGTCCGCTTTGAGTCATGGCCTGTCTGCTCACTTCCGCTTCAACTCACGGCCTTTCTACTCACGTCCGCTTGGACTAACTTCTGCTTGAACTCACCGCTTGTCTACACACTTCGGCTTGTACTGATGTCCTGTCTGTTCAGTTCCGTTTGGACTCACCTCCCCCCACTCTCGCTTGTAATCACTTCCGCACACTTCCACTGGCACTCACTTCCTCAATACTCTCTCCTTGTACTTACTTCCGCTTATACTCACTTCCATTGTGCTCACTTCTAATGTACTGACTTCTGCTTGTACTCATTTCCTTCCTACTCACTTCCGCTTGTACTCACTTTCGCTGTATTCACTTCCTCCCTACTCTCTTCCGATTGAAACTCCCTTCCTCCCTACCCATGTCCGATTAAACTCACTTCCTTTCTACTCACCTTCGCTTGTACACACTTCTTCCCTACTCACTTACGCTTGTACTCACTTCGTTTCTACTCACTTCCGCTTGAACTCACTTCTTCTCTAAACTTCTGCTTGTCTTGTACTCACTTCCTTCCTACTAACTTCCGCTCACTTCCGCTAGTACACACGGCCTCCCTACTCCCTTCCACTTGTACTCACGGCCTCCCTACTCACTTCTGCTTGTACTCACAGCCTCCCTACTAACTTCTGCTTGTATTCACGGCCTCCCTACTCACTGCCACATGTACTCACGGCCCCCCTTCTCAATTCCGCTTGTATTCACATCGTCTTTAATCACCTCCGCTTTTACTCAGGTCTTCCCTATTCACTTCCACTTGTACTCACGTCTTCCCTACTCACATCCGTTTGTACTCATGTCCTCCCTACTCACTTCCGCTTGTACTCACTTTCGCTGTATTCACTTCCTCCCTACTCTCTTCCGATTGTACTCCCTTCCTCTGTACACACTTCGGATTAAAGTCAACTCCTTTCTACTCACTTCCGCTTCTACTCACGTCCTTTCTACTCACTTCTGCTTGTACTCACGTGCTTTCTCATCTTTTCTGCTTGTACTCCCTACTTCCATACTCACTTCCGCTAACACTCATGTCCTGTCTGCTAACTTCCGCTTCGGCACAAGTCCTGTCTACTCACTTCGGCTTGGACTCACATCCAGTCTACCCACTTCCGCTTAAACTCACGTCTTGTCTAACCAATTCCGCTTGAACTCACGTCCTGTCTACCCACTTTCGCTTGGACTCACGTCCTCTCTACCCACTTCCGTTTGGACTCACATCATTCCTACTCACATCCGCTTGTACTCACATCCTGTCTATTCACATTCGCTTGTACTCATGTCCTGTCTACTCACTTCCGCTTGTACACTCGTCCTCCCTTGTCATTTCTGCTTGTACTTTTGTCTTCCCTTGTCACTTCCGCTTATACTCATGTCTTCCCTACACACTTGCGCTTGTACTCACGTCCTCCATACTCCTGCTTCTACTCCCGTACTCCCTACTCACTTCTGCTTTGACTCACGTCCTCCTGACCCACTTCTGCTTGGACTCACGTCCTCCCTACCCACTTCCGCTTGGACTCACGTCCTTTCTACTCACTTCCGCTTCTACTCACGTCCTCTCAACTCACTTCCACTCACTTCCGCTTTTACTCACTCCTACCTACACACTTCCGCTTCTACTTACGGCATCCGTACTCACTTCCGCTTGTACTCACGGCCTCCCTACTCATTTCCGCTTGTACTCACGTACGCTTTACTCATTTCCGCTTGTACTGACGTCCTCTTTACATACTTCCGCTTGTACTCAGGTCTTTCCTACTCAAATCCGCTTGTACTGAAGTCCTCCCTACTCACTTCTGCTTCAACTTTCGTCCTCCCTACACACTTCCATTTGTACATTCGTCCTCTCTACTCACTTCCGCTTGAACTCACATCTGGCCTACTCACTTCCGCTTGTACTCACGTCCTCCCTAAAAAATTCTGCTTGTACTCTTGTCCTCCCTACTCACTTCCGCTTGGACTCACGTCCTGTCTACCCACTTCGACTTGGACTGACATCCTTTCTACTCACTTCCGCTTCTACTCACGTCCTTTCTACTCAATTCCACTTGGACTCACGTACTCCCTACCCCTTCCGCTTGGACTCACGTCCTTCCCACACACTTCCGCTTGGACTCAGTGCCTCTCTACTCACGTTCACTTGGACTTATGGCCTGTCTACTCACATCCGCTCGGACTCACGTCCTCACAACTCACTTCCGCATCGACTCATGTCCTGTCTACTCACGTCCACTTGCACTCACTTTCGCTGTATTCACTTCTTCCCTATGATCTTTCGATTGTACTCCCTACCTCCCTACCCACTTCCAATTAAACTCACTTCCTTTCTACTCACTTTTGCTTGTACACAATTCTTCCCTATTCACTTCCACTTCGGCTCACGTCCTTTCTATTCATTTCCGCTTCGACAAACGTCGTCCCTACTCACTTCCGCTTCGACTCACGGCCTCCCTATCATTTCCGCTACAAAACACTTCCTCCCTACTCACTTCCCCTTAGACTCACGGCCTCCCTATCATTTCCGCTTCAAAACAGGACTTCCCTACTCACTTCTGCTTCAACTCGTATTCTCCGTTCTCACTTCAACTTCGACTCACGGCCTCCCTACTCACTTCCGCTTCAACTCACGTCCTGTCTGCTCACTTCTGATTCGGTTCACGTCCTTTCTACTCACTTCCGCATCGACACAAGTTCTCCCTACTCACTTCCGCTTCGACTCACGGCCTCCCTAACATTTCCACTTCAAAACAGGACCTCCCTACTCACTTTTGCTTCGACTCACATTCTCGGTTCTCACTTCAACGTCACTCACGGCCTCCCTATTCACTTCCGCTTCAACTCACGTCCTGTCTGCTCACTTCTGATTCGGCTCACGTACTTTCTACTCACTTCCGCTTCGACACAAGTTCCCTACTCACTTCCGCTTCTACTCATTTCCTCCCTACTCACTTCCTACTCACGTCTTGTCTACTCACTCCCACTTTAACTCACTTCTTCCATGAGTCAAAGCGGAAGTGAGTAGACCGGACGTGAGTCGAAGCGGAAGTGAGTAGGGAGGCTGTGAGTCGAAGCGCAAGTGAGAAGGGAGGCCGGGAGTCTTAAGTGGAATTGAGTTGGGAGGGCGTGAGTCGAAGTGGAAGTGAGTAGGGAGGACGTGAGTAGAACTGAAGTGAGTAACCAGGCGGTGAGTTGAAGTGGGAGTAGGGAGGCTGGGAGTAGAAGCAGAAGTGAGACCTCACAACTCTCTTCCCTTTGGACTCACGTACTCCCTACTCAATTCCGCTTCAACACACGGCCTGTCTACTCACTTCCGCTCACTTCCACTTTTACTCACATCCTCCCTACTCACTTCCGCATGTACACACGGCCTTCATATTGACTTCCGCTTGTACTCATGTACTCTTTACTAAATTCCGCTTGTACTCACATCCGCTTAACTTACTTCCGCTTGTATTCACGACTTCCCTACTCACTTTGGCTTGTACTCACATCCTCCCTACTCACTTCTGCTTCTAATTTTGTCCTCCCAACTCACTTCCGCCTGTACTCCCGTCCTCCCTACTCACTTCCGCTTGTACTCATGGCCTCCCTACTCACTTCCGCATGTACTCACGGCCTTCATACTTACTTCCGCTTGTACTCACATCATCCCTACTCACTTCCGCTTATACTCACGTCCTGTCTATTCACTTTCGCTTGTACTCATGTCCTGTCTACCAACTTCCGCTTGGACTCACATCCTGTCTACACCCACTTCACGGTTGCATTCATGTTCTCCCTACTCACTTCCGCTTGTATTCACATCCTGTCAACCCACTTCTGCTTGGACTCACATCCTGTCTACACCCACTTCGCGGTTGCACTCACGTCCTCCCTTCTCACTTCAGCTTGGACTCACGTCCTCCCTACACACTTCGCGCTTGGACTCACGCCCTACCTTGTCACTTCCGCTTGGACTCCTGTCCTCCCTTCTCACTTCTGCTTGAACTCACGTCCTCCCTTCTCACTTCCGGTTGGACTGACGTCCTCCCTTCTTATTTCTGCTTGGACTCACGTCCATCCTACTCACTTCCGCTTGGATTCATGGCCTATCTCCTCACATTCGCTGGGACTCACGGCCTCCCAACTCACTTCTGCGTTGAATCACGTCATTCTAATTTCGCTTTGACTCACATCCTCACTACTCACTTCCGCTTCGAGTCACGGCCTGTCTACTCACTTGAATTGGACTCACGGCCTACCTCCTCACTTCAACTTTCACTCATGTCCTGTCTACTCACTTCCGCTTCAACACACGGCCTCCCTACTCACTTCCGCTTCGACTCACGGCCTCCTTCTCATTTCCACTTCGACACACACGGCCTCCCTACTCACTTATGCTTCGACTCATGTTCTCCGATCTCACTTCTGCTTCGACTCACGGCGTCCCTACTCCCGCTTCGACTCACGTCCTGTCTGCTCACTTTTGCTTCGGCTCACGTCTTGTATACTCACTTTAGCTTCGACACAGGTCCTCCCTATTCATTTCTGCTTTGACTCAGGGCCTCCTATCTCACTTCCGCTTCGACTCATGGCCACCCTTCTCACTTTTGCTTCAACTCACAGCCTCCCTACTCACTTCCGCTTCGACTCACGGCCTGTTTCCTCACTTCCGCTTTGACTCACGGCCTCCCTACTCACTTCCGCTTCGACTCACGGTCTGTCTACGCACTTCCGCATCGATTCACGTTCTCCCTACTCACTTCCGCTTGAACTCATAACCCGTCTACTCACTTCCGCTTCGACTCATGGCCGCCCTTTTCAATTCCCATTCGACTCGGCCTGTCTACTCAATTCTGATTCGACTCACGTCCTCCTACTCACTTCCGCTTCTACTCACGGCCTGTCTACTCACGTCCGCTTTGACTCACGGCCCGTCTGTTCACTTCCGCTTCAACTCACTGCCTTTCTACTCACATCCGTTTGAACTCACGTCCTCCCTACTCACTTCCGCTTGGACTCACGTCCTGTCTACGCACTTCTGTTGGTCTCACGTCCTCCCTACTCACTTCCGCTTGGACTCACGTCCTGTCTATACACTTCCGCTTGTACTCATGTCCTGTTTGCTCACTTCCTTTTGTACTCACCTACCCCCTGCTGATTTCCACTAGTAATCACTTCCGCACACTTCCACTTGCACTCACTTCCTCACTACTCTCTACTTGTACTTACTTCCGCTTATACTCACTTCCACTGTATCACTTCTATTATACTCACTTCTGCTTGTACTCATTTCCTTCCTACTCAGTTTCGCTTGTACTCACTTTCGCTGTATTCATTTCCTCCCTATCTCTTCCGATTGTACTCCCTTCCTTCCTACACACTTCCATTAAACTTACTTCCTTTCTACTCACTTCCGCTTGAACTCACTTCTTCCCCAAACTTCTGATTGTATTCACTTCCTTCCTACTCACTTTCGCTCACTTCCGCTTGTACACAAGGCCTCCCTACCTATTTCTGCTTGTACTCCATGTTTTGACACCACATCCAGTAGCACTCACGTCCTGTCTACACACTTCGCTTGGACTCACGTCCTGTGTACTCACTTCCGATTGGACTCACATCCTGTCTACCCACTTCCGCTTTAACTCACATCCTCCCTACTCACTTCCGCTTCGAGTCACGGCCTCCCTACTCACTTCCGCTTCGGCTCACGTCCTGTTTACTAAATTCAGCTTCGACACATGTCCACCCTACTCACTTCCGCTTCGACGCACGACCTCCCTCTTGCTCCCACTTCGACACACGGCCTCCCTACTAACTTCTGCTTCGACTCACGTTCTCCGTTCACTTCCACTTCGACTCACGGTGTTCCTACTCACTTCCGCTTCGACTCTCATCCTGTCTGCTCACTTCCGCTTCGACTCACGTCCTGTCTACTCACTTCTGCTTCAACACAGGTCCTCCCTACTCACTTCCACTTCGACTCAGGACCTCCCTATCACTTAAAATTCGACACACGACCTTACTACTCACTTCCGCTTCGACTCAGGGCCTCTCTCTCACTTATGCTTCGACACTAGGCATCCCTACTCACTTCCTCATTGACTCACTGCCTGACTACTCAATTCTGCTTCGACTCACGGCCTCCCTTCTCACATTCGCTTCAACTCACAGCCTCCCTACTCACTTCCGCTTCGACTCACGGCCTGTTTCCTCACTTCCGCTTCAACTCACGGCCTCCCTACTCACTTGCTCTTTGACTCACGGCCTGTCTACGCACTTCCGCATCGACTCACGTTCTCCCTACTCACTTCCGCTTGAACTCATAACCCGTATACTCACTTCTGCTTCGACTCATGGCCGCCCTTTTCTATTCCTATTCGACTCGGCCTGTCTACTCAATTCTGATTCGACTCACATCCTCCTACTCACTTCCGCTTCTACTCACGGCCTGTCTACTCACATCCGCTTTGATTCACAGCCCGTCTTCTCACTTCCGCTTCAACTCACAGCCTTTCTACTCACATCCGCTTGAACTCCCGTCCTCCCTACTCACTTCCTCTTGTACTCATATCCTGTCTACACACTTCCGCTTGGACTCACGTCCTGCCTACTCACTTCTGCTTGGACTCACGTTCGTTCTGTCTACACACTTCCGCTTGTACTCATGTCCTGTCTGCTCACTTCCGTTTGTACTCAGCTCCCCATACTCACTTCCGCTAGTAATCACTTCCGCACACTTCCACTTGCACTCACTTCCTCGCTACTCTCTACTTGTACTTACTTCCGCTTAAACTTACTTCCACTGTATCACTTCTATTATACTCACATCTGCTTGTAATCCTTTCGTTCCTGCTCATTTCCGCTTGTACTCACTTTCGCTGTATTCACTTCCTCCCTACTCTCTTCCGATTGTACTCCCTTCCTCCCTACTCACTTCATTAAACTCACTTCCTTTCTACTCACTTTCGCTTGTACACACTTATTCCCTACTCACTTACAGTTGCACTCACTTCCTTTCTACTCACTTGCGCTTGAACTCACTTCTTCCCTAAACTTCTGCTTGTACTTCCTTCCTTCCTACTCACTTCTGGTCACTTCCGCTTTTACACACGGCCTCCCAACTCATTTCCCCCTTGTACTCACTGCTTCCAAACTCACTTCCGGTAGCACTCACGTCCTTTCTACACACTTCCGCTTGGACTCACGGTCTGTCTACATACTTCCGCTTAGACTCACGTCTTGTCTACCCACTTCCGCTTGGACTCACGTACTTTCTATCCACATCTGCTGGGACTCACATCCTCCCTACCCCCTTCTTCTTGGACTCATGTCCTGTTTACACACTTCTGCTTTGACTCACGTCCTCCCTACCCACTTCCGCTTGGACTCACGTCCTGTCTATCCACTTCCGCTTAGACTCACGTCCTCCCTACCCACTTCTGCTTGGATTCACGTCGTCCGTACCCACTTTCGCTTGGACTCATGTCCTCCCTACCCATTTACGCTTGTATTCATGTCCTCCCTACTCACTTCTGCTTCAACTCACGGACTGTCTACTCACTTCCACTCACTTCCGCTTGCACTCATGGCCTCCCTACTTTCTTCCGCATGGAGTCACAGCCTTCATACTGACTTCGCTTGTATTCACATCCTCTTTACTCAATTCCGCTTGTACACACATCCTCTTTACTTACTTCCGCTTGTACTCACATCATCCCAACTCACATCCACTTGTACTCACGTCCTGTCTATTCACTTCCGCTTGATAACTTGTCCTCCCGACTCACTTCTGCTTGCACTCATCACTTTCCTACTCACTTCCGCTTGTAATCACGTCTTCCCTACTCACTTCTGCTTGCACTCACGACTTTCATACTCACTTCCGCTTGTACTCACGTAATCCCTACTCACTTCCGTTTCTATTTTCGTCCTCCCTACTCACTTCTGCTTGTACTCACGTCCTCCCTACTAACTTCTGCTTCTACACCCGTCCTCCCGAATCACTTCCGCTTGTACTCATGTCCTCCCTACTCAGTTCCGCATGTACTCACGTCCTCCCTACTCACTTCCGCTTGTACTCAGGTTCTCCATACTCACTTCCGCTTCTACTCCTGTCTTCCTTACTCACTTCCGCTTGTACTCACGACCTCTCTGCTCACTTCCGCTTGTACACAGGTCTTTTCTACTAATTTCCGCTTGTACTCACTTCTTCAATACTCATTTCTGCTAGGACTCACGTCCTGTCTACACACTTTTGCTTGGACTCACGTCCTCCCTACCCACTTCCGCTTAGACTCACGTTCTTTCCACCCACTTCCGCTTGGACTCACGTCCTCCCTACCCACTTCCACTTGGACTCACGTCCTGTTTATCCACTTCAGCTTGAACTCACGTCCTCCCTACTCACTTCCGCTTAGACTCACGCCCTGTATACTCATTTTCGTTTTGAATCATATCCTCCCTACTCACTTCCGCTTGGACTCACGTCCTGTCTACACACTGCCGCTTGGACTCATGTCCTGTCTTCTCACTTCCGTTTGTACTCACCACCCCCCACTCACTTCCGCTTGTAATCACTTCCGCACACTTCCACTTGCACTTACTTCCTCTCTACTTTCTACTTGTACTTACTTCCGCTTATACTCACTTCCACTGTACTCACTTCTATTATACGCACTTCTGCTTGTACTCATTTCCTTCCTACTCACTTCTGCTTGTACTCACTTTCCCTGTATTCACTTCCTCCCTATCTCTTCTGATTGTACTCCCTTCCTCCCTACCCACTTCCATTAAACTCACTTCCTTTCTACTCACTTTCGCTTTTACACACTTCTTCTCTACTCACTTACGCTTGTACTCACTTCCTTTCTACTCTCTTCCACTTGAACTCACTTCTTCCCTAAACTTTTGCTTGTCTTGTACTCACTTCCTTCCTACTAACTTCTGCTCACTTCCGCTTGTACACACGGCCTCCCTACTCACTTCCGCTTGTACTCACGGCCTCTCTACTCACTTCCGCTTGTACTCACGCCCTCCCTTCTCAATTCCGCTTGTAATCACGTCCTCTTTAATCACTTCCGCTTGTACTCAGGTCTTCCCTACTCATTTCCGCTTGTCCTCAAGTCTTCCCTACTCACATCCGCTTGTACTCATGTCATCCCTACTCACTTCCACTTGTACTCACTTTCGCTGTATTCACTTCCTCCCGACTCTTCCGATTGTACTCCCTTCCTCCTTACCCACTTCCGATTAAAGTCAATTCCTTTCTACTCACTTCCGCATCTACTCACGTCCTTTCTGCTCACTTCCGCTTATACTCACGTCCTTTCTACTCATTTCCGCTTGTACTCACTGTTTCCATGCTCACTTCCGGTAGCACTCATGTCCTGTCTACACACTTCCGCTTGAACTTATGTCCTCCCTACCCCTTTCCACTTAGACTCACGTCCTGTCTACCCACTTCCGCTTGGACACATGTCCTTTTTTCCCACCTCCGCTGGGACTCATGTCCACCGTACCCCTTTCCGCTTGGAGTGACGTCCTGTTTACACACTTCCGCTTTGACTCACATCCTCCCTACCCACTTTGTGCTTGGACTCACGTCCTCCCTTCTCACTTCTGCTTGTACTGTCATCCTCCCTACCCACTTCCGCTTGGACTCACGTCCTCCCTTCTTATTTCCGCTTCGACTCACGTCCTTCCTACACACTTCTGCTTGGACTCATGGCCTGTCTACTCACATTTGCTGTGACTCACGGCCTTCCTACTCACTTCTGCTTTTACTCACGTCCTGTCTAATTACTTCCGCTTTGACTGACGTCCTCCCTACTCAGTTCCGCTTCAAGTCACGGCCTCCCAACTCACTTCCGCTTCGACGCATGGTAAGTCTACTCACTTGAATTGGACTCACGGCCTACCTCCTTACTTCTGCTTCGACTCACGGACTGTCTACTCATGTCCACTTTGACTCACGGCCTCCCTAGTCATTTCTGCTTCGGCTCTCGTCCTGTCCTTCTGCTTCGACACACGTCCTCCGTACTCACTTCCCCTTTGAATCACGACCTCCCTCTAATTTCTGCTTCAACACACGGCCTCCATCTTCCGCTCCGACACACGGCCTCCATAATCACTTCTGCTTCGAATCACTTTCTCCGTTCTCACTCCGCTTCGACTCACGGCCTCCCTTCTCACTTCCGCTTCGACTCAGGGCCTCCCACTCACTTCTGCTTTGACTCAGGGCCTCCCTCTCACTTCCGCTTCGACACACGGCCTCCCTACTCACTTCTGCTTCAACTCAGGGCCTCCCTACTTACTTTTGCTTTGACTCATGGCCTGTCTACTCACTTCTGCTTCGACTCAGGGCCTCCCATCTCACTTCCGCTTCGACTCACAGCCTCCCTTCTCACTTTCGCTTCGACTCACAGCCTCCCTACTCACTTCCGCTTCAACTCACGGCCTCCCTGCTCACTTCTGCTTCAACTCATAACCCGTCTACTCACTTCCGCTTCTACTCACGGCCTCCCTACTTACTTCTGCTTCGACTCACATCCTCCCTACCCACTTTAGCTTGGACTCACGGCCCATCTGCTCACTTCCACTGCAACTCAGGGCCTTTCTACTCAAATCCGCTTGAACTCACGTCCTACCTACTCACGTCCGCTTGGACTCACGTCCTGTCTACACACTTCTGCTTGTACTCATGTCCTGTCTGCTCACTTCCGTTTGTACTTACCTACCCCCTACTCACTTCCGCTTGTAATCACTTCCACACACTTCCACTTTCATTCACTTCCTCCCTACTCTCTACTTGTACTTATTTCCGCTTATACTCACTTCCACTGTATCACTTCTATTATACTCACTTCTGCTTGTACTCATTTCCTTCCAACTTAGTTCTGCTTGTACTCACTGTCGCTGTATTCACTTCCTCCCTACTCTCTTCCAATGGTATTCCCTTCCTCCCTACCCACTTCCATTAAACTCACTTCCTTTCTACTCACTTTCACTTGTACACACTTCTTCCCTACTCACTTACGCTTGTACTCCCTTCCTTTCTACTCACTTCGGCTTGAACTCACTTCTTCCCTACACTTCTGCTTGTTCTCACTTCCTTCCTACTCACTTCCGCTTGTACACACGGCCTCCCAACTCATTTCTGTTTGTACTCACTGCTTCCACACTCACTTCCGGTAGCACTCACGTCCTGTCTACACACTTCTGCTTGGACTCACGGTCTGTCTACCCACTTCCGCTTAGACTCACGTCCTGTCTACCCAATTACGCTTGGACTCACGTCCTTTCTACCCATCCCCACTGGGACTCACGTCCTCCCTACCCCCTTTCGCTTGGACTCACGTCCTGTTTACGCACTTCCGCTTCAACTCACGTCCTCCCTACCCACTTCCGCCTGGATTCAAGTCCTCCCTACACACTTCCGCTTGGACTCACGTCCTCTCTATTCATTTCCGCTTGTATTCACGTCCTCCCTACTCACTTCCGCTTCAAATCACGGGCTGTCTACTCATTTCTGCTCCCTTCCGCATGTACTTACGTTCTCCCTATTCACTTCCGCTTGTACTCACAGCCTCCCTACTCACTTCCGCATGTACTCACGGCCTTCATACTGACTTCCGCTTGTACTCACGTCCTCTTAACTGAATTCCCCTTGTACTCACATCCTCGTTACTTACTTCCGCTTGTACTCACGTCATCCCTACTCACATCCGCTTGTACTCCCGTCCTGTCTAATCACTTCCACTTGTATTCAGGTCCTGTGTACTCACTTCGGCTTGTAATCTCGTCCTACCTATTCACGTCCGCTTGTACTCATGTCTTTCCTACTCACTTCCGCTTGTACTAACGTCTTCCCTACTCACTTCTGCTTGTACTCACAGCCTCTCTACTAATTTCCGCTTGTACTCACGTCCTTTCTACTAATTTCTGCTTGTACTCACTTCTTCCATACTAACTTCCGCTTGCACTCACAGCCTGTCTAAACACTTCCGCTTGACCTTACGTCCTGTCTACCCACTTGCGCTTGGACTCACGTAAAGTCTACCCACTTCGCCTTGCACTCACGTCCTTTCTACTCACTTCTGCTTCTACTCACTTCCTTTCTACTCATTTCGGCTTGTACTCCTTCAATACTCATTTCTGCTAGCACTCACGTCCTGTCTACCCACTTCCGCTTGGACTCACGTCCTGTCTACCCACTTCCGCTTGGATTCACGTCCTCCCTACCCACTTCCGCTTGGACTCACGTCCTCCCTACTCACTTCCGCTTCAAATCACGGGCTGTCTACTCACTTCCGCTCTCTTCTGCTTGTACTCACATCCTCCCTATTCACTTCTGCTTGTATTCACGGCCTCCCTACTCACTTCCGCATGTACTCACGGCCTTCATACTGACTTCCGCTTGTACTCACGTCCTCTTAACTGAATTCCCCTTGTACTCACGTCCTCGTTACTTACTTCCGCTTGTACTCACGTCATCCCTACTCACATCCGCTTGTACTCCCATCCTGTCTATTCACTTCCACTTGTATTCAGGTCCTGTGTACTCACTTCGGCTTGTAATCTCGTCCTACCTACTCACGTCCGCTTGTACTCATGTCTTTCCTACTCACTTCCACTTGTACTCACGTTCTACGTTCGTCCTCCCTACTCACTTCTGTTTGTACTCACGGCCTCTCTACTCATGTCCACTTGTACTCACGTTTTCCTTACTCACTTCAGCTTGTACTCACGTCCTCCCTACTAACTTCCACTTCTACTCCTGTCCACCCAACTCACTTCCGCTTGTACTAACGTCTTCCCTACTCAATTCCGCTTGGACTCATGTCCTCCCTACTCACTTCCGCATGTACTCACGTCCTTCATACTCACTTCCGCTTGTACTCACGTCCTCCATACTCACTTCCGCTTCTACTCCCATCCTCACTACTCACTTCCGCTTGTACTCACGGCCTCTCTACTCACTTCCACTTGTAGTCACGTCCTTTCTACTAATTTCCGCTTGTACTCACTTTTTCCATACTCACTTCCGCTTGCACTCACATCCTGTCTACACACTTCTGCTTGACCTTACGTCCTGTCTACACACTTGCGCTTGGACTCACGTCCTGTCTACTCACTTCGCCTTGGACTCACGTCCTTTCTAACCACCCCCGCTTGGATTCACGTGCTGTCTACTCACCTCCGCATGTACTCACGTCCTGTCTCCTCACTTCCACTTGTACTCACGTCCTCCCTATTCACTTCCGCTTGAACTCACTTCCGATCACTTCCACTTGCACTCACTTCCTCTCTACTCTTACTTGGACTTACTTCCGCTTATACTCACTTCCACTGTACTCACTTCTATTGTACTCACTTCTGCTTGTACACATTTCCTTCCTACTCACTTCCGCTTGTACTCACTTTTGCCTTATTCACGGCCTCCCTACTCATTTCCGCTTAGACTCACGGCCTGTCTACTCACTTCGCCTTGGACTCACGTCCTGCCTACCTACTTCGCCTGGACTCATGTCCTCCCTTCTCACTTCTGCTCGGACTCACGGACTCTCTACTTACATCCGCTTCAACTCACGTCCTGTCGATTCATTTCTGCTTCGACTCACGTCCTCCATATTCACTTCTGCTTTGACTCGTGGCCTCTCTACTCACTTCTGCTTCGACTCATGTTCTCCTTTCTCTCTTCCTCTTCCACTCATGGCCTCCCTACTCACTTCCACTTCCACTCAAGTCCTGTCTGCTCACGTTCACTTTGTCTCATGTCCTTTCTACTCACTTCTGCTTTGACTCACGGCCTGTCTACTCACGTCTGCTTTGACTCACGGCCCGTCTGCTAACTTCCGCTTCAACTCACGTCCTGTCTACTCACTTCCACTTGGACTCACGTCCACCCTTCTCACTTCCACGTCGATTCATGTTCTGTCTACTCACGTCCCCTTCGACTCACAGCCTGTCTACTCACTTCTACTTCGACTCAGGTACTCCCTACTCACTTTTGCTTCAAATCACGTTCCGTCTACTCACTTCTGCTCCAACTCACGGCCTTTCTGCTCACTTCCGCTTCTTTTCACAGCCTCCCTACTCACTTCGTCTTCGACTCATGGCCTGTCTACTCACTTCCGCTTGGCCTCAGGAACTCCCTACTCACTTCTGCTTCGACTCAGTTTCTCTGTTCTCTCTTCCGCTTCCACTCATGGCCTCCGTACTCACTTCTGCTTTGACTCAAGTCCTGTCTGCTCACGTTTGCTTTGGCTCACGTCCTTTCTACTCACTTCCGCTTCGACACAGGTCCTCCCTACTCACTTCCGCTTCAACTCAGGGCCTCCCTTCACTTCCGCTTCGACACACTGCATCCCAACTCACTTCCGCTCACGGCCTCCCTTCTCACATCCGCTTCGATACACAGCCTCCCTACTCACTTCCGCTTCGAATCACATCCTGTCTACTCACTTCCGCTTTGACTCGCGTCCTCCGTACTCACTTCCGCTTCAGCTCACGGCCTGACTACTCACTTCCGGTTGGACTCGCGTCCTCCCATCTCACTTCTGCTTCTTCTCACAGCCTTTCTACTCAAGTTCGCTTCCACTCACGGCCTCCCTACTCACTTCCGCTTTGACTCACAGCCTCCCAACTCACTTTCGCTTCGAATCCTGGCCTCCCTACTCCCGCTTCGACTCACGGACTGTCTACTCACTTTAATTCGACTCAGGGCCTCCCTATTCAATTCTGCTTCGAATCACGTCCTGTCTACTCACTTCCGCTCCTACTCATGGCCTGGCTACTCACTTCCGCTTGGACTGACGTCCTCCCTACTCACTTCCGCTTCGACTCACGTCCTCCCTACTCACTTCTGCTTTGACTCACAGCCTGTCTACTCACTTCTGCTTCGACGCAGGGCCTCCCTTCTCACTTCCGCTTCAACTCACGGCCTCCCTTCTCACTTTTGCTGCGACTCAGCCACCCTATTCACTTCCGCTTCGACTCACGGCCTGTCTCCTCTATTCCGCTTCGACTCACGGCCCCCCTACTCACTTCCGCTTCGACTCACGGCCTGTCTACGCACTTCCACTTCAACTCACGTTCTCCGTACTCACTTCCGCTTCAACTCATAACCCATCTACTCACTTCCGCTTCGACTCACGTCCTCCCTATTCACTTCCGCTTCAACTCACGGCCTGTCTACTCATGTCCGCTTTGACTCAGGGCCCGTCTGCTCACTACCGCTTCAACTCATGGCCTTTCTACTCACGTCCGCTTGAACTCATGTCCTCCCTACTCACTTCCGCTTGTATTCACGTCCTGTCTACACACTTCCGCTTGGACTCACTTCCTCCCTACTCACTTCCGCTTGGACTCACGTCCTGTCTACACACTTCCACTTGTACTCATGTCCTGTCTGCTCACTTCCGTTTGTACTTACCTCCCCCCTACTCATTTCCGCTTGTAATCAATTCTGCACACTTCCACTTGCACTCACCTCCTCCCTACTCTCTACTTGTACGTCCACTTATACTCACTTCCACTGTACTCACTTCTATTATACTTACTTCCGCTTGTACTTATTTCCTTCCCACTCACATCCGCTTGTACTCACTTTCGCTGTATTCACTTCTTCCCTACTCTCTTCCAATTGTACTCCCTTCCTCCCTACCCACTTCCATTAAACTCACTTCCTTTCTACTCAGTTTTGCCTATACACACTTCTTCCCTACTCACTTACGCTTGTACTCCCTTCCATTCTACTCACTTCCTCTTGATCTCACTTCTTCCCTAAACTTCTAATTGTACTCACTTCCTTCCTACTCACTTCCGCTCACTTTCGCTTGTACACAGGGCCTCCCTACTCATTTCCACTTGGACTCATGTCCTGTCTAGTCAATTCCGCATGTACTCACGTCCTGTCTACTCACGTCCGCTTGTACTCACTTCCACTCACTTCCACTTGCACTCACTTCCTCTCTACTCTCTGCTACTTGTACTTACTTCTGCTTATACTCACTTCCACTGTATTCACTTCTTTTGTACTCACTTCTGCTTGGACTCATTTCCTTCCTTCTCACTTGCGCTTGTACTCACTTTAGCTGTATTCACTGCCTGCCTACTCATTTTCACTTTGAATCACGGCCTGTCTACTCACTTCGGCTTGGACTCATGTCCTTTCTACCCACTCCCGATTGGACTCATGTTCTCCCTACCCCCTTCTGCTTGGACTCACATCCTCCCTAACCACTTCCGCTTGTACTCACGTCCATTCTACCAACTTCTGCTTGGATTCACGTCCTTCGTACACACTTCCACTTGGACTCACGTCCATTCAACCCACTATTGTTTTCAAATTTGCAAATCTTACCAGCTCACTCATACTCAGTAACTGTGTCCCTAAATCAAATGGCTGAAAGGCCAAATCTTGAAGCCATGTTTTGAGTTCTGAAACCAAACACAATACCCAATGTAAGAACATGTCCAATGGAACATCCTTGAATGAGGCAGTGCAGGTGGAGGACAAATCTATGGTGGTCATAGCCCAAAACATCCCAGAGCAAAGGGAATATCCCTTGTGAGGATCACTGTGAGAAGCTTGGCAATCCTACAAGAACTTTTTGGGTTTTGTTTTTTGAACAATCTCAGTGATGCTCGGGGGCCAAGGAGCATGAATGTCATGGACTGGCAGATGCGGAAAAATAATGTCAAACCAAGAAAGTAAAACACAGGATCATTCCATGATGGAGAGTCCAGAGGAGTAAAGGGCAGCGTGATTACTGCACAGACACCTGGAACCAGGAGCCCGAGGCCCCCACAGTCAGCAGCGTGTTTCACATGCGCTTAGGACACCCACACACTGCCCAGGGCCTGAGTCAGGCAGGGTCCTCAGACACTCACCTGCACGCATGCCTTTACTCACTGGCTTTAGGGCTCCTCCTTCCAACCTGGAGATCACTGCAGGCTTCAATTCAGAAGGCCCTGAACCCTACAGAGATGGAGAATGAATTTGTCAGAAGAAAAAGGTGACAAGTAAACCCCGTGTATCTCTATAAAAACAGAGTAAATTAGTGGGAAGGCATGAATAGAATCTAAAATGCCACAGATTTGTGGTTATCCAAGAGCTAAGATCTAGCTTTTAGTTTAAGAGTGTAATATGGGGCCTCAGAAAATACCAGCGATAGTATAGTTCTGATCTTGCACACATCCGACAGGTGTTTGATCGAATCACAATTTGTAGTTTTGTTTTTGTCTGGTTTGGGATCCTCACCTGGGGATGCCCAAGGCTTCCTCCTGACTGTGTACTCAGGAATCACCTCTGCTGGTGCTCAGGGACCACATAGAATGCCGGGAATAGAACCCATGTCCACTGCTTGCAAGACAATCACCGTACCCACTGAAATGTCACTCTAGTCCCAGCATCATATGGTATGTCATCAGCACACTTGATGTGATGCCTGAGTGCAGTAAACCCAAAAGATTAACAAATCCAAAAATGGACAGAGATGGCCAAATCCTGCAACTGTTTTTAAAAGTAAACAGAAAAGGATCCAGACAAACAGCACAGCATGTGGGGCACTGGCCTTGCTCAGGACCAATAAAGGGTTGATTCCAACATTCCATAGCATCCCTCAAGCCGTTAGCTGTGATCCCTCACTGCATAGTTCAGAGGTAAACCCTGAGACTTGATGAACCAAGAACCATTGGAAATGATCCTGAGCACTCAAACAGAGAAGTTTCTGATGAGATGAGACCCTAATTAATAAATGAACAGTGGTAGGAGAGACATCACAGCGGTAGGACACAGACGGTGCATACACATACAGGTTTGATCCCCAGCAGCACACATGGTCCCAGACTTCAGCATGAATAACTGAATACAGAGCCAGGAATAATCTGAGAACTGGCAGGTGAAATCCCAAAGCCAAATCAATGCAAAACAAAGAATTTGAACTTGAAGGACAAATGCAACAGTAGGAGGACTAATTCAGCAACCCTTTAAGCTGGCAAATGGGTCCAATACCATCAGCACTCCCAGGAGTGATCCTTCAGCACAATTAGGAGCATTGCAGTTGTGGCCTCAAATAAAACCAAAATCAAAACCAAAACCAAAACAAATACACAGAAGTAATATGTAGTGTAAGAATTAAACCGAGAAGCGAACTTAGAAGTGACATGAACTATTTAGAGGGACCTGAGTGATGGTACAGCACATAGGGAGCTTGCCATGCCTGGGCCCACCTGGGTAGACCCCCAACACTCTACAGACGCCTGCAAACCCACAGAGAGTTATTCCTATGCACAGAGCTGAGAGTAAGTCCTGAGCATCAAAAGGAGAGCACAAAAAAGAAAACCAGGGAAGGAACTGGAGGAAAAGCTACCGCATGACTGTCCGACATCCTGGCCCATCACAGTCCCAGCTACTGTTGGATACACAGCCGTGGCCTGGGACAGGGAGCCCACGCGGGTCTGTCCAGACATGGTCGGCCCCACACTGCTCTCACCAATGGTCCACAGGTCCTGGTAGGTCTATAGAATCATGTGCCTGTAGTGCTTCCGCTGAGAGTCACATCCACTCCTGTGGGGTGAAGCTCACGGTCACATGGGGGAAGGTCACCAAATCCTGAGCCAATACACTGAGCGGTGAGAGTCAGGGTCTGTTTCTACTTTGTTCCCTGGGCCGTGAGGCTAGGACACAGAGCCCTAGAGGGGCTCAGATTCTGTTCCCTTGGGAGCAACCAGTCTCCATGTACACTCCTGGTTGACAGAACTCAATATCTCTCTAAGAGAGCTGCATCTGATAAAATCTTAGTATGCTCTACTAGAAGGTTTCTAAAGGTGGAGGTCTTGCTCCTTACCCCAGGGCATCCCAATCACTGCTCTTATGAGCAGTGCAGAGTAACAACTGCATGGAACCAGTGGGACCCAAATCACTGACCCTGCTTCCAGCCCAATACACTAAATATACACCTCCTGCACCCCACAGTTCATGTTCTAGGAAGAAAGGGACACTCAATGTCCAGTCATCGACTATGCATGAAGATATGTGCCTGTAGGACTCTCTTCATGGTTCAGGGCCATCCCAACTGGCTCTCGAAGCGGAAAAAGTGTCTAGAGCCCAAGAGCTCTGCTGGCCACAGAGATCCATTGTTCAGGCTCTCTTGGACCAGCGCATGCCCAGAACTGCAAACAGAGCAGCGAGTGAAAGCAGAATGTGTGACAGAGCAGGCGAGTCTCCAGAGTGTGAAGGACTAAATAATGACTAAATAAGCATGTCCTGGGACCTGAGTCACTGTAGCTGCCAGGGAGCAAATAGGGCCAGCAGACCCCAGGGGGCTTGTGATACACATCAGGTAGGAATCCGGAGCGGAGAGCCAAGAGGAATCCCTGTGCATCTCCCCTGTGACACAAAAATAACTATGAAAAGAAACAAAGTAGCAGGATTGTGTAACAGGAAAGCAGGTTGGAGACAGCTAGTAGGGCTGGTGATCCCCGCCAACCCATAGGGTCCCCTAAGCACTGCCAGGTACAATGCCGGAGTGCAGAGCCAAGAGTATAATCCCCAGAATCACTGGGTTTAGCATTCAAAGAAAACAAAATACCCAGATACAAGCCCACGACCCCCAGCAACCCATACGGTCCCTGAGATCTGTCAGGAGTGATCCTGGAGCACTGAGGTACAAGTACTCTTTGAGCTGGATGTGGTCGAAAAGCCAAATACAACAAAACTCACACAAAAAGTCACCTCAAACAGCAGAGAGCCTGGCACTCTGACCAGGAGGCACATTACAGGATCCTTCCTGAAAGAACTCAGAGATATTTGGCCCAGGAAGCTTAAGCACTCCTGTCACTGCATCACCTCATATTGTTACTTCCCTCCTACCTGGGGACGGTGAGTCACATGGCATGTCACCATCTTTTCCTGCCTCTTTTTTTCTCAAGGACCAGAAACCTGGAGGAGAAGTCAGAGCTGTGAGTACTAGAGAGGAGCACAACTCCCCAGCTCTGACCAGTCACACCCTTAGGCACTGGTTCATAGACTCACCTTGGGGACAATGCCAGATGCTTCTGCTTCCCCAGGAGAAGGAAAATGTGTTGGCATCTGTGCTGCCTTTCCCAACAGAAGGACTGGGCTTCGCTATAAGAGAGAAAACTCAGCTCTGCCTTGGCCTGGGGACTCCTACCTGGGTCCCATAGAAGGTGCTCACAGGCCCAGCCACGGGCTGACTCCAAGGCCAGCTCACACGCATTAGCGCCACCTGAAGGCCGTCAGGAGGGTTGCTCCCAGCAACCATAGCACAGAATGTGGCTCTATCATTGGGGCAGCCCCTCTCCTCTAAAAAGAAAACCAAACTTTCTACACACACACACACACACACACACACACACACACACACACACACACTCACGCACAAAACCTTTTCTCAGTGTACTTAACTTGATAGACAGGGGTCTAGACAGGGCTCTGCAACTTGATATGGAAGCAGAAATTGCTGTTCAGACAGACAGTAAAGCTGATACGATGCTTGTCTTGCTGATACCAATCACTTCTCTACATCCCGGTCACCCCCAGAGCACTCCAGGAATAATACCTAAGTCCAGAGCCAGATTAAACCCCTGGGGTATCTTCAGGGATGTAGAGTCCCCATTCTCCACACCAAAAATATCCGCAAAAGGAAACTAACATTGACAAACTCCAGGTACCTGTAGATCCACAGCTTTGAATGGCCCTGTTTCACCAAGGCAGCCAATGAAAAAGTCAATGGGAACAGCTTCTCTTGCCTTTGGCGGGGTGGGGGGGCTGCGACTTTGCGCCTCAAAGTGAATATAGAGTTTCAACAGCAGTGAAACTGCTGGGTCACCTGGGAGGGTCTGGATGGCCAAGACCCAGCTCTTAACAGGTCCCGCACCCTGAAGGCCCTCAATCCCCATGTTCTGCCACGCACCCACCCACCGTTGCCCCATTGCAGAGCTGGAGGCATGGTGGCCGCAGGAGCTCCCCGGGATTATGCACTCACACCATCGAGCACTGCACTCTGGAACAGCACCCACAGCACCCCTCGAAGCTCTGCTGCATTTCAGGAACCACCTGAATATTGAGGAACAAGTGGAACACAAGTGTGAAAGTGCTACCCCAAGGGGGCAGGGACCCGCAGCTCAGTGTGAAGATGGGGAGGTAACAGGCATTCACAGGAGGCCACACCCATCCTGCCACAGAATTTACCTTCAGAGTCCCGCTTCTTCACAGGGGCCCTACTTTGTACTTTACCCATGTGAACAATGAATCTCTCACCCTGTTTCCAGGAATAGAAGCACCAGGAAGGCACCACTATGATGTCACTTCCGTCCCCACAAGTAGCCTTAAAAGGCCAGACTCCAGATGTGGAGAGAACCATTACACCCACCAAGGTGAATCTGTGGCTCAAGGGGGATGGGCTCGCATAAAGGGGTGGAGAGGGAGATGGTGAAATCACGTGTCACACAGTAGAGGGTTACAAGGCAGTAAGGAGAAGTCCCCTGCTCTTGTAGTGGACAAACAATGAACCAATGCTCTCACACACAGTCCATCAGAAAAAAAGAAAAGGGGGTTCATTCTAAGTAAACGATGCAGACAGGGAGTGGGTGGGGCATGGGACTATTAGTTTATCTGGGAAGTCATCAGTCAAGATGTGGTGAAAGCAGTGACTCCCAAGCGAGCCCTGGAGAAGCAAAGAGGAATTGGTCTAGCAGCGGTCCAGAGAGTAGAAGAGATGCTGGAACAGGAGCAAAGGCTGGTAACAACAGAGAGCACTTTCAGTAATGTGCCCTTGATATCACAGGAGTACTGGACTCTCACCTACAAGGAAAACCCAGGAGGCAGTTTCAGAACAAAAATTTAAACACAGAGAGACAGGATAGTGCGTTGGCACCTGCCATGAACTTGATCGACATGAGTTCCAGCCCTGGCATCCTAAATGGGATCTGCGCACCACCAGGAGTGACCCTTAAGAACTGCAAAGTGTGCCCCAATCAAAAACATATAATTATGTAAACTAAATGCAGCATGTGGACCATCCCAGATGGCAGCATACATGAAACTACCAGGAAGTAAACTAGACTGGTCATGTTGTGGCCTTGCTTGGCATTTTGGACAGATGTCAATAGTGTTTAACATTCTGGTGAATATTAGATTGTTGGAATTTTACTGATTCCAAGTAAAAGTTTGACCTTTCTTTTTCTCTCCCAACTACTGATGAATTGAGGGCAGTGGAACCAGGTATGCAACTTCCCTTTATTACTAGAAATCATAGTTTAATGCATTGCCTACCGAGATGGGGGCTGGAGTTGGAGAATTTCTCATGTTCCCACCATTTGTAAAATACTGGATTCATGGGGCCCATGGGTCATCTCAAAGAACTGGCAAAAGTCTATGCACAGTCAAGTCCATACAAAGTGTCTCTACCCACCCTATTAAGGAGACTTGCCAAGTTCATTTTGCTAACTTGATACTTTCTGGATTTTTTTCCCTTAATGCTTCTATAAATCTAATGGAAACCTGAATATAGAGAGTGCAGAGATGCTGCAGTTGGTAAGGTGCTTCCCTGCAAACAGCTGAGATGGATACCAACCCCAAGAACACCATAAGTTTCTCTGAGTCCCCCAAATCATGGACTGCTGACATCGAAGGAATGAGAAGGCCCAGATCACAGCTCAGTGTGTCTCCCCAGACATAGGACAGGGGGGCTTGAAGAATGGAGGTTTGCCTGTTTTTCTAATTTAAAAAAGGATTTGCTGCAGCATTATGGGTAATCTCTGTCATTAATTCCTGCACACCAACGTAGGTCCTGTGAACCAAACCAGAGTGGGAGCAAAGAATGAAACAGTGGTGAACCTTGACAATCTGAAGTGAAGGAAGGATTTGGTACCTGTTTATTTAGTTCTTTTAGTTCTACTTTTTCCTGGCTTCTATCACCAAGTTATAAATTAACAGACACATCAAGTCCAAATGCTGGGACATTGCCATAGATGCACCTGGGCGATTACAAGGAAGTACCTTTCCCTAATGTGCTGACATGATGGGAAGGGTGTCCCACACTACCAGGATTATTTCCATCATTTCTCCACATTGGGACACCCCCACATCCTTATATAAACAAACCAGGTATTACTGAAGAGGCCTGTTCTTACTGGGGGTTTGGTATTAGGGTATCGGTCATCCACTATAAATTTAAGATTGTCTCTTAGGGCCTGAGTGGAACAACAAAACCTCCACATATTTCTAATATTCATAAGATTTCACACTGGTATGCATTTTCATGACTAATAAGACATGATGATTGAATAAGAGCCTTACCACGTTCATTACATATATATATATATATATACATACATACATATACATATGTATATATATGTGTGTGTGTGTATGGCTTCTTTCCAGTGTGACAGCACATCAGGGAGGGCAGTTGCGATGCATGTGGCTGACTCTCGTTTGATCCCCATATCCCATAGGATCCCCCAAGACTACCAGGGATCACAGGGCCAGGGTTGCGGGCAAGCTGGTAGAATTCATGGCAGGGCTGCTGGTGCCTGGCCACTCCCAGAATGCAGAACTGGCTACAAATTCAAAGATTTCAGGGGCTGGAAATAGACACCAGTGTGCAGAGTACGTGCCATGTATGCAGGAGAATCACTTTCACATCCCGAATCCACAAGGAGTGATTCCTGAGCACTGCTGGGTCTGGCACAAGTTCCCAAACCTCCCACCCCCACCGCCAAACACACAACCAAATAAAGGCAAAGAGGAAGTTATCTGCCAACCGCAGAGGTGTGAAATCCAGCAGTATATTCTCAAAAATCATTTCTTTTTAGTTTGTCTTTGTTTTGGGGCTAAAGCCCCAGGACTGAGAGATAACAAGCCAGGCTTTCAAAGACTGTACGATTTTGCTCCTTTGGGTATGCGATTTTGTGGAAGAAAGAGGAGGAAAAACTACACTTACCCCCAAAAAACTTAATGGTGAAAGTCTGTCATTTTTCTCAGAGCCTAGAACTACTCCTTTACCTCTTGACAGCGTTTCGTGTCAAATTATTGCAGAATGTTCACAGCTAAGAACTAATGATGAATATATTAACAAAGGGGCAGGGGAAATTACACCAGGCTGGAGGAGATGCCAGCCATCTGCAAGCCTGGGGGTTCTCCTCTGGTACCCACTGTTCACTGGTACAATGAGCAGAGAGCAGGATGCAGTCCTCAAGCACTGGCAGGTGTGTCCCCAAAATCCATCTCGTCTGCTGCCCTAGTACTGTATAGACTCCCAGGAGAGGAGCTCAAAGGGTTGAGCATATGATTTAAGGTGGGGGACATGGACTCTAAGAGACACATAGACAGTGGGGCAGAGTCCTTGACCATCTCCAAATCTGTAGCAAATACAGGAAACCAGAAAATAAAAGGCAGGAGAGATATTCACAACCCCCCTAAAAGAAGTTCAAAGACACTCATTATCAAGACAAATTCTGGAGTGAGACTTCTTTACTGGAGGATTTTGTACCACAGCTCTCTGTATTCAGAGGAGCCTATGAAATGCTTGGGATTAAACACAGGCAAGCTGCACGCATGGGAATCATTCTACCAACTGTTTTATCACTCTAGTCCTTTATATAATTGTTTACTGTTAATTTTTAGGGGGATTTGGCCCACACTGTAGATTCTCAAGAGACGTCTGGGGTGCAGAGGGTCAAGCCTGGTTTGCAGCAAGACATACTTCCTTCTGCTGTAGGACTGCACCAGCCTCTAGAGTGAGACGAGTACAACCTAGTGTAGCTGGTCCCTGGAAACCCCCTTTCTGAATGAAGTTCATTCCAACAGCAGGGCATGCACCTGGTCTGGGAGAGATGGTCAGTGGGTAGAGCTAGGCTGAAAACTTGACAGGTGAACCAAAAAATCTTTTTCTGTGGAAAACAATTACATAGGATTAGCAGAGATAGTACAGTCAATAGGGTGCTATTCTTTCCAGCAGCTAAGCCAGATTCAATTCTCCACAGCAGAGAGGGTCCCCCTCAGCACTGCCAAGCACGTTGTTGAGTTCAGATCCTAGACTAAGTCCTGTGCTCTGAATGCTGCGAACCAAAATCTACAATTCCGAAATAACAAATCAAAAATTTTCTGTGCAAAGAGGCTGCAGACATAGTACTGATGCAAATGGGCTCGTCTTATTGGAGAAAAATGATATTTCACTACTGGGATCCCATATGGTTCCTTGAGCACCACTTGGAGTAACCCGAGTATAGTCAGGTCTGCCCGCCCCCCTCAAAAAAACTACTACGAGTTAATTAAAACAAATTGGTAAAGGCAAGGGAGCCATGGTGATCATTTATCCTTTGTGAGAGGCCACAGGGCATGCACTGAAAGTGCAGAGGTGACTTCTTGCTAACATTGCGCACTTGATTGCAGGACCCCTGAGGCCCCAAACAGCCCTTATGCACCACCCCCTCTGTCACCAGGCTCTGCATTCTCTTATAGCTTCCTGTGGGACCGCCAGAACCGACTGGAGTTGGGAGGATGTGAAAGTCAAAAGCTCCACCAAACACTATTGAAGCCCAAGCAAGAGAGGAATCACCCCCCGCAGGGCAGGAGGCTAGTACATGGAGGGGACATTTGCCTTGTATGCTGATGACCAGAATCGGAGCCAGCATTCCTTAGGATCACCCGGGCACGGCCAGGAGAGATCCCTGAGTGCAGAGCCAGGAGTTAGCCCTGAACAAAAATTGTTTTGAAAACAAGAAAGAAAAAAAAAAAAGCCTCCCACAGGCATAAATGTGGAAGGTATGAGGGGATGTACCCAGCAGCTACGTGGGAGGCCAGTGACTCCCGGTGAGACTAGGGCCCACAGGCGTCTTCCTAAATCAGTTTTCTTCAGGAAACCTCCCACGTTTCCTAAAAACCAACGGATGTAGCAGACAAACCTCTCGACAGGGGCCTGGGGCAACCCAGAGAGGGGCCGCCATCCCCGACCAGCACTGAGAGACCTTGGTGCTCACAAGGCAGAGACCTCGGTGGCTCAGGATGCCCAGAGCAACCACTCAGCCCGGCCCGATGGGATGGCCTCTTCCCCCGGGGACCCCAACACCGGCTCCTTCCCCGCCCTGCAACTTCGCCAACAATGGTGGCTGAGGGTAACTTACAAAGGGAAAGCTGCAAAGGGGAGCTGAGGGAGGGAAAGACCAGGGTTCCATGACGTCACAGGCATGGCCAGTCACAACCTTAAAGGGCCAGGAGCCGAGTTTTCTGGACCAGGTACTTTCTGGTAAAGAACATTTTTTTTTCCTTGTTTCTTTCCTTCAATCAAGTGACCAGGATATCTGGGAGCGGCCAGATCCAGAATAGATGGAGAGTGAGGGACTGAGCAGATGGCATATACAGCAGAAAGCCTTTATTAAACTTTTTATTCACAGTCATGGTCAGTGTCCTCCCGTTATTCATCAATTTGCTAGAGCGGGCCCAGTAAAGGCTCCATCGTGAGACTTGTTGTTACTATATTTGTCATATTGAGTACATTATGGACAGCTTGCCCGACTTTGCCTTGCGGGCAAGATACTCTCGGTAGCTTCCCAGGCTCTCTGAGAGGAGCAGAGGAATCGAAGCCCGCTGTACCGGGCCGACTGCATGCAAGGCAAATGCCGTACTGATGTGCTATCACTCTGGCTGTGACATCTATCACTCCATTGATCACCAAGGTTGATTCAGCTGAACTGGCTAGTTAGGCAGGTGTCCCCTTCCTCCATCACCACTTTATGTGCATCCCTCCCAAAGCTGTGCTCGACGAGCACAGCCTTCCCCAAATACAGACAGACCGGTCTTTGGTCGAAGGTATACGAGTAGCTGCGCTCCCCTGCTAGAATCTCCAAAGTTTAATTAAAGGACTAAAATTCACAAAGATTTTTTCCAACAATATACAGGACCAAGTCTCAGGACCACCTTGTCCTGCCCATTACTTCATGGACCAGCATTAGTCTCCAAACAAAGACCTTGAGAAGTCAGAGCTGTGAGCCCAGAAAGCACAAACCTCTAGCCCTGACCCGGAAAATTCCTGTCTTGGACCTGGAAATGTCGTGATGGCAGGCTCCCTTGGGCACCAAGTCACCGCCCCCCCCCCCCCAGGAGACAATACCAGATGCTCCTTCCTCTCCCAGGAATGCAAGGAAGTCTGGAATTTGGGCTGTCTCTCAGGAGAAGTGCTGCCTCCATCTACAGGGCAGGAAACTGCATCCCTGAGACCCGACCCGGGATTCCACCCGGGGCCCCAAGGAAGGTCCTTTGGGCCCAGCCAGGGACTGACTCCTAGACCAGGAGCTCCTTTGTTTAAGCACCCCCTGAGCTTCAAGGCTGCCCACAGTGACCACAGCTCCCAAAGTGTTTCTGCCATGGAGGCAGACACAGGGCCTCAGATGGACAAACTTTTAGGCTCTTTTTGCTCACACAATTATTGTGTGTGTGCGTGTGGTGTTTCAATTAGGGGCCATAACAGGCAGTGCTCAGGACTTATTCCAAGTTTCGTACTGAGGGATCATGCATAGAGTGACTTGGGGGACTGCAGGAATGTCTGGGAATTGAACCTGTGCATGGGAAGTGCCCTCCCCACAGCAATACCACCCCAGCCCTTTCTAAATAAATTTCATTCCAACACATCAGAATTGATCCCTGAATAAATATTTTCTCGTACCCCCCAAAAAACAAATATCTTGGTTTAAAAAGAACCCCATTACAAGCAACATCCACTCTACATCTGGGGCTCGCCTAGTCAGAGTCAGAGAGTTGATGAAGAATGGAGGGATGCTTTTCAACTTGACTTGAGGGACCAGAAATTCTTTATCAGCAAAAAAGTTACCAATGTGGGGCCAGTTAGATAGTTACGAGTATATGGTGCCTAGGGCTAGAGAAATAGTACAGCAGGTATGGTGTTTGCCTTGCCTGCGGCCATTCCGAGTTCGATTCCCAGCATGCCATATTGTACCCTGATCACTGCAAGGAGTAATTCCTGAGTGCAGGACAAGAAGTAAACCCTGAGCCGCACTGCGTGTGAAAAAAAAAGAAATATAAATGATTATACAGTGCTTCCATTATTGATAAAGATCAATCATCAGTATCCCATATGAAACCACGGTCACATGGATTCAGGTGATGAATGAAAATTATTTTGATGGAATGATGTGAATTATTTCTGAGGGTATATCCTAGAGCCTGGAGCAACCTCTTAGCACATATAGGTATGCTCCCCCGCAAAAAAAAATTGTCTGAAAAGTAAATATCCATTTATAGTCCCTAGCGATGGGAAAGGAACACATGTACCCTTAAGAGGCCTGATCCATTTAACATCACTAGGAAGTAAATGTGCACATGGAAGACTCCCATTTGTGACATCATCCATCACCAAGGAGCTTTAAAGTGAAAGGTTCCAAGTGTAGACAGACCATTATGCCAGCCCAGGTGAATCAGTGCAAGGAGAATAAAGCAGAGGAGAGGTAAGTGCTGGAGGGGTTGATCATAGAATACAGGGCAGCAAGTTAAGGCAGAGTCCCTTAATCCTGTAATTGTTAAACCCGGAACCAATGTTCTCACACTCACTTTTATCATGAAAAAAGAAGCAGGTTGATTCATGGTAAAACAGGCAAATGTCTTTCTCTGGGAAGTCATCAATCAAGGTGATGATGAAAGCAGTGACTTTGAAACCAGCCCTGAAGATGCAGAGGAACTGGCCTAGCAGCAACCTAGAGAGCTGGAGAGACACTGGACAGGACCAAAGGCTGCTAAGAACATCAGAGAGCACTGTACAGTCAACATTGTACCCCTTTTAAACACGCAAGTAGAGAACTCTCACCTGCAAGGAAACACTAGGATACAGCTTTAGAAACATGATTTCAAACAAGAGGATGGGCTAGAGGTTAGTACTGTGGCTTTGTGCTTGTGTTGAACATGGTTTCCCTGAGTTCCACTTCTGGCATCCAGAGCAATGCCAAGACTAACTCTAAGAGCTGCCAAGTATGGAATAAATTACATAAAACGTACTTCAGTAAATACATCTCATTTAATTACCAACTCTAAGAACAGAGGTACACGTGAGCTAATGAGCACCAAACCACACCAGATCATTTCTCTCAAGTGTGTATTCTCCTATGAATAGGAAGTACTGAGGATGTGCTAAAGGCCTTCCCACATTTCTGACATACAGAAGGTTTCTCTCCCGAATGGTGTAGTGTTCCGAATCTCATGAACACATGGCAGATGAAAGAAATGAAGGAAAGCGAGGGAAGCAAAGCACAGTTTTCATGACAGACACTTTGGGTGAAGGAAGGGTAGCATGAACACGGCACAGTCACCTGGTTCCAGAGCCTCAGGTACCCGGAGTCAATAGCACAGTTCACATAAGCTCAGGGCATCCACACACTGTCCATGGCCCATTATAGGGAGGGACCCCAGACACTCCTCTGTAGGCACGTCATTCGTCTCTCCTTCCTGGTCTCAGAGCTCCTCCTTCCACACAGGAGATCACTGGAGGTTTCACTCCAGAATGCCCTGAACATCACACACACCCAAACACCTACATACACACACCCCCTACCCCCGACACACACAGAGGAATGGGTAAGTGACAAGGAAAATGCAAGCTGTGAGCTTCTCTGGTATTGAAACAGGACAGGAAAAGCATCATAATACTTGTAAGTGAAGAGAAGGGTCATAGACAAATTCTGTCATAATACAATGTGGAACAGCTGGATTAGGATCTTATTAGGGTTAGCAAAGACGAATCTGGCCTGAGCACTATAGTCTGGCATCGAGAGTCAGCAGTCCCAAGGAGAGCCACCCTATAAACTTAATGTACATCTGTGTCCATTAAAATAGATGAGAAAGATTATTTAACTAAGTCTAAGATAGTTGTTGGACTGAGGAAGTAAGAAACATACCCCTAGGTGGTATTCTCTCTTGAGCAGATCTCCTAGCTCTAGGAGGTCTTTTTCTTTTCTGAGAAGAGCTTCCCTGGGAAGGAAGGGCTTTCCTATGTTGATTGTTCTATCACATCTCAGTGTAGTTGCTACCAGGAATGCTTTCAGGGTGGGCCGTAGGCCAAGGCTGTAAGAAGGAGTGTGAAGAGACTAGCATGGGGGGCAGGAGGAGACAGGAATGAGGGGAAGGGCAAGACTGGAATGGGGAGTTTAGTGAGACTGGAACAGTCCTGTGAGGAGAATGGAATAAACGGCAATTGATCCCCAACCAGCTTGGTGGCCCTTTTCCCCCCTTTATGCGTCCACTCCAGCTCAATTATTTATTCTGTGAACTTACACAATGCACCTTCACATATACCTCTCTTTGCTGGCCTCAGGGCTCCTTCTTCCAGCCAGATCACCTCAGGTTTCTCCCTGGAATGTCCTATAGTCCACAGACACATCTGCATGAGTCTGCATCCAGCACTAATTCCCGTTTTGCAGTGATATACTTGAAAACAGTGCAAAAAGTTTGCTGTATAGGAAAATTGTCCTAATATTCAGGGTATTTTCTATAAACCAGGATGTGAACTGTGTCTCAAAGTTGTACCATCTGGAGTGATTCCACTTTTTAAATATAAACATTATGCCTACGGGCCCAGGTATACAGATCCCGAGGCTGAGATCTCCAAGCCTGCTTGGATTAGGGCTGAGCATCCTCCACCCAGTTCCTCCATCTTCCACTAGGCAGGGGTCAATCCCACCAACTGCTCCCCCCCCACCCCCCACACCATGTAATCCCATTAATGGCCAAGACCCAGAGACAATAAAACCCAGCTCCTGGAAGTGCGTGGCGGCATCTGCAGCCACGCGACACCTTATTGTCTCATTCTCACTTTGGACAACCTGACAGGCTACCGAATGTAAACTGCCCACATGGCAGAGTCTGGCAAACTCCCCATGGAGTACCCAATATTCCAAATGCAAGTAACAAGGATGGGTCTCATTTTCCTAACCCTGAAAGAGCCTTGAATATGGCACTTTTTTAAATCTCAGGGCCAGGGTGAAGGAGAAGTTACTGGTGCCTGCTCGAGGCAATCCACGAACAACAGGATGATTGTGATAGTGATTGTGATCTTTGGGCCCAGGTGGTGATATAGTAGAAAAGATGCTTGCCTTGCACTTAGCTGACCCAGATTTGATACCTGAGCACCCCACATGAGCTCCTGACCCTTGGCAGAAATGATCCCTGAGCTCTGAGCCAGGAGTCAGCATGCACATTGTAGGGTGTGGCCCCCAAATACTGCAACAACAAAAGGCAACTAAGGAAGGAAACAAAAATAAATTCATGTTCAAAGACAAATTATACAGTGAATGACTTAAAGGATTGAACAGTAGGTCCTTAAATCGCATTTTTTGGACTTACTTTATGCTGTAGAAGTCCATGATTTATCCTTAATATTTATTCTTTTTTTGACTGCTCTCACATCCGGTGTGTTTGTGTGTGTTTTTTTTTAACATATGTGTTTGATTTTAGGGCAACAACCAACAGTGCTCAGGGATTATTGCAATCTATGAAATGAGATATTAGTCCTGGTGGTCTTGGGGACCTGTGAAATACCAGACATACATAGAACCTTGGTTGGCAGCACTTGCAGGGCAAGCACCCACTTGCTGTACTCTGGACCTTTCTAAATAAACTATTCCCAGCACACCATGAGTGAGCCCTAGGCAAAGGTACAATTCACCCCTATTCACCCTTAAGAATCAAGTATATTCCTTCAAATATCTTACTTTACTACCACAACTCAAAAGCACGGCAGGGCTAACCTGCTAAGTGAGAGATGAAAACGAGGGGGGTGCTTTGCTCCTTGACTTTAAGATGCACATATTCCTACATATTCTTTTTTTCCTTTTTAGGTCACACCTAGCGATGCTCAGGGTTTCCTCCTGGCTCTGCACTCAGAAATTACTCCTGCAGTTGCTCAGAGGACCATCTGAAATGCCAGTGATCAAACCTGGGTTGGCCATGTGCAAGAAAAATGCCTTATCTCTGTACTATCACTACAGTCCCTGAAGGAGATATTATTGACTGGAAAAAGGAAAAAAGAAAGGACAGTTAGAGCAAGAGACAGTAAAGCAGTTTGGAAGCTGATTGCACACAGTCAATGCGGGTAAATTCTTGGCGTCCCTTAGGACCCACTTAGTTGGCCCACAGAAATTCCTGAACGTGGAGCCAGGAAGAAGCCCCGAGCATTTTCAATATGGTACAGAAATAAACAATATTATAATAGAAAAAGAGTTTCATTTTGAAACCCCACCAACCTGCCACGTGGCCACACCCATCATGACAACCAATGAAAGGACAGGTGATAACTAAATCTCACGGTTTAGGGGTGGGGCCTGACCATCAGCGGTTGCAGCTTCTACCCTTGTGATGTCCAGGCCAAATCCTGTATTGGGAGGGTCTGGAACTCCAAGCCGCCCATCCTCAGCAGAACCCACAAACCCAAGGCCTTAAATACTTCAAAAAAAAAAAAACTTTACGAACAGTAAGCACAGTAAAATCATGGGATACCTAATCAGGGAGAGATGAGAAGTCTGGGGGTCTTTGCCACTTGATGTGAGAGCAGAATTTCCTGATGTACAAAAACACCAACACTGGAATCTGACAGACAGGAAAGGGGTAGGGTGTCGCCTTGCTTCCACGGATCAACCCTTGATATCCAGAATGGAGCCCAGGGCACCACCAGGAATAACACCTGAGCCAGAGCCATGAGTAAGCCCTGATTATCTAGATGCACGGACGGCCTATTCGCCCCCTCCCCTCTCAAAAAAAAAAACTCAAAACCTAACCCAGAAAGTAAATTTTCTTTTTGTACACCCAAACCACCTGTGAAGACCATACTCTCAGGATGTCCCTTTTTTCCTTTTTCCAGTCAATAATATCTCCTTCAGGGACCGTAGTGATAGTACAGAGATAAGGCATTTTTCTTGCACATGGCCAACCCAGGTTTGATCACTGGCATTTCAGATGGTCCTCTGAGCAACTGCAGGAGTAATTTCTGAGTGCAGAGCCAGGAGGAAACCCTGAGCATCGCTAGGTGTGACCTAAAAAGGAAAAAAAAGAATATGTAGGAATATGTGCTTCTAAAAGTCAAGGAGCAAAGCACCCCCCTCGTTTCATCTCTCATTTAGCAGGACTGAAAGCAACAAGGTTCCTTGTCTTTGGGGAGCTGCCACTCTGCCTCTCGAAATAAACTTGCCTTCTATTTTATTTAGTTGGAGGCCACACAACTTATTGCTAAGCGGTCATTCCTGGCACTTCACTCAGGAATCAGTCCTGGTGGTGCTCACGGGATGGAATCTGGGTTGCAACATGGATAGCAAAGGCTCTAAGTGCTTCGATATAGGTCCCTCACCCCAAGGCCCGCAGCCCCCTCGATCAGCTCTGCTCCCATTCGCTGGGGTCCATTTCGGACCTGGATGTTATCGTGGCTGCAGAGCCCCCCTCCAGGATCACATGGATCCCCGCAACCCTGCAACCCAGAACAAAACCCACCATACTCCACAAAGTTCCGCGTCCTCCTAATGTCTCCGCTGCTTTTCAGGAACTGCCTGGATACTGGGGAGCAACAAGCAGAGAAGTGACCCCCAAGCTGGCGCAGCCCTGCCGCTCACAGTACTGAGATGGGGAGGTGTGGGGCGCACATGGGAGGCCTCATGTCCTGACAAAATTGGCCTTCACAGTCAGCTTTCCACAAGAGACCCTACTTTGTCCTGTATCCATGTGATCAATGACTGCTGGACTCCGTGTTGAGGATACCAGCAACTCGAGATCCTGAGTTCACTCTGAGTGCAGAGTTTGGAATAAACCCAAGCACTCAACCAAGGACAAGGATGCCAAGCCCCACAAGTTTACACTGAGGTAAAAACAAAAGGGAATATGGAGGGTTGCAGGTAGTACAGAGGGTGGGGCTATCGTCCTGCCCATGGTTAATCCAGTTTTTATCCCCCACGACCCCATACTGTCCCCCATCAGCCAGGCGGGATCCCTGAGTGCAGAACCCAGGAAGAAACCCTCAGTACTGCTGGTGTGGCCCAAAAATAATTTTAAAAAACCTTTATAGAATCCAATACAGGCTGGGCGACAATGCACAGGATTGGGGAACAGGCGTAGCACGCAGAACCTCTGACTTGATGCTGGGCACCACCTGGCCTCCCAAGATCACTTGCAGTGACCCAAGCACTGACCAAAACAGTGGCTGAGGGGTAAAACTCTAAGAAATAAATGATCTTAGAGACTTGAATGACAGCATAGTGGGCACGGCATTTGCCTTGCAGACAAACCACCGGGGTCCGAATTCCAGCATTCAATATGATCCTCGAGCACTGCCAGAAGTAATTCCTAAGGGCAGAGCCAGGAGTAACCCCTGAACACCACTGAGTGCGACCCAACAGCCATAAAAACTGAATGAATGCAATTTAAAAGCACTGTAGCACTGTCCTCCCATTGTTCATGGATTTTTTCGAGCTGGCACTAGTAACATCTCCATTCTAAGACTTCTTGTTACTGTTTTTGACATACCGAATACATCACGGGTAGCTTGCCAGGGGGTTACGTGCGGGAGGTACACATTTGGTGGCTTGCTGGGCTTTCCGATAGGGGCAGAGGAATTGAACCCAGGTCGGCTGCATGCAAGGCAAATGCCTGAACCTCTATGCTATCACTCCAGCCCGAAATTTAAAAATTACAAATAAAAGATAATGAAAATTACAAGTGTGTCCTTGAATCATTACCAAGAGAAGAAGCAAAACACTCAAGTTAAGTGCACAAAGAAAAGTAAATTTATTTGGTTTGTTTTGGTAGGGCTGGAGCGATAGCACAGCGGTAGGGCGTTTGCCTTGCATGCAACCAACATGGCCGACCCGAGTTCGATTCCTCCGCGCCTCTCGGAGAGCCCGGCAAGCTACCGGGAGTATCTCGCCCGCATGGCAGAGCCTGGTAAGCTCCCCGTGATGTATTCGATATGCCAGACACAGTAACAACAAAGTCTCCAATGGAGACGTTACTGGGCCCACTCGAGCAAATCGATGATCAACGGGAGGGCCTTTACCTTTACCTTTACCTTTGGGTCACACACACTAATGTACAGGGATTTTTCCTAGCTTTGGGCTGAGGGAATACTCCTGGCTGTGCCTGAGGACCATATTGTAAGCCAGAAATTGAACCAGGAATGATTCCTACGTACAGATTCTGGAGTCACCCATGACCATGACAAGCTAGCTGGGCCACAAAATGAAACAATCAAAGCAAAAAAATTAAGTTGAACTCATAATAAATAAAGCCAGGGACTGGAGAGATACTCCAGCAGGTTGGGGCTCGCCTGTACACTGCGCAAACTTAGCATTATGACCTCCATCCATTCCTCTTGGGTGAAGCTCACAGCCACCTCAAGGATGGTCACTGTGTCCTGAACCAACAAACACAAGGAACAGGAGCGAGGCCATGCTACCTCATACTATGGGGTGTGAGGATGCGTCACCCAGCGGCCTAGACTTGGTTAGAGACTCTCCCTCTCCCCAATCCTGTTGGGGGGGACTAGCTTCCACCCACATTTTGGGTTAATGATCCCTGGAATCTCCACGAAGCCAGATCTGCTACAACAGCACTATGCTAGAAGACTCTGAACAGGTTCGAGACAGGTTCGGGACTTGCATTTAGCCATTCCAGGGATAAATTCAATGAGCACTACAGAGGGTAACACCTGAGCAGAAACCCAACCGGACAACAAAAAGCAACACTGGGTTGGAACAAAACACTAGACGCCCCCTCTCCCCCAATGCCATATCCTACATTCCCTGTTCCATGTTATAGGGATTAGAAGGAGATAAACAATATCATCGAGTGACTCAAAACTATGTCAAGACATAAAAGCCTGTAGTACTTGAAACTCCTGTACTTGAAACTCCTGTATTGAAGCCGCTCCAAATCATCCCTGGGCAGGAAAAGTGACCCCAATAACTCTGCCGGCCCCAGAGACCCTTTCTCCCAGGGTCTGGTACTTCCTCAGAACTGCGCACACGGCAGTGAGTGAACGTGAGACTGTGTGACTGAGCAGGCATCACTCTCCAGAGCAGGAAGGACAAAACGGGAAACGCATGTCCAGAAGACAGAGTTACTGCAGTTGCCAGGGTGCATACCCTGGGTCCTGATGACCTTCAGGGGTAAATCCAGAGCACAGAGCCAAGAGGAAGCCATGAGCATCTCCACTGTGGCACAGAAACAAATATGAAAGAAAACAAAGCAGCAGAATGGAGTACTGTGGGTCCAGGAAACCCGGGTAGGGCTGGTGATCCCTGCTGTCCATATGGTGCACCAAGAACTCAGAGGTGCAATGTTGGAGTGCAGATCCAGGAATAATCCCAAGAATCACGAGGTGTGGCCACCTATAAGCTCCCAAAACAAAACAAAACAAAACAAAAACCCACGAGGTTATTCTTGGATCACTAGCACCCCAAACGATCCCCGAGCTCAATCAGGAGTGACCCCTGAGCATTGAGTTGGGAGTACTTCTTGAGCACCATCCAACATAAATAGAACAAAACAAACAGGGACAAAAGTGGACTGAGACAGCAGTCAGTCACCCCTGTCAGGAACTCTATTCCAGGGCTCCCTCCTAAAATAGCTCGAGACAGATGGGCCTGGAAGCCTGTGTGCAACTGTCACTCTCCTCTGACATGGGGACAGTGAGTCAGACAGCGTGTCTCTATCTTCCCCTGTCTCTAATTCCTCAGGATCTGAAATAAGCTCCATGCAAGACCTGAAGAAGTCAGAGCAGTGACCACCAGTGAGGAGCACAATCTCCCAACCCTGACCAGAAATCCCAACACTGGAGCAGGAAATGCTCTGACTGGTGGAAATTATCCGGTACCAGAACCCCGACCCATCTGGGAAAGACAATGCCAGAAGATCCTTCCTCTCCTGCAGACTCAAAGTGAGTTGGGATCCGAGCTGTCTGACCAGATTGGAGTATTGGGCTTGGGCTAAAGGAGAGGAAACTGAGCCCTGGGACTCTTTCCTAAACCCTATAGGAAGGTTCCTCCAGAGCTGACCAGGGACTGACTCTGAGCCCAGGCATGTAAGAGTATCAGTGCCCCCTGCAGGCCGCAACCAGGGCTGCCCCCACCACACCCAGTGAACAAAGCCCTGTAAGTGGCTATGCCATGGAGAACAGACAAAGGAACTCATCATAGACAAACCTTCAGCCACCCTCTTGCAGGTGGACAGGGACACGAGCATGGGAGATATCTCTTGGAGACCAGGGTCACTTCTGGGTCAAGGGAAGCACAAGGAAGAGCCTCAGGTCTGTCGACCTAGCCCTTGACTCTTCTGTGTCCTCATTTACTCTAATCCCCAATCAGCACATCTGCATGAGCCTCATCCAGCACTCGCTCCTGTCTTGCATGTTGTATACTATAATTATCCTATATCCCACACTATTTAGGACCATGATATGAACTGTTTCTATTTTTCAACTCTAAATATTCTATTTTGAGGGACAGAGTGATAGTACAGCATATGTTATCAGCTTACCCAAGACCATACCTGTGCATATCTTATGGTCCTCTGACCTTGGCAGCAGTGATTCTGGTGTTCAGAGTCTGGAGTAAGGCCCGAGCACTGTAGGGTGTAGCCCAGAAGTACAGCATCAACAAAATGGAAACAATCCAAGCAGGGAAAAAAATAAAGAAAAATTTATGTGCGAAGGAAAATTCTTGCAAAGAGTCTAAAAAGTCAGAAACCAATCCTTAAAACCCTGTTTAATGACTTTTTGTATGATACAGAAGCCTCTGAATCCTGAATCCTTATACTTCTCTGGCTCTGGTCTCATATGTTTAGTGTGTGTGTGTGGGGGGGGGGGGGGGGTTGGGCCAAATCAGCAGTGTTCAGGAGTGATCTGAGCTCTGCACTCAGGGATCAGTCTTGGCAGGTTTGAGTAATCCTGAGATGCAGAGGCTCAGAATTTGGCTGGCAGGTGCAAGGCAAATGCCCTAATCTCTGTATTATGGCTCTGGCCATTGATAAGTAAATTTTTCCCCAGCACACTAGAAGTGATACCTAAGTAAAAACTCCCCATCTCAACAAAACACTATCTTCCTTCAAAAATACAACTGAGAATAACAAAACCTCAACCCATTGTACTCACCCAATGGCCAGTCTCAGGAGGCCGCCTGGTAAGGTAGGGGGGAAAAAAAGCACCAATGTTGGGGTAAGACAGAGCCAAGCAAATAGGATGCTTGCCTTACTGACCCCAATCGATCATCTGCATCTGCTATGACCCTGAGAGCAATGAGGGAGAGCAGAGGCAGTAGTGAAACATGAGCATTTCCAGGTGGACCACCTGGGGGGGGGGGGTGGAAACAACTGACAAAAAACCGGGGTGGAACGTAAATTTTCATTGGCAAACACCAGGCACTTGTGAGACATGCCCAACATGGCCACGCATTATATGGTAACCAATGAAAAAACGGATGAAAACCTGCCTGTTGCCAGTGGGGGCTGAAGCGATGCCCCTCAAAGTGAATCTGGAGGTTCTGGTTGATTCGTTCTATTGGGGCAAACTGGATGAGACCAGACAGGGTCCAGGGCAGACCCGAATTGGAGGGTCGGGATGGTCAAGGCCCTGCTTTCAGTAGCCCCCGTGCTGAGCCCCGCGCCCACTTCCCCGCTGCCCCATAAGAGCTGGAGGCGATCTTGACCACAGGGGACCCTCCTTCGCCTCGGCAAAGCCCCCACGGCACCCCCTAAATTTCACCGTTCCCCTAAAGCCTCTGCCTAGCAGCAGAAACAGCCCAGATATCAGGGAAAAGTCATAAACAACCGAGAAAGCGCCCTTCCCCCCAGCTGACACTGCTCCACTGCTCACAGTGCGGGGAGGCGCGGGGCTGCTCTCACCCTGTGACAGAGTCAGCCTTCACAGCCCCCTTTCCACACCAAGACACCACACTGTCCTTTAACGACGAGACAAACTGTGGCCAGACTGAAGTGACTGTGACACCTATACCAGGAAGAAAACCAGAAGGCCCCATCTGTGATGTCAGTTCCACGCCTACCGCAGGCTTAAAGGGCCAGAATCCAGGTGTGGAAAGATCCTTGGAAAATCCAGGTACATCTGTGCTGCAGAGTGGAGGGCTGGGGGGGATGAGCTCCCTGAGCTGAAAGGTAGAAGCAGGTGCTTGGTGGCTGGTCAGGCAGTGTGGGGCTGGAGGTAAGGACAAGACCCCCTGATGCTGTACAGGTCACTCAAACATTCAACCAATGCTCTCACACACAAGCCATCAGTAAAAATGCAAGCAGGTTGATACAAGGTAAAACACAAAGGTAGGGAACAGGTGGAGCTTGGACAATGAGATTCTCAGGAAAGTGATAAATCACGATGGGGTGAAAGCAGTGATTCCAAAGTCAGCCCTCCAGAGAATGGGGACAAATCAGAGAACAGCCACCAGAGGGGCAGAGAAAAACTCAAAAAGGAGTAAAAGGCTGCTACGAGTACCTGAAAGTAATTAGGATCAACCCTCCACCCCTGATAACACGCAAGCATTGGTATTTCATCTACTTCAGAAACAAGTTTTCAAACCCAAAGTATAGACCCAGGCGAACCAATACAGTGACTTAGCACATGCACTGAACTAGGTCAGCTTGAGTTCCATCTATGACATTCCAAAGGATGACCCAAGCATCACCAGGAGTAACACCTAAGAAGTGCCAGGTGTACCCCCAAATCAAAGGTATTATATACAGGCCTGGAGAGACAGCACACTGTGTAGGGTGTCTGCCTTGCACGCAGCTGACCCAGGTTCGATTCTCAGCACCCCATATAATCCCCCAAGCACCTCTAGGAGTAATTCCTCAGGGCAAGAGCCAGGGTTATACCCTATGCAACACCAGATGTGACCCAAAAAGAAAAAAAAATGTATATATATATATATAATATATATATATATTAAAAAAGTAGAACCCAGCATAAGGATCAATTCTAAAATGGAGGGATAAACCGACTCAAAGTTAGCAGACCATACTGGTTTTTGAAAGACTTGCTTAGCCTTTTCGACCTATCTAAATGATTTTTAGCATTCTGATGACCACTAAGCATTTGTAGTATTTGATTGGGATATTATTGTTTCTAAAATCAAATGTTTCAGGTTTTCTTACCTCTAATAGTGCTGAAATGAAAAATAGGTGGGATCTTGGTATGGGACCACCCTTACTGTTCAACAATCACAGCTGAATGTAATTGCCTGCTGACATGGGAGGGGTTTATGCTCTCCCCACCATTTGTAAAAGATTTGACTCAAGGAGACCATTCAATTCTTTCAAACACTGGTCCATGTTTCTCTATTTACAGTAAAGACAATCAACTGTCTCCCATCCACCCTATTGAAGAATATTTCCTGTCTCCCATCCACCCTATTGAAGAATATTTCCAGGGCCATTTCCCAAAGATGATCACTGGATCACTTGATCCCCTGTTATTTATCGATTTACTCGAGCAGGTGCCAGTAATGTCTCCATTCTTCCCTGTTGCGTGCTAGCGTAGCCCAATGGCATCTGTTCGTTCTAGGAACATGCAGAGCCTCAAACCGATCATTCAGGGTCTTGATGAAGAAGTCTGACCATCTTGTAGGTGGGAGTCCACGCGATCTTTTGACGTCCCGTGGAATCCAGTCAGTAATGGCTCTAGTTCAGCGGTTGTCTGTAAATCTCATTACGTGTCCAGCCCATCTGATTTTTGATGCCTTGGCAAATGAGACAGCGTCTCTGATCTTTGAGCGTTGACGGAGATCAGAACTCCAGATTCTATCTCTCATTTCAGTGAATCGTGATATTCCAAGCATAGCTCTTTCGATTCCTCTTTGAGAGACCCGAATAGCATTCTCATCCTGTTTTCGTAGGGCCCAGGACTCTGAGGCATATGTTAATGCAGGAAGAACAGTGAAATCGAAGAGATGTGCTCGTAGCTGGAGGTTCTTTGTCCTCTTAGTTATTTCTTCAACGCTCTTGAAGGTATTCCAAGCCGCTCTCTTCCTCCTGCGCAACTCAGGTGCCAGGTCATTCATCATGTTGATTTCTTGATTTAGGAATATATAACTGTTGCATTCGGAGATGTTGGTTCTGTTCAGAGCAAATGAGCATCAGGAACGAGGCTGTTTCTCATAAACACTCTCTTCGTAAGATTCAGTGGTAGTCCAACCTTTCCACACTCACGGTCAAAGTCTGTCAGCATTTGTGCCTCTTGGCTGATGTTTGGTATTATTAGAACGATGTCATCAGCAAAGCGGAGGTGGTGTAGTTTCCGACCATTCACTCCCATTCTTTCCCATTCCAGTCGTCACATGATGTTCTCGAGGATGGCACTGAAGAGTTTTGGTGAAATGGTATCACCCTGCCGAACCCCTCTCTTGACATGGATGATTACTTCTTTGTAGAATGGTGAAATCCTGGTAGTGAATCCGTAATAGAGCTCATGAAGGATCCTGATGTATTGAGTTTGTACACCCTGATTGGCTAGGGCTTCTATGACTGCTTCCATCTCAACAGAATCAAAGGCCTTCTTTAAATCAATGAACGTTAGACAGAACGGCATCTTGAACTCCTGAGAAACCTCAATGAGTTTAGTAATCATGTGGATATGGTCGATAGTACTGAATCCTTTTCGGAACCCGGCGTGTTCACATGGTTTTCCTTCATCTAGTGTTCTGCAAATCCTATTCAGGATGACTCGAGTGAACAGTTTGTAGATGACAGACAATAGGCAGATTGGGCGATAGTTGCCAATGTCGTGGATGTCTCCCTTCTTGTATAGTAGTACAGTCCTGCTGGTTTTCCATTGGGATGGAACCTTGCATTCAGACAGGTAGCGTGTGAAGAGCCGAGCCAGTGTATTGGTGAGTACTGATGGTAAGTTCTTCAGGTGTTCAGGTCTGATCTTGTCTGGGCCAGGTGCTCTTTGTTTCTTTACTGACGAGATGGCATGTTGGATTTCGGAAGGGAGAACATTGGGAACGACATATCCTTCATGCGGAATGTGGTATGTGGGCAAGTGGGCGTGGCTGTTAAAGAGATCTGAGTAGAAATCATGAATAATCTTCTCCATTGCCCTTCTGGAAGACGGGATATATCCATCAGGATGTCGGAGTGCAGTCATCTTGCTCTTGTAGTTGGTGAAGGACAGGATGGCATTACGAATGCTTTTCCTGGCTTCTGCCGTATCTACCAGCACCGCTGCTCTCCTGTCTTTGAGGTCATCCTTGATGGCGTCTCTGCATTGTTTTGCCAGCTCGGACATTCGCTTGCGGTTGGCCAAGGCATGTGCCAAGCCACGTTGGCAAATAAGTTCAAGAGTGTTCGAAGAAAGGCGGTTCTTTGTGGTTATTGCTCTATTGGCATTCCTCGCACAATCATGGAGGTGCTGAATCATTCAATCGTATTCCTCATCAATGTTGTCAATGACGGCATCTTCCCATGTTGCCGCAACAGAGCCAAAGAGCTCCCAGTTGTTGGTTGTTCTGGGAGTTCCATTCTTAAACTTTGCATTCTTTTCTCTGCGTTCTGTGAGGTAGAATTTTGCAAAAATTTCATCCAAAGATGAACATTTTGGAAATATATATCCTTAACTCTTCTGAAAGTCTAATAAAAGATCCTGAATACTATGTATGCAGAGAGTTGGTAAAGAGGGTAAAGGGCTTGTAAATATAGGAGACCTGTATTCGAACCTCAGCATTCATAACGTGCGAGAATTCTCACAGGTATGGAGCTTTGAGGTGAAAGTCAGGTGTACAGACTGACCACAGCTTCCTCAGGCATACACAGGAAGGTCTGAAGAAACTTTTGTCTGATTTTAGATTTAAAATTATTTTCGGCAACTTTATGGTTTGTCTCTGCCATAAACCCCTTCAAAACAGGGTCGATGGGCCAAGCCAGAATCAGAGCAATGACTGGAACAATAGTGAAACTTGGCAGTCCAGAGGGACGGGGTGATTTTGTATATATGTATTTAATTTGGGCTGGAGTGATAGCACAGCAGGTAGGCTGTCTGCCCTGCACGCAGCCAATATGGCCGACCCGAGTTCGATTCCTCCACCCCTCTCGGAGAGCGTGGCAAGCTACTGAGTGCATCTTGCCCGCACGGCAAAGCCTGGCAAGCTCCCCGTGACATATTCGATATGCCAAACACAGTAACAATTGTCACAATGGAGACGTTACTGGGCCTGCTTGAGCAAATCAATGAACCACAGGAGGAAAGTGAAAGTGACAGTATTTAATTTACCAAAGAGAAAAATCCCCAACTGCTAATAAAATTCTAGGATTAAAATTGATGAGAGAACAACTTGCAGTATCAATAGATGTAGAAAATTTAATTGAACATTGTTATATTTGACTGCAGGATTTTTAAAACTCTAAGAAATTTTGAAGCTTTTTGTTGCGTCAAGAAGTTTTTTACCTATTTATGTTTAGTTTTTTTTTTTAGTCACCTTCCTCCTGACTTCCATCACCAAGACCCATTATTTACAAGTTAACATACAGGTGAAGTTCAAATGATAAGACACTGCTAAAGCCTAAGCCCAGGTTATAACCAACAAGTACTTTCCCTTATGGTACTGATGTCACTGGAAGCTTGTCACACGCTATGTGAATTGCTTCCTTCTTGGCTGCACTTCTGCAGCCCGCAAACTCCTGGTGCAAAAAAAAAAAACCTTGTCTTCCCCAGGGGTACTCCTCTGAACATGGGGATACTTTGTAGGGATCAACTCATCTATTGTGCATTTTATGATGTCTAAAAGACTTGAGAGGTATGCAAAGGCCTTCCCACATTTACAAACATAAGATTCTCTCAAGTATGCATTTTCATATGGCTAATAAGTGTTATGGATTGAGTGAAGGTCTTGCACACTACTTACATAAATAAGATTTTTCTCTACTTTGAATTTTCAAATGCATAATAAGGCTACAGGGTAGAGTGAAGACCTTCCCACATGTCAGACATTTATGTGGTTTCTTTACGGTATGATTTTTTTCTGTGCTTAGTAAAACACCAAGTTTGAGTGAAGGCCTTCCCACAGTCCTTACATATGTAGTCTGTCTCCAAGATCAATTTTCCTGGGTTTCTAATGCTTGAGGCCATAATGTAGGCTCTCCCTCATTGCAGACATATAGAAGTTTCCTTTCCATTATGAATATTACTATGTGTAATAAGAAGGAGTAAGTGAACGTGTTCCCGCAGTCATTACATTTATAAGGGACACCCCAAATTCATCTCAGGGATGGTAAAATTGATTCAATCTTAAGGTTCTCTGCTCCAACTACCTGGAACAGGTACAGGCCTAGAACTGCACATACAACATCATGTGAACATGGGACTACGTGACTGAGAAGGTGAGGCTCTCAGAGTGGAAAGGACAAAACAGGAGAAACACACGTTCTAGGGTGTGAGACATTTGTAGCCAGAAGGGTACATACATAACCAGCACACCTGGGTTCCCCTGAAGCCTATCAGGGGTGAATCTGGAGCACAGAGCAAAGAGGAAGCCCTAGGCAACTACGCTATGGCACAAAAATAAACATGAAAGAAAACAAAGCAGCAGCATGGAATAACAGGACAGCGGATCCATGAACAGAAGGTAGGGCTGGCGATCCCGCTGTCCATTATGGCTCCTCAAGCACTGCCAGATGTGTACAGAGCCAGAAATAACCTAAGAATCACTAGGTATGGCCCTTCCCCTCGCCACCTCCAAAAAAAATTCTAATCAGCATTGGACCCCTGGCACCCCATAAGGTCCCCCAGTCCTGACAGCAGTGATCCTTCAGCACCACTAATATGGCCCATTCAAATCATCAAAATAAACAAAACAGTGGCCTCAAACAGAGAGCTAGTCAATCAGGCAGGAGCCACATCCCCATCTCCTTCCTGAAACAATCAGAAACTATTGGCCTGGGAAGCTTGTGCTTCCTGTCACTGCACTTGCGTCATCTTTCACTCTCCTTCCTGAGGATGATGTGTGGCAGAGGTCATGCCACTATCTCCTGCCTTTGTTTTTCCTGCAGATCAGCAGGCGGCTCCATGCAAAGACCTGAGCCATGAGCACTGGAGAGGAGCACAACCAGCCCTAACTCCACCTGACCAGAAGTTCCTGCATTCGAGCCAGAACTGTAGTGACCAGTCAGATGTTTGGACACTGTCTCATAGAACATCCACCGCGAGACACTGCCAGATGTTCCTGCCTCTAAGGGGACAGAGTAGTGGGTTGTAACCCGGCTGCTTGTCAGGACAGGAGCGCTTGAGGACTACAGGGGAGGAAACCACAGCCCTGCCTGAGCCCCAGAACTCCACCCTTGGCCCCACAGGAAGGTCGCTAATGCCAATAATTAACTCTGAGCACAGGAGCTCCCATGCAGAGGGGGCCCCTGCAGGCCCCAGTGACCACAGCCCAATTAGTGACTCTGCCATGCGGGCATCCACAGGGACTCAGGATGGACAAAACTTCAGCTGCTCTCTTGCAGAGTGGAACGGGACATGGGCCTGGGCACTCCCTTCCAGGGACCATGGTCACTTAAGGGATCAGGTGAGCCTCAGGCAGTTCCATCTCTGACCCGCTCGATCTGGACCCATCCTCGCCAGGATTTACTGTAATCCCGAATCAGCACATGAGTCTCATCCAGCACTGTTTCCTGTTGTGCATGAATAGCTCTGAAAACCATGGAAGGGGCTGGAGCGATAGCACAGCGGCTAAGGCATGTGCCTTGCATATGGCTGACCAGGTTCGATCCCCGGCATCCCATATGGTACCCTGAGCAATGCTAACAGTAGTTCCTACAAAGTCCGGAGTAACTCCTATGCATTGCCGGGTATGACCCAAAAAGCCAAACAGCAACAACAACAACCAACACTTGTAAACAGTGTTGTATCACAAAATTATCCAAATATCCAGGGTATTTACTATGAACCGTATTATGTGTGTCTGACATCTGGAACTTCTAGAGTGAGTCTACTTTTAAACCATGAATAATGAATAATATTGTGTTGGTGGGTCCCTTGGTACATTTTGTTTGGTGCTCTGTCTCTCCAGAGAAACAAAGACATGGAGAACACAACAATTAATGGCCAATGGACAGTGCACAGTGGATCTTTAATTCAGAACTGATTAGCATACTTATAGATCATCTGAGGTGGCTTGAGGTACAGGACTAAATGTATTCTTATTTATTATTTACAGAGGTCAAGCATTTCAACAAAGGCATTTCTTTTGGGGGAATTAACTCAAGGAGACATTCTGTCTGAGACTTTACTGAGACTTTCTCTAAGGGGTGAATTCGCACAAGCATCCGTGAGCTTTACTCTTTCCCTTATTGCACATATAACCAATGTAGTTTACTTCTTATTAATATCTGCAGTTATCTCGACATGCACAGTAAGAAATAATCATTCCAAAACCTTTTACTCCCGGGTTTCAGCAACAAAAAGAAAAAAAAATCCAAAACTTACTTCTCTGGGGTTCAGCATGAAACTGACCGGAAAGATGGCGTGGCCCCACTGCTCACAGTGTGAATATAGGGAGGTGTGGGGTGCTCCTGGGACGCAGCTCTCTATCTGTCACAAAATCAGGCTTTACAGTCCCTCTGCCATGCAGTCATGTAGGGGCTCCAATTCCTCCTCTACCCACGAGACCAATGGCGACAGGTAACCACAGCTAGAATAGAAAGGATTTCTGAAGGGCCCATCTATGACATCACTTGTGCTTCCGCCAAGATCCTTAAGGGGGCCATGGTCTAGATGCAGAGAGATGCCCTTTGCCCACCCAGGTGAATCCATGCTTCAAGGGGGATGTATTGATAAAGGTCTGGAGAGGCAGCTGCTGGAGTGGTTGCTCAACAGTGGGGGGCTGGGGATAAAGAGAAGACCCTTGATACTATACTGGTCAGTCAAACATTGACCCAATGCCCTCACACAGTCCGTCAGGAAAAGCACATGTGGGTAAATTCAAGGTAAATAATGCAGGTTGGTTCAAAGCAACTGACCTTGTGTTTACCGGGGAATTATTCAAGATAGGGCGAAAGCAGTGACTCCAAAGCCAGCCCTGGAGATGCAGAGTGGAACTGGCCTAGCAGAAACCCAGAGACACTGGAAAGGAGAAAAGACTGGTAAGAACATCAGAGAGCAATGTCCAGCCAACACGATACCTCTTGAAAATGCACGACCAGTGGACTCTTGCCTTCTAGGAAAACCACAGGAGGCAGTTTCAGAAACACAATTTCAAATCCAGAGTTTGGAACAATAGGGGTTGGGGGCTTGCCTTGCATGTGGTCAATCTGGGTTCAATCCTCAGAATTCCAAATGGCCCCCCTGAGCACCAAAGAAGTGCAAATCCATTAGAAAGCTGAGGCATTGCAGGTGTGCACCAAAAACAAAGATATAGAGAGAGTATTTGTGTGTTATACATAATATATAATATATCATATAAATGACATATATATAAAATTTACTTACATTTATGTACACGGATGTACAAATAAAAATCTATAGTATATTCAGACCCTTAACATGGAACCTAATAGGTAACAAAACATTCTGGTCACCATGAAGCATTTTTTGGCCTTCAAAAGATCTGTATCTTTTTATCATTCTAGTGAAATCTAGATTGGTTGGACTTTGCTAATTCCAATTATAATACTTATTTTTTTTTCTCTGGTATTTATGAACTGATGCAGGAGGGAAAGACCCGGGTTCCATGAAGTCAAAGGCATGGTCAGTCACAGCCTTAAAGGGCCAGGCACCGAGTTTTCCTGACCAGGTACATTCTGGTAAGGAAAGTATTTTGTTTTTTTGTTGTTGTTGTTTCTTTCTTTCAATCAGGTGACCAGGACATATGGGGGTGGCCAGATCCAGGATAGATGGACAGTGAGGGACTGAACATATAGTATATGCAGCAGAAAGTCTTTATTAAGATTTTATTTCACAGTCCCAGTCATGGTCCTCCAATTATTCATTGATTTGCAAGAGCAGGCCCAGTAAACTCTCCACCATGAGACTTGTTGTTACTATATTTGGCATATTGAATAGTCACGGGTAGCTTTCTAGGCTTTGCCATGCTGGTGAGATACTCTCGGTACTCCTAGAGGGGCGGAGGAATCGAAGCTGGCTGTGCCTGGCCGACTGCATGCAAGGCAAATGCCTTACCAATGTGCCATCACACTGGCTGCGACAACCATCACCCCATTTACCACCAGGGTTGATACTTCTAGGCGGGTTGTTACCTTCCTCCATCACCCCTCCATGTGCATCCCTCCTGGACCTGCGCGCTCGAAGAGGATGTCCTTCCCCGAAGAGAGACAGACCTGTCTTTGGTCGAGGCTATACAAGTAGCTGTGAACCCCCACTAGAATCTCCAAAGACTTTATTAAAGGAATAAAATTCACAAAGATTTTTTTTGCCAACAATCTCCAGGACCAAGACTCAGGACCACCTTGTCCTGCCCATTATTTCATGGCTCAGCATTAGAATCCGAACAAAAACCTGGAGAAGTCAAAGCTGTGAGCCGAGAAAGGACAGACCTCTAGCCCTAAACACAAATCTTCCTGTCTTGGACCTGGAAATGTCCTGATGGCAGGCTCCCTTGGGAACCAAGTCACTGCCTCCCTGAGGAGACACTACCAGATTCTCCTTCCTCTCCCAGAAACGCATAGAATTCTGTTTCGGGCTGTCTCTCAGGACAAGTGCTGCATTTGTCTACAGGGCAGGAAACTGCAACCCTGAGACCCGAACCTGGATTCCAACCTGGGCCCCACAGGAAGTGCCTTATGGGCCCAGCCAGGGACTGACTCCTAGACCAGGAGCCCCTTTGATTAAGTACCCCCTGAAGGCTGCCCACAGCGACCACAGCTTCCAAAGTGTTCTGCTATGGGGGGAGTCACTGGGCCTCAGGAGAGACGCCCCCAGCAACCAAAGCACAGAATGCGGCTCTATCACTGGGTCAGCCCCTCTCCTCTAAAAAGAAAACCAAACTTTCTACACACACACACACACACACACACACACACACACACACAACCTTTTCTCAGTGTGCTTACCTTGATAGACAGGGGTCTAGACAGGGCTCTGAAACTTGATATCGAAATAGAACTTGCTGTTCAGACAGACAATAAAGCTGGTACGATGCTTGTCTTGCTGACACCAATCACTTCTCTGCATCCTGGTGGCCCTCAGAGCACTCCAGGAATAATACCTAAGTCCAGAGCCAGATTAAACCACCGGGGTATCTTCAGGGATATAGAGACCCCATTCTCCACACCAAAAATATCTGGAAAAGGAAACTAAAATTGACATACTTCAGGTACCTGGAGATCCACAGCTTCAAATGGCCCCGTCCCACAAGGGCAGTCAAAGAAAAAGCTGACGGGAACAGGGTCTCTTTCCATTGGTGGGGTGGGGGGGATGCGACTTTGCCCCTAAAACTGAATATAGAGATTCAACAGTAGTGAAACTGCTGGGTCACCTGGGAGGGTCTGTATGGCCAAGCCCTGGCCCTCAGCATGTCCCTCACCCCAAAGGCCGGCAATACCCATGCTCTGCCCTGCACACACCTGCCGCTGCCCCACTGCAGAGCTGGAGGCATAGTGGCCGCAGGATCTCCCCAGAATCACACACTCACACCCTCGAGCCCTGCACTCTGGAGCAGCCCCCACAGCATCCCCCGAAGCTCTCCCACACTTCAGGAACCACCTGGATATTGAGGAACAAGTGAAAGACAAGCGCGAAAGTGCCACCCCAAGGTAGTGGGAACCTACAGCTTAGTGTGTAAATGGGGAGGTACAAGGCATTCACAGGAGGCCACCACCATCCTGCCACAGAATTAACCTTCAGAGCTCCGCTTCTTCACAAGGGCCCTACTTTGTCCTTTACCCACGGGAACAATGACTCTCTCACCCTGTTTCCAGGAATAAAAGCACTAGGAAGGCCCCACTGTGATGTCACTTCCCTCCCCACAAGCAGCCTAAAAAGACCAGACTCCAAATGTGGAGAGAACCATTAAGCCCACCAAGGTGAATCTGTGGCTCAAGGGGATGGGCTCGCATAAAGGGGTGGAGAGGGAGATGGTGAAATCACGTGTCACACAGTAGAGGGTTACAAGGCAGTAAGGAGAAGTCCCATGCTCTTGTAGTGGACAAACAATGAACCAATGCTCTCACACACAGTCCATCAGAAAAAATGAAAAGGGGGGGTCATACGAAGTAAAAGATGGGACAATGAGTTTCTCTGGAAAGTCATCAATCAAGATGTGGTGAAAGCAGTGATTCCCAAGCCAGTTATGGAGATGCAGAGAGGAACTGGCCTACCAGCAGCCCAGGAAGTCGAAGAGGCATTGGAACAGGAGCAAAGGCTGGTAACAACAGACAGTACTTTCAGTAAAGTCTCTACCCGTTTTATAACACATAAGTACTGGACTCTCACCTACAAGAAAAACCCAAGCGGCAGTTTCAGAACAAAAATTTAAACACTGAGAGACAGGATAGAGCGTTGGCACCTGCCGTGAACTTGGTCGACCTCAGTTCCAGCCCTGGAATCCTATATGGGGTCTGCGCACCACCAGGAGTGACCCTTAAGAATTGCAAGGTGTGCCACAAACAAAAACATATAATTAAGTAAATTAAATGCAGCATGTGGACCATCCCAGAATGACGACATACATGAAACACATGGCAGTAAACTAGACTGTTCATGTTGTGCCCTTCCTTGGCATTTTGGACAGATGTCAATAGTGTTTAAGATTCTGGTGAATATTAGATTGTTGAAATTTTACTGATTCCAAGTAAAAGTTTGACATTTCTTTTTCTCTTCCAAGTACTAATGAATTGAAGGCAGTGGAACTCAGGAAGATAACTGCCCTTTATTACTAGTAATCATTGATTAGTGAATTGCCTACCGAGATGAGGGCGGGAGTTGGAGAATCTCTCATGTTCCCACGATTTGTAACATATTTGATTCATAGGGCCCATGAATTATCTCCAAGAACCGGCAAAAGTCTATGCACAGTAAAGGCCACACACAGAGTCTCTATCCACCCTATTAAAGAAACTCACCAAGTTCATTTCGCTAACTTGATAATTTCTGGATTTTTTTCCCTTAATGCTTCTATAAATCTAATGGAAACCTGAATATAGAGAGTGCAGAGATGCTGCAGCATGTAAAGTGCTTCCCTGCACACAGCTGACATGGACACCAACCCAAGGAAACCATAAGTTTCCCTGTGTCCCCCAATCATGGACTGCTGACCGCGGAGGCATGAGAAGGCCCTGAGCACAGCTCAGTGTGTCTCCACAGACTTAGTACAAGGGGGCTTGAAGAATGGAGGTTTGCCTGTTTTTCTAATTTCAAGGGTTTGCAGCAGCATCATGGTTAATCTCTGTCATTAACTCCTGCAAACCAAAGTAGGGCCTTTGAACCAAACCAGAGTGGGAGCAAAGAATGAAACAGTGGTGGGCCTTGACAGTCTGAAGTGAAGGAAGGATTTGGTACCTGTTTATTTAGTTTTAATTTTTCCTGGCTTCTATCACCAAATCCCACTATTTATAAGTTAACAGACACATCAAGTGCAAATGCTGGGACGTTGCCATAGACGCACCTGGGTGATAACAATGAATTACTTTCACATATGTGCTGACATCATGGGAAGGGTGTCCCACACTACCAGGATTATTTCCTTCTTACCTCCACATTGGGGCACCCCACCTCCTTGTACAAACAAACCATGTATAACTGAAGGGGCCTGTTCTTACTGGGGGTTTGGTATTAGGATATCAGTCATCCAGTATCAATTTAACGTTGTCTCCTAGGGCCTGAGTGAAACACCAAGGCCTCCCCATATTTTTGACATTCATAAGATTTCACACTGGTATGCATTTCCATGACTAGTAAGGCAGGATCATTGAAAAACAGCCTTTCCACGTTCATTACATATATACCTTTCCACGTTCATTACATATATAAATATACATAAACATAAATATATATATATAGTTTCTCTTCAGTGTGAATTCTGAGATGCACAGCAAAGCCAGAGTACAGAGTGAAAGCCTTCCCACATGTGTGACATTGCAGTGGCTTCTCTATACTATGAATATTTATATGTTGATTAAGACTAAAGGTCTTCCCACATCTCTGACGTGTATGAGGATTCTCTCCACAATAAATTTTCTGGTGCTTAGGAACCTATAGAGACTGGGAAAAGGCCTTTGAACATGCCTTTAAAAACTTTTCTCTCCACTATGCATTTTCATATGCCTAGTGAAGGTTGAGGAAGGTTAAGGCCTTCCCACACTCCTCACATAGATATGGCTTCTCTCCAGTATAACTTCTCAGAAGCATAGAAAGGCCTAAGGGGAGAGTGAAGGATTCCTCACATGGAAGACACTGATGAACTTTCTCTCCACTATTTATTAAGGTCCTCAGATTGAAAGAACACATTCCTACATTCCACACAATCATAAGGTTTCTCTCCGGTATGTATTTTCCCATGATTAGAAAGACTTGGGGAAAGAACAAATACCCTCCCACATTCAATATATACAAAAGATTTCTCTTCAGTACGAAGTGTTCTATCCTGACGAAGGCTGGAGGTGAGAATGAAGGCCTTCCCACTTTCCTTATATATATATGCTTTCTCTCCCATGTGAATCCTCCTCTGTAAAGTAAGTCTAGAGGATCTAGTAAAGTCATTCCTACACTCCTGATATATATAAGGCTTCTCTCCAGAATGATTTTTCATATGCGCAGTAAGGCATAAAGATAGAGGATTCTCACATATAGAAGACTTTTTTTCCTGGAAGACTTTCCCTATGATTCAAAAGGTTTGAGCAACTAAAAAACGGCTTCAACACAGAATGCCCAGAAAACACAGAAATGAATGCCCAGATTAGTGACAAGGAAAATGATACAGGTCAACACCCACATGTTCCTAACAAAACTCAGGAAAATACAGAAAAAGTCTGAACAAAATATCCATTTCCATATGCCAAGATTGGTCTCTAGCAGAGATACAATATTCAGGTTTCAGAGATATATTGAGTCATGCTGAAGACTCCCTAGAATCGTTAGAAGAAATCCCACACAGTGAAATAGTGCAGCGTCTGGCAAGGTGAGGCCGAAAGCAACTTACTTCTTAGGCCCAGAGCAATAGTATAGTAGGGAGCATGTTTGCCTTGCACAAGGATGACCCGAGTTCAATCCCAGGTATTGTATATACCCCTAACCATTGCCAGAAGTAATTCTGAAGTACAGAGCTAGAACAACCACTGAATATAGCCAGGTATGACCAAAAATGCCAAAATAGGAAAAGAAATGAACCTGTGACCAGAGTGACAGTACAGTGGGGCAGGCACATTCCTGATACACAAGTATGGATTTCATGCTTGGCATCCATATGGTTCTGGAGCCATACGTGTGTGCCATACGACTGAACGAACGGTTCAGGACCACCCTCAATCCCTCTCAAAGCATGTGTCTCAATCAGGGAAACCTCTGTTGGCCCCAGAGATCCTATGCTCCCGTTCCCTGGGACTGTGTAACTGAGCAGGTGAAGCTCTTCTGAGCAACAGGACAATATAGGGGAAACACATGTCCTGGGGCCTGAGTCACTGTAGCTTCCAGGGCACATAAGGTACCAGCATATTCCGGAGACCCCCACAGCCGATGAGAGTGAATATGGAGCACAGAGCCGAGAGGAAGTTATGAGCACCTCCCCTGTAGGACGAAAAATATGAAAAGAAATATAGCAGAAGGATGGAATAAAGGACAGTGGGTCTGGGAACATGAGTAGTCGGCTGATCCCCACCATACCATCTGGTCAATAAGCACTGCCAGGTGCAATATTGAACACAGAACTAGAAGTAACCTGAGAATCATTGGGTGTGACCCTCCCATCACCTCACCTCATGTCACCTCACCTCACCTCACCTCACCTGACAAAACAAACCTGAACGAATAGGACACTTATACTGGCACATCAAAGGGTTCCTAAGACTTGGCATATGAGATCCTTGAGCACTGATCTGCGAGTATTCCTTAAGCATCACTCGGGTATGGCCCCCAAACCCAAATTCAACAAAAGAAACAGGGAGAAAAATGTAGTCAAACAGCAGGACATGGGGCACTCCGACCAGTAGCCACATCCCAGGACTCCTTCCAAAATCAACTCAGAGATAGATGGCCCTGGACACCTGTGTGCTCCTGTCACTGCATTCTGTCATCTTGTCACTCTCCTCCTATCTGGGCACGGTCTGCCAGATGGCAGGTTATCATTGTCTCCAACTTCTATTTCCCTAGGATCAGCAGGAAGCTCTTTCCAAAGACCTGGAGGACAAATCAGAGCTGCGAGCATCATAGAGAACCAGCACAGGGCTCTAACCAGAACTTCCTTCTTTGGCACCAGAAATATCCACACTGGTCTCATCCTTTGTCCCGAGCTCAAGGCCCTCCCAGAGGAGACACTGACAGATTCTTCTTCCTCTTCAGGGGATGCAGAAGTAGGTTGGAAATCAGGCTACCCACAGTGAAGGCAAGGCAAATACGTGAGCTGCTCTTCTACCTCTCAGGCCCCTTGATTCCACTTTAGCTGAAAATATACTATAATAGCTTACAGGAGTCTAGTGTGAGAGATGGAAATTAGGCCCAGCAGCCAGAGTGGCAGCACATCAGGGAGGGCATTTGTCATGGATGTGGCTGAGTCTGGTTTCATCCTCATATCCCATAGGGTCTCCCAAGTCCACCAGGGATCACAGGGCCACGGTTGAGGGCAAGCTTGTAGAATTCACGGCAGGGCTGCTGGTGCCTGGCTACTCCAAGAATGCATAACTGACTAAAACTTCAAAGGTTGCAGTGGCTGGAAAGAGAAACCAGTGTGCAGGGCACGTGCCATGTATGCAGCAGAATCAACTTCACATCCTGAATCCACAAGGAGTGATTCCTGAGCACTGCTGGGTCCGGCACAAGTTCCCAAGCCCCCCACCACCATAGCCAAACACACAACCACATAAAGGCAAAGAGGGAGTTATCTGCCAAAGGCAGATGTGTGAAATGCTGCAGTGTATTCTCAAGAATCAATTTTAGTTTGACTTTGGTTTGGGGCTACAGCTCCAGCACTGAAAGATAACAGGCCAGGCTTTCACAGACTGTACCATTTTACTCCTTTGGGCATGATATTTTGTGTATGAAAGGAGAAAAAACTACTACACTTAGCCCCAAAGAAATCTTAATGGTGTAATTATGTCATTTTTCTCAGAGCCTGCAAATCCTCCTTTGTCTCCTGACATCGTTTCATGTCAAAGTATTCCAGAATGTTCACAGATAAGAACTTACAATGAATATATCAACCAAGGGGCAGGAGGGAATCACCTGGATTTAGCAGATGCCAGCCAGCTGCAAGCCTGGGGGTTCTCCTCTGCTACCCACTGTCCACTGGTACAATGAGCAGAGAGCAGGATGCAGTCCTCAAGCACTTGCAGGTTTGGCCCCAAATCCCATCTCGCCTGCTCTCCTAGTAGTGAATATACCCCCTGGAGAGAAGCTCAAAGGGCTGAGCACGTGCTTTAAGGTGGGGGACATGGACTCTCAGAGACACGTAGACAGACGGGCAGAGTCCCTGACCATCTCCAAGTTTGTAGCAAAAAGAGGAAACCATAAAATAAAAGGCAGACTTCCTCCTGCTATAGGACTGCACCAGCCTATAGAGTGAGACATGGATAACCTAGTGTAGCTGGTCCCTGGAAACCCCCTTTCCGAATGAAGTTCATTCCAACAGCAGGGCATGCACCTGGTCTGGGAGAGATGGTCAGTGGGTAGAGCTAGGCTGAAAACTTGACAGGTGAACCAAAAGATCTTTTTCTGTGGAAAACAATTACATAGGATTAGCAGAGATAGTACAGTCAATAGGGTGCTTTTCTTTCCAGCAGCTAAGCCAGATTCAATTCTCCACAGCAGAGAGGGTCCCCCTCAGCACTGCCAAGCACGTTGTTGAGTTCAGATCCTAGACTAAGTCCTGTGCTCTGAATGCTGTGAACCAAAATCTACAATTCAGAAATAACAAATCGAACAAATTTTCTGTGCAAAGAGGCTGCAGACATAGTACAGATGCAAATGGGCTCATCTTACTGGAGAAAAACGATATTTCACTACTGGGATCCCATATGGGTCCTTGAGCACCACTTGGAGTAACCCGAGTATAGTCAGGTCTGCCCCCTCCCCCCAAACAAACTACCAAAAGTTAATTAAAACAAATCGGTAAAGGAAAGTGAGCCATGGTGATCATTTATCCTTTGTGAGAGGGCTCAGGGCATGCACTGAAAGTGCAGAGGTGACTTCCTGCTAACATTGCACACTTGATTGCAGGACCCCTGTGGCCCCAAACAGCCCTTATGCACCACCCTCTCTGTCACCAGACTCTGCATTCTCTTACAGCTTCCTGTGGGACCGCCAGAACCAACTGGAGTTGGGGGGATGAGAAAGTCAAAAGCTCCACCAAACACTATTGAAGCCCAAAAAAGTGAGGAATCGCCCCCCACAGGGCAGGAGGCAGGAGTACATGGAGGGGACATTTGCCTTTTATGCTGCTGACCAGGATCGGAGCCAGCATCCCTTAGGATCACCCGGGCACCTCCAGGAGAGATCCTTGAGTGCAGAGCCAGGAGATAGCCCTGAACAAAAATTGTTTTGAAAACAAGAAAGAAAAAAAAGCCTCCCACAGGCATAAATGTGGAAGGTATGAGGGGATGTACCCGGCAGCTGGGTGGGAAGCAAGTGACCCCCTGCGAGACTAGCGTCCACAGGCGTCTTCTTAAATCAGCTTTCTTCAGGAAACCTCCCTCGTTTCCTAAAAACCAACTGATTTAGCAGACAAACCTCTCGGCAGGGGCATGGGGCATCCCAGGGAGGGACTCCCCCCCCCCCCGACCAGCACTGAGACACCTTGGTGCTCACAAGGCAGAGACCGCGGGGGCTCAGGACACCCAGAGCAACTACTCAGCCCGGCTCGACGGGACACCCCTGTTGCCCTGGGTACCCCAACACCAGCTCCTTCCCCGCTCCTCAACATTGCCAACAATGGTGGCTGAGGGTAACTTCCATGGGGAAAGCTGGAAACGGAAGCCGAGGGAGGGAAAGACCAGGGTTCCATGATGTCACAGGCATGGCCAGTCACACAGTCCAGAAGCCGAGTTTTCCGGACCAGGTACTTTCTGGTAAGGAACATTTTTTTCCTTGTTTATTTCCTTCCATCAAGTGACCAGGACACCTGGGAGTGGCCAGATCCAGAATAGATGGAGAGTGAGGGACTGAACAGATGGTATATGGAGCAGAAATTATTAAATTTTTAAATTATTAAATTATTAAATTTTTTTATTCAAAGTCATGTACATGGTCCTCCCATTATTCATCGATTTGCTAGAGCGGGCCCAGTAAAGTCTCCATCGTGAGACTTGTTGTTACTATATTTGGCATATTGAATACATCATGGGCAGCTTGCCAGGCTTTGCCATGCAGGCGAGATACTCTCACTAGCTTGCCAGGCTCTCTGAGAGGGGCGGAGGAATCGAAGCCAGTTGTGCTGGGCCGACTGCATGCAAGGCAAATGCCCTACCAATGTGCTATCACTCTGGCTGAGACATCTTTCACCCCATTGATCACCAGGGTTGAATTGGCTGATCTGGCTGTCTAGGCGGGTGTCCCCTTCCTCCCTCGCTGCTCCATGTGCGTCCCTCACAAAGCCGCGCTCGAGGAGGATGGCCTTCCACGAATTCTGACAGACCAGTCTTTGGTCGAGGGTACACTAGTAGCTGCGCTCCCCTGCTAGAATCTCCAAAGTTTTATTAAAGGACTAAAATTCATAAAGATTTTTTTTTTGCCAACAATGTCCAGGACCCAGCCTCAGGACCACCTGGTCCTGCCCATTATTTCAGGGATCAGCATTAGACTCCAAACAAAGACCTGGAGAAGTCAGAGCTGTGAGCCGAGAAAGCACAAACCTCTAACCCTGGCCTAGAAATTCCTGTCTTGGACCTGGAAATGTCCTGATGGCAGGCTCCATTGGGCACCAAGTCACCGTCTCCCCACCTCAGGAGACACTACGAGATGCTCCTTCCTCTCCCATGAATGCATAGAAGTCTGGAATTCGGGCTATCTCTCAGGACAACTGCTGCCTCCATCTACAGGGCAGGAAATTGCATCCCTGAGACCCGACCTGGGATTCCACCCTGGTCCCCACAGGAAGGTCCTTATGGGCCCAGCCAGGGATTGACTCCTAAACCAGTATCTCCTTGGATTAAGCACCCCCTGAGTTTAAAGGCTGCCCACAGTGAACACAGCTCCCAAAGTGGTCCTGCCATGGGGGCACCCAGAGGACCTCAGATGCACAAACTTTTAGGCTCTTTTTGCTCACACAATTATTGTGTGTGTGCGTGTGATGTTTCAATTAGGGGCCACGATAGGCAGTGTTGAGGACTTTTTCCAAGTTTCTCACTGAAGGATCACCCCTAGTGTGGCTTGGAGGACTGCTTGAATGTCTGGGAATTGAATCTGTGCATGGGAAGTGCCCTCCCCACAGCAATACCACCCCAGTCCTTTCTAAATAAATTTCATTACAACATATCAGAATTGATCCCTGAATAAATATCTCCTCATAACCCCCCCCAAAAAACCAAATATCTTGGTTTAAAAAGAACCCCATTACAAGCAACATCCACTCTACATCTGGGGCTCGCCTAGTCAGAGTCAGAGAGTTGATGAAGAATGGAGGGATGCTTTTCAACTTGACTTGAGGGACCAGAAATACTTTATCAGCAAAAAAGATACCAGTGTGGGGCCAGTTAGATAGCTACGAGTATATGGTGCCTGGGGCTGGAGAAATAGCACAGCAGGTATGGTGTTTGCCTTGCCCGCGGCCAATCTGGGTTCAATTCCCAGCATGCCAAATTATGCCCTGATCACTGCAAGGAGTAATTCATGAGTGCAGGATCAGGAGTAAATCCTGAGCAGCACTGCATGTGACACAAAAAGAAACATAAATGATTATACAGTGCTTCCATTATTGATAAAGATCAATCATCAGTATCCCATATAAAACCACGGTTACATGGATTCAGGTGATGGATGAAAATTATTTTGATGGAATGATGTAAATTATTTCTGAGGGTATACCCTAGAGCCTGGAGCAACCTCTTAGCACATATAGGTATGCTCTCCTGCAAAAAAATTGTCTGAAAAGTAAATATCCATTTACAATCCCTAGCGATGGGAAAGGAACACGTCCCCAGGACGGCCTACCTCATTCACACCTTTAGCCTCATTCTGCTCACAAGAGTGTGTGTATCTTTGTGAGAGTTTGAATGTCAGGAATTCATCCTGCGTTGGACTTGTGTAAGGTAAGAGCCCTCCCCACTGTACTACCACTCTGGCTCTTTCTAAGTAAATTTCTTTCTAATGCAGCAGGAGTGATCCCTAAACAAATATCTCCACCTCCTCAAAAAAACCAACTAGCTAAGATTGGTGTTTGAATATGAAATGTAAACAAATGTAGTAAACTAGCTTATAAAATAGAAAAAATAAAAATAACCCTTTGTTTAAAAAAAATCCTTTACACGCAGTATTCACCCCAACACCTCTGCTGCGTAAAATTCTCTCCAATGCAACCACCAAAGCCCCACATCCTCCTAAAGTCTCCGAAGCAAGTCAGACCCCAGGAACCAATGAGATATGGGGGTAGTAACAACAACAAAAGCACCCCAAAAGCTGGCACAGCCCAGCAATACAACCCCAGTCCTTTCTTTTTTTATTTATTTCTTTATTGAATCACCGTGGGAAAGGTTACAAAGCTTTCAGGTTTAGGTCTCAGTCATGCAAATATCAAACACATTTCCCTTTACCAATACTTATTTTTTACCATGAAGAATCCCAATAAGACACCACCCCCACCCCTCCCAGTCCCTGTGGGGCAGATGAATTCTAGTTAACACTCTATCTGCTTTGATTAGATTCATTGTTTCAATAAAAGATTCACCAATCAGACATGCTGAAAAAGCATTGTGAAGTGATTTGCTTTCTACAGCTGGGTTCAAGAATTAAATGTTGGTTTTGGATTTCTGCTATTTTACTTATTTATCCTGGAAGTATTTCTACTGAAAGTCAGATAGTTAAGAAATTGGTTTCTGTGCTCTGGAGTCGTAGCCGTGCTGGAGAGCCGCTAGTGGGGGGCAACTGGTGGCCTCGGTAGGGTGTGAAGGGTGGACCGAAACGCCCCCCTTCCCATGAGGTTTTAGTCGCCCCCACTCCCCCGGCTCATACCTGCTGTCCACCAGGCTCCCATGCGGCCGCCATCTTTCTTTCCAGAGAGGAGAAGGCGACTGGGGCAACACCCTTTCCCCTCCGGACAGACCTGATGGCCTGGACTAACACACAGTCTGTTCACTTTTCTGCTCCAAGCTGCCGGGTTCTGCATTAAGTCCTTGTGCTTCTAGGGCCGTGGCCGTGCTGGAGAGCCGCTCGTGGGGGGCAACTGGTGACCTCGGTAGGGCGTGAAGGACGGACCGGAACGCCCCCCTTCCCATGAGGTTTTAGTCGCCCCCACACCCCCGGCTCATACCTGCTGTCCACAAGGCTCCCATGCGGCTGCCATCCTTCTTTCCAGAGAAGAGAGGGCAAATGGGGCAACACCCTTTCCCCTCTGGCAGACTTGATGACCTGGATTAACGCATAGTCCTTTCACTTTTCTGCTCCAAGCTGCTGGGTTCTGCATTAAGTCCTTGTGCTTCTAGGGCTGTGGCCGTGCTGGAGAGCCGCTCGTGGGGGGCAACTGGTGACCTCGGTAGGGCGTGAAGGACGGACCGGAACGCCCCCCTTCCCATGAGGTTTTAGTCGCCCCCACACCCCCGGCTCATACCTGCTGTCCACAAGGCTCCCATGCGGCTGCCATCCTTCTTTCCAGAGAAGAGAGGGCAAATGGGGCAACACCCTTTCCCCTCTGGCAGACTTGATGACCTGGATTAACGCATAGTCCTTTCACTTTTCTGCTCCAAGCTGCTGGGTTCTGCATTAAGTCCTTGTGCTTCTAGGGCTGTGGCCGTGCTGGAGAGCCGCTCGTGGGGGTCAACTGGTGACCTCGGTAGGGCGTGAAGGACGGACCGGAACGCCCCCCTTCCCATGAGGTTTTAGTCACCCCCACACCCCCGGCTCATACCTGCTGTCCACAAGGCTCCCATGCGGCTGCCATCCTTCTTTCCAGAGAAGAGAGGGCAAATGGGGCAACACCCTTTCCCCTCTGGCAGACTTGATGACCTGGATTAACGCATAGTCCTTTCACTTTTCTGCTCCAAGCTGCTGGGTTCTGCATTAAGTCCTTGTGCTTCTAGGGCTGTGGCCGTGCTGGAGAGCCGCTCATGGTGGGCAACTGGTGACCTCGGTAGGGCGTGAAGGACGGACCGGAACGCCCCCCTTCCCATGAGGTTTTAGTCGCCCCCACACCCCCGGCTCATACCTGCTGTCCACAAGGCTCCCATGCGGCTGCCATCCTTCTTTCCAGAGAAGAGAGGGCAAATGGGGCAACACCCTTTCCCCTCTGGCAGACTTGATGACCTGGATTAACGCATAGTCCTTTCACTTTTCTGCTCCAAGCTGCTGGGTTCTGCATTAAGTCCTTGTGCTTCTAGGGCTGTGGCCGTGCTGGAGAGCCGCTCATGGTGGGCAACTGGTGACCTCGGTAGGGTGTGAAAGACGAACCAGAACGCCCCCCTTCCCATGAGGTTTTAGTCGCCCCCACTCCCCCGGCTCATACCTGCTGTCCACAAGGCTCCCCTGTGGCCGCTATCTTTCTTTCCAGAGAGGAGAAGGAGAATGGGGCAACACCCTTTCCACTCCAGCAGACTTGATGGCCTGGATTAACGCATAGTCCGTTCACTTTTCTGCTCCAAGCTGCTGGTTTATGCATTAAATCCTTGTGTTTCTGGGGCTGTGGCCGTGCTGGAGAGCCGCTCGTGGGGGGCAACTGGTGGCCTCGGTAGGGCGTGAAGGACGGACCGGAACGCCCCCCTTCCCTTGAGGTTTTAGTCGCCCCAACACCCCCGGCTCATATCTGCTGTCCACAAGGCCCCCATGCGGCCGCCATCCTTCTTTCCAGAGAAGAGAGGGCGAATGGGGCAACACCCTTTCCCCTCCAGACAGACATGATGGCCTGGATTAACGCATAGCCCATTCACTTTTCTGCTCCAAGCTGCTGGGTTATGCATTAAGTCCTTGTGTTTTTGGGGCTGTGGCCATGCTCCAAACTTAACTCTGATTTTCAGGGAGAAAGGTTGGGTGGTTTACTTCCCATGGATCAGTTTGTATATAGAGAGAAGTCGTGCAGCCGCATAAGCGGCCGCGTGGCTTTTAGGAAAAGTCCTAGTTCCCGCATACTCAAGCTGTGCTTGTAGAAGCTTCTGGTCACCGGGGTTCCATCTGGGGGAGGCAGGATGCGGTACCTACCCCATCTGGGACTTCCCGATGATCTCGGCTCGTTTTGGAACCTGTTTTTTTTTTTCCTTCGGAATCTGTGGATCCCGCCCTCCATGTTGTCCTTCTCTTCGCCTGAATGCTGCAAAGATGGTGCTGGGCGGTGGGCTGTGGGCATGACTTCCAGACTCTGAGGTTACCTGGGAGTTGTAGTCCCAGCAGATTTGAGGAAAAAGTCCTAGTTCCTGCATACTCGAGCTGTGCTTGTAGAGGCTTCTGGTCACCGTGGTTCCATCTGGGGGAGGCAGGATGCGGTACCTACCCCATCTGGGACTTCCCAATGATCTCAGCTCTTTTTGGAGCCTGTTTTTTTTTCTTCGGGATCTGTGGATCCCGCCCTCCATGTTGTCCTTCTCTTCGGCTGAATGCTGTAGTCCTTTCTTTTTTTATAATTTATTTTATAATTTATTTATTTATTGAATCACTGTGGGAAAAGTTACAAAGCTTTCAGGTTTAGGTCTCAATCATGCAAATATCAAACACATTTCGTTTTATCGATACTTATTTTTCACCACGAAGAACCGCAATAAACCCCCCAAACCCCCCCAATACCTGTGAGGCAGATGAATTCTAGTTAACACTCTATCTACTTTGACTAGATTCATTGTTTCCATAAAAGATGCACCATTATTATTTAGAGTTTACACCTCCCCCCCAAATCAGACATGCTGAAAAAGCATTGTTAAATGATTTGCTTTCTACAGCTGGGTTCAAGAATTAAATGATGTCATGGCCGCACGGTTTTGGATTTCTGCTATTTTACTTATTAACCCTGGAAGTATTTCTACTGAGAGTCAGATAATTAAGAGATTGGTTTCTGTGCTCTGGAGTCATGGCTGTGCCAGAGAGCCGCTCATGGGGGGCAACTGGTGACCTCGGTAGGACGTGAAGGACGGGCCGGAACGCCCCCCTTCCCATGAGGGTTTAGTCGCCCCCTCACCCCCGGCTCATACCTGCTCTCCACAAGGCTCCCATGCAGCCGCCATCTTTCTTCAAGAGGGGAGAGGGCGGAGGGGAGCAACACCCTTTCCCCTCCGGGCAGGCATGGTGGCGTGGATTAACGCATAGTCTGTTCACTTTTCTGCTCCAAGCTGCTGGATTCTGCATTAAGTCCTTATGCTTCTGGGGCAGTGGCCATGCCGGAGAGCCGCTTTTGGGGGGCAACTTGTGACCTCGGTAGGGCGTGAAGGACAGGCTGGAACGCCCCCCTTCCCATGAGGATTTAGTCGCCCCCTCACCCCCTGCTCATACCTGCTCTCCACAAGGCTCCCATGTGGCCGCCATCTTTCTTTCCAGAGGGGAGAGGGTGGAAGGGAGAAAAACCCTTTCCCCTCTGGGCGGGCATGGTGGCGTGGATTAACGCATACTCCGTTCACTTTTCTGCTCCAAGATGCTGGATTCTGCATTAAGTCCTTGTGCTTCTGGGGCCATGGCCGTGCCGGAGAGCCGCTCTACCCCAGTCCTTTCTAAAAGGACTGGAGATAAGAGGTCCTCACATCCTGCCACACATAACTGGCCTTTAGTGTCCCCTCAGACAGTGAAGTATCAGTTTGTCTTTTAAATGTGTGCCCATAAGAGGCCTGATCCTCTTGACATCATTAGGAAGTAAACGTGCACATGGAAGACTCCCACCTGTGACATCATCCATCACCAAGGAGCTTTAAAGTGCAACATTCCAAGTGAAGATAGACCATTATATACGCCCAGGTGAATCGGTGCAAGGGGGATAAAGGAGAAGAGAGGCAAGAGCTGGTAGGGCTGGTCACAGAATTCAGGGCAGCGACTTAAAGCTGCATTCCTTGATCCTGTACTCGTCAAACATGGGACCAATGTTCTCACACACACTTTCCTCATAAAATCAAGCAGGTTGACAGGAAAATGAGTTTCTCCGGGAAGTCATCAATCAAGGTGATGATGAGAGCAGTGACTCTGAAGCCAGCTCTGAAGATGCAGAGGAACTGGCCTAGAAGCAACCTAGAGAGCTGAAGAGACACTGAAAAGGACCAAAGGTTGCTAAGAAAATCAGAGAGCACTGTAAGTTACCACTGTACTCCTTAAAAACACTTCAGTATAGAACTCTCACCTACAAGGAAACACCAGGATGCAGCTATAGAAACACGTTTTCAACCAAGAGAATGGGGCCAAAGGTTAGTACTGTGCCTTATTGCTTGTGTTGGGCATGCTTTCTCTGAGTTCCATTTCTGGAATCCAGAACAACGCCAGGACAAACTCCTAAGAGCTGCAAAGTATGAAATAAATTACATAAAACATACTTCAATAAATAAATCCCAGTATGTACCAACTCTAAGAATGGAGGCACACAGAAACTAACAAGCACCAAACTACACCAGATAATTTCTCTCAAGTGTGAATTATCCTATGAGTCGTAAGTACTGAGGATACATACAAAAGGTTTCTCTCCCGAATGAATTCTCCTATGTACAATGAGCTCTGACAATGTGTTAAAGGCCTTCCCACACCCTTGACGCACATAAGGCTTCTCTCCAAAATGAGTTCTCCTATAGACATTGGGCACTGAGGATGAGCTAAAGGCCTTCCCACATTCCTGACACACATAACGTTTCTCTCCAATATGAGTTCTCATATGCTCAGACTGAGGCTGACAGTGTCATGAAGGCCATTCCACAAACCATACATTCATGAAGTTTCTCTCCAGTGTGAATTCTCCTATGTACAGAAGCACTGAGCATCTGCTAAAGTTCTTCCCACACTCCTGACATACAGCCTTCTCTCCAGTATGTGTATTCATATGGTTTTTCAGGACTGTGAAATGAGCAAAGGCCTTTCCACGTGTCTTACAGATACACCATTTCTCTCCAGTATGATTTTCCTTGTGTACAAAAAGCCTTGAGTAATGAGAAAAGATCTTCCCACAGTCCCTACATGAATAAGTTTTCAATCCTATATGAATTTCCCCGTGGACACTAAGTTGTGAAGACAGGGTAAAGGCCTCTCCACATTGTTCACAAACATGATGTTTCTCTGCACTCTGAACTCTCTTATGTATAATACGTTTAGAGGGGGAAGTGAAAGCCTTCCCACACTCCATACACATATACGGTTTTTCTCCAGTTGGATCATTGGGCTATCACACTGTAATGACACCTGACTCAAAGTTGGTTCCCCATGGTGACAATCCTGGGGATTCTGTCCATTGTGGTTTTCTAAGGGAACAACCCGGTGCAGAGGACACAGGGGGAGGGGAACACTCCCCCACATTCCTTACTCTTGGACGGGTTCAGTCCACGGTGACCTTCATTAATGAATGCTCGTTGTCTGGGACTCGCTATGAACAGTGCTCCTCTCCCACAGTCCTCAGGCTGCTGCCTGGGAGGAGTTTGTGTCCAATATTTGTGGAGAAAACACTGTGAGGAGCTTTTCCCAGGGGAGGGCTTCTTCAGAGTGAGGTCACTCTCTCCATTTTGATCACCCTCGAAAGACACTCTGCCTGTCTCGCTTCCCCATGGGGCAGAGGGCGTGATTGCCGAATCGAAACATTGTCACAGAGCCCAGAGTTAGAGACATTCCACTAGGGCCGGTACAATGAAATGGAGAATCCTAATTATTGCTCCATTCATTAGGAGTCTCCATGTCAAAAGACACTGAGGCCTGAAGGTTGTTTCCAACATTTCCACCACAAGGAATGCAATTCCTAAAACTGTGTATGGATGTTCCATGGAACAACCCAGTGTTTCTACATGGTGAATGCACAAAATTTAAGGCTGCGAAATCATTAATTTGTTTTGTATTTTTTTCAATTCAATAAGCATATACCTAAAATGGACAGACGACCGTCTGCAGAAAGTTAAAGAAGTCCTTTCCAGCAAAATAAAATACACCCAGATCTGGGTTTGGTTTTAGCAGTGTGGAGCCAGTGATGTATGGGTTGAGGCAAGGCTGCAACCCTAACCAGCAAGATGGACCAGGGTGGGCCACTGAAATCATCTCACCAAAAACACATCCTCTCCATGATCAATGAGATTTTTTGTTTGTTTTTGGTTTGTAGTTTGTATTTATTTTGAGGTGGGCCACAACAAGAGTTGCCAGGGATCACTGATGGTGGTTCCCAGGGGACCAGCTGGAGTGCTGAGGTTGGAGCCCAGGTTTCGATACTGTGTCACTGTGTGAATGAAAAAGCAAGAAATAATAGCACTCTCCTCCCATTTTCATCAATTTGTTCGAATGGGCACCAGTAATATCTCCATTGTGAGACATTTTGTTATTGTTTTTGGAATATTGAATATGCCACGAGGAGCTTGCCAGGCTCTGCTGTGCATGAAGGATACTCTCGGTAGCTTGCTGGGCTCTCCACGAGGAGTGCTGGAATCAAAGCCGGGTCACCGTGTGCAAGGCAAACACCCTACCCAACTGTGCTATCACTCCAGTCCATATGTTGGTTTAAAATATACAAATCGGGGCTGGAGCGATAACACAGCGGGTAGGGTGCTTGCCTTTCACGCGTCCGACCGGGTTCGATTCCCAGCATCCCATATGGTCCTCTTAGCACCGCCAGGAGTAATTCCTTAATGCAGAGCACAGGATAACCCCTGTACATCTCCAGGTGTGACCCAAAAAGCAAAAAAAAAAGAACGAAAATAAAATAAAATATACAAATCAATCAACATAATACACAATATCAATAAAAGAAAAAATGAAAAACATAATCAGATTAATAGAAGACAAAGTATTTGACAAGATCCAGCACTCATTCATTAAAAAATAAACACTCAACCAAATGAGAATTGAAAAAATACTTTCTTCAGTATTCGCAAGCCATCTATTAAAAGCCCACAGCAAGATTTCTTCTCAATGGAAAATCTAAAAGAGTTCCCTCTTAGTTCAGTCACAAAAGAACATTGGCCCTCTCTTCACTCTTATTTAATATAATACTAGAAGCATTTTCCATCGCAAGTAGGCAAGAACAGATATCGAACACATCTAGATAGGAACAGAATTCAAACTCTCACTATTTACAGAAAACATAATACTGTACCTAGAAAACCCTAAACACTGTAGAACAATGTTCCTAGAAACAATAGATTTATATAGTAGAGTGGCAGATTGCAAAATCAATATGTAAAAGTCTAGGAATTTCTTATGTACAAGTAAATAAATAGGGAAAAAAGATATTTTTAAAAACTAATTGGAAATTATGCGTCAGAAAAACGAGTGCCTCTGAATCAGTCTAACCAAATAGGTAAAAGACCTATACAAAGATAATTATAAAATGTTACTTTGAGAAATAAAAGAGGCATGAGGAAATGGAAACACATCCATTGCACATGGATTGGGATGATTAATATCATCAAGATGGCTATAATCCCCAAAGCATCACAGATACTGAACAGCCCCTGTAAAGATGTCTATGTCATTTTTAAGAGAAAGCGATAAACACTCCTGAAGTTCATATGGAAAAATATTCCTCACCTCTCCACAACAAGTATATGAACTATTACTTGGGGTGAGAAGAAAGGGAGGCATCACTTTCCCCAACCTAAAAATGTAATGCAAAGCAGAAGTAATTAAAGTAGCATGATGTTGACATATACACAAACACTTAGATCAATAACTTGAATATCCTGAGACAGACCTTCAGGTATATGATCTGTTAACCTTCAATTCAGGAGTGAAACACAGGAAATGGAGCAAGGAAAGCCTCTTCATGAAGTGGTTTTGGGAAAACTGGTCAGCTACATGTAATAAAATAATCTCTTTTCTTAGGAAGTCTAACACCATGCACAAAAATAAAAATAGCTTAAAGACCTTGGTGGCAGACATGAATTCATAAGTTACATACAGAAAACTGTAGGCAGAACGTTCCATAGGTTGAAGTTAAAGCCATCTTCAAGGATGAAACACCACTCATCATGCAAGGGAAGCAAAGATAAACAAGTGGGACTACATAAAACTGAAAGGTTTCTGCACTTCAAAGGAAATGATGACCCAAGTACAAAGACACCTACAGAATGGGAAAAAAATTACTCCACACTCATTTGATCATGGCTTAATATCCAAGATATGTAAGGCAGTGGCAGAACTTTCCAAGATAAAATCTATACAACCTTATCAAATAATGGGGAGATGAGATGAATAGCAACTTCCTTTTGAAAACTAGAGATGGCAAAAAGGCAGAAGAAAAAGTTCTCTACATCACTATCAGACAGATTTAATTTTTTTTTATTTTGAGGTAAACATATTTTCAAAAAATAAGTAGATGAGACAAATTTTTGAGATTTTCGTAGGTACTATTTAGCTTTAACTCAATACTAATTTTAGTATCCAAAAACGATTGTCAGATATCTGGTGAAAAATGTGATTTACATAGTCATTCCAAGCATGTCATTCACATTCTTCAACTGAGTTTTGTTTTACACAGCATAGAGCTAATGGGGCTTAGGGGCTTTCCTTCCGGAGGAACCATCCTCGATTTCTTTCTCTCCATGCACCCTCCTGGCTTACGTGGACAAATCACTCCAGACATCCCTCGAAGGCAGTCGGATATCTAAACTGTGAGGACACTATACTAGAAGATTTCTTGAGGTGCCACTCCCAAGGTCACTCCCGAAATACCGGTCGAGTGACGACTGCAGAGTAACTACTAAGCACTGAACCAGTAGGGTCAAAATGCAAAAATGGCTTGGGCCCTGATGCCCATTGGGGGTGATTCCAGGCACAGAACATACACACATTCCTTACCCCCACATCTCTTGTTCTAGCGATGAAAAGGGGACAATTGATGTCCCGCGAACAACTCAAAGATGTATGTGCACATATGTGCCTATGGGTCTCAGAGCTCACAGTTCAGGGCTGTGTCAAATCACTGCAGAGCCAGGTCAAAGTATCCTTTTCGACTGGCATTTTAGATTATGACCTGGTGATGATCAGGTGTTCCTCCTGGATCTGCACTTCATACTTATGACTCATGGTTATTGGGGACCAGTTGGGATGAAGGGTGATAGAGCCTGAACCAGCCAGGTGTGAAGCAAATTCCCTGCAGCTGTACTAGCTCTCTGGCCCCATATAAAATTGTCCTGACCTCAAACATCTCTGGCAGTCCCAGAGATCCTTTGGTCAGTGTCCCTGGAATGAGTGCATGCCTGAAACTGCACGCACAGCAGCAAGACACCGTGTGATTCAGCAAGTGACGCTTTCCAGTGCAAGAAGGAAAAAATGGGGGCAACACATATCCTGGTGCCCAGAGTCATTGTAGCTGCCAAGGCAGCAGGCCATGGGGCCCTGATGCCCGTTGGGGGTGATTCCAGGCACAGAACCAAGAGGAAACCCTGAACACCTCACTTGTGGAAAACAACAAATACTATAGAAAATAAAATAGCAGGATGAAGTAATAGGACAGTAGGTCCAGGAAGAGCCAGTAGGACGGTGAATCCCCACTGTGCCATCTGGTCTCCCAAGCACTGCCAGGTGCAATATCAAGTGCAGAGCCTGGAGAAACCCCTGGGGATCACTGGGTGTGACCCAGTCATTACCTCCTAAAACAAAAGAAACTGAATATGTCAGCCGTGCATTCACAGAACCTCATACGGTCCCTGAGAATTGTCAGGAGTGATCCTTGAGCACTGAGTTGGGTATCTCACTCAGCACTGCTAGGCACAGCTAAACCCAAATAGCACAAAACAAACAATCATGGAGAAAGTGATCTCAAGCAGCAGAGAATCAGGCAGGCACTCAGACCAGGAACCACATCCCAAAGCTTCTTACTGAAACTCAAGAGACAGAAGGCCCTGGACGACTGTGTGTGCCTGTCACTGCATCATGACAGCACATCACTCTCCTCCCACCTAGGCACAGTGTTTCAGATCGCGTGTCCTCTGAAATTCCCAAGGGTCAGCAGGAGGCTCCAAGGAAACACCTAAAAGAGACGTGAGAGTTGTGAGCACCAGAGAGGAGCAAAGCTCTGGCCCTGACCAGAAGTCCCAGCATTGGAGAGCCAGAAAGCAGACCAGCCTCACCTGATCAGGCATGGCTCACAGACCCACCCAGGGAGACACTGACAGATGCTCCTTCCTCTCCAGGGAAAAGAGGAGTTTGGGATCTAGGCAGCCTATAGCTCTCAGGAAAGCAAGGCAAGCAGCTGACCTGCCGTCTGATCTCTCAGAGCCCTTGGGACACTCGAACTGAAAATTTTATGCTATAGAAACAGATATATCTACCTGAATAGATGAATGTTAGGTTCCGGAGACAGTAATAAAACAACTGGTCTTTGAAAACCCTGTTTCTGCAAGTACTCACCCGGACAGAAGGGGGAGCCTCTGGTTCAGGGAAAATCGACAATGGGGAAATGCTCTGGGGAAATATAAAATCATACAGAGTTAACAGAGATAGTACAGTTGATGAGGGGCTTTACGCTCAAACAGCTAAGCTGGGTTCCATCTGCAGGACCACCTAGGGTCCCCACACCAGTACTGCCAGGAACCATGCCTACGCTAAGATCCAAGATTAAGCCCTGAACACTTGTCAGCTGTGTCCCATAAAGAAAAGTGCAACAGCTGAGGTTCTTTTCTTGCACGTGGCTAACCCAGGTTTGATTGCCGGCATCCTATATGTTTTCCTGAGCTCACTAGGAGTGATCCCTGAGTGCAGAGGTAGGAATAACCACTGAACATGGGCAAATATTCTCTCCAAGCAAAAAAAAAATCATTTAAAATAAATCAATAAAGACATTGTGGACAATGGTCATTCTAGATGATCGTAGGGCTTGGGGCACATCCTAGAAGCGAACAGCCTACTTCCTGCTAAGTTTGCACACTTGGTTGCACCAACCCATCTGATCCAACACAGCCCAGGTGCTATACCTGCTTCCGCCAGGGTCTCTTACAGCTCTGCATCTCCCAGGATCCCAAAAATCTACTGCAGGGGCACGAAACCAGGCAAAATCAAACGGTCAGGCAAATACTTCTGAGTCCCAAGCCACTGCAAATGGTAATACAATGGCAGAGTATCTGCCTTGCATGAGGCTGACCAGGAGTGAGCCTTTGCATTCCCACGGGATCCCGAGTACCACCAGGAGGGATCCCCTGGGGCAGAGCCAAGAGTAACTCTGAACACTGCTGGATATCGATCAAAAAATAATCAAACAAAACGTTGATTTTTTTAATTAAAAAAAAAAAACAATCCCGCCTCCACCCCCACTTTCCAGAGAAACTGACCCATTAGCCCCTAATCCATAATTGCCCTAATGAATGAAATTGGGCCTGCAAAGGGCTGGCCTGGAACATTCCTGGAGCGACCCCCAGCCCCAGCCTGTGACCCCCTCCCTGTGGGCTTCGAGTGTCCCTGAGGGAACGAACAAAGAGGCGGCCCGCAGGGAAACTGGGGAAACTGAGGATCCCTCTCGCTCTCACTTTCCCTTTGGTTGGGGGCCAGAGCGACAGGGCAGCAGGGAGGGCCGGGCCTCGCATATGACCCCCAAGGCCCCCCCAGACCCCAGGAGGCGACCCCTGAGCGCAGAGCCGGGAGTCAGCCCCGAGCACCGCCTCCCCGGGACCAGCAGCTTTCAGACTAAGATCTCTTCAGGGAAAACCACTCTCGTTCCCGCAAAAGTCAATGACCGAAAGAGACAAACCTCTAGGCAGGTGCTCGTTGCGTCCAGGGAGGGGCCGCCCCCCACCCGCTGCCCCGCACGGAGCGACCCCGCCGCTCACAAGGCGGAGACCACGGAGGCTCAGGGCGCCCTGTGTGACCACTTGGTGCCCACCTACCTGGATCCCCATCCGCCCTGGGCGCCCGGCACCGCCCCGCCCCCCTGGCGCTTGGAAGCTGCAAAGACCCCAGGGAAAGGCGGGGCTCCATGACTTCACCCCACTTCCGGTCAGAGTTTTAAAGTGCCAGACTCCAAATAGTCCTGGAAAGTTGTATTCCTGCCCCCCTCTCCCCCGTTTCTGGTCTTGGATCAGGTCAGCAGGACATCTGTGGGGGCCGCAAGTACCGGACAGATGGAGTGAAGCCATGGTCTATGGAGCCAAAGGTTCTATGTTTTCACTAAGGAAATGAAAGTCACAAAGATTTCCTTAAGACACCCAACCCTGGGTGTTACAGCACACAACCCTGGCCCCCAAATAACACCACCAAAAACTAATGCTCAGACATCACTGGGTGTTAATATTCAGATATCATAATGTTTCATGTTAACTGATCATTTTTGGGGGACACCTTCTGTAGTGCTGAGGACTACGCATGACTGCTCAGGGATCACTCCACACTGGACTCGGGGAACCCTCTGGGGTTCTAACATTGGAACCTGGGTCAGCTGCCTCCCAGACCTGATTTTTTTTTTACATTTCACTGAACTTCAAATTGCTGGAGTAGCACCTACTATTCATGTATTCTGTTAACATTTCAGTGAGCTAGAAACTAAGTAAATCACACACCTCAAATTAGTTAATCTTATTTGGTGGGTGACCTAAAATGAGGCTCAGCAATGGGTGAATGGGAAACTATTATATGTAATCAATATCCCCGTATATGTATTTGTGTGCATTCATGGCCATTGCTGTTCTCAAGCTACTCCTAAGCTCTGTGCTCAGCAACTCTTCAAACAGTGTTAAGTTTGATAATGCACTGAATTCAACTGGGATCTAAAACAGAACAGGCACATGAATAGAAAGTCCATTTCATGCTCTGTAACTTAGTAGTCATTTAGGAGTTGAGTAGTGGGTGAATTATGCAGAAAACATTAAATTCTTCACAATTCGAACCAGTGGTCAAGTAGAATTGTTCCCTGGGTGTGCAGGAGAAAGTCTTTTTTTCAGATATGTTGACCTATTTTTCGGTATGGGAAATTTAGTTAGTTTAGAAGTTAATTTATTTAGTTTAGAAGTTTACATTTAAGTTAGCAGGGTTATATCATAACTACATCAGTAAACTGAATTTCTAAAAGGGTGACTGCCAGTCTAGGAGTAAAATAGGAAAAATGACTTAGGGTCCACAAGAGTGACATGGTTAATGATCAATAGTTGATTCTTTTCTGTAATGACTTTTTCTCTGTTCTACATCAATGATTGCTTCACTCTGCCTACAAAAATTCACTGGGTTCAAGGACATGGGCCCAGTGAGTTATACTATTTTGTGGGTTCTTATGAAAAGGACAGATATTGCAAGAAGTGTATTTTTCCTAATCAAAAGCCTGTGCTTCAGTGGGAGACGGCTGCTCTGGCAGGCCAGCTGGTATGAATACACTCTTCAAATTTTATTTAAAGTCTCCATGTCTCCTTTGATCGTGATACCAAAATCTTTGGGGCTCATGGGATTTGATAGTGGACCCCAGCAAAACAGGTCCCTGGGGACAGCTGCAGAGAATCTTTAAAGGATCGCTCTGCCTTTGCTTTGTGCAAACCTCTGCCCAGTTGCCTAGGATGTTAGCCAAAATGATTCCCCCAAATCTCTTAAATTTGGCTCTCAGAAATCCTCTGTTCCTCACCGGGGAGTCACTGATGATCTTCTCTCAGGCCCGTAAGTCACTATCTGCGAATGAGTGGAAGGCTGGATGCAGCACTACTGCCCCGAACAGGCCTGGACGTGACATGTCGAGATGGACCACAGGGGCTATTTCAAATGCCTCAGCACAAGCGCATTACTCTCATGGAACAGAGAGGTTTTTGTTCTTTTTGTTTTCTTATTTGTATTCATTTTGGGAGGAGGCACCCCAAGCAGTGCTCAGGGATGAGTCCTAGTGGGGCGTCGGGGATCATATGGGGTGTTGGGGATGGAGCCCATGTTTCCACTTCATACAAAACAAGTGACCTTCCCACTGTACTATCACTAGTCCCCAAAAAAGTACTTTGACATAATACTTGTACTAACTTTCTATAGAAGGCAAACTCGCAGTGTTCCATTAGTATGAAAAATAAGAAAATTTTTTTTAGGTTTCCATTTGACTCATTTCAGTGCCCAGGGAGACTAAGGCACTCCACTGCCAGCATTAGGCTATGGATTTCCTCCTGAGCTGTTGAGAGACCACTTTTCGGGGATGGAGCCTGGACTTCCACCTGTCAAGTCACATGGTTGCTTCACTGAGCCAGCCCGCCATCATAAGAAATGTCTATACAACATGTGAACCTTGCCAGCTAACTCATATTTGGTGGCCTCATTCTCAAATCAAATGGTAGCAATGCCTAATCTTAAACCTGTGGTTTGAGTTCTGAAATCAATCACAGCAAGTAAGGTTAAGAAATAATCCAATGGATCTTGGATGAATAAGCCAGGTAAGTGCATCCCTGTGGTTCTCGCAGGCCCAACAGTCCCACAGCAAAGGGAAGGTCCTTTGGGGGAATGCCTGTTACAGTCCTCAAACTAATTTTTGGCCTTTTGTAGTTGATTAGAACCGGTGATATTTGGGAGACCATATGGGATGCTGGGGATCAAACAACAGTCATTCATAGGTAAGAGCAACACCCTCCCCACTGTACTGTCGCTCCACCCAAACCAGCTTTGTTTTGGGCTCACTCATTCAATTTTAAACATAAAGCCTGAAGAAAATCTCTTAGTGGGTCAGAGAGAGATTAGCAGATAGGCATACAAGGATGACTGGGGCTGATCCCTGAGCACCTCTCAAAGGAACCCCTGAGGACCGCCAGAAATAACTCCTCAGTAAAACCAGGCTCCACAGTAAAATAAAACTATATATTTTCAGGATGCTCAAAAACCACCCTAATAATCCGAGGGCAAAGACTTGCGTAGGGTCAGAGAGGGCAGGGTGGGTTGAGTTTCTGCTACTCCTGAAAAGAGCACCCCAACATTGTAGGCTGTGCAGTCAGGCTGGTAAGGGACAAAGGGGGATGGGGCACACAGGGTCCCAATATCACAGATGCAAGACAGATGAAGAAGAATGGAGCAAATCAAAGAAGGCAACGTGCAGTTTTCATGATGGATACTTTAGGTTAAGGAAGGGCAGTATAAGTGTGTCGCAGTTACCTGGATCCAGGAGCCTGGGCCACCCGGGGTCAGCAGTGCAATTCAGATGAGCTCAGGGCACCCACACACTGCCCAGGATCCATACCAGGGAGGATTCCCAGATACTCACCTGCACACGTCTCTCTCCCTGGCCTCAGAGCCTCTCCTTCCATCCACGAAATCACTGCACGTTTCACCCCAGAATGCCCTGAACATCACAAACATGGAGGCATGGATAAGTGACAAGAAAAAGACAACCTGTGAGCGACCCTAACATCTAAATGGGCCAGACAAGAGCCATATGCCTAACTAAAGTGAAGAGGGCCGTCATGGACAGATTGTCATAATTCAAAGAATAACAACTGGATTAGGATCCTGCTAGGATTAAGGTAAGAGTAATCTCTCCTGAGCACTGTAGTCTTGGATGTACAGCAAGATGACCTCAGGAGAGCTACCCTACAAGCTTAAATTATCTCTGTGTCCATAAAAATAGATGAGAAATATTAATGAGAAATATTATGTAGAAGAAAGTAAGTCTAAGATGGTTGTTGGACTAAGGAAAGGAGAAACACAGGACTAGGTGATATTCTGCCCTTGAATAGCAGGAGATATTTGTCTTATCTTAGAAGAGTTCCCTGGTAAAGAAGGGCTTTCCTATGTTGATTGTGCTGCCTCACCTGGGTGAAGTTGCTACCAGGAATGCTTGCAGGGTGGGCAGGAGACCTAGACTGCAAGATGGAGTGAGGAGAGACCATCATGGGAGACAGAAAGAGACAGGATTGAGGGGCTGGATGAGACTGGAATGGGGAGCTCAGTGAGACTGGAACAGTCGTGTGTGCAGAATGGAATAAATGGCAACTGGTCATCAACCGGCCTGTCGGTCCTGTTCCCTCCTTCATGCGTCCACACCATCTCACTTATTTGTGAATTTACACAACTCACCTGCACATACACCTCTCTTCCCTGGCCTCAGGGTTCCTCCTTCCAGCCAGATCACCACAGGTTTCTCCCAGAAAATCCTAAACCTCACAGACACGTCTTCATGAGCCTGAATGCAGCATTCACTCCTGTTGTGAAGTAATATGTTTGAAAACAGTGCAACAATTTTGCTGTATAAGAAAATTGTCCTGATATCCAGGGTGTTTCCTATACACCAAGACACAGTTGTAGCATCTGGACTGATTCTACTTTTTAAAGATTAATACCTTGGGGCCAAGGTGGTGATATAGGAGAAAAGGTGCTTGCCTTATACTTGGCTGACCCAGGTTCGAAACCGGAGCACCCCAGATGGGCTCCTCATCCTTGGTAGAAATGATCACTGAGCTAAGAACCAGGAGTCAGTCATGAACACTGCATGTTGTGGACCCCAAATACTGCAACAACAAAAGGTAACTAATAAAGAAAACAAAACCAAAACTAAATTCATGTGAAAAGACAAAGTTTACAGAGAACCACTTAAAGGATTAAAAACTAGGTGCTAAAATTACATTTTTGGACTTATTTTATGCTTCAGAAGTTTTATACTCCACGTTTTATCCCGAATACTTATTCTTTTTCTCTGCTCTCACATCCACAGTGTTTGTGTGTGTTTATTTGTGTGTATATGTTTAGTTTTGGGGCAATAAGCAACAGTGCTCAGGGATTATGCCAAGCTCTGGGATGAGGGATCAGTTCTGGTGGGTTTCGGGGACCATACGAGGTACCATACACACGCAGAACCTCGGTTGGCCGCTTGCAAGGCAGGCACTCTACTTGCTGTAGTCTTGCCCTTTCTAAATAAATCATTTCTAGCACACCAGGAGTGAGCCCCAGGCAAAGATACCACTCACCCCCAACCCCTCTCAAAAATCAAATATCTTCCTTCAAACATCTTACTTTACCAGCACAACTAAAAACAACAGTGTGGCTAGCATGGTAAAGGGAGAGATGAAATGAGGGGGTTACTTTGCCCCTTGACTTTAAGAAGCTCACATTCCTACATATTCTTTTTTTCCCTTCTTGGGTTATACTTGGTGATGCTCAGGGTTTCCTCATGGCTCTGCACTCAGAAATTACTCCTACAGTTGCTCAGGAGACCATATGGAATGTCATGGATCTAACCTGGGTTGACCACGTACAAGAAAAATAAATGCCTTACTTGCTATAGTATCACTAGTATAGCCCAGAAGGAGATATTCTTTACTGGGAAAAAGGAAAAAGAAAAGAAAGTTAGAGCAAGAGACAGTAAAGTGGGTAGGAGGCTGCTTGCACACTGTCAACCCAGGTAAATGCCTGGCATCGCTTAGGGTCCACTAAGTCGGTCCGCAGAAATTTCTGAGTGCAGTGCCAGGAGGAAGCTTGAGCATTTTCAATGTGGTACTGAAATTAAAAAAACATGATAATAAAAAATGAGTTTCATTTTGGAAACCCACCCACCTGGCAGGTGGCCGCATTCATCATGGCAACCAATGAAAGAACAGGTGATATCTAAGTCTCATGCTTTAGAAGTGGGGCCCTGCCCATCAGATATGGGTTCTACACTTGTGATATCCAATCCAAAGCCTCCAGGTCAGGGACCAGCACAACCTGTGTTGGGTGGGTCAGGAACTCCATACCTCCCATCCTCAGCAGGACCCACAAACCCAAGGCCTTGCATGCTTAAAAAAAATCATACAACCTTTACCTGTAGTACTCACCCCAAAAGCCTAGGATACCTGATCAGTGAGAGACAAGAGATGTTGGAGGCTTTGCAACTTAGTGTGAGAGAGCAGAAATTCCTGATGTACAAAAACACCAACAGTAAAATCAGACAGACAATAAAGCGACAGGGTGCTTGCCTTCCTGACAGCAGACAATCCTCTGCATCCCGATGGCCCCAGGAACACTCCAGGAATAATACCTTTGCTGGGAGTTAGAGTAAATCCTGAGGGTATCTGCCCCAACTCCCCACACCAAAAAAGTCCTGTAAAGAAACTGTCATTGGCAAACCCCAGTCACCTACGGATCTACTCGTTGGGATGGCACTTCCCACTAGGGCAGCCTATGAGAAAGCCGGACAGGAACAGGATCTCTTGCCATTGGGGGAACTGTGGGTCTATCGCTCAAAGTGAATCTGGAGACTCTACAGCAGCAAGACTGGAGTCAAGGTTCCAACAGTGGTCAGCTGGGATGGTGGGGTCAGTCAAGGCCCCGCACTCAGCAGATCCCACACCCCCCAAGGCCCGCATTCCCCGTGCTCAGCCCCGCGCCCATCCGCTGCTGCCCCATCGCAGGTCTGGGGGCAATCATGGCCCCAGGAGCCACCCAGGATTACACACTCACATCCTTGACCCCTGCACCCTGGAACAGGCCCCACTGCATCTCCCAAAATCTCTGCCGCACCTCAGGAACCATATGGGTATCAGGAAACAAGTGGAAAAACAAGCGCGAAAGTGCCCCTCCCCCCAGCTGGCAGGAACCCACAGCTTAGTGTGGAGAAGGGGATGCACCAGCCGCTCAAGGGAGTCTGGCCCCCTCCTGCCACAAAACAGGCCTTCAGAGTCCCGCCTCTTCACAAGGGCCCGACTCTGTCATTACCCACACCCAGCTTCCAGGAATAAATCACCAGGAAGGCCCCACTGTGATATCACTTCCGTTTCAGAAAGACGTCTTAAAGAGCCAGGCTCCAGATATGCAGCACACCATTATGCCCACCCAGATGAATCTGTGACTCAAGGGGGATGGGCTCGAATAAAAGGGTAGAGAGGCAGCTGCTGAGTGGACGGTCACACAGTGGGGGCTGGCGGATAGTAAGGAGAACTCCCCTGGTCTTGTACTGAGCAAACAATGAACCAATGTACTCGCACACAGTCCAACAGGAAAAACGCAAAGGGAGTTCATTCAAAGTAAAACAGGCAGATAGGGAGCAGGTGGGGCACGGTACAATGAGTTTCTCTGGGAAGTCATCAATCAAGATGGGGTCAAAGCAGTGACTCCCAAGCCAGTCCTGGAGATGCAGAGAGGAACAGTCCTAGCAGCAGCCTAGAGAGTTGAAGAGACCCTGGTACAGGATTAAAGGCCGTTAAGAATATCAGAGAGCACTTTCAGTAACTGCTCTACCCCTTGATAACATAGGAGTAGAGGACGCTCACCTACAAGGAAAACCAAGGAGACAGTTTCAGAACAAAATTTTAACAACAGAGAGATAGTACAGTGTGCTGGCACCTGCTGTGAACTTGGTCGACCTGAGTTCCATCCCTGGCATCCCAAATGAGGCCCGAGCACCACCAGGAGTGACTCTTAAGAACAGCCAGGTGTGCCCCAAACAAAAACGGTGACCACCCTGTATTACTAGCAATCACAGTTGAGTCGAATTGCCTATTGAGATGGCGGTGGACGTTGGAGATTCTCTCATATTCCCACCATTTGTAAAACATTTGATTCAGGGCCTCTGGATCATCTCAATGGCAAATTTCTTTCTATGCACAGTAAAGTCCCTGTAACGTGTCTCTATCCACACTATTAAAGAATCTTGCCAAGGCCATTATGCTAACTTGATGCCTCCAGAAATGTTTTTCCTTAATGATTTTATAAATAGAACAGAAACCTGAATATAGAGAGTGAAGAGATGCTGCAGCAGGTAAGGTGTTTCCTTGCACACAGATCACTTGACACCAACTCCAGGACGACATAAGTTTCCCTGTGACCCCCCTCAATCATGGTCTGGTGACCTCTGAGGCAGGATAACAGCCTGAGCACAGCTCAAGGAGTTTGCCAAGAACGTTACAGGAGAGCCTGAAGAATGAAGGTTTGCCAGTTTTTCTAATTTCAGAGGATTTGCTGCAACAACATGGTTAATCTGCCATTAACCCCAGAAATCCAAAGCAAGACCTGTGAACCAAGCCAGAGTTGGAGCAAAGAATGAGACACTGGTGATCCTTGACTGCCTGAAGTGAGGGGAGTTTTCCATACCTGTTTATTTAGTTCTCATTTAATCATCACCTGCTTCATGGCTTCTATCACCAAGACCCATTATTTACAAAATAAAAGACACATAAGGGGCAATTGCTGGAACAGTGATATAGCTACACCCGAGTAATAACAAGGAAGTACCTTTCTGTTATGTGCTGACATAATGGGAAGGGTGACCAACACTACCAGGATTATTTACCTCCATGTTGGGGCACCCTCACCTCCTTATACAAACAAACCAGGTATTACAGAATGGGTTTGGTATTAGGGCATCAATTACTTGGGGTTTGGTATTAGGGTATCACTCATCACATATGAACTTAACATTGTCTCCTAGGGCTTGAGTGGAACACAAAGACCTTCCCACATTCTTGACATTCATAAGATATCACAGTGGTATGCATTTTCATGACTAGTAAGGCAGGAAGATTCAAGAAAGGCCTTTCCTTGTTCCTTACACAAATAAAGCTTATCCCCAGTGTGAATTCTCAGATGCACAGCAAAGCCTGAGGATATATTGAAGCCCTTCACTCATGTCTGACACTGATGAGGTTTCTCTCCACTCTGAATTTTCATATGTTCAGTAAGTTATGAGGACAGACTGAAAGTCTTCCCACATGTCTGACATGGATGAGGATTCTCTCCACAATCAATTTTCCTGTGGCGAGAAACCTATAGAGACTGAGAAAAGGCCTTCCCATTTCTTAAAAACAAAAGGTTTCTCTCCAGTATGCATTTTCGTATGCCTAGTGAAGGCTGGGGAAGGAATGAAGGCCTTCCCACATTATATTAGACTTCTCTCCAGTACAAAATCTCATACGAGTGTAAGGCCTAAGGGAAGAGTGAAGGCCTTCCCACATGGCAGACATTGGTGAACTTTCTCTCCACTATTTATTAAGGTCCCCAGATTGAGAGAAGACATTCCCACATTCCGTACAAAAATAAGATTTCTCTGGGGCTTGAGCAATAGCACAGCGAGTAGGGCAGTTACGTTGCATGCAGCCAACCCGAGTTCGATTTCCAGCATCCCATATGGTCCCCTGAGCACCTCCAGGGATAATTCCTGAGTGAAGAGATAGGAGTCATCCCTGTGTATCGCCGGGTGTGACCCAAAAAGCCAAACAAAAAAATAAGGTTTCTCTCCAGTATGTATTTTCCTATGACTACAAAGACTTGAGGAAAGAACAAGCACCTTCCCACATTCCTGGTATACAAAAGATTTCTCTTCACTATTGAATATCCTATTCTGGTAAAGACTGGTGGTGTGAGTGAAGCCCCTCCCACACTCCTGACACATATAAGGCTTCTCTCCAGAATAAGTTTTACTATGCACAGTAAGGCTGAGAATAGAGGATTCTCACATATACAAGGCTTTATTCCAGAAAGAGTTTCCCTGTGATTGAAAACATTTGAGCAACTAACAAAGGCTTCATCCCAGAACAATCTGACCCCACAGAAATGAATGTGCAGATTAGTTAGAAGGAAAGGACACAGGTCAACACCCTTGACCCAATAAAACCCTCGGAAATATGGAAAAGGACTCAACAAAATATCCATTTTCCATATCCCCAGATTTGTGCCTATCAATAGATACAATACTCAGGTTTAAGAGACATATTGAGTCATGTTGAAGACTTCCATTATCATTAGAAGAAAAGGCCCACAGTGAAATAGTGCAGCGTCTGACAGGGTGAGGCCCAAAGGAACGAAATTCTTGGACCCGGAGTGATAATACAGCAGGGAGAGTGATTGCCCTGCACATGGCTGACGCAAGTTCAATCCTAGGTATTCCATATGGTCCCCTGAGAACCACAAGACATAATTCCTAAGGACAGAGCCAGGAACAATCACTGAGCATAGCCAGGAATAACTCAAAATAGCCAAAAAGAAATAGAAATGAAAATGAACCTGTGACCACAGTGACAGTAGCCGGGCAGGCCCACGCCTGATACACAAATATGAATTTCTTCCCTGTATTCTATGTGGTCCTGAATCACTGTAGGGAGAAATTCCTCAATACTCAGGAATAGTCTGAGTATTACCAGGTGTAGTCTCCAAATCAAATAGAAAGAAAACAACAAAATAATGAATAATGTTGAAGTGCTGGTGCAGTAGTATAGTGGGTAAGCACCAGACTCGTCAGGTGCTGACGGGGCCAATCCACAGCACCCTCATGGGCCCTTGAACCCTGCCAGGAGTGATACTTCAGGAGAGAGCCAGGAGAAATGTGGCTGCGGTCCCTGAATCAAAACCCAAAGCAAAAAACAATACGAACACACTCTCGTGAAGGGTACTACAGTAATTCAGCAACAGAAGGAAACTGCTGAGAGAAATCTGAGCAACCATACGGGGTGGAGGGCGTAGGAGGCTTGCATTTCATGTGTCCAACTTGAGTCTATCTGCTGTATTCCATGTGGACCCCAGAGTCAATCAAAAGTGTTTCCTGAGTCCAGAGCCAGGAGTAAAATCTTCTGTATCTCCGGGGTGGCCCAATAACAAAAATAACAAAAACAGGAAAAAAAGTAGAGGACCAAGAGAAGCAGCAGTCCCCACTGTTGTCAAACACTGTGGCCATTAGAATACGGTCCCTTCTGAAATCGCAGGTGCCTCTGTGGATCTTCGCCAGCAAGTCATCCCCACATGGCCCTCAGCAACAGCCGGCAGATGCTGGCAGGTCTCCAGCACCAAGTTCCTGTAGAGCTTCGTCTGAGAGGCAGCCCTTCAGACACATCCACTCTTGGACGTGGAGCTTATGACCATATCAGGGAAAGTCCTGAGTCAGGTACACAGGTGGACAGTACTAAAGCCCCGTTGCCACCTTGCTCTAAGTAGTGAGGACGGGACCAACCAGGGCATGTAGGGGCTTAGGGCCAAGAGCCTCAGGTGAAAACATGTTACACGTATAGCTCGGGTGGATGGGCCCAGAGATCACTCTAAGTTACTTTGATCAGGTAAAATAGGAGGATGCAATACTAGAAGGTTCCTGGGAGTGCGAGTCTTGCACACAAACACCCCAGAGTCAGTCCCAGCACCACTGTTACAGTGAGCACTGCAGAGAGGAACACCTGAGCACAGACTCAGCAGGACCCAAAAAGTGATGCTGGGTGAGGCCAAAAATAATAAACACACATGCCCTGCACACCACACCCCGTGATCACTAGGGAGGAGAACAGGTCACTCAACGTCCAGTGAGTGAATCAAAGCTGTGCAAGAGATTGTGTGCCACAGGAGTCTGAACTAACGGTTTAGGGCTGCCCTAAATCCCTCTCAAAGCAGGTAGTGTCTCAATCTGGAAGACCTCTGCCGGACCCAGAGATCCTTGGCCTTGGCTCCACGGGACTGGCGCATGCCCAGAACTGTGCACACAGCAGCGAGAGAACATGAGACTGTGTGACTGAGCAGGTGAGTCTCTCCATAATGGGAAGGACAACAAAGGGGAAATGCTTGTCTTAGGTCATGAGTCATGATTCCTGCGCCCCTCTCTGAGAACCTGGCAGGCTAGTAAGAGTATCTCAACTGAACAGCAAAGCCTGACAAGCCACCCGTGACATATTTGTTATGCCAAAAACAGTAACAAAAAGTCTCACAAAGGAGATGTTACTGGGCCCGCTCGAGCAAATCGATGAGCAACAGGAGGACAGTGACAGTGACAGCTTCCTAAAAATCAATTAATAAGTAAGATACAGTTTTCAGCAGGAGTGCTCAGTGTGTCCCGGGTGAGGGGCCACCATCCCTGTACACCATCATGGAGTGACCCCACCACTCAGAAGGCAGAGACCATGGAGCTTCAGGGCACTAAGAGCGACCACAGGGTGGCTGGTGAAACAAAAGGCCCTTAGGGACGCTCGCTGTTTCCCTGGACACCCCAATACCTGCTCCTCATCCTAAGCAACAATGGTGGCTGTCTGTAACTTTTGCCCAGAGAATGAAGCCACCCTGGGTGGAGGGCAGGGAGGGAAAGACCTGGCTTCTGTGAAGCCACCTGCATCTCTGGTCCTAGCCTTAAAGAGCCAGGCTACAAGTATTCCTGACCACATATTTTTTGGTCACTGTCACTGTCAATGTCACTGTCCACCTTTTTTTCATCGATTTGCTCCAGTGGGCCCAGTAACATCTCCATTGTGAGTCTTGTTACTGTGCTTGGCATATTGAATACGCGACAGGTAGCTTGCCAGGCTTTGCCGTGCGGGCGAGATACACTCAGTAGCTAGCTGGGCTAGGACTGTAATTCTTTTTTGTTTCTTGCCTTCAGTCAGGTTACCAGGACATCTGGGGTTAACCAGGTCCAGTACAAATGGAGAGTGAGGGACTGAACAACTGGCACATGCAGCACAGAGTCTTTATGTTTTCATGAATAGAATAAAATTCATTCAGATTCCATGCTAACAACCTCCAGGAGCAAGCCTCAACATGATCTTATCCTGCCTGTTATTCCCAAGGATCAGCAGTAGACTCCAAAACAAAGACCTGGAAGAGAAGTCATAGCTGTTGAGCAGAGATAGGATGAACCTCTAGCCCTGACCTGGAAAGCTCCTGCCTTGGACCAGGAAGTGTCCTGATGACAGGCACTCTGAGGTACCAGGGCAAGCCCCACCTGTGGGAGACACTGCCAGATGCTCATTCCTCTCTGGGTGATGCAGAGCAGGCTGGAATTTGGGATGCCTGTCAGGATAGGAGTGATGGGGTCACTGTACAGGGGTGGATATTGCAGCCCTGAGATTCGGGACTCCTTGCTGGATCCCAAGGAAGGTCCTTATGGGCCCACTCAGGGGCTGCCTTCTAGGCCAGGATTCCATATGATCAAGCACCCCTGAGCTTCAGGGATGCCCATAGCAGTCACATCCCTCAAAGTGGCTCTGCCAGGGGGTGCCCACAGGAACTCCGCATGAACAAACCTTTAGCCGCTTTCTGCTCACAAAATTATCATAAGTGTGTATAGCTGTGTGTGAGTGTGTTTTCATTTTTGGGTCACAACAGGCAGTACTCAGGGCTTATTTGAACTTGGATCTCAAAGCTCATGCCTGTTGTGGCTTGGGGGACCATCTGAATTCGAGGAACTGAACCTGGGTGAGTCTCCTAAGGAAAGAGGAAAGAGCCCTCCACACTGTACTACCACTCCAGCTCTTTCTAAATAAATTTCTTTCTAATGCAGCAGGAATGATCCCTAAACAAATATCTCTTCCTCCTCAAAAAATCCAACTAGCTTGGATTTGTGTTTCAATATTAAATGTAATTAAATGTAGTAAACTACCTTATAAAATAGGAAAAAAAGCAACTCATTTTTTTTCTTAAAAAAATTACACACAATATTCACCACAACAACTGGGGTTGCATGGTCAGGGTCAGGGGGCTGATGAAGAATTGAAAGATACTTTTCAAACTAACTCACACTGTCTTCCCATTGTTCATCGATTTTCTTGAACAGGCACCAATAACGTCTCACAACAAATTGTGAGATTTCTTGCTACCATTTTTGGCATCTAAAATACATCACAGGAAGCTTGCCAGGCTTTGCTTTGCGGGCTAGATACTCTTGGTACCTTGCCGAGCTCTCCAAGAGGGGTGGAGGAAGAGGATTCGGATTGGCTGTGTGTAAGGCAAACGCCCTACCTGCTGCAGTAATTTTTTACCCCCTCCAAAAAAAAAACACCAAAGTGGGGCTGGAGAGACACTTAAAAGAATATGGCGCTTCTCTCGGTGAAAAACCATGATCACTGATGGAAACAATTTCTGAGGGTAGAGTCTGGAAGAACCTTTGGGGAACTACAGGTATGCCCACCCCACCAAAAAAAAAACCAACCGAAATAGTTGGAAAAGTAAATATTCATTTACAACTCCCAGTCATATGCTAGGACCAGACCCCCAGGATTCCTTCTGACAGCTGACAATGAAAACAATGAACTTCAACAGGGTCTCTCGCAATTGCAGGCTGTGGAGCTTCCCCTCAAAGTGACATGCGCACTCTACACCAAAAGCTTCAGAACTGGATCAGTCAGACCACATGGGTTGGGATGGTTAAGACCTCTGCCCTCAGCAGGTCCGGCATCTCCACCCAAGACCCGAAGCCCCCAGGCTCAGCTCTGACCCAAGGCGACGCTGCCCCACTGCGCAGTTTCAGGCAAAGATGCCCCCAAGGATCACACACTCATACCCGAGAACCCTGTGCTGAGCAAATTTTCCCCCACTGCAACCACCAAAGATTCACATCCTCCTAAAGCCTCCGAAGCAAGTCAGACCCCAGGAACTGACTGGATATGGGTGGGGGAAGTGAAAAACAACCACAATAGTGCCCCCAAGGCTGGCGCAACCCGTCGGTCACAGTACAAGAACTGGAGATGAGAGGTTCTCATGTCCTGCCACTAATTGGCCTCAGTTTCCCCGTTTGACGTTGAAGTATCACTTTGTCCTTTAAACACATGCCCATAGGAGGCCTGATCAACTTTTCATTAGGAAGTAAATGTGCACATGAAGACTCCCATCTGTGACATCATCCATTACCAAGGAGCCTTAAAGTGCCAGGTCCCAAGTGTAGACAGATCATTATGCCAGCCCAGGTGAATCGGTGCAGGGGGGATGGGCTCGGATAAAGGAGAAGAGAGGCCAGTGCTGGAGGGGTCGAACACAGAATTCAGGGCAGAGAGTTAAGGTGGAGTCCCTTGGTTCTGTACTCATCAAACATGGAACCAATGCTTTCCCACACACTTTCATCATAAAAAGAAGCATATTGATTCATGGTAAAACAGGCAAATGAGTTTCTCTGGGAAGTCATCAATCAAGGTGAGGATGAAAGCAGTGACTCTGAAGCCAGCCCTGAAGATGCAGATGAACTGTCCTAGCAGTAACCTAGAGAGCTGGAGAGACACTGAACAGGACCAAAGGCTGAGAATTTCCGGGTGTGACCCAAATGATGGGAAGAATAAAGTTTAAAATACTAAAAAAAACTGTTTTCATTGCACTTCATTAAAGAACCATGCCAGGGCCATTTTCCTAAAATGACACTTTCAAAAATATCTATACTTTATTTGTACACAACGTTAACCAGTACCTGAATAGAAGAGAGGCAGAGATGACATGGGGTAAGGAGCTGGTAACACACTGCTGACGTGGATTCCAACCACAGTAGCACATAATGATCCTGAGTCCCCCAGGTATGGATGCCTAAGCTGAGATCCAGGAATAGGGCTCAGTTGGGTGTGGCTCCAAAGAACAATCATCAGGAAGACTTGAATAACAAATGTGTGGCTGTTTCTCTGTCATAGTCCCCCCAAACCCAAGGCTATCAAAGCCAAGCCACAGGGGCTGGAGTCCAAAGGGGAGGATATTATCCTTGCATAGGGCCAAACCCAGTTCAATCCCTGCCATCCCATATGGTTCCCAAGCACCACCAGGAGTAATTCCTTACTGTAGAAGCAGGGCTAAGCCATGAGCATTTGCGAAACAAAAAGAAAAAATAAGTCAAGCCAGAGTCAGAGCAAAGAATGAAACAATGGTGAGCAGTGTGTTTTCAAAAGGCCAGGAGATCTCTCTTGCTGCCCTTGTTCGGTGGTCTCGGACCACTTCCCCCACCCGTGGGGGGGGGGGGGCTGTCCGTGATAAGTAGGTGAAGGAAGGAACGAGCGCTAGGCTGATCAGTATCAATTGTAGTTTATTCCCATATCCACTTCCCTTGGGCTTCTCTCTCTTGAGCCCGAGCCCCTTCTGAGCTTACAGTCTTAGTTTATATAGGAGGCATGTAGGGTAGTGACACAAAGGTGGATTGAACATTAACAAATAAACTATGAGAGGTAAAAACCATTCCTCCAGGAGATTAACTCAAGGATAATATCTCATCTAAAGAGATTACTCCAGATTACTAGGAGGTCCCCTCAAGGGTGGGATCCCAACAAGGTGTGTTCTTTCCTCAGCTAGCAATCCACTTAATATTTCTAGCAATGGCATTCTGTATGAGCACAGTAAGATATATAAACTTACAGTTTGGTTCTTCCTGAGAATATCTCGCTATATACTCTGCAGTCCTCAGGCCAGACTAGTCTTCCTAGTGCCAGAAGGGTCCTAGTCTCATCATTACAATTGGATCATGACCACATTAGTCTATGACCATGTTCTCAACTAGTAATTTAGTACCATGGCGATTTGGCCTGGCCCATTTCGATGCCAGGGTAGCTTACAGCTTGTCCTTGGTCCACTCAGTTCCTCGTCGTGATACTGCTTTTGAGGTGCTAGGAACTAAGGGCAACTGAGTCAAGAAAGCAGATGCCCAGGAGTAAATATTATTCAAAGCCAATCAACTCCCAAGTTACAAAGCATAATATTAAGTGTCTTCCTGTGCCCATACAGAAAGAACATTGCTTTAAGGTAAACTATGCAAAAGACGGAGAAAAGCAATATTTAACCTTCAATACAAATTCAATGCCTAAAAGGATCTGATCTGACAGAATCTGATTAAGGAAAAAGTTGATTAACTGGCCTAGGATGAGAACACAGACAAGAGTCTACAGATAAATAGAGTAATGGAAGTGACCCGGGAGCACTGTGATGGGTGTAACCCGACAAACCTAAGCTCCCTGTGGCAAGGGAGAAAGGACAAGCTAATGCTATCCTACAATGAGCCTTGCCAGCCCTGAATCAAGGGGATTGTTTTAGGCCTTTTTATTCACATTCCTCCTGCCTTTAACTCAAAGTTCCAAAAAGTACACTTTAACATACACATGAAGCCCAATTGCTGGGACCCCCTGGCATAGACTTTCCATTATAGACTGACATCACAGAAAGCTTGTGACACACTACCAAGATTATTTCCTTCTTGCTACACTTTTGTAGCACCGCATCTCATGGTCCAAACAAAATAGGCTTTACCAAAGGGGCCTGTCTTGACATTGAAAATTGTTATTAGGGGACTGAGTTATCTAATATGAATGTTATATATTTCCTAAGAATAAAAAGAAACACAAAGGCCTTACCACTTTCTTGACCTACATAAGATTTCACGCCAGCGTGAATTGTCCTATGTATAATAAGGTCTGAGGGCGGATGGAAGACCTTCTCACATTTCTTACAAACAATAGGTTTCTCTCCAGTGTAAGTTCTCATATGACCAGTAAGGTTTAAGGAAATAACAAAGGCCTTCCAATATTTTTTACATACATAAGGCTACTCTTCAATGTGAATTCTCATATGATCAGTAAGGAGTGAGGACACAGTGAAGGCCTTCCCACATTCCTTAAAAACATAAGGTTTCTCTCCAGTGTGAATTATCATATGACAAGTAAGGCCTGGGGAATAAACCAAAGGCCTTCCCGCATTCCTTATATATATAAGACCTCTCGTCAATATGAGTTTGCATATGACCGGTGAGGTTTGAGGATTGAGTGAAGGCCTTTCCATGTGCCTTATATTTGAGGTTTCTCTCCACTGTGAATTTTCCTGAGTCCAGAAGGTGTGTGAGGAGTAAGCAAAGGCCGTCCCACATTGCTCACACACATATGATTTCTCTCCAGTATGAATTCTCCAATGTTCTAAGAGGTCTGAGAGTCGAGTGAAGGCCTTTGCACAGTTCTTACATGTATGTGGTTTCCCTCCTGTGTGGATGTTCACATCACCAAGTTGGAGTGATGCTGGACTCAAACCTGTAGTATAACAATTGATTTGTCCTTTCTCCCCTGCCACAATGAGCTTAGGTTTATCAGGTTACACCCATCAGAGTGCTCTCGAGTCACCCTCGTTCCTTTTTTATCTGTAACCTCTTCTCTATGCTCTCTTCCCAACCAGTTAATCAGCTTTTCCTCCTAATAAGACTCTGTTTATTTGTAAAGCCAGATCCTTCTAGGACTCTGAACTTGTATTGTAAATTAATATTATCTTTCTCCTCTCCTTATGTCTTAAGAACAGTTTACTTTAATGTAATGTCCTTTTGGTATAAATGCAGGAAGACAATATTATTCTTTGTAATTTAGGAATTAATAGGCTTTGAATATTATTCACTCCGAAGCACCTGCTTTCTCGACTTAAGCCTCAGTTGCCCTTAGTTCCTAGCACCCCAAACGTAGATTCCCAATGAGGGACTGAATGACCCAGGGCAAGCTGTGAGTTTCCCTGGCATCGAAATGGGCCAGGCCAAACGCCACGATTACTAACTATAAGTTAAGAGCTTGATCATAGACAAATGCTGTCATGATCCAAAAGTAACGACGAGACCAGGATTCTGCTTGGGGTAGGAAAGACTATCTGGCCTGAGCACTGTAGTCTGAGATCAAGATGGCCCTAGGAGAGCAATTCTATAAGCTTAAGGTATTTCTTACTGTATCCATACAAAATGATTTATATTATGTATACTTATACATGTTTGTTGGACACGGAGAGGAGAAACATACCCAGGGGATTCTGATCTTGGGTGCATTGGCCTGCTAATGAGAATCTGTCCTAGAAGCAGCTTTCCCCAAGGGAAAGAACTCTACCCCTATTGATTGTGACCACACCTATGTATAATTGTTACCCCAACCCCTCATGCTGGGGAATATAATGAGACTTTAAGAGTGGGATGGGGGAATCAGGATCCAGACTCCAGAGCAAGAGGAGAAGGGGATCCAGATTCCAGAGCCAGAAGGAGGATGAAGGGTGATCGAGATGGAGAATGAAGTAGCATGGGGAGGAAGATGCAGGGGGAGAATCAGAGGTGAATGGAGATTGGAATGGAATAAACTGTAACTGACTTCAACCAGCCTGGCCCTAGTTCCTTCTTTCGCCTGTCCATCGCCATCGACCTCCCTGAGGTGGGTGAACTGGCGTGAAACTACCAAATGTGGGTGGTGGGAGAGATAGACCACTGCTCTCTTTTTAAGTTTACACACAAACCATGCCCTTGCATCTCATGGACTGGCTGATGAGGAAGAATAATTTCAAAGCCAAGAAAATAAAGAGCAGAATTATTCCATGACAGACAATCTGTGGGAACAAAGGGTAACATTAATGCAGCACAGATATCTGGACCTATGAACCGAAGGATATCGGGGTCAGCAGCGTGTTTCACACACACTCAGGGCACCAACACACTGCCCAGGGCTTGAGCCAGGGAAGGTTATCAGACATTCATCTGCATGCATGCCTCTGCTCCCTGGCCTCAGAGCTCCTTCTTCCAGCCAGGAGAGTACCGAAAGCTTCACCCCCGAAGGCCCTGAAACTCAGAGAGACGGATCATGGATTAGTGATAAGGGAAAGGTGACAAATAAACCCCATATGTGCCTATAAAAATGGAGCAAGTTACTGGAATAGCATAAAAAGAATCTGCACATCTGAAATACTATAGATTTGTGGTTATTCAAGAGTCTTAGTTTAAGAGTAAAATATGGAGCCACATAAGGGCCAACAGGGTTATGATCACATCACTATACATAGTTTTTTTTTCTGGTTTAGTATCCTCATCTGGGAACAGTCAAGGCTTCTTCCTGACTGTGTACTCAGAAATCACCGTTGGTGGTGCTTGAAGACAACTTGGGATTGCGAGGATAGAATACATGTCCACAACTTGCAAGAGAAGCACCGTGCCCACTGTTCTGTCTCTATAGACGCGGCACCACATGAAAGGTTCTCAGCCTGCTTGAAGTGATGTCGGAGTGCAGTAACCCCTAAAGCTTAACAAATTCAAGGATGGCCAAAGACGACCAAAGTCCCCAATTGTATAAAAAGTAAACAAAAATAGATCCAGAGAGACAGCACAGCAGGTGGGCACTGGCCTTGCACACGATCAATAAAGGTTCGATACGGACATTCAATAGGGTCTCTCAAGATATCAATAGAGTCCAGAGGCAAACCCTGAGTCCTGATGAACTGAGAACCACTGGAAGTGACCACAAGCACTGAAATAGAGCAGCACCTGATGGAGTGAGGCCCTAACAAATAAATGAACTGTGTTGGGAGTGATATTACAGAAGGTAGAACACAGACACTGCAAACACATACGGGTTTGATTCTCAGCAGCACACATGGTCCCGGACCACGACTGGGATGAATAACTGAATACACAGCCAGGAATAATCACAAGTATTTGAAAGTGTAAGTGGAACCCCAAACCAAATCAAAGCAAAACAAAATGACTGAAGTTGTGGGCCTGGTGCAACATTACCAGGAGTAAGGCAGCAACCTTTTAAGCTGCCGCATGTGTTCATTCCTTAGCAACTCATGGCCCCTGAGCACACCCAGGAGGGATCCTCCAGCACAGTGACATTAGGATTCAGGTTGTGTCCCAAAGAAAAGCAAAAACCAAACAAATACATAGAAGTTGTGTGTAGTAGAAAAAGTAATCAGAGAAGAGAACTCAGCAATAACAGGAATCAGGAATTACTTAGAGGGACCTGAGCGATGGTACAGCGCATGGGGCCAACCTGGGTTCATCCCCAACACTCCAAACTCATGGCAACCCACAGAGAGTGACTTCTACAGAGAGATCTTAGAGTAAGCCCTGAGAATTGCCAGGTGAGCACCAAAAAGTAAACCAGGGAAGGAACTAGAGACAGCTACTGCACGGCTGTTCTGGCCCATCACAGTCACAACTACTGTTGGACACACAGTAACAGCCCGACACAGGGAGCCCACATGGGTTTGTCAAGACAAAGTCGGTCCCGCACTGCTCTCACTAATAGCCTGAAGGTGCTGGTATGTCTCCAGCATGACGTCCCTGTAGAGCTTTCTCTGAGAGGCAACCAGACAGGTCTACTCCTCTGGGGTGAAGCTCACGGCCACATACGTGAAGGTCACCATGTCCTGAGCCGACATACAAATGTGGACATGAGTCATGCTCTGACTCCAACCAGTTCAGTGGCTGTGAAGCTAGGACGCCAGGGCCATAGAGGGGATCAGGGTCTGTCCCCGTCGGAGGAACCAGCCTCCACATGCACTCCTGGCAGACGGGTACCAACATCTCTCTAAGACAGCTGCATCTACTAAAATGTGAGGATGCTCAACTAGAAGGTTCCTGAAGGTGGTGGTCTTGCAACTGACCCCAGGGAATTCCAGTCACTGCTCCTATGAGTACTGCAGAGAGTAATAATTGAGCATGGAACCAGTGGGACCCAAATGAGTGACCCTGCCTTCAACCCAAAAACAATAAACACAAAACCCCTGCACCCCACAACCCATGCTCTAGGGAGAAGGGGACACTCAATGTCCAGTCATTGACTGAAAGCTGTAGGACTCTGATCAAGTTTCAGGGCACCCCAAATGCCTCTCAAAGTGTCTTAAGCCCAACAACTCTGCTTGACTCAGAGATCTTTTGCTCTGTCTCCCTGGGAATGGCGCATGCCCAGAACTGCAAACAAAGCAGTGAGTGAAAGTGGGACTTGTGACAGATCAGATGAGGCTCTCCAGAGTGGGAAGAACAAAACAGGAGAAACACAGGTCCTAGCTATAAGGGAATAAACAGGAGCAGAACACACAGGGTGCACATCAGGTGGGAATCAGAGCACAGAGCAAAAGAGGAACCCAGGAGCTTCTCCCCAATAGCACAAAAATAAATACAAAATAAACAAATCAGCATGACTGTTTAACAGGACAGTGGGCTGGGGACAGTGAGTAGGCCTGGTGATGCCCTCCATCGCACAGGGTCCTCTAAGCATTGATATGTGCAATGCCAGAGTGCAAAGCCAAAAGTATTATCCCCAGAATCACTGCGCATGGCTCACAAAACAAAACAAAATACTCAGACACCAGCTTTTGATGCCCAGCACCCCATATGGGCCCTGAGACAGGTCAGGAGTCATCCTTGAACACCAGTAATCTTTGAGCTGTGTGTGGTCCAGAAGCCAATGCAAAAAAACTGACACAAACATGTCATCAGTGGAGAGCTGGGGACTCCGACAAGGAGGGATATTGCAGGATCCTTCCTGAAACAACTCAGAGACAAAAATCCTTGGAAGCCAATTACTCCTGCCATTGCATCGTCTCTCCTCCTACCTGGGGCCATTGTGTCCGATGGAATCTCACCATCTTCTGCCTCTGTTTTTTCTGAAGATCAGAGACCTGGAGGAGAAGTCAGAGTTGTGAGCACTGGAGCGGAGCAGAACCCCCTAGTGAGCACTTGAGAGGAGCAGAACCCCCAGCTCTGACAGTCACACCCTCGGGCACTGGCTCACAGACCCACTTGGGGGACACTGCCTGATGCTTCTATCTCCCCAGGAGAAGCAAAATGGGTTAGCATCTGTGCTGCCTCTCGTGACACAAGTTCTGGACATGGCTACAAGAGAGAAAACTCAGCCAAGCCTTGGCCTGGGAACGCCTCCCTAGGTACCACAGAAGGTACTCACAGGCCCAGACAGGTATCAACTCTGAAGCCAGGAAATTCCGTACATCAGCACCCCGTACAGGCCATCACAGGGCTGCGCCAGTGATAGAGGCACATTGTGGGCCACGGTTGCCTTGGGGCAGTCCCTCTTCTTAAAAAAATAAAAAGCAGGAGATTAAGCAGTAGAACAGTGGGTAGGGCATTTGCTTTGTAAGTTGCTGACCTGGTTTTTATTCCCAGCATTCTATATGGTCCCCTGAACACCACAGGAGTAATTCTTGAGTGCAGAACCAGGAGAAACCCCTTGCATCACCGGGTGTGATCCAAAAGGCAAATAAAGTTAAATTCAGAAAAAAAACTTTCTACACACAGACACACACTTGTACCCTCAGTACACACACACACACACACAAACACACAAGTGTGCACATACGTACCCCTTTTACCCCCAGTACTCACCTCAATACCCAGGGGTCTGCGAGGGCTTTCCAACTTGATGCAGATATGCCTATTCCAACATAGAGTAGACCTGTTAGGATTTTTGCCTTGCTGACACCAATCCATCCTCTGCATCCCTAAGCCCCCAGAATACTGCCAGGAATAATAGCTGAGGCCAGAGCCAGAGCAAGCCCTCGGGGTCTATCTGGGCATGCAGAAACCCCAATTACCCACAGCAAAAATAGGTCCAAAGGAAACTATCATTGGCAAACCCCAGCCACCTGCAGATCCACCGGCCTGGCCTGAACTGACCCACGTGGGCAGCCAATGAAAAAGCCGGATGCCAACAGGGTCTCTTGCCATTGGGGGGCTGCGGATCTGTCCCTCAAAGTGAATCTGGAGATTCTACAGCAGTGAAACTGGGGACAGCTGGGAGGGTCTGGATGGCCAAGGCCCCACCCTCTGCAGGTCCCGCACCCCGAGGTCTGCAGCCCCCGTGCTCAGCCCCACGCCCTGCCATGGCTGCACCAACGCAGAGCTGAAGGTGACCATGGTCGAAGCAACCCCCGGGATCACGCACTCAGACCTGCGACCCCTGCATTCTGCCACAGCCCCCTATGCCCCACAAAGTTCTGTGGCCCCAAAAGACTCCATCGTACCCCAGGAACCGCCTGGGTATCTGGTAACACAAGAAAAACAAGTGCAAAAGCAACCCCCCCAGATAGCGAGGCCCGACGCCTCACAGTGTGGAGACCGGAAGGCACCTGGTGCTCACGGAAGGTCACCCTAGTCCTGCAACAAGACAAAACACACCTTCACAGTCCTGTCTCCTCGCTTGTGCCCTACCTTGTCCTTTACCCACGTGAACAATGACTCTCAGACCATTTCCAGGAAGAGAAGCACCAGGAAGGCCCACTGTGATGTCACTTCCCTTCCTACCAACAGCCCTAAATGGCCAGACTACAGTGTGCAGAAAACCACTATCCCCACTCAGGTGAATCAGTCGCTGCAGAGAGGTGGATTCTCATAAAGGAGAGGAGAGGCAGCCACTAGAGTTGATGGTCAGCATGGGTGCTCGGGGCTACTCAGGGTCAGGGACTGCTGCTGGAGTTGATCAGGGGAATTTGCAGTGCTGGGGACCAAACCCAGGCATCCCACATATAAAGCATGTGCTTCAGCCCTTTAAGCTATGTCCAGATGTGGCCATCTGAAGAGTTGAAGAATCTGAGGCTCTAGTTAGAAATTTCCAGGCAACTGGGGCTGGAGAGACAGGATAGTGGGAAGGGTGCTTGTCATGCACACATATGACTCAGGGTTCATCCCCAGCACCCCAGGGGGTCCTCTGAGCACCACTAGGGATGATCCCTGAGAACAGAGGCAGGAGTAAGCCCTAAGCATGACCAGGTGTGAATCTGACACAAAGTAAAACACAATAAAATCTCCAGGCTGCCTCTTGTTCCCAAAGCCCACATCGTCTCATTTTCTTTTGTGTGAGTTTGTGTTTTCTGTTCTGGACATACATACAGAGCCTTGTCTATTGCCAGCATCGCAACTGTGACCTCTGCATTGCTCATGACCTTGAGTTCCACTTTACTCTGATGTGATAATCTCAGCATAAAATCTTCATTATTCAATGCAATCTCTAGCTGATCAAGAAAAAAGGCACCCAGCCCACCCCAAGTTCATTTTCAAATTCATCCTCTACACAGAGCCTCAGGGAACTCCACCAGCCCAGTTCCAGCAACACACACTTGTGCTCAGCCTTCACTAGTCTCCTGCTTGAGTCCCTGCCTTCTCTTTTTGCTTTTGAAGCCACAGGAGGATATGCTCAGGATTTGCTCCTGGCTCTGGGTTTAGAGATAACTCCTGCTGTGGCTCCAGGAACCCTCTGGGGTGTTGGAGAATGAGCTCATGTCGGCTGTGTGCAAGGCAGGTGCTCTACCCCGCTATACTACTGCTCTGGGCTGACCTTTTTTTTCACTTTTTGGCCCAGTGATGCACAGGGGTTACTCCTGGCTCTGCACTCAGGTATTACTCCTGGCGATGCTTCGAGAATCACATTGGATGCTGGGAATCAAACCTGGGTGAGCTGCAGGCAAGACAAATGTCTTACCCGCTGTACTATAGCTTCAGTCCCCTGGACAGAACTCTTAAAAGCCACCATTTCCCGCCCCTGTCCTTACTAAGAGTCAGTCAACTGGGCAGGTCCCCTGACTTAAGGAAGGTGCCATACAACTTCAGGGAGTGTAACTCACTGTCTCCATACACCTGTCATTCATGTAGATTCATAATGAATCATACACCAGTTCAGGGTCCCCTCCTGTCTTCCCTGGGGGCAGTAGGCAGAAGGACACGATGGGGAAGGAGGGCAGCAAGCTGGGGGCACATCCATGATGGTTGTTGTGTAGATGCTTCCAGGATTCCTTGGCTGGTATCTGGCACACACGATCTGAACCTTACTCAGGATCTAGGTAGCAAAGAGGTCCCAGAAGGAAAGGGTAAAAATAGTCCTTCCCTGAACCTGGCTCAGCCCACGAGGGGGTCAGTGTCTCCGGGTCAGCCACTTTGGACTGAGTTCATCCCAGTTATCTCCCATAAAACTCAGATAGTGTTATTCCACGGTGGTTGGCATTGGTAGGGAATTAATTCAAGTCCTGACCCTCTAATAGAAGGGCCTGAGTCCAGATGGGAGGGTTCTGCTCTCAGCCTTGGGTTGAGGCCTCTTCTCAGCTGCTCTTATCACAATGCACTGGTGACAGGTTCTGCTCTCAGTCCCTTCTGCCTGACCCTCTAGGGCGCGGCCTTCTTCCAGTCCCTCCTATTAGACCTTCCTGGGGGAGGGAGGGCTCTCCTTTCATTCCCTCCTATCAAATCCTCCTGGGGGAGGGTTCTCCTTTCAGTTCCTCCTATCAGACTCCCCCCCTCATGGCAGGGTTTTCTTCTAGTCCCTCCTATCAGATGCCCCAGAGGGCGGGATCTCCTTTGATTCCCTCCCACCAGGCCACTTCTCACCAGAATGATGAAGTACTTGATCTGCTCCTTGGTGTGTGGGTTCTGAAGCCTCGTATTGAGGCTCCTCTGGAGGACGCTGCCGACCTCTGTGCCCAGCGCCTTCATGTCGATGTGCAGGGAGTTCCCTGCCCCATCCTGGGTTGCCTAAGGCAAAAACGTCGACGTGGCTAACGTCAGTTCCTCTGGCCAGAGAGACGAGTTCTAGTTTCCACCTGGAGACGGAAGTGGCAGAGCAAGCGCCCGGAGGAACCCTGCAGCCGATCTCCCCTTCATATTCCCCAGCCCTGCCCTTGGGCTTGTACCTGGGTGGGGAGCTGGTGCCAGGTGGTGTCTGTGCTGTTGGTTACAGCAGCTGCCCCACCAGGGAGGGTGAACATAATCTGGTTCCGGGACCAGATGGAGTTTCTGGAGGCCGGGCACCCACTGGGGTTGGAAACAAAGACCTGGGGTGGGATGCGGGTGAAATGCAGGATGGGCTCCAGATGGAAGTGTGAGACATGAGAGGTGGGAACTGAGGGAGCGACCTGGTTGGATTTCTTTTGCTTTGTTCTGGGGTCTCCTCTCCACGCACGTATTGAGGGCCTATTTCAGTCTCTGCATTTAGGGACGCAATCAAAAAAATTTTTAAAAAGAAAACACTTTCTCTTCGGATTGTTCTTATTTTCCTTGTTTCTGACACTTACTGAATGATGTTCGCTCCTCAAGCTGATTTTTCCCGCCTCCACCTCATATGTCAGCCCTGAGTGAATCTGGTTCGCCCCTGACTGCCCGGGGCTAAAGTCCCCCCTCGCCTGCCTTTCCAAATAAGCATAATTTCTCCTCAGGCAAAACTCCCTTGTTTCCCTAAAAACAATAAGACAAACCTCTCCACAGGGGCTCTTGGGGCATCCTGGGGCCACCACACCCCGCCCTGGAATGAAGCAAATACGTGCTGCTAACAAGGCTGAGGCCACAGAGGTTCAGGGCACCCAGAGCGACCACTCAGCAGCCTGCAAGGAAACCAGCTTCCGCGCCCCTCTGTTCCCCCTCGGCTACCCTTCCGTGCTCCCCTCAGGACAGCTGAGGCGGTTAAAGGCACTTTGGCCTGGAAGATCAAAGGGGAGGTGGGAAAGGAGTAAACAAACCTGGATCCTTGGATGTCACCTGCATTTTCCAGTCAGAGCCTTAAGGGTCCAGGCTTCCAGTATTCCTGACCAGATTCTTTTGGTCACTACTTGATGGTTGGCATTTCATTGGTTCCAAATCCAAGTTTTGTTTTCTCCCAACACTACTGAATTGAGAGGGGTGGGATCCAGGAATGTGACCATTCTTAACTGTTAAGAATAACAGCTGAATGGAATTGCCTGCTGAGATGGGGGAACTATTATTCAAGCAGCACAAATGCTGGCCGACTTCGACCGTGAGTGTGGAAATGTCAGACTACAACTGAATCTCACGAAGACAATATTTATGAGAAACAGTCTCATTCCTGACGTTTCAATCAAATGAGAGAAAGGATCCGGAGTTCCAACCTCCATCAACAGTCAAGGATCAGGGATGCTGTCTCGTTTGCCAAGGCATCAAAAATCAGATGGGCTGGACACGTAATGAGATTTGGAGATTTGGAGACAACCACTGAACTAGAGCCATTACTGATTGGATTCCACGGGACGTCAAAATACCGTGTGGCCGCCCACCTACAAGATGGTCAGACTTCTTCGTCATGATCCTGAATGATCGATTTGAGGCTCTTCATGTGTCTAGAACAAACAGACACCATTGGGCTACACTAGCACGTGACAGGGATGAATGGAGATTTACTGGCGCCCGCTCAAGCAATTCCATGAATAATGGGAAGTCAAGTGATCAAGTGATGGGGTGCCTCCCAAGTTCCCACTATCTGGAAAGTATTTGACTCAAGGGACTCCTTCCATAGTTCAAAGCAGCAGCAAATGTCCTTCTGTGCACAGTAAAGTACATTTCAACAGTCTAGATTCTACCCTAATCAACGGCCTTTCCAGAACCATTTTCATTACCTACTATTGTGACTTTAATCTTCGGTGTACATGTAAATTAACAAAACTATGAATATAAGAAGTGTAGAAATGGTACAAAATTGAAAGTACTTGCTAGCAAACAGCTGACTTGGATTCTGAGCATCCATAAGGATACCTGTGAACCCCCAGGTATGGCTCTTTGAGCCCAGAGCCAAGAGTAAGACCTCCCCAAAACCTAAAACCAAAAAACCTGAAAAGTAAAGGTTTGTTTTTTCACTTTCAAAGGATTCACCGCAGCATTGTGGTTTATCTCTGCCATAACTTGTGCCAACCAGGGCGTCTGACCCAAGCCAGAGTAATCTGTCTGCTTCCCCCCCTATCCCGGCCTATTTTGACCTTAGGGTTTAGGGAGATCAAGACATCCAGCATGAATTTTCCTATGTCTACAAAGGCTTGATGGGAACAGGAAACCCTTCCCTCAGCCTCCATCACATTCTTGACTCACAGGCCCAAGAAACCATTCGTGGGCAGCCAGGTCTGCAGCAATGGGAGGGTGCTGCACTACAAGGTTCCTGGAGGCACCTGACTTACAGAGACACCTCATGGCCAAGCCCAGCACCACCAGTGCTGTGAGCACTGTAGAGTAAGACCTGAGCACGTGCCCAGCACGACCGAAAAGGAGCTATGTGAGGGTGGACAAAAACACTACACAACCTCTCTCCCGTGATACATCCCACATCCCTGTTCTAGGGATAAGAAGGGGCCACTCAATGTCCAGTTAGCAACTTAAAGCTGTGGGAGGAAACATGTGTTGGTAGAACTCTGAAATCTCTGACTCCTTTTCAACCCGCCTAAGACACGGGGATGTAGATAGGCCAAACGGGGGGCATTCCTGGGATGTCCCCACGCCCCACCCCTAGTGATGCCCCCGGGCTCCGAGGGTCCCTGCAGCAGAGCCAAAGCTGTGATGGTCACACAGTGTCCATGAGATCTGCGGGCAAACTAGGGCCCCCGCCAGCTCCTACAGGTTCTCTCTCGTTGGGGGCCAGAGTGATGGGTTGGGGTGAGTGCGTTGGCCTCGTGCCCCCACAGCCATGGGGTCTCCTGGGCTAAGTGCTGCCCTGGAACACAATTAAACACAAATCTGAAAAGAAACCACGTTCTCTTCTGTTCTTAGTTTGTTGATTCTGACCCTTTCCGAATGACTTTCGCTCTCGAACCTCGGGTTTTCCCTCCACCTTAGGAGGCAGCCCCGGCGGCCCCACCTGCCCCGGGACTAACCACACTCCGCGCGCCTTCTGACATCAGTTCTCTCCAGCGAAAATCATCCTTGTTTCCCTAAAACAAAAGGAATGAACAAGACGAAGCTCCCGGAAGGGGCGCGCGGGCGTCCCGGGGAGGGGCCACCGTCCACGGCCCGGCATGGAGCGACCCCACTGCTCACAAGGCGGAGACCTTGAAGGCTCAGGGTGACAAGAGCGAGGAAACCGGCACCGGCGCCAGGACCCCCTGTCGGCCCTGGGCTCCCCCTTCCAGCCCCCGCCTCCCCTCCACACACACCTCATGCCCCAACAATGGCAGCTGAAGGGAGATTCCGCAGACTCCAAGAAAAGACCGGAGTGCATGACATCGCCTAGATGTCCGGTCAGAGTTTTAAAGGGCCAGACTCCAAATAGTCCTGACCGAGGACTTTCAGGTCAGGAAAGTTCTTTTCTTCCCTGTTTCTGGTCTTGGATCTTGGAGGACATCTGGGGTGGGGGTCACCAGGTAACAGATAGATGCGGTGAACACATGGTCTATGGAGCCAAAGTTTTTACGTTTTCACAAAGAGAATGAAATTCACAAAGATATCCTTGAAAACATCCACCAATAAGCGCCCCAAACCTGATCCCCAACCAACACAGCCAGAAAACAATCTTCAACAATCACTGGGCATGAATATTCAGATGCCATAATGTTTTCTGTTTATTGATCCATTGTTAGGGAGGGCACATTCTGTAGTGCTCAGCACTTTTCACTGACTGCTCAGGAATCATCCACACTGGGAAGGGGAACCCTCCAGGGATCTAATCATGGCACCTGGGTCAGCTACTTCCCAGCTGGACTATCCTAGCCCTGATTTTTGTTTAAATTGCACTGAACTTCCAATTGCCGGAGCAGCTCCAGCTGTTCATGTATCCTGTAACAGGAGTGAGCTAGAAACTAAGTGAATCACATGCCCAGAATGGGGCGCTGAGGTGACCCAGAATGAGCCTCAGGAATTGAACTGGAAAGTATTACATGTGTAATCAATATTCCTGTACATGTGTGTGTGTTCACATTCACTGGTATTCTCAAGCTACTTCTAGCTCTGTGCTCAGCCACCCTTCAAACTGTGCTCAAGTTTGACAATGCACGAAAATTCAACTGGGATCTAAAATGGATCAGCAGCATGAAAGGAAAGTCCCCTCCCTTCTCTGTGGCTGAGCAGTCATTTAGTAGTTTAATCGTGGATAAATTATGCAGCAAAAGTAAGTTCTTCAAAATTTTAACCAGTGATCAAGAAGATTTGTACAGTGGGTGCAGAAGAAACTCTTTTTCACACATATTGACCTATTGTTAAACTATGATTTTTGTTTGATATAGTAAAAATGAAATTTAGCCAGGTTGGAAGTTTACTTTTCAGTTAGCAGAGTTATTTGATAACTGCATTAGTATACTTAATTTCTTGAAACCCCTTCACAAAAGAGTCTGCCATTCATGGAGTAAATAGAAAAATGGCTTAGGGTCCACAAGAGTGACGTGGTTAATGATCAATAGTTGATTACTTTGTGTAATCACTTTTTCTCTTTTGCTTCATTATGCCTAGAGAAATTTACTGGGTACAAGTACATGGACCCAGTGAGTTAAACTAATTTTGGGGGTGCTTATGAAAGTGACAGATATGGCAGTATGTGTTTTTTTCTAACCAAAAGCCTGTGCTTCTGCTGAGAGGCTGCTGCTCTTGTGTAGCAGGACAGCCTGCCCTCTGGTGTGAATATACTTTGTTTTACTTTATCAAATTAAATTGATGTCTCCATGTCTCCTTTGATCATGAACCCAAAAACTTTAGGGCTCATGTGGGATTTGTTGGTGGACCCCAGCACAACAGGTCCCTGGGGACAGCCACAAAGATTCTTCAAAGGATCATCTTGCCTTTGCTTTGTTCAAACTTTTGCCCAGTTGCCCAGCATGTCAGCCAAACTGATGCCCCCAAATCTCTTAGATTTGATTCTCAGGAGACCTCTGATCCTCACCGGGGAGTTGCTGACAATCTTCTCTTTGGGCCTGTTAGTTGCTGTTCGGGACTGTATGGAAGACTGGATGAAGCGCTACTGCCCCGAATAGGCCTGGACATGACATGTCAAGATGGACCACATTTCAAACACCTCAGCACAAGCACATTACTCTCAGGATCAGAGAGCGTTTTTGTTCTTTTTATTTTCTTGGGCTGGAGTGACAACACAGCGGGTATGGAATTTGCCTTGAACGCCGCCGTCATAGCCGACCCGGGTTTGATTCCTCCACCCCTCTCGAGAGCGTGGCAAGCTACCGAGAGTATCTAGCCAGCATGTCAAAGCCTGGCAAGCTCCCCGTGACATATTCAATATGCCAAAACAAAACAGTAACAGCGAGTCTCACCATTTATTGTGAGATGTTACTGGTGCACACTCGAGGAAATGGATGAACAACATGAGGAAAGTGCTTTGTTTTCTTATTTGTATTTATTTTGGAGGGATGGAGCAATAGCCCACATGGTAGGGCGTTTGCCTTGCACGTAGCCAACATGGCCGACCCGAGTTCGATTCCTCTGCCCCTCTCGAGGAGCACGGCAAGCTACCGAGAGTATCTCGCCTGCACGGCAGAGCCTGGCAAGCTACCCGTGATGTATTCGATATGCCAAACACAGTAACAACAAGTCTCACTATGGAGACATTACTGGGACTGCTCGAGCAAATCAATGAACAACGGGAGGACCGTGATTTATTTGGGAGGCGGCACACCAAGCAGCGCTCGCAGATGAGTCCAACTAGGGCATATCATAATATGGAGTGTTGGGGATGGAGCCCACGTTTCCACTTCATACCAAACAAGTGCCCGTCCCACTTCTCTGTCACTAGGCCCATAAACCAGTTCTTCGACACAATTAACATTTGGGCTAACTTTCTATAGAAGGCAAACTCACAGTATTCCATTAGTACAAAAAATAAGAGAATTTTTTCAGGTTTCAATTTGACTCATTTCAGTGCCCAGGGAGACTAAGGCCCTCCACTCCCAGCATTAGGCTACGCATTTCCTCCTGAGCTGTCAAGAGATCATTTTTTCAGGGATGGAGCCTGGACCCCCACCTTTCAAGTCACATGCTTGCTCCACTGAGCTATCCCGCCATCATAAAAATATTCAACATGCGAGCTTTGCCAGCTTACTTGTATTCGGTGACCTCATTCTCAAATCAAACTGCAGCAATGCCAATTGCTGAAGCTGTGGTTTGAGTTCTAAAATCGGTCACAGCAAGTGAGGTACAAAATGATCGAATGGCCCCTGGTTGAGCAGGCTGAGCAGGTGGATCTCTGTGGTTCTCACGATGCAGCAGGCAACAGCAAAGGGAAGATCATTTGGAGGGTCGCTGTTATAGCCCTCAAACTAATTTTTGTCCTTCTGTATTGTTAGGACTAGAAGATCACTCTCTCCTTATTCAGAGAGACAAAAGAATCCAGCTGGGAATGCAAACCACACATTGAGGTTTTATTACCTCAGGTACTCGGGGCAAAGATATTCTGACTCAGCATGTCAGAGCTCAACTTAAGGGTTTATGTAGTCATCCTGGGCACACAAGCCCCAGAGGCAGGTTCAAAGAAAACTAATTCCAAAGGCAGAAATAACTTCAAACATTTCAAAAACGAACAAAGGCATACGGGAGCAATATATCAAGAAAGCAATTCCAATTAAGAAAACAATACCAATGAAGAAGATATTCCCAATGAAGAAGACAGTCCCAACTCCGATACATCAAGAGAGCAAAGCATCCCCGTACATCAAGTAGGTATCTTTTCAGCCCGAGAGACGATACAGGAAATGGGTATACTGACTCCCGACTATCCAGCCCCACGTCCGCGTAAACACCAGCTGGTACTTTCAGCCAACTGTCCCAGTCAGAATCATATAACCTTCATGACCATAATAGCTGCCTCCCAAAATCTTTACAAGCAGGGTGAGAGAAGGTGGGCTAGCTGCTTCTCAGAGAAAATGGTAGGCTACCTGTTTCTCACAGTATTTGACTAGAATTGGTGATATTTGGGGGAGCTTATAGAGTGCTGCTCATGGGTAAGATGTACACCCTCTCCGCTGTACTGTCGTTCCACCCAAACCAGCTTGATTATGGTCTCACTCATTTGCTTTTAAACATAAAGGCTGAAGAAAATCTCTTAGTGGGTTATAGCGAGAACAGCAGGTATGCATACAAGGGTGACAGGGGCTGATCACTGTGCAAGGCTCAAAGGAATCTCTGAGGACCACCAGAAATAACCCCTCATTAACACCAGGCCCCACAAAAAATAAAAGTATTTTTTCCAGGATGCTCAAAAACTGGATTGGATTGATAGCCTAGCGGTTAGGGCATTTGCCTTGCACATGGCTGAACCGGCAGACCCGGCTGACCCAGGTTCGATTCCTCCTCCACTCTTGGAGATCCTGGAAAGCTACTGAGAGTATCTCGTCTGCACAGCAATGTCTGGCAAGCTACCTGTGACATAATCAATATGCCAAACAAAGTAACAACAAGTCTCACAATGGAGATGTTTTGTTACTGGGCCTGCTTGAGCAAATTGATGAACAATGGGAGGACAGTGCTACAGTGCTACAGTGCTACAGAGCTCAAAAACCATGCTAATGATCTGAAGGCAAACAATTGCAGTGACGGGGAGGGCAGGGTGGGAGATGGTTCTGTTGCTCCTGAGAAAGACAACAAAACCCTGCAGGCTGTGAGCCAGCATGGTAAGGGACAGAGGGGGGTGGGGCACATAGGGTCCGAAATCTCATGGACACATGCTAGATGAAAACATTGAAGTTAAGAGTAGGAAGCAAAGCACAGTTTCCATGACAGACAGTTTGGGTGAAGGAAGGGTAGAATGAACGCAGCACAGTTACCTGGATCCAGGAGCCTGAGGCACCCGGAGTCAGTAGCACAATTCACAGAGCTCAGAGCATCCACACACTATCCAGGGTCCATGATAGGTAGGGACCCCAGACACTCATCTGTAGGTACCTAGGTACCTCACACATCTCTCCTTCCTTGTCTCAGAGCTCCTCCTTCCACACAGAATGCTCTTAACATCACACACACACACACACACACACACACAACACAGAGAGGAATGTGTTAGTGACAAGGAAAAGTCAAACTGTGAGCTACTCTGGCATTGAAATGGGACAGGACAAGCACCATAATATTTATAAGTGAAGATAAGGGTCATAGACAAATTCTGTCATAATCCAATGAGAAAGAGCTGGATTAGGATCCTATTAGGGTTAGAAAAGACTATTCTGCCCTGAGCACTATAGTCTGGGATCTATAGCAAGCAGTCCCAAGAAGAGCCAACCTATAAACTTTATGTACCTCTGTTTCCATAAAAATAGATGGGAAAGATTATGTAAGGAAACCCCTAGGTGGGTATTACATAGAAAGATTATGTAAGTAAACACTTCTAGGTGGTATTCTGCCTTGAGCAGATCTTCTTGTTCTAGGAGATCTATACCTTATCTTAGAAGAGCTTCCCTGGAAATAAAGGGCTCTCATGTTGATTGTGCTACCACATCTCAGTGTAGTTGCTACCAGGAATGCTTACAGGGTAGGTCAAAGACCAAGGCTGCAAGAAGGAGTGTGGAGAGACTAGCATGGGGGGCAGGAGGAGACAAGAATGAGGGGCAGGGTGAGACTGGAATGGGGAGCTTAGTGAGACTAGAACAGTCCTGTGTGGAGAATGGAATAATCGGCAACTGATCACCAACCAGCCTGGCGGTTCTGTTCCCTCCTTCATGCGTCCACTCCACCTCATTTATTTTGAGAACTTTCACAACTCACCTACACATACACCTTACTTTGCTGGATTCAGAGCTCTTTCTTACAGCCAGATCACCACAGGTTTCTCCCTGGAATGCCCTAAAGTCCATAGACACATCTGCATGAGCCTGCATCCAGCACTCATTCCTCTTTTGCAGTAATTTATTTGAAAACAGTGCAAAAAGTTTATGGTATAGGAAAATTATCCTAATATCCAGGGTGTTTTCTATACAACTAGATGTGAGTTGTGTCTCACAGTTGTAGCATCTTGAGTGATTCTACTTGTTATAGATGAATGTTATACCTTTGGGCCCAGGTGGTGATATAGTAGAAAAGGTGATTGCCTTGCACTTGGCTGACCCAGGTTCGATACCCGATCACCCTACATGGGCTCGTGACTCTTGGCAGAAATGAACCCTAGCTCCAAGCCAGAGTCAGCCATGAACATTGCAGGGTGTTGCCCCCAAATACTGCAACAAAAGGCAACTAAGGAAGAAAACAAAAAAAATAAATAAATTCATGTGCAAAGACAAATTCTAGAGTGAATGACGTAAAGGATTTAACAGTGGGTCCTTAAGTCACTTTTTGGACTTACTTTATGCTGTAGAAATCCATGATTTATCCTGAATACTTTTTCTTTTTTCTCTACTCACACATCCGCTGTTTGTTTATATATGTGTGTATGGTTTGGGGGCAATAGCCAACAGTGTTCAGGTATTATTCCAATCTCTGGTATGAGGGATTAGTCCTGGTGGAGTTTGGGGACCATATGCAACACCAAATATACACAGTACCTGGGTTGGCCACTTGCAAGGCAAGCACCCTACTTGCTGTACAATGGAACTTTCTAAATAAACTAGTTCCAGCACACCAGGAGTGAGCCCAAGGCAAAGGTACCCCCATCACCCTTAAGAATCAAGTATATTCTTTCGAATATCTTACTTTACTAGCACAACTCAAAACCACAGCGGGGCTAGCCTGCTAAGAGAGAAATGAAATGATGGGGTGCATTGCTCCTTGACTTTAAGAAGCAAGTATTCCTACATATTCTTTTATTTCCTTTTTGCATCAAACCTAGCGATGTTCAGTGTTTCCTCCTGGCTCTGCACGCAGAAATTACTCCTGCAGCTGCTCAGAGGACCATATGTGATGCCAGCGATCAAGCCTCGGTTGGCCATGTGCAAGAAAACCACTTTATCTCTGTACTATCATTATGATCCTCGAAGGAGATAATCTTGACGGTCACGGTCACGGTTCTCCCGTTGTTCATCAATTTGCTCGAGCGGGCCCAGTAACGTCTGCATCATGAGACTTGTTGTTACTGTGATTGGCATATTGTATGCATTATGGGTAGCTTGCCAAGCTCTGCCATGCGGGCGAGATACTCTCGGTAGCTTGCCGGGCTCTCCGAGAGGGGCTGAGGAATCGAACTCGGGCCGGCCCTGTTGACTGTGTGCAAGGCAAACGCCCTGCTGCTGTGATATTGCTCAAGCCCATTCTTGACTGGTAAAAAGAAAAAAAAAGAAAAGAAACTTAGAGCAAGAGAGAGTAAAGTTGATAAGAAGCTGGTTACATACTGTCAACCCGGGTAACTACTTGGCATCCCTTAGCGTCCACTAAGTTGGCCCGCAGAAATTCCTGAGCATGGAGCCAAGATGAAGCCCTGAGAATTTTCAATGTGGTATAGAAGTAAACAAGATTATATTAAAAATGAGTTTCATTTTGAAACCAGACCGACCTGACAGGTGGCTGCACCCATCATGGCGACCAGGGAAAGGATAGGCAATAAGTAAGTCTCAAGCGTTAAGGGTGGGGCCCTGCCCCTAAGAGTTTTCTGGATACCCTTGTGATGTCCAGGTCAAAGGCACAGGGACCAGCACATCCTGTACTGGGAGGGTCAGCAACTCCAAGCCGCCAATCCTTGGCAGGACAAAAAAAAAACACAAGGCTTTAAATTCTTAAAAAAAAAAAGAAAATGAAAAAAAGAAAACTTGACCCACAGTACTCACCCTAAAACCCTGGGAAACCTAATCATAGAGAGATGAGGAGAAATGTGGGGGGCTTTGCAACTCGATGTGACAGAGCAGAATTCCCTGATGTACAAAAACACCAACACTGGAACTGGACAGACTGTGTAAACTCACACAAATAGGGGGCTCGGCACCCACAGCGGCGGCTCTATCTCTCCCGCCGCCCGCGTTCGGTAGTCTCACCCTTCTCCCACCCCGGAGAGGTCGATGGCGATGGTCAGGCAGAGGAAGGAACGAGGGCCAGGCTGGTAGGTATTAGTCGTAGTTTATTCTGATTCTCTCCTCATCTGTCTCTCTATCTCTGCCCCCATGCTACTTCATTCTCCTTCTCCATCCCCCTTCATCCTCCTCTTCCTTCTCATCCTCTCTGAACTCTCTTTTTCCTTCTGCCTGCCCCTGTCTCACTCCTACAGTACAGTTAAATCCTCTCTCCATGAGGAATTGGGGAAAACAATTACATAGGTGCGGTCACAATCAATAGGGGTGGAGATCAACAGGGGTAGAAATCTTAGCCTCAGGGAAGACCGCTCCTAGGACAGATCCTTCCTTAGCAGGAGGACCTACCCTAGAGCAGAATCCCATGGGCATGCCTCTCCTCTCCTTGTCCGACAAGCATATAAAAATATAATATGAATCATTTTGTATGGATACAGTAAGAAATATCTTAAACTTATAGAATTGCTCTCCTAGGGCCATCTCGATCTCAGACTACGGTGCTCAGGCCAGATAGTCTTTCCCACCCCTAGTAGGATCCTAGTCTTGTCGTTACCTTGGATCATGACAGCATTTGTCCATGATCAAACTCTTAACTTATAGTTAAGAATCGTGGCACTTTGGCCTGGCCCATTTCGCTGCCAGGGTAGCTCACTGCTTGCCCTGGATCCATTCAGTCCCTCGTCGGCACCCTGCTTTTGGGGTGTTAGGAACTAAGGGCAACTGAGGCTTAAGTCGAGAAAGATGCCCGGGAGTGAATAATATTCAAGGCCAATCAAATCCTAAATTACAAGCATAATGTTAACGTTCTTTCTGTATCTATACAAAAAGGATATTACTTTAAGGTAAACTGTTCATAAGGCATAGGGAGAGGAGAAAGGCAATATTTCACTCATAAATATTTCACCACCACCATGCTGAGACCACTCTCCGCACACATGAAGGTACTGGCAGAGGGAAAAAAGCCACGCGGGTTCCGGGGCCGAGATCTCCAAGCCTACTCGAATTAGAGTCGAGCATCCTCCACCCAGATCCTCCAAATTCCAGTAGGCGGGGGTCACACCCACCACCTGGCCCCCTGGCGCCGTGTAATCCCATCAGCGGCCAAGACTCAGAGACTACAAAATGCAGCTCTTGGAACCGCGCGGACGCATTTGCGTCCGCGCGACATCTTATCAGAACATCTGGACAAACTTGCAGGCTATCGAATATAGCCTGCCCACAGGGCAGAGTCTGGCAAACTCCCCGTGGTGCACCAAATATGCCAAATACCAGTAACAATGATGGGTCTCATTCTCCTAAAAAGCCTTGAATATAATCTCAGGGCTAGGATGAAAGAGACGTTACTGGGGCCTGCTCGAGGCAATCGACGATTAACAGGATGATGAATGAATGAAAAAAAATATAAAATCATAGATTTCTGGGAAACTGATCTTACAAATTAACAAAGTCTGATTAAGGGGAAAGCTGATTAACTGGGTGGGAAGGAGAGCATAGGGAAGACTGTTTACATGTTTACATGTAAACACAATGGAAGTGGAAGTGCCTCTGGAGCACTGTGATGGGTGTAACCAGATAAAACCTAAGCTTCTTGAAGGACAAAGCAATATTACCCAACACAGACAGTAAAGGGGTAAGGTGCTTGCCTTGCTTCCATGGATCAATCCTCGGAATCCCTTATGCAGCCCGGAGCACCACCAAGAATAACACCTGAGCCAGAACCAGGAGTAAGCCCTGATTATCTAGAGGCATGATGCCCTCCTCATCCCCTCCCCACCAAAACACACAAAAATAGCCCAAAAAGTAAATTTTTATTTGCAAACCCAAACCACTTGTGACGACCACACTCTCAGTATAGTCCTATACATGGTGGTAACTGATAAATACATGACTGAAAGCAACACAGTACTTTGTCTTTGGGAGATACCGCCCTGCCTCTCAAAATAAATCTGGTTTCTGTATTACTTTTTTGGAGGTCACACAGCCGATGCTAAGCGTTTATTCCTGGTACTGCACTCAGGAATCAGTCCTGGTGGTGCTCGCAGGATGGAATCGGGTTGCAAAGTGGATAGAAAAGGATCTAAGTGCTTCGATATAGGTCCCTCACCCCCAGGCTCTCGCTCAGCTCTGCTCCCAACCACCAGGGCCCATTTAGGACTTGGAGGCGATCGTGGCTGCAGGAACCCCAGGATCACACACTCACACCCACGGACCCTGCACCCCAGTACAGCCCCCACCATACTCCACAAAGTCCCACGTCCTCCTTAGGCCTCCGCTGCTTCTCAGGAACCACCTGGATATTGGGGAAGAAGTGAAAAACAAGTACAAAAGCAGCCCCCAAGCTTCTGCAACCCCGCCGCTCACATTGCGGGGACTGGGAGGAATGGGGTGCTCATGTCCGAACAAAATCGGCCTTCACAGTCAGTTTTCTAAGAAGAGATCCTACTTTTACCTGTATCTATGTGATCAATGACTGCTGGACCCCGTGTTCAGGATACCAGCAACTGGAGGCCCTAAGTTCACTCTGAGTGCAGAGTTTGGAGTAAATCCAAGCAGTCATGCAAGGACAAGGATGGCAAGCCTCACAAATGTACATTAAGGTAAAAAGAAAGGGGAAGGGGCTGTAGTGATAGCACAACGGGTGCAGCATTTGTCTCGTACAAAGACGACCCAGGTTCAATTCCCAGCATCCCATATGGTCCCCCCGAGCACCGCCAGGAGTAATTTCTGAGTAAAGAGCCAAGAGTAAACCCTGTACATCTCCAGGTATGACCCAAAAAGCAAAAAAAAAAGTAGGGGGAGATGGAGGGTAGCAGGTAGTACAGCAGGTTGGGCGATTGTCTTGCCCATGGTCAATCCAGTTTTGATCCCCCACGACCCCATACTGTCCCCCATGAGACAGGCATGATCCTTGAGTTCAGAGTCCTGGAAGAAACCCTCAGTACTGCTGGTTTGGCCCAAAACAAAATTTAAAAACCTTTGTAGAATCCAATGGAGGCAGGGCAACAATGCACAGGATTGGGCAACATACATTGAACGCAGAACCTCTGACTTGATGCCTGACACCACCTGGCCTCCCAAGATCACTTTCAGTGACCCCAAGCACTGAGCAAAACAGCAACTGAGGGGGTGGGACTCTAAAAAATAAATGATCTTAGAGGCTGGAATGACAGAACAGTGGGCGGGGCATTTGCCTTGCATGCAAACCACCGGGGTCCGAATCCCAGCATTCAATATGGTCCCTGAGCACTGCCAGGAGTGATTCCTAAGGGCAGAGCCAAGAGTAACACCTGAACACCACTGAGTGTGACCAAAAAGGCAAAAAAAAAACCCAAAAATGAATGAATGCAATTTAAATGCACTGTAGCACTGTCCTCCCATTGTTCATTGATTTTCTCGAGTGGGCACCAACAACATCTCCATTGTGAGACTTCTTGTTACTGTTTTGCTATATCGAATACATCAAGGGTAGCTTGCTAGGCTTTGACATGCGGATGGAACACTCCTGGTGGCTTGCAGACTCTACGACAGGGGCAGAGGAATCGAACCCAGGTCAGCGGCGTGTAAGGGAAATGCCCTGGTCACTATGCTATCACTCTGACCCTAAATTTAAAAATTACAAATAAAAGATATTGAAAATTCCGAGTGTGTCCCTGAAACAATACCAGGAGAAGTAGCAAAACACTCAAATTAAGTGTGGACAGAAAAGTAATTCATTTGGTTTTTTTGGGGTCACATACAGCAATATAAAGGGCTTTTTCCTAGCTCTAGGCTCAGGAAGTACTCCTGGCTGTGCCTGAAGACCAAATTGAATGCCAGGGATCAAACCAGAAGTGATTCCTGAGTGCAGATCCTGGAGTCACCTATGCCCATTGCAAGCTGAGTCACAAAAAAAAAGCAAAAATTTAAGTTGAACTCATAAGAAATAAAGCCAGGGATTGGGGAGATACTCTAGCAGCTTGAGGTTTGCCTGTACCCTGCACACACTTAGCATTCTGACCTCCATCCATTCCTACGGGATGAAGTTCAGAGCCACATCGGGGTAGGTCACCGTTCCCTGAACCAACAAACAGAAGGGACAGGAGTGAGGCCATCCCACTCCATACTATGGGGCGTGAGAGGAAGCGCTATCCCAGCGCCCTAGAAGAGTTCAGCGCCTCTCCCTCTCCCCTCGCCAGTCGGGAGGAACCAGCTGCCACCTGCATTTTGGACTAATGAGCCCAGGGATCCCTCACAGGAAGCCAGATCTGCTACAACAACACTATACTAGAAGATTCTGGACAGGTTCTAGACAGATTCTGGACTTCCATGTAGCCATTCCAGGGATAAATCCAATGAGAACTGCAGAGGGTAACACCTGAGCAGAAACGCAACAGGACCAAAAAAAAAAAACTGAGAGGGAACAATACACTAGATGCCCCCTCACCCCCAATGCCATGTCCCACATTCCCTGTTCTATGTTCTAGGGATGAGAAGGGGACACACAATGTCCAGCAAGTGACTCAAAGCTATGTGACGACCCGGAACTCTTTTTTCTGGGCTCCCCAAATCATCCCTGGGCAGGTAAAAGTGACTTGACCCCAATACCTTTGCCGGTCCCAGAGATCCTTTGCTCCCAGGGTCAGGTGCATGCTCAGAACTGTGTACACTGCAGTGAGTGAACATGAGACTGGGTGACTGAGCAGGCAACACTCTCAGAGCAGGAAGGACAAAACAGGGGAAATGCATGTCCTGGAAAGAGTTACTGCAGTTGCCAGGGCACATACAGAGCCTGTAAACCCTGGGTCCTGATGACCGTCAGGGGTGAAACCAGAGCACAGAGCCAAGAGAAAACCATAAGCATCTCCTCTGTGGCACAGAAACAAATATGAAAGAAAACAAAGCAGCAGGATGGAGTAACAGTACCGTGGGTCCAGGAAACCTGGGTAGGGCTGGCGATCCCTGCTGTCAATATGGTGTACCAAGAACCCTGTGGTGCAGTGTAGGATAACACTCTTTTGTCCTTGCTCAGGTAGCTTAGGTTTATCGGGTCACACCCATATAAGGACACTGAATTTGTATTGTAAGTAATGTCCTTTCTTTGTGGACATAGGAAGACAGTTAATATTATGCTTTGTAACTTGGGAGTTGATTGACTTCGAATAATATTTATTACTGGGCATCTGATTTCTTGACTCAGTTGCCCTTAGTTCCTAGCACCCCAAAATCAGGGTCCCAACGAGGGGCTGAATGGACCCAGGGCAAGCACTGAGCTACCCTGGCATCGAAATGGGCCAGGCCAAAGAGCCACGATACTTAACTATAAGTTGAGGGTATGATCATGAACAAATGCTGTCATGATCCAAAAGTAAGTAACGATGAGACTAGGACCCTGCGGGAGCTAGGAAGATTAACCTGGCCTGAGGACTGCGAAATGTATAGTGAGATGTTCTCAGGAAAAACCAAACTAAATTTATATCTCTTACTGTGCTCAAACAGAATGACATTGCTAGAAATATTAGAAATAGATTTATTACAACTATTTAAGTAGAATACTAACTGAGGGAAGAACAGACCCATGTTGGGATCCCACCCTTGGGCAGATCTCCTAGTAATCTGAAGTAATTTCTGTAGATGAGATTCTATCCTTGAGTTAATCTCCTGGAGGAGTGGTCTTACCTCTCTTTGTTGATTCATCAGTATTCAACCCACCTTTATGTCACCACCTTATGTGACTGCTATATAAACTAAGACATAAGCTCGGAGAGGGGAGTCAGAAGCGAGAGAGCTTGGGCTCCAGAGATGCAGAGTCAGAGCCAGAAGGAGAGAGGTTCCAAGATTGGGGCCCAGGAGAGAATGAAGGAGAGAAAGACAGGAGTGAAGAGGATTGGAATAAACTACTATTATGATAGACCAGCCTGGCCCTCGTTTCTTCTTCTGTCTGCCCTTGGCCAACAGCCGTTCTGATCCAGGCCACGCCACACACAGAGGCTCAAGAGCACCGAACGCAGGCGGTTAGACAGTGCCATCCAGTGAGTCCGTGAACAGACAACCTCTGGCGTGATAAGATTTTACAGTGCAGTGTTGCAGTGCAGAGCCAGGAATAGTCCCAAGAATCACGAGGTCTGGTCCTCATCACCTCCCAAACAAAACGAAAAAACCCAGGAGGTTAACCTTGGATCACTAGCACCCCAAACAATCCCCAAGTTCAAAGAGGAGTGACCCCTGAGACTGAGTTGGGAGTACTTCTTGAGTATCATCCAACGTAAATAGAACAAAACAAACAGGGAGAAAAGTGGTCTCAGACAGCAGTCAGTCACCCCTGCCAGGAACCCGATCCCAGAGCTCCCTCCTCAGAAAAATTCACATGCAAAGACAAATTCTCACAACGAGTCTAAAGAGTCAAAGAGCGCATCCTTAAGACCCTGTTTAATGGCTTTTTCTATGCTGAAAAAGTTTCTGGTTTCTCCTGAATCCTTATTCTTCTCTTTCTCTGCTTATTCTTATTCTTCTCTTCTCTCCCTCTCCCCACACCTGTCAGGAAGAACCAGCTGCCACCCGCATTTTGGACTAATAAGGCCAGGAATCCCTCGCAGGAAGCCAGATATGCTACAACACTATACTAGAAGATTAGTGTTAGTGTGTTAGTGTTAGTGTGTGTGTGTGTTTATGTGTATGTGTGTTGGGCCAAAGCGGCAGTGCTAAGGTGTGATTCTGAGCTCTGCACTCAGGGATCAGTCTTGGCAGGTTTGAGGAATCCTGAGATGCAGAGGCTCAGACTGTGGCTGGCAGGTGCAAGGCAAGTGCCCTAATCTCTATACTATGGCTCTGGCCATTGCTAAGTAAATTCTTCCACAGAACACTAAAAGTGAACCCCGAGTAAAGCTCCCCATCTCAACCAAATACTATCTTCCTTCAAAAATACAACTGAGAAAAACAAAATCTCAACCCACTGTACTCACCCAATGGCCAGTCGCAGGAATTCACCTGGTCAGGGAGAGATGAAAAGTGAAGGGGTGGTTCGCCTCTTGACGTGTGAGAGCAGAAATTCCTGACCTGAAAAAAAGCACTAAATTGGGGTAAGACAGAGATTAGGATACTTGCCTTACTGACCCCAAACAATCATCCGCATCTACTACAACCCTGAGAGCAATGAGGGAGGTCAGAGGCCAGAGTGAAACATGAGCATCTTCGGGTGGACCACCTCCAGAAAAAAATAAACAACCAACAAAGATACAGGGTAGAACATAAAATTCCATTGGCAAACCCCAACCACTTGTGAGACATGCCCGACATGGCCACACATTTTATGGCAACCAAAGAAAAAGACGGATGAAAACCTGCCTCTTGCCAGGAGGAGTAAGTGAACGCATTCCCATATTCCTTACTATAATAAGGGACACCCCAAATTCATCTCAAAGATGGTCAAAGTATTTTGATCTGAAGGTTCTCTGCTCCAACTCCCTGGAACAATCGCATGCTCAGAATGTGAACATGGAACTATGTGACTGAGAAGGTGATGCTCTCAGAGTGGGAAGGACAAAATAGGAGAAGCACATGTCCTGGGGCCTGAGACATTTGTAGCCATCAGGGTACATACATAACAAGCACACCTGGGTTCCCCTGAAGCCTATCAGGGTTGAATCTGGAGCACAGAGCCAAAAGTAAGCCCTAGGCTCCTAAGCTGTGGCACAAAAATAAACATTAAAGAACATGCTGTCCGTGGACAGCAGGTAGGGCTGGCGACCCTGCCATCCATTATGGTACCTCAAGCACTGCCAGATGCGTACAGAGCCAGAAATAACCTGAGAATCACTGCGTATGGCCCTTCCCCTTCAGCACCTTCCAAAAAATAGTCTAATCAGCGTTGGACCTCTGGCACCCCATACAGTCCCCCAATCCTGACAGTAGTGATCCTTGTGCACCACTAATGTGACCCATTCAAATCAACAAAATGAACAAAACAGTGGCCTAAAACAGAGAGCCGTTTAATCAGGCCAGGAGCCACATCCCCACCTCCTTCCTGAAACAATCAGAAACTATTGGCCTGGGAAGCTTGTGCTTCCTGTCACTGCACTGCATCATCTTTTCACTCTCCTGCCTGAGGATAGTGTGGCAGAGGGCATGTCACTACCTCCTGCCTTGGTTTTTCCTGCGGATCAGCAGGTGACTCCATGCAAAGACCTGAGTCATGAGCACTAGAGAGGAGCACAACCAGTCCTTCCCCACACACGACCAGAAGTCCCTGCACTGGAGCCAGAAATGTAGTGGCCAGTCAGATGTTTGGACACTGGCTCAGAGAACCATCTGCGGGGAGACACTGCCAGATGTCTCGGCCCCTCAGGGAACAGAGAATTGGGTTTTGACCTGGCTACCTATCAGGACAGGAGTGCTTAAGGCCTATAGGCTACGAAACCGTAGCCATGCCTGAGCCTCGGGACGCTACCCTGGGCAACACAGGAAGGTCTCAAAGGCCAGTGACTAACTCTGAGGACAGGAGCTCCCATGCAGAGCCGGCCCCTCAGACCCTAGTGTCCAAAGCCCCATTAGTGATTCTGCCATGGGGGCAGCCACAGGGATTCAGGGTCAGCTGTCCTCTTTCAAAGTGGACAGGGACATGGGAATAGGCACTCTCTTCTAGGGACCACGGTTACTTCTGAGCTCGTGTGAGCTTCAGGCAGTCCCAGTTCTGACCCACTGGACCTGGACTCATGCTGGCCGTGATTTACTGTAATCCCGAATCAGCACATGAGCCTCATCCAGCACTCATTCCTGTTGTACAGGAAAATCTCTGAAAAGTAAGGGGCTAGAGCTACATTACAGCGGTTAAGGCATTTGCTTTGCACGCAGCTGACCAGGGTTTGATCCCCGGCATCCCATATGGTCCCCTGAGCACTAACAAGAGTAGTTCCTGCATACAAAGCCAAGAGTAACCCCTGTGCTTTGCCGGGTGTGACCATAAAAGCCAAACAATAACAACAACAACACATGTAAACAGTGTTGTATCACAAAATTATCCAAATATCCAGGGTGTTTACTATGAACCATATTATGTGTATCCAACAACCGGAATTTCTAGACTGACTCTACTTTTAAACCATGAATATTATATCTTGGTGACTGGTGTGGTAATACAGTGGGTGAGGCATTCACCTTGCACTTGGCTGACCCAGGCTTAATACACAAGGACATATATACACCCCTGACCCCTGCCAGAAGTGATCCCTGAGTTCAGAGGCAGGAATAAGCCATAAACAATGCAGGGTGTATACCAAAAATACTGAAACTTCAAAAGGTAACTTTAATGAAACAAAAAAAAACAACAAAAAATACTCAAGTGTGGATTTCTCAGGTACCCACTCCGGGTTGCCAGTAATGAATAATATTGAGTCAGGAGGTCCCACACTACAGTGCGTTGGGTGTACCATCTCTCCAGGGAAACAAAGACACAGGGAACACAACAATTGATGGCTAATGGACAGTGAATAGTGGACCTTTAATTCAGAACCAATTAGCATACTTATAGAATATCTGAGGGGGTTCGCAGTACAGGACTGCATGTATTGTGATTTATCATTTACAGAGGTCAAGCATTTCAACAGAGGCATTTCTTTTGGGGGAATTAACTCAAGAGAGGTTCTGTCTGAGACTATACAAAGAAATCCGTTTGGGACCACATGCATCCGTGTGCTTTGCTCTTTCCCTGCTTATACATATTAAACAATCAAGTTTACTTCTTATTAATATTTGCAGTTATCTGGATATACACAGTAAGAAATAAACATTCCAAAACTTACTTCTCTGGGGTTCAGGAGCTAATGTTAAAAGCTGACTGGGCTTTTATCATAAATTCCACATGGAGTCCTCAGGCCAGTTTTGCTCCCCCTACCCCATGGGGTCGGGTCATTTAGGTCCTGACGGCTTGGAAACAAGATGGTGCTTTATGATTTCTAGATGGTCCCATAATGAAGCCAGGGTAGCTTTGCTGCTTGCCCCAGGTCCATCCAGAGATTCTTGGTGGGATCCAGCTTTCTGGGGTTAGAAACTATGGAAACTGAAGCCTGATTCAATAATTATGATGAAGGCCCATCAGTAAATATATTTCAGATTCAATTAACTCACACATATTAAGAGCTTAGCATTAACGGTTTTTCTGTTTTGAGGCAAAAAACATTGCTCTATAATGATAATAGATTTTATAGGCTATAGGGGAAAGAGAAATGCAAATAAATGGCTACAGATATAAAGTCAAGAAGGACCTGATGATTTGACTTTATGAGTAAAATATAAACCTGGGGGATTGGGAGTGCTTATACGACCACTTCTCTGTGTGGGAGGGGTTGGAGTGGCAATTCATTGATCAAGCCTAAAACATTTAGGGGTGATATCCAAGACTCATATGTAAACACATATCCTAGAGCGAAACATATAACGAGTATCTTTAAGCCCCCTTTCTTATTTTTTTTGTATGCTGCAGAAATCCGTGTTTTTTCCTGCATACTATGACTCTTTCTTTGCTCTCACATCCTCTGTGAGTGAATGTCCGTGTGTGTGTGTGTGTGTGTGTGTGTGTGTGCATGTGTTTCAATTTTGGACCACAACTGGCAGTGCTCCAGGATTATTGCAGCTCCGGTATCAGGCCTCAGTCCTAGTGTGGCGCAGGGACAATATTGAATACCAGACTTAGATCGAACCTGGGTTGACCACGTGCAAGGCAAGCACCTTACTTGCTGTACTATTGCTCTGGCACTTTCGAAGTGAAATATTTCCACCGCATCAGAAGTGACCACCAGCAAAGTTTCCCCAACACCACCACCCATCCCGGAAATCAACTATTTCTCTTTAAAATAAAACCCCCAAAACTTGAGCCCCAGTACTCACCACAATAGCTGACGGTCGTCTGGTAAGGGAGAGATTCCATGTGTGGGGTGCTTTGCCACTGGACATTAGCGAACAGAAATACTTGACCTAGGGGAAAAATACAAAATTTGGGATGAGAGACAGCAAAGCAAGTATGGACACTGCCTTGCATGCAGCCAACCCAGATCAATCCCTGGCATTCCATTTGGTCCCCGAGTACCACCAGCATGAATTCCTGAGCGGAGAGTTGAAAATAAACCCTGAGCATCTCCAGATATGGTACACAGACCAAACAAAATAATAATCATGAAAAAGATTCATTTGTAAACACCATCCACCCTCAGGGACCAAGCCACATCACAGGTAGCCCCGCCACATCATGGCAGTCAATCAAAGGACAGAGGAGAAATGGGTCTCTTGCTGTAGGGAGGCTGGGACCTGCCCTTCGAAGTGAATCTAAAGGTTCTACACTAGTGATGCTAGAGACAAAGGCTCCCGGACAGGTCCTAGTGCAGTCCGTGCTGGCAGGTTGGGGAGGGCTAAGCCCTGCCCTCGGCAGGTCCTGCAGCGCCTCACACACGGCCTCTGACACTTTCTGGAGTTGGCAGTGATCGTGGCCAAGGTGACCCGCACAATCACTCACTCACACCTGCGACCCCTGCACCCCCGCACAGCCTGCACTGCACCACCCAAAGCCTCTGTGTCCCCTGAAAGCCTTTATCGAATGTCAGGAACCGCCTGGATATCGGGAATAAGTGAAAAACAAGCACGAAACCGTCTGGAAAGCTGGCGGAGCCCCACTGCTCACAGTGTGGATATGCGGAGGTGAGGGGCACTCATGGTGGGGGGTGCTCACCAGAGGCTGCTCACGTCCTGTCACAAAATCAGCCTTCACAGTCCCTCTGTCATGCCATGATGCCAGGCCTCCAACTCCTCCTCTACCCATGAAAACAACGGCGGCCTGAGCCCGGCCACCACAGCTAGAATTGAAAGGATTTCTGAAGGGCCCATCTATGACATCACTTGCGCTTCCTCCATGAGCCTTAAAGGGCCATGGTCTAGATGCAGAGAGACCCTCTTTGCCCACCCAGGTGAATCCGTGCTGCAAGGGGGATGAACTGGTAAAGGACTGGAGAGGCAGCTGCTGGAGCGGATGCTCACACAGTGGGGGGGGCTGGGGATAAAGAGAAGACCCCTGATCCTGTACTGGTCAGTCAAACATTGAACCAATGCTCTCACACCATCCATCAGGAAAAACACATGTGGGTAAATTCAAGGTAAATCGGGCAGGTTGGTACAAGGCACCTGGTTGAATTTCCCGGGGAATTAATCAAGATGAGGAGAAAGCAGTGACTCCAAAGCCAGTACTGGAGTTGCAGAGAGGAAATGGCCTAGAGGCAGCCCAGAGAGCTGGACAGACACATGAAAGGGCCATGAACCAGATGCAGAGACCCTTTTTGCCCACCCAGGGGAATCTGTGCTACAAGGGGAATGGACTGGAGAAAGGTGTGGAGAGGCAGCTGCTGGGGTGGTGGGTCACACAATGGGGCCTGGGTATAAGACCCCTGATCCTGAACTGGTAAGTCAAACAATGACCCAATGCTCTCACACACAGTCCAACAAGTAAAAACACAGCTGGGTTAATTCGAGGTAAAACAGGAAGGTTGGTACAAGTCACCAGAGGTTGAGTTTCTTGGGGAAGGAATCAAGATGGGGTGAAACCAGTGACTGCAAAGCCAGCCCTGGAGATGCAGAGAGGAACTGGTCTAGCAGTAGCCCAGAGAGCTGGACAGACACTGGAAAGTGGAAAAGGCTGATAAGAATATCAGAGAGCACTGTCCGGCCAACATGTGACTTCTTGAACATGCCCAACCAGTGGACTCTTGCCTACAAGGAAAACCACAGGAGACGGTATCAGAAACACCATTTCAAATCCAGAGTATGGAACAAGAGGGGTTGGGTGCTTGCCTTGCATGTGGTCAATCTTGGTTCAATTCTCAGAATTCCAAATGGCCCCCTGAGCACCAAAGAATTGCAAATCCATGAGTAAGCCCTGAGCACTGCCAGGTGTGAGCCAACAACAAATATACAGAGATAGTATTTGTGTGTTATACATAATATATAAATATATCATATAAATTACATATATATCAAATTTGTTTATATTTATGTACATTTATGTACAGATAGAACCTAGAGTATATTCCGACCTGAAGAATGGAGGCTAATGGGCAACAAACCATACAGTTCACCTTGGAGCCTTTTTTGGCCTATAAAAAGATTTGAATTCTCTTAATAATTCTAGTGATTAGATGGGACTTTGCTAATGCCAATTTTAAAACGTATTTTGTCTCTGATATTATTGAGTTGATGGGTGTGATCCAGGAATGTGATCAACCTTACAAGTAATCACAGGTAAACGGAGCAGCCTGCTGGGATGTGGGGAGCTTGGGGAACTGATCCATATTCCCAACACTATCAGACATTTGATTCAAGGGGACCCTTCGATCCTTTCAAATAAATATCTTTCTACGCACAGTAAAGTTCATTTAAACTGATTCCAATAGGTGCCAAAGAGATAGGGCAGCAGGTAGGATATTTGTCTTCCACCAGGTTTAACAGGGCCGCAGAGCACCACCAGGAATAATCTCTTAGAATGTCTCAGTGTGGCTCAAAAAGGCAAAAAAAAACGTTTAATAATTTAAAAACAAACTCTTCATTTCACTCCATTAAAGAACCTTGCCAGTGCCATTTTGCTAAGATGAGACTTTCAAAAATATTTATCCTTTATACTTCCACAACGCTAATCAGTACCTGAACACAAGGGAGGCAGAGATGACACAGGAAGGAAGGAGCTGGTCACACATGGTAGATGTGTATTCCGACCACAGTACCCCATAAGGATCCTGAGGGACAGATGTTTAAGCTCAGAGCCAGAAGTGGGCTCAGCACGGTGTGTCTCTCCACAACATGAGTCAGGAGAAGGCGTAGCTGATTCTCTGCCATAATCCACCAAAAGCCAGGGCCTCCAAGCCAAACTACAGGGCTGGAGAGATAATCCAGCGGGGAGGGCATTTGCCTTGCACACGGCCGGCCTGGGGCTCAATCCCGCCATCCCCTATGGTCCCCAAGCAAAGATTGAGACAGTAGTGAGCCTTGACATCCCTGAGCGAGGGTCATTCGTTTTGCCTTTTCATTTATTCACATTCCTCCTGACTTTCACCAGAAGATCCAGAAAGTACAAGTTAACATACATGTGAAATCCAAACGATGGGACACTGGCATAGACTTTCCCTTATTGAATGACATCGCAGGAACCTGTCATACACTATGAGGATTATTTCCTTCCTGGCTGTACTTTTGTAGCACACCAACATTCTAGTACAACAAAATATATTTTACCGAGGGGACCTGGTTTGACATTGTAAACAGTTCTTAGGGTATCAAGTTATCTAGTACGAATTTTATGGTGTTTACAAGGCTTAGGACTTGAGATATAACTAAGGCTGTAAGAGTGGGCAGGGGGAGGTTAGGGGGAGGGAGCAGGGAGGAATCTGAGGGAACAGGGGAGAATCCAGGAGGAAGAAACGGGAGCAGGGTACTGGAAGATGTATAAAGAGGACAAGAATTCAGGAGAATTTCAGAAGGAGAATCCAAGGGGAGAATAAATGAGAATGGAGAAGGGAATCAAGGAGAATAGGGAAGAAAGACTCCAGGAGGAATCCAGGAGAATGGGAGGAGGATGATGGAGAATAGAGAGAATCAGGGTGAACTGGGGGAAGGAAAATCAGAAGAGAATGGAGATGAGATTGGAATTAGCTGCAACTGATACCAACCAGTGTGGTCCTTGTTTCCTCCTTTGTTGACCCATGCCCATTGGCCATCCAGGATGGGGGAAGCGAGAGGTGTGAAACCACTGAACACAGGTGGCGACAGAGAGCCTCAGTATTCATATCTATTTTTTGAATACATACTACGGGTCCTCTACCACCAAGAATTAGATTCTGGATTTATTCCTGCCCATGGCAAGTCCTGAACGCTAAAAAATAACATGCTGGTCCAATGACCTTCTTCATTGGCATAATAATATTGATTTCTAATTTGCAAATCTTATAAGCTCACTCATTCTCAGTAACTGTGTCCCTAAATCAAATTGCTGAAAGGCCAAATCGGAAGCCATGCTTTGAGTTCTGAAAAAAAAGAAACAATTTGCAATGTAAGAATTTGTCCAATGGAACATCCTTGAATGAGGAATTGCAGGTGGAGGACAACTCTACCGTTGTCATAGCCCAAGCATCCCAGAGCAAAAGGAAGATCCCTTGGGAGGATCACTGTGAGAAGCTTGGCAATCCTACAAGAGCTTTTTGGGTTTTGTTTTTTGAACAGTCTCAGTGATGCTCGAGGACTTATATGAAATTCTGGTTTACTAACTGGGTCGGCAGTGTGCAGGACAAGCACATCCCATGCTTTACTATTGCTCAGAGCCAAAATAGCACTATTTTGGGTTCACTCATCCACTAAACAGAAAAAGTCAAAAATATTTTGCAGATACAGCAATATTATAGGCTGTGGAGTGCTGATGTAAGGCACAGAAGGAGGGGGAACAAGGAGTGTGAATCTCATGGACTGGCAGATGAGAAAAAATAATGTCAAACCAAGAAAGTAAAGCACAGGATCATTCCATGAGGGCGAGTCCAGAGGAGCAAAGGGCAGCGTGAGCACTGCACAGACACCTGGATCCCGGAGCTCGAGGCCCCACGGTCAGCAGTGTGTTTCACATGCTCTTAGGGCACCCACACACTGCCCAGGGCCTGAGACAGGTAGGGTCCACAGACATTCACCTGCATGCACGCCTTTCCTCACTGACCTCAGAGCTCCTGCTTCCATATCATTGCTGGCATCAACTCAGAATGGCCTGAACCCTACAGAGATGGAGCATCTATTGGTCAGAAGGAAAAGGTGACAAGAAAACCCTGTGTGTCTCCATAAAAACAGAGTAAATTCATGGGAAAGCGTCAACAGAATCTGCACTTCTAAAATGCCATCAATCTGTGGTTATCCAAGAGCTAAGATCTAGCTTTCAGATTAAGAATAAAATACGGGGCATCAGAAAATACCAGAGATAGTATAACCCTGATCTTGACACAGCCTAGAGGAGTTTGATCGCATCAGAATTTGTAATTTTGTTTTTGTCTTGTTTGGGATCCTCACCTGGGGATGCTCAAGGCTTCCTTCTGACTGTGTGCTCAGGAATCACCTCTGCTGGTGCTCAGGGACCACACAGAATGCCGGGAATAGAACCCATGTCCACTGCTTGCAAGACAATCACTGAACCCACCTCACTCAGCACCACATGGCATGTCATCATCCCACTTGAAGTGATGCCTGAGTGCAGTGAATCCAAAAGCTTAACAAATCCAAAAATGAACAATGATGGCCAAAGCCCGCAATTGTTTTTAAAAGCAAACAGAAAAGAATCCAGACAGACAGCATAGCATGTGGGACACTGGCCTTTCTAACGGCCAATAAAGGTTTGATTTCGACATTCCATAGGGTCCCTCAAGCCATCAGCTGTGATCCCTCACTGCATAGTCCAGAGGCAAACCCTGAGTCTTGCTGAACCAAGAACCATTGGAAGTGATCCCAAGCACTAAAAGAGAGTATTATCTGATAGGGTGAGACCCTGGGAAATAAATGAACTGTGGTGGGAGAGACATTACAGTGGTGGGATACAGACGCTGCACAGACATCTGGGTTTGATCCCCAGCAGCACAAAGGAAAATTCTGAGTATTTGCAGGCAAACCCCAGAGCCAAATCAAGGCAAAACAAAGAATTTGAACTTGAGGGCCAAATGCAGCAGTAGGAGGAGTAAGGCAGCCCAATCACTGCTCCTATGAGCACTGCAGAGTAACAACTGTGCACAGAACCACTGGAATCCAAACGAGTGACCCTGCTTTCAGCCCATTACACTAAACATACACCCCCTGCACTCCACAGCCCATATTCGAGGGACAAGGGGGCACTCAATGCCCAGTCATCGACTTAAAGCTGTGCATGCACGTATGTGCCTATATGACTCTCATCACGGTGCAGGACTATCCCAAATGCCTCTTGCAGCGGAAGAAGTATCTAGAGACCAATAGCTCTGCCGGCCCCAGAGATCCATTGCTCCGGCTCTCTGGGACCAGCGCATGCCCATAACTGCAAACAGAGCAGCGAGTGAATGCAGAATGTGTGATAAAGCATGCGAGTCTCTCCAGAAGAAGGACAAAATAAGAGAAATGCATGCTCTGGGAACTGAGTCACTGTAGCTGCCAGGGCGCAAATGGTGCCAGGAGAACCCAGGAAGGCCGTGATACACATCAGGTAGGAATCCAGAGCACAGAGCCAAGAGGGAGCCCTATGCATCTCCCCTGTGGCACAAAAATAAATATGGAAAGAATCAAAGCAGCAGGATTGTGTAACAGGACAGTAGGTTGGAGACAACTGGTAGTGCTGGTGATTCCCACCAACCCATAGTGTCCCCTAAGCACTGCCAGGTACAATGCCAGAGTGCAGAGCCAAGAGTATAATCCCCAAAATCACTGGGTTTAGCACTCTACACAAAACAAAATGCCCAGAGACAAGCCTACGATGCCCAGAAACCCATATGGTCCCTGAGATCTGTCAGGAGTGATCCTGGAGCACTGAGGTACAAGTACTCTTTGAGTTGGGTGTGGTCCAAAGGCCAAATACAACAAAACTGACACAAACGTCGCCTCAAACATCGAAAGACTGGCACTCCTATCAAGAGGCACATCAGAGGATCCTTCCTGAAACAACTCAGAGACATTTGACCCAGGAAGCCTGAGCACTCATGCCACTGCATCACCTCATATTGTTACTCCCCTCCTACCTGGGGATGGTGTGTCAGATGGCATGTCACCATGTTCTCCTGCCTCTGTTTCTCCCAAGGACCAGAAACCTGGAGAAGTCAGAGCTGTGAGCACTGGAGTGGAGCAAAATCCCCAGTTCTGACCAGTCAAACTCTTGGGTACTGGCTCACATATCCACCTGTGAGACACTATCTGATGCTTCTGTCTTCCAAGGAGTAGCAAAATGGTTTGGTAGCTGTGCTGGCAGGAGGACTGTCCCCAGAAACCATAGCCCAGAAAGTGGCTTTATTCACTAGGCAGCCCTTCTCTTCTCATGGTCACGGTCCTCCCGTTGTTCATCGATTTGCTCGAGCAGGGCCAGTAACATCTCCATTGTGGAGACTAGTTGTTACTGTGTTTGGCATATTGAATACATCACATGGAGCTTGCCAGCTCTGCCGTGCAGGTGAGACACTCTCGGTAGCTTGCCGGGCTCTCCGAGAGGGGCAGAGGAATCAAATTTGGGGCGGCCATATAGGATACGTGCAAGGCAAACGCCCTACCGCTCTACTATCGCTCAAGCCCTTCTCTTCTTAAAAAAAAACAACTTTCTACAGACAGAAAGACACACACACACACACAAACACGCACACACCCTTTACCCTCAGTACACATCTCGCTAGAAAGGAGTCTAGACAAGGATTTTCAACTTGATATGAAAGCAGAAAGTCCTGTTCAGACAGACAGTAAAGCTGGTACGATGCTTGTCTTGCTGACACCAATAACTTTTCTGCATCATGATAGCCCCAGAGCACTCCAGGGATAATCCTAAATCCAGAGCCAGAGTAAACCCACGGGATACCTCCAGGCATTTAGAGCCCCCCAATATCCACACCAAAAATATCTGCAAAAGGAAACTACAATTAACAAACTCCAGGAACCTGCAGATCCACAGCCTCAGATGGCCCCGTCCCACAAGGGCAGACAATGAAAAAGACGATGGGAACAGGGTCTCTTGCCATGGGGGGGGCTGCTGCTCTCCCCTTCAATGTGAATATAGAGATACTACTGCAGTGAAACTGGGGACAAGTTCCCACATGGTTCACCAGGGAGGGTCGGCAGGGCCAAGACCCGAAACTCAGCAGGTCCCTCACTGTAAAGGCCTGCAATTCCCACGCTCAGCCCTGCACCCAGCCATAGCTGCTCCATTGTGGAGCTGGAGGAATCCTGGCCATATGAGCCTCCTAGGATCACGCACTCACACCCTTGAGCCCTGCCTCGAGCCCTGCACCCCAGAACAGCCCCCACAGCACCCCCGTCCCTAAAACCTCTGCCTCACGTCAGAAACCACCTGGACATTGAGGAACAAGTGAAACACAAAGGCGTACGTGCCCCTCAAGCTAGTGGGGACCTGCAGCTCAGTGTGAAGGGGAGGCACCAGACATTCACAGGAGGCCATCCCCATCCTGCCACAGAATGGGCCGTCAGAGTCCTGCTTCTTCACGGGGCTCTACGTTGTAATTTACCCACAAGAACAATGACTCTCTCACCCCGTTTCCAGTAATAGAAGCACCAGGAAGGCCCCACTGTGATGTCACTTGCATCCCCGCAAGCAGCCTTAAAGGGCCAGACCCCAGATGTGCAGAGAACCATTATACCTGCCCAGGTGAATCTGTGGCAAAAGGGGGATTGGCTCGCATAAAGGGGTAGAGAGGCAGCTGCTGGAGTCACGGGTCACATAGAGTAGGGATAGAAGGCAGTAAGGAGAAGTCCCCTGGTTTTGTACTGGGCAAACAATGAACCAATACTCTCACACACAGTCCATTACGAGAAATGAAAATGTGGTTCATTCAGAGTTAAACAGACAGACAGGAGTTGGGGCTGGGGGTATGGGACAATGTGTTTCTCCGGGAAATCATCAATCGAGATGGGGTGAAAGAAGTGATTCCCAAGCCAGTCCTGCAGATGCAGAGAACAGGTCTAGCAGCAGCCCAGAGAGTCGAAGAGAAGCTGGAACAGGAGCAAAGGCTGGTAAGAACATCAGAGAGCACTTTCAGTCACCGCCCTACCCCTTGATAACACACGAGTAGTGGACTCTCGCCTACAAGGAAAACTCAGGAGGTAGTTTCAGAACATATTTTTTTTAGATTTACAAATTTTTGTGCTTAGGTTTCGATTATACAATGATTAAATACCCATACCTCCACCAGTGCCCATTTTCCACCACCATGGATCCCAGTATCCCTCCCACAACCATCCCCCCCATCCCACCCTGCCTCTGTGGCAGGGCATTCCCTCTTGTTCTCTCTCTCCTTTTGGGTGTTGTGGTCTGAAAAAGAGGCACTGAGTGGCAATCATGTTCAGTCCATAGTCTACTTTCGACATGCATCTCCCCTCCTGGGAGGATCCTCCAAACACCCTTTATTTGGTGCTCCCTTCTCTATCTGAGCTGCCCTTTCCCCTAGAATGCCCGGCTGGCCTCTAAGCCATGGAGTAATCCTCCTGATACTGATCTTGGCTATTCAGAACATAATTTTAAACTCAGAGACGTAGTACAAGTGAGATGGCACCTGCTGTGAACTTGATCGACCTGAGTTCCATCCCTGGCATCACAATTGGGGCCCAAGCACCACCAGGAGTGACCCTTTAGAACTTTCAGGTGTGCCCTAAACAAAAATATGTAATTAAGTAAATAAAATGCAGCATGTGGCCCATCCAAGAATGGAGTCATCAATGAAGCTACCAGGTTGTAAACTAGACTGGCCATTTTGTGGCCTTACTTGGCATTTTGGACAGATCTCAATAGTGTTTAACATTCTGGTGAATATTAGATTGTTGGTGTTTTACTGCTTCCAAGCAAAAGTTTGACCTTTCCTTTTGTCCCCCCTACTACTGATGAATTGAGGTCAGTGGGACCCAGGTATGTGACTGCCCTTTATTACTAGTCATCACAGTTAAGTGGAATTGCCTATTGAGATAGAAGCAGATGTTGGCGAATCTCTCATGTTCCACCATTTGTATAACATTTGATTCGGGGTCCTCTGGATTGTCTCAAAGAACTGGCAAATGTTATTCTATGCACAGCAAAGTCCATGTAACATGTCTTCATACACCCTATTAAAGAAACTTGCAAGGCCATTCTGCTAACTTGATACTTCCTAAACATTTTTTCCTTAATGGTTTTACAAATCTAATGGAAACCTGAATATAGAGAGCAAAGAGATGCTGCAGCAGATAAGGTGCTTCCCTGCACACAGGTGACATGGACACCAAACCCAGGGCCTCATAAGTTTCCTGAGCCACCCCCCCTGTCATGGACTGCTGAATTCAGAGGCAGGAGGCCAGTCTGAGCACAGCTCAGTGTGTCTCCCAGGAATATAGTACAGGGGGGGCTTGAAGAATGGAGGTTTGCCTGTTTTTCTAATTTCAAAGGATTTGCTGCAGCATCATGGTTAATCTATGTCATTAACTTCCACAAACCAAACCAGGGCCTGTGAACCAAACTTGAGTGGGAGCAAAGAATGAAATAGTGGTGAGCCTTGACAGTCTGAAGTGAGGGAAGCATTTGGTACCTGTTTATTTAGTTCTAATTTAATCACCTTTTTCCTGACTTCTATCACCAAGTCCCACTATTTACAAATTAACAGACATATCAAGTCCAAATGCAGGGACAGTGGCATAGTTGCACCTGGGTGATAACAAGGAAGTACCTTTCCCTAATGTGCTGATGTTATGGGGAGAGTGTCCCACATTACCAGGATTATTTCCTTCTTACCACCACATTGCGGCAATCCTACCTCCTTATACAAAGAAACCATGTATTACTGAAGCGGTTTGTTCTTTCTGGGGCTTTGGCATTTGGGCATCAGTCATCCACTATGAATTAAACATTGTCTCCTAAGGTCTGGGTGGAACACAAAGGCCTCCCCACATTTTTGACATTCATAGGATTTCAGACTGGTATGCATTTTCATGACTGTAAGTCATATAGATTAAAGTAAGGTCTTTCATATATATATATATATATATATATATATATATATATATAATGGTTTCTCTCCAGTGTGAATTCTCAGATGCACAGCAAAGCCTGAGTACAGAGTGAAGGCCTTCCCACATGTCTGACACTGGTGAGGTTTCTCTCCACTCTGAATTTTCATGTGTTCAGTAAGTTTTCAGGACAGACTGAGGGTCTTCCCACATGTCTGACATGCATGAGGATTCTCTCCACAATAAATTTTCCTGTGCTTAAGAACCTATACTGACTGAGGAAAGGCCTTCCCATTCTTGAAAACAAAAGGTTTCTCTCTGGTATGTATTTTCATATGCTTAATGAAGGCTGAGGAATGAATGAAGGCCTTCCTACACTCCTCACATAGATAAGGCTTCTCTTCAGTACCACTTCTCATAAGCATAGAAAGGCCTATGGGGAGAGTTAAGGCTTTCCCACATGGCAGACACTGATGAACTTTCTCTCCACTATTTAGTTAGGTCTTCAGATTGAGAGAAGACACTCCCATGTTCCGTACAAACATAAAGTTTCTCTCCAGTATGTCTTTTCCTATGATTACAAAGACTCAGGAAAAGACCAAATACCTTCCCACATTCCCGATATTCAAGAGATTTCTCTCCAGTATGAAATGTCCTATCCTGATGAAGGCTGGAGGTGAGAATGAAGGCCTTCCCACATTCCTTACATATATCTGTTTTCTCTCCCACCTGAATTCTCCTCTGTAAAGTAAGTCTAGAGTATCTAGTAAATCTTTCCTACACTCCTGATATATATAAGGCTCCTCTCCAGAATGAGTTTTCATATACACAATAAGGCTGAGGATAGAGGATTCTCACATATATAAGGCTTTTTTCCTGGAAGACTTTGCTTGTGGATCTGTCAGCATGAGGAACTCATAAACGGTGCTCCTCTCCCAGAGTCCCGGGGCAGTTGTGTCCAAAAACTGAGGACAACGGACTGGGAGGAGCTTTTCCTAGGAGAGGACTTCTTCAGGGTGAGGTTACTCTCTCTATTCTGATCACCCTTAGAAAACATCCCACCTGTCTTTTTATCCCCATGGGGTTGCAAAGTGATTGCTCACTCGAGACACTGTCACAGAGCGCAGGATCAGAGACAGTCCACTGGGCCTGGCTGTTTCCCTGTAGAATACAGAGGAGGATTCCAATTACTGCTCCATTCCTTAAGAGTCTTCCTGTCAAAAATAACTGAAGCCTGCAGGTTATTTTCTAACCTTTCCACGATAAGGAATGCAACTCCTGACACAGGGATGGCTTTTACATGGAATGATCCAATGTTTCTACATGGAAAATGCACAGAATTGAAGGATTCACAGTCAATAATTCCTTTAATTTTTTTCAACTCAATGAACAGATGAATAAAATGGCCGTAATTGTCTGAAATACACTGGACACGTAGTTTCAAGTAAAATAAAATACACCTGAGTCTGGTTTTGGTTGTATCCAAGTGTGAGGCCCATGATGAATATGATCAGTCAAGGCTGCAAGCCCACAAAGCCAAGATGGATGACGGGGGCCACTGAAAACATCTCACCAGAAGTGAAGCCTCTCCAGGATTAATGAGTTTTTCTGGTTCTTTTCTTTTTTGTAGATTACATTTATTTTGAGTTGGGCCACACCAAGCAGTGCCAGGGATTATTGACGGTGAGTACAGGGGGCCAGCTGGGGTGTGGAGATGAGCCCAGGTTGCCATTCTTTTGGAAAGCAAGTGCATTCCCAAACCACTATCACGAGTGGCAAAAGAAAGTTCTTTCAAACAATTAACTCTTGAGCTTACATTCGATCCAATGAAAAATCACTATTTCTTCAAATGTAAAGATTATCAATTTACATCTGGATTCCATTACCAAAACCCAGTAGGAATTCTGGCTAAAAGGCCAGTACACTGGGGAGAGCATTTAAATTGTGTGTGACAGAACCAGTTTGATTCGTGGCATACCACATGGTATCCTGAAAACTACCAGGAGTAATTCCTGAGTGGTGAGCCAGAAGTAACCTATCAGCATGCCTGTATGTGAATGATGAACAAGAAATAATAAACATAATAATAGTTATATCCTTTGATTTTAAAATGACTGATTTTAGCACCCAGTGAGACTACAGACCCTCGACTCCCAGCATTAGGCTGCAAAGTTCCTCTCTGCAGTGGCCAGAACGACACCTTTCAAGTCATATTCTTGTTCCCATGAATAATCCTGCCAACATAATAGTTATATTCAACATGGGGATCTTACCAACACACTTTTATTTGGTGTCTGAATTCTCAAATCAAATTGCTGCAGGGAAAACCCCTGAAGCTGCAATTTACGTTCTGAAATCAAACACAAAACAAAATGGAATGATTAATGATTAATAATGGAACATAGTTGAATGAAGGCCATTGTCAGGAATGATGGGGGAACAAGGGTTGTGAATCCCATGAATATTCTACATGCCTAACAGATATGGAATAATGACGACATAGACAAGAAAGAAATTCGCAGGATCATTCCATGAAAGGCAGCTCATGAAGTGAAGATCAGCATGCAAGCGGCACAGATGCCTGCATCCATGAGCTCGAGGGCCCCAGGCTCAGCACTGCATTTCATACACACTCAGGGCAACCACACACAGCCCAGGGCCCGAGCTAGGGAGGGTCCTCCAACATTTACCTGCAGGCACGCCTACCCACCCCGGGCTCTGGCTCCTCCTTCCAGCCATGAGACCACAGCAGGTTTCACTCTAGAAAGCCCTGTCCCCACAGAGATGAAGTATTACTTAGTGCCAAGAAAAATGTGACAAGCCAACCCCATGATATGCCCCAAAATGGTAGTTATTAGCGACATAACCCCCAGGTTTTCATTTCATCTGCAATTGAGACATTCGGAAGACCCCCACAAAGCTCTAGAAGTGACTCCCAGCACTGAAATACAATAGCACTGGATGGGGTGAGGACCTAAAAAAGAAATGAACACGTGCTTAGAGTGACAATCCAGCAGGGAGGGCACCTGGTAACATACACAGATTGGTTTGACCCCTGCTAACCCTATAGGCCAGGAGTACTGCCATGAGAAATTCCTGAATGCACAGCCATGAGTAATCCATGAACACTGCTTGGTGTAGGTCCTGAACCAAATCAAAACTGAACAACAACAACAAAAACATAATAATAAATGAAGTTGCAGGCCAGGTACACTAGAACATCGGGTAAAGCACCTGCCTTGTAGGTGTTGACACAGGTTAACTCACATAACCATTATGGGGTCCTACACCTACATCCCCTGTTCTAAGGATGAGAAAGGGAGACTTGATATACAGCAAGTGATGCAAAGCTGTGTGAGAACATATATCCCTGCAGGACTCAGAAATCATGTTTCCGGACTGCCCCCAAACCCTGCAGAATCAGGTAAAATTGTACTATTTGGTTAGCTTTATTTGACAATCACCTGGTGACTATCAGGTGTTTCTCCTGGCTCTGCACTCCGGACATATGACTGCCGATGTCCGGGAAGCATATGGGATGAAGGTAATTGACCCTGGACCAGATGGGCAATAGGCAAAATGCCTACTTCTGTCCTAGATCTCTGGCCCCATGTGAAAGTATCCTGAACTCCAACTTCTCTGGCATTCCCAGAGATGCTTTGCTCTGCGTACCTGGGAATGGCGCATGCCTGAAAAGGTGCACACAGCGGCATGATTCTGTGTGACAGAGCAAGTGATGCTCTCCAGAGGGAAACGAAAAAAAGAGGGAAACACATATCCCGGTGCCCAAAGTCATTTTAGCTGCCAGAGCACATATGGGAATCATGTGGCTCTTGTGGCCTTCATGCCCATCAGAGATGTATCCAGAGCACAGCTCCAAGAGGAACACCTGAGCACCGCCACTGTGGAATACAGCAAATACAACAGAAAACAAAGTAACAGATAGAGTTACAGTACAGCGGATTTAGTGTCGATATGGTCTCACAAGCACTGCCAAGTACAATGTCAAATGCAGAGCCAGGGGTAACCCCAGACAATCACTAGGAGTGACCCTCCCAGCACCTCATAAAACAAAAAGAAACAGAAGTCAGTCTTGAATCCACGGCACCTGATAGGGTCCTGAGACCTGGCAGGATTGATCATTGAGCACTGAGTTTGGAGAATTCATGAGCACTGCTCATTGTGGCTAAAGTCAAATACAACAAAACAAACAAGGACAAAGTGGCCACAAATAGCAGAAAGATGAGTACACATGCCAGAAACTACATCCCAGGCCTCCTTCCTGAAACTCAAGAGACAGAAGGCCGCAGAAGCTTGTGCATGCCTGTCACTGTGTCAGGTCACCACATCATTCTCCTCCCACCTGGGGTCAGTGTGTCACATGGCACATCACCATCGTCTGCAGCTTCTGTAGTGCCCAAGGATCAGCAGGAGGCTCCGTGGAAACCCCTGGAAAACAAGTCATAGTCGTGAGCACCAGAGAGGAGCACAACCCAAAACCATCAACAGAAGTCCCTGCACTGAAGCTGGAAAGGCGCTGACCACCCTGAGGCATGTCTCACAGATGCCAGATCCTCATTCCCCTCGAGGAGACATAGAAGTGGGTTGGGATCCCGGCTGCCCATCTCTCTCAGGGAAGGAAAAGCGAGCAGCTGACCTCCTGTCCTGTTTCTCAGGGCCCTTAATACCATTCTAACTGAATATTTTATAATATCTGAACAGACATATCTAGCTGACTGGCTAAAAACTAAGTGCGCAGGGGCTGGAGAGATAGCACAGCAGGTAGGGCATTTGCCTTGCACGTGGCCAACCTGGTTTCGATTCCCAGCATCCCATAAGGTCCCCTGAGCACTGCTAGGAGTAACTCCTGAGCTCAGAGCCAGGAGTAACCCCTGTGCATCGCCAGGTGTGACCCTAAAAGAAAAAATAAATAAATAAATTGATTCATTAAAAATAAAAAAACCTAAGTGCAAAAGCCAGAAAATAGAACACAAGGGAAGGAGGCCACTGGCCTTGCACACGGCTACCCTGGTTTGAATTCCCGCATCCACAGGGCCTCCAAAGCCCACCAAGAGATTCCTGAATGCAGAATCAGAAGGAAGCCCATACTCTGACTACTGTTGGATGAGGTCCCAAAACAAAAAATCACGCTCAAGAAATGTGAGTTGTGTACCTAGAAGAAATAAGAACCTCTACTATCACAACTTTCTGGAATTTAACCAGAGTAAAAGCTTTTTTTAATGGCCACCGAAATAGCACAGATCATTTGGTGCCTGCCTGGCACACACTTCAACCAAGTTTCAATCCCCATCAGACCAAAGGGTCCCCACATCTTCATGGGGTAATCAATGAGCAGAGTCAGAAGTAACCTATTAGCATTACCAGGAGTGGCCAACAGCCAAAAATAAAGCAATACATTTAGAGGCTGGAGCTATAGTCTCATAGCTTAAAGGCCTCACACATGACTGACCTGGGTATCTGAAGTCATTAACTGGGTATCTGAAGTCATCAACTGGGTATCTGAAGTCATCAACTGGGTATCTGAAGGAGCTACCACAAGGTATGACCCAGAAACCAAAAGATAAAAAAAGAACGTGGATATTAGTCAAAGCCCAACAGGCAACTTTGTAAGATCAGGTTTTGCTTTTGGGGACAGCAGGGAAAGAACTTTGGGAAGTGCTAGGGGACTCTGCTTTCCCAGGATTGGACTGTGGCAGGCTACGTCCATGGCCAGGGCATGCATTCCTGGCCTATCTCTGACACTAGAAATTCAAATTCTATATAAATCCTGTGAACCCTGTGACAATTACAGAGACTGGCTACTGGGGAGGAGGTCTTTGTCTTATCGTAGAAGGGTACTCTGGGAAGCAATGGCTTTCCTGTGTTGATTGTGCTACCACACCTGGGTGAAGCTGCTACCAGGAATGCTTGCAGGGTGGGCAGGAGACCTAGGCTGCAAGATGGACTGAGGAGAGACCACCATTGGGGACAGAAGAAGACAAGATTGAGGGGCAGGGTGAGACTGGAATGGGGAGTTTAGTGAAACTGGAACAGTTGTGTGTGCAGAATGGAATAAATGGCAAATGGTCACCAACCAGCCTGGCAGGCCTGTTTTCCCTCTTCCATGCATCTACGCAACCTCACTCATTTATTTTATGAACATAAACAACTCACTTCCACATACACCTCTATTCCCTGGCCTCAGAGCTCCATCTTCCAGTCAGATCATGATAGGTTTCTCCCCAGAAAGTCCATAACACGTAAAGGATTGAACACTGGGTGCTAAAATCACATTTTTGACTTATTTTATGCAGCAGAAGTTTTATACTCCATGTTTTATCCTGAATGCTTATTCTTTTTCTCTGCTCTCACATCTGGTGTGTGTGTGTGTGTGTGTGTGTGTGTTTGTGTGTGTGTGTTTACTTGTTAGTATGGTGTATGTATGTGTTTAGTTTTTGGGCAACAGCCAATAGTGCTCAGGGAGTATGACAAGCTCTGGGATGAGTGATCAGTCCTGGTAGGGTCCAGGGACCATATGAGGTACCAGGCATACATAGAACCTGGGTAGGCTGCTTGCAAGGCAAGCCCCATACTTGCTATAATCTGGACCTTTCTAAGTAAATTATTTCTAACACACAAGGAGTGAGCCCTTGGCAATGCTCCTGCTCATCCCCAAGCCCTCTCAAAAATCAAATATCTTCCTTCAAATATCTTAATTTACCAGCACAACTCAAAACAACAGCGGGGCTAGCATTGCAAGGGAGAGATGAAATTTGCTCCTTGACTTTAAGAAGCACATATTCCTACATATTGTTTTTTCCTCTTTGGATCATACCTGGCAATGTTCAGGGTTTCCTCCTGGCTCTACACTCAAAATTATTCCTGCAGTTGCTCAGGGGAACATATGGGATACCAGGGATCAAACCTGGGTTGGCCATGTGCAAGAAAAATGCCTTACTTGTTATAGTATCATTACAGCCACAGAAGGAGATATTCTTTATTGGGAAAAAGAAAAAAAGAAAAGAAAGTTAGAGCAAGAGACAGTAAAGTGGGGAGGAAGCTGCTTGCACACTGTCAACATGAGGAAATACCCGGCATCCCTTAGGGTTCACTAAGGGGGTCCACAGGAATTCCTGAGCACAGTGCCAGGAGGAAGATCTGAGCATTTTCAATGTAGTAAGAAATTAAAAAACATGATAATAAAAAAATGAGTTTCATTTTGGAAACCCACCCACCTGCCAGGTGGCCGCATTCATCATGGCAAACAATGAGAGAACAGGAGATAACTAAGTCTCATGGGGTGTGGTCCTGCCCATCAGAGATTTGAGGTTTCTACCCTTGTGATGACCAAGCCAAAGGCTCCAGGACAGGGAGTAGCACACCCTGTGTTGGGAGGGCAGGAATTCCAAGCCGCCTATCCTTAGAAGGACCCACAAAACCAAGGCCTTGCATACTTAAAAAAAACACAACCTTAACCTACAATTATCACCCCAACAGCCTGGGACACCTGATCAGGGTAAGAGAAGAGATGCGGGAGGCTTTGCAAGTTGATGTGAGAGAGCAGAAATTCCTGATGTACAAAATCACCAACGCTGGAATCAGACAGGCAGTAATGCTGCAGGTTGCTTGTCTCAATCACACCAGACAATCTTCTGCATCCTGATGGCCCCCAGAGCACTCCAGGAAGAATACCTGAGCCAGAGCCAGAGTAAGCCCTCGGGGTATCTCAGGCCATAAAAGTCCCTGCATTCCCCACACCAAAAATAGCCCCCAAAGGAAAGTTTCAATGGCAAACCCCAGTCACCTACAAACCCACTGTTCAGAATGGCTCCATTCCACCAGGGCAGCCAATGAGAAAGTAGAACAGGAATAGGGTGTCTTGCCATCAGTGGAGCTGCGGCTCTGCCCCTCAAAGTGAATCTGGAGACTCTACAGCAGCGAGACCAGGGCCAAGATCCCAACAGGGGTCAGCGGAGAGGGTTGGGTGAGCCAAGTCCCCTCACTTAGCAGGTCCTGCAGCCCCAAGGCCCGTAGCCCGCAGGCCCCCGCACTCAGCACCGCGCCAACCAGCTGCTGTCCTATCGCAGATCTGGGGGCAATCGGGGCCACAGGTGCCTCCCAGGATTACACACTCACACCCTTGACACCTGCACCCCAGAACAGGCCCCACTACACGCCCCAAGATCCGCACCTCATCTGGATATGAGGGAACAAGCGAAAAACAAGCGCAAAAGCGCCCCCCCCATCCTGGTGCTAAAGCGCCCCCCCCCCCCCCGTAGCTCAGTGTGGAGATGGGTAGGTGCTGGGTGCTCACTGGATTCTGCCCCCAGCCTTCCAGAAAATTGGCAGTGAAATAGTGCAGAGGCTGACAGGGTGAGGCCCAAAGTAACAAACTTCTGAGAGTCAGAGTGATAATACAGGGAGGGTGTTTTCCTTGCACATGGCTGACACGGGATCAATTCTAGGTATTCCATATGGTCCTCTGAGAACCACAAGACGAACAATCACTGAGCATAGCCAGAAATAAAGTGAAATACCCAAAAAGAAAAATAGAAAAGAAAAAGAACCTGTGACCAAAGTGACAGTACAGCATGGCAGGCACACACCTGATACATAATTATGGATTTCATTCCTGTATTCTATATGGTTTGGGAGCACTGTAGGGAGAAATTCCTAAATATTCACGAATGTTCTGAGTATTACCAGGTGTAGCCCGGAAATCAAATAGAAGCAAAGGAAAAAATAATGAATGAAGTTGAAGTGCTGGTGCAGTAGTACAGGGGGAAAGGCACAACACTCGTAAGGTTCTGACTGGGTTAACCACAGTTCCCACATGGGCCCCTGAGCACTACCAGGAGTTATTCTTCAGGACAGTGCCAGAAGAAATGTGGATGTGGCCCCCCCCCCCAATCAAAACCAAAAATGAACACACTCAAGTGAAGGATACTATAATAATTAAGCAATAGAAGGGAACTGTTGAGAGGATTGTGAGCGACCGTACTGGGTGGAGGGTGGAGGGCCCTTGCCCTGGATTTGTCCAACTGGATTCTATCTGCTGAATTCCATTTGGAACACAGAGTCCACCAAAAGTGTTCCCCGAGCCAGGAGTACAAGTCCTGAGTATCTCCAGGTGTGGCCCAACAACAAAAATAACAAAAATAGCGGAAAAAATAGAGGACCAAGAGAAACAGCAGTCCCCACTGTTGTCAATCATTGTGGCCATTAGAATACGGTCCCTTCTGAATTCGCAGGTGCCTCTGTGTATCTTTCTCAGCAAGTCAGCCCCACATGGCCCTCAGCAACAGCCCGCAGGTGCTGGCAGGTCTCCAGCATCATGTTCCTGTAGAGCTTCGTCTGAGAGGCGGCCCTTCAGGCACATCCACTCTTGGACGTGGAGCTTGTGGCCATGTCAGAGAAAGTACTGAGTCAGTTACACAGGTGGGCAGTACTAAGGCCCCATTGCCATCTTGCTCTAAGTAATGAGGACAGGACCAACCAGGGCCATGCCGGGACTCAGGGCCAAGAGCCTCAGGCGAAACCATGTTACATGTATAGTTCAGGTGGATCGGCCCAGAGATCACTCTAAGGCAGTTTGATCAGGTAAAATAGGAGGATGCTATACTAGAAGATTCCTGAGGTCCGAGTCTTGCACACAAACACCTAGAGTCAGTCCCAGCACCACTGTTCCAGTGAGTACTGCAGAGAGGAACACCTGAGCACAGACTCAGCAGGACCCAAAAAGTGATGCTTGGTGAGGCCAACAATAATAAACACACATGCCCTGCAGACCACAGCCTGTGATCACTAGGGAGGAGAACAGGTCACTCAAGGTCCAGTGAGTGACTCGGAGCTGTGCAAGGGTATGTGTGCCACAGAACTCTGAACTAAGGGTTCAGGGTGCCCTAAATCCCTGTCAAGGCAGGTAGTGTCTCAACCTGAAAGACCTCTGCCAGACCCAGAGATCCTTGGTCCTGACTCCCTGGGACTGGCGCATGCCCAGAACTGGGCACACAGCAGCGAGAGAACATGAGACTATGTGACGGAGCAGGCGAGTCTCTCCAGAATGGGAAGGACAAAAAAGGGGAAATGTTTGTCTTAGGTCATGAGTCACTGTAGCTACAGGGTGCATATGGGGCCAGCACATCCCAGAGTCCCCTAAAGCTGGTGAGGGTTTATCTGGAGCACTGACCCAAGAGGAAGTCATGAGCACTTCCCTTGTGGGACAAAAACAAATATGAAAAGAAACACAGCAGCAGGACGGAGTAAAGGACAGCGGGCCTGAGGACAGTGAGTAGAGGAGGCAATCGCCACCTTACCATCTGGTCTAATAAGCCATGCAAGGTGTAATATCGAATATAGAACCAGAGGTGACCCTTGAGAATCACTGGTCCTTCCCATCACCTCACTTCATGAAACAAAACAAATCTGAACAAATCATGAAACAAAACAAATCTGAACAAATCAGCCTCTTATTCCGGCACATTAAGGGGTTCCCAAGACTTGGCAGGAGGGATCCTTGAGCACTGAGCTGCAAGTACTCTTAAGCATCCCTGGGTATGGCCCCCAAACCAAAATTCAACAAAACATACAGGGTCAAAAATGTTGTCAAACAGCAGAGCATTGGGCACTCCAACCAGTAGTGACATCCAGGGCTCCTTCCAGAACCAAATCAGAAATGAATGGTCCTGAAGTCTGTGTCCTCCTGTCAGTGCTTTCTGTCATCTTGTCACTCTCCTCCTACCTGGGGATGGTGCCCGATGGGACACTGCCATTGTCCCAAGCTTCTAAATACCTAGTATGGCAGAAGTTGTCTCCTTTACCTGGAGGACAAATCAGAGCTGTGAGCATCAGAGAGGAGAACAGCCCGGGGCCCTAACTGTAAGTCCCTTTCCTGGCGCCAAAAATGTCCTCACTGGCCTCACCCTTTGGTGCATGCTCACTGACCCACACATGGGAGACACTGTCATATTCTCCTTCCTCTCCAGGAGAGGGTTTGCATCTGGGCTACTCATGGTGAAGATAAGGCAATTAGGTTAATTGGAACTATTCTCTGAATATACCGTAATATCTAAACAGGAATCTAGTGCTACAAATGAAAATTAAGTTTGAGCAGTGACAGCACATTGGGGAGGGCATTTATTGTGCAAGTGGCTGACTCTGCTTTGATCCCCCGCATCTCGTAAGGTCTTCTTGAGCCCACCAGGAGTGATTCTTGAGCTCACATTCAGGACTAAGCCCGTAGAATTGCTGACTGGTCCCCAAACACACAAATGTAAGAGTAAGTTGTGTTCTAATGAGAAAAAAGAACATCCAATTTCACAGCTTTCTTGAATTTACCCAAAGTAAAAGCATTTTTATAATGGCCAAAAAATAGCACAGAGCATGGGGTACTTGCCTGGTACACAGCCGATCCAGGTGCATTGCTCATCACGCACAGGTTCCCAAGATATGCACGAGGGGATCAATGAACAAAGAGCCAGGAGTAATTGCTGATCAATGCCGGGGATAACCTCAAACAAAAAAAATGAATTTATGGGCTGGAGCTACACTCTGCTAGGGTGTTGGCCTACAGCTGACCTGAGTTCAATCCCTGGCACCCCACTGGGTATCATACGCATAAATACAAAATGAAAATGAAAAAAAAAGTATTTTGTCAAAGTCCCCTCCAGCAAGTTTTGTAGGACAGATTTGGGTTTTAGGGCCACAAATTGCAGAACTTTGGGATTATCCATGAGGGAGTTTGGGGGACCCTGCATTGTGCCAGTTTGACCCATGGCAGGCTGCTAAGCAGGGCCAGGACCTGCACTCCTGGCCTACCTCTGACCCCAGGAATTCAAATTCTATGTAAATCCTGTCAGCCTTGTGAGATGGACACAGACGGGCATGATCGGGGTGGGTGGGGGAGTGAGCAGAGATGAGGTTCAGCCAGAAAAGGCCATGGCAGGGCTGATGGTGCCTGGTGGCTCCAGGTATGATGCCAGTAGGCAGCACAGACTTCAGTTCCAAAGCAGTTTTAAAGATTTGGAGGGGACAGAAAGAGAAACCAGTGGGCACGACACTTGCCATGCATGTGGCTGACTAACGGCACACCCTGAATCCCCAAGAAGTGATCTTGGAGCACAGCTGGGTCTGGCAGAAATCCCAAACCCCCTACCCTTCCTACACACAAATAAAAGCAAAGAGGCAGTTATGTGCCAAGAACGAAGATTTGGATCCAGCAGCATATTCTCAAGAGTCAGTTCTTTAGTTTGTCTTTGTTTGGGGGCCACACCTGGCAAGACTAAGAGCTTACAGGCAAGACTTTAACAGACTATATGATTTTACTCCCTTGGTATGTGATTTTGTGTAAGGAAAATGAGAAGAAATATTACTCTTGGCCCAAAAGAAATCTTAATGGTGAAAGCCTGTAATTTTTCTCAGAGCCTCCAACTACTTTCCTACGGACAGTTTTGCTGTGGAAAAGCAAAAATGACGCCTGTTTTGGCGGCAGAAATCAGGACAATCAGTAAAGCCTCAGGTTCCTGGAATTGAAACAGTCTCGGCTTCCCAGAAATGGAACAATGTGCAACTAGCCAACATGAAACCACCTGTGAAAGTTCCTGGTCCCCGTAAGTGGGCTCAATCAATCATTATGCCCCTAGTCAAAATGCCCCCAAAACTGTCTTTTGTTAACCCTAAAAGAATGAGGAGCTTAGATAACGGTGAATGATTATGGGAAACAATTGTTTATATATATTTTTACTTTTTCATTTTTTTTAATTTATTGAATTACTGTGGGAAAAGTTACTGAGCTTTCAGGTTTCAGTCTCGGTCATGCAATTATCAAACACATTTCCCTTCAACAATACTTATTTTTCACCACCAAGAACCCCAATAAACACCCTTCCCAACTCTCCCAATGCCTGTGATGCAGATGAATTCTAGGTAACACCTGGGGTAAACAATTGTTTAACCACTGCCTGACCACTGTTACCTTAGACACTTGCCAAAACAACTTTGTTTGGTAAGTAACTACATTTTATTTGAAACTATAAGACATGTACTGCTTATGTAGTCAAAACCTATATAAACTGCTGCCTGAAGTCGGGGTTGCTATCAAGAGACCACACTGTGGGTGAGATAGTTGGCCCCAGTATACTAGAATACAAGTCCTACTGCTTTTGCATTATCAAGTTAGTGTCTCTGTAGTCTCGCTGCTTGGAAATCCATAGTTCCGGACTTAACAGTTGAAATATTCCAGAATGTTTACACCCAAGAACTTACAACGAACATATCAACAGAGGGCAGGAGACAGCACACCAGGCTGGGGCACTCGCAGATGTGGCCCCAAATACCAACTCATCTGCTCCCCTACTACTGAGATAGATCCAGGAAGAGGAACTCAAAGGGCAGAGCATGTGCTTTAAGGTTGGGTACATGGAATCTCAAGGACAACTGGACAGAGGGGCAGAGTCTCTGACCATCTCCAAGTTTGTAGCAAAAAGAAAAACAAGAAAAGAAGAGGCAGGGAGCTGGAGTGATAGCACAGCAGGTAGGGTGTTTGTCTTGCACGTGGCCAACCCAGGTTCAATTCCCAGTATCCCATATGGACCCCGAGTACCACCACGTCTAATTTGTGAGTGCAGAGACAGAAGTAACCCCTGTGCATCACCAGGTCTGATCCAAAAAAAAGCAAAGAAAAGAACAGACAGGAGAGATATTCACAAAACGAAAATGTTCAAAGAATGCTCATTGTCATGACAAATTCTGGAATGAGACTTTTTTCTGGGTTGTTTTGCGTCACACCTGGCTGTGTTCATTGGACCCTATGAAATGATGGGGATTGAAACCAGACAAGCTGCGTGCAAGGCAAGCGCCTTACTAGCTATACCATTGCCTAGCACACCTGGTCTGGGAGAGATGGTCAGTGGGTAGGGATCTGCTGAGAAACTTGACAGATGAAACAAAAAATATTTTTTCTGTAGAAAAATTACATATGGTAAGCAGAGACAGTACATAGGATGCTTTTCTTTCTAGCTGCTAAACCACATTCAGTTCTCCAAAGCAGATACAGTCCCCAAGCAGAACCAGGAACAATGTTGAGCTCAGATGTTAATCTTAGCACAGAGCACTGAATACTGTGAATCAAAATTTACAATTCAAAAAGACAATAATAAATCAAAATTTTTCTGTGCAAAGGGGCTGGAGACATAGTACAGAGGGAGAAGTGCTTGTTTTGCAAGCAGAAAAAATCAGATTTGACTACTGGCATCCCATATGGTTCCTTGAGCACCATCAGGTGTAACCAAGTATAGCAAGGTGTGACCCCCACTAAAAAAAAACTACTAAAACTGAATTAACTGAAATAAATCAATCAAGTCGAGGGAGCCAATGGTTCAGTCTAAGGAATGAAAGGTGGCCAGCAACAGGCTATCCCGGAGATACTCCCCAAATAATTCCCTGCTCCACCTCCAACCAGTCAAAATGGGAAAATCCTGCACTGTGTGCACTGTGATTGAAAACAGGGGTCGGGGGTGGAGGAGCAGCTTATACTATGTCTATAAATAGTAACCAGGTCTTTGAGAAGCTAAGCTGGATCTTTCTAGCTAAATTTTTCTTATGCCCATTGAAATTACTGACATAATAGGCCAGTGTTTTTATCATTAAAAGAATGCTTTACACTGTGTATTCACTAATTCTCATTTAACACATGCTCAAGAATTCAAATTTGAGCCCACTTTTCCTTTAATTCCTTCTTGCTAAGAAATAACAAAAATTTAAAAGAAACTACTTTCTCTTATTTGTTTCATTATTTTGTTTCAGAAAATTTCTGAGCGCCCTTTACTCTCCAAGCTCGTTTTCTTCCCCAAACCCATGCTTTTTCTGACCACTCAGGGTTTCCTTTTCAGGTTCTGGGGTGATCACGCCTGGCCGTGCTGTGGGTACTCTGTGTGGTCATGGGGTTCAAACCCAGGTTGGCTGCATGCAAGGCCAGCGCCCTCCCTGAGAGACTAACATCCTCCTTATGCATTTGTCTAAAAAAGTTATCTTCAGGGAAATCTCTGTTGAGCGATAGCACAGCCGGTAGAGCGTTTGCCTTGTACGCAGCTGACCCAGATTGGATTACCCCGCCCCACTTGGATAACCCGGCAAGATACTAAGAGTATCTCACCTGCACAGCAAAGCCTGGCAAGCTACCCCTGACATATTTGATATGCCAAACACAGTAACAAGTGTCACAATGGAGACATTACTGGGCCCACTCGAGCAAATCGATGAACAATGGGAGGACAGTTACAGTTTCCTAAAAATCAATTAATAAGTAAGATACAGCTTTTGGGCTGGAGCGATAGCACAGCGGTAGGGCGTTCGCCTTACAAGCGGCCAACATGGCCGACCCGAGTTCGATTCCTCCGCCCCTCTCGGAGAGCCCGGCAAGCTACCGAGAGTATTCGATATGCCAGACACAGTAACAACAAAGTCTCCAATGGAGACGTTACTGGGCCCGCTCGAGCAAATCGACGATCAACGGGAGGGCCTTTACCTTTACCTTTACCTTTACAGCTTTTGGCAGGAGCGCTCTGTGTGTCCTCAGTGGGGCCGCCATCCCTGTACACTATCATGGAGTGATCCCACCACTCACAAGGCAGAGATCACGGAGGTTCAGGGCACTCAGAGAGACCACAGGGTGGCTGGCGAAACAAAAGGCCCGTGGGGACGCTCGCTGTCCCCCTGGGCACCCCAATACCTGCTCCTCATCCTAAGCAACAATAGTGGCTGACTGTAACTTTTGCCCAGAATGAAGCCCCCCTGGGTGGATGGCAGGGAGGAAAAGACCTGGGTTCTGTGAAGCCACCTGCATCTCTGATCCTAGCCTTAAAGAGCCAGGCTCCAAGTATTCCTGATCACATATTTTCTGGTCACTGTCACTGTCCACCTGTTTTTCATCGATTTGCTCCAGCGGGCCCAGTAACATCTCCATTGTGAGACTTGTTGTTACTGTGTTTAGCATATTGAATATGCTGCAGGTAGCTTGCCAGGCTTTGCCGTGTGTGCAAAATACTCTCAGTAGCTTGCTGTGCTAGGAATGTATTTTTTTTCCTGTTTATTGCCTTCAGTCAGGTGACCAGGATATCTGGGGGTCATCTGGTCCAGGATAAATGGAGAATGAGGGACTGAACAGATGGTACATGGAGCACAAAAGTCTTTGTGTTTTCATGATCACGATCACGATCATCCTGTTGTTCATCAATTGCCTCGAGCAGGCACCAGTAACAGCTCCTTCGTCCTAACCCTGAGATTTAAAAAAGTGCCATATTCAAGGCTGTCCCAGGTTTAGGAGAATGAGACACATCATTGTTACTGGTATTTGGCATATTGGATACGCCATAGGGAGTTTGCCAGACTCTGCTGTGTGGGCAGGCTACATTCGGTAGCCTGCCAGGTTGTCCAAAATAAGAACGAGATTATAAGATGCCATGCCACCGCAAATGCGGCTGCGCCCTTCTGGAAGCTGGATTTTATAGTCTCTGGGTCTTGGCCGCTGATGGGATTACATGGCGCTGGGGGTCACTTGGTGGGTGTGATCCCTGCCTACTGGAAGATGGAGGATCTCACTGGAGGATGCTCAGCCCCGATCCAAGCAGGCTTGGAGATCTCAGCCCCGGGACCCGGGACTCCCCCACCTGGCTGTCCTCGCCAGGGCCCCTTGGAGGGGAGCGGGTTGAGTTTCCCTCCCCGCCCTGAGCAGAGCTCCGGCAGCTGAAGAACTCCAGAACCAGCCACAACCATGCTGAGACCACTCTCCACACACATGAAGGTACCAGCAGAGGAACAAAGGCATGTGGGTCCGGGGCTGAGATCTCCAAGCCTGCTTGGATCGGGGCTGAGCATCCTCCACCCAGATCCTCCATCTTCCAGTAGGCAGGGATTACACCCACCAACTGACCCCCAGTGCCATGTAATCCCATCAACAGCCAAGACCCAAGGACTATAAAACCCAGCTCCCGGAAGAAAACAGCAGAGTCTCCTGCCTCTGCACCTGGCAGTCCTCACTGGGGCCCCTTGGAGGAGAGCACGTTGAGTTTCCCTCCCCGCCCTGAGCAGAGCTCCAGCAGCTGAAGACCTCCAGAACCAGCCACAACCATGCTGAGACCACTCTCCACACTCATGTTTTCATCAAAAGAATAAAATTCACTCATATTCCATGCAAACAACTTCCAGTAGCAAGCCTAAGCATGATCTTTTCCTGCCTGTTATTCCCAGGATCAGCAATAGACTCCAAAACAAAGACCTGGCTGAGAAGTCATAGCTGTTGAGCAGAGAGAGGACAAACCTCTAACCCTGACCTGGAAAGCTCCTGCCTTGGACTGGGAAATGTCCTAATGACAGGCACTCTGGGGTACCAGGGAAAGCCACACCTGGGGGAGACACTGCCAGATGCTCCATCCTCTCCAGGGAATGCAGTGAAGGCTGGGATTTGGGCTGTCTGCCAGGAGAGGAGTGATGGGCTCACTTTACAGGGGAAGATATTGCAACCCTGAGATTCAGGACTCCTTCCTGGATCCCAAGGAAGGTCTTTATGGGCCCAGCCAGGGGCTGCCTCCTAGGCCAGGAGTCCCTCTGATCAAGCACCCCTGAACTTCAGGGATGCCCACAGCAGCCGCGGTTACACGGACTCAGCATGAACAAACCTTTAGCCTCTTTCTGCTCACAAAATTATCATGAGTGTGTGTAGCTGTGTGTGAGTATGTTTTGATTTTTGGGTCACAACAGGCAGTACTCAGGGATTATTTGAACTTGGCAGCACTCAAGGATCACACCTTTTGTGGCTTGGGACACCATTTGAATTTCAGGGATTGAACTTGGGTTGGCCTTGTGCAAGGTGAGAGCCCTCCCCGTTTTACTACCACTCCGGCTCTTTCTAAATAAATTTCTTTCTAATGCAGCTGGAGTGATCCCTAAACATATATATCTTCCTCCTCAAAAAACACAAATAGCTGGGGTTTGTGTTTCAATGTTAAATGTAATCAAATGTAGTTAACTATCTTATAAAATAGAAAAAATAAAAAATAACTACTTGTTTAAAAAAATTTACACACAATATTCACCCCCATGGCTGGGGTGGTATGGTCAGGGTCAGGGAAATTATGAAGAATTGAAAGATGCTTTTCAACCTAACTTACACTGTCCTCCTGTTGTTCATCGATTTGATCGAGCAGACACCAGTAACGTCTCACAAAAAATTGCGAGACCCCTTGTTACTGTTTTTGGCATATCAAATACATCACGGGAAGCTTACCAAGCTTTGCCTTGCGGGTTAGATACTCTCGGTGGCTTGCCGAGCTCTCCAAGAGGGGTGGAAGAATAGGATTTGGATCGGCTGTGTGTAAGGCAAACGCCCTACTTGCTGCAGTAATTTTTACCAAAAAAAAACAAAACACCAAAACACCAAAGTGGGGCTGGAGAGACACTTAAGAGAACATGGTGATTCCCTCAGTGAAAGCGATCAACCCTCGGCCTCCCATATGAAACCATGATCATTGATGGAAACAATTTCTGATGGTAAAGCCTGGAGTAACTTCTGGGGAAACTACAGGTATGACCATCCCCCCCAAAAAATAACAACCAAAATAGTCAGAAAAGTAAATATTCATTTACAACCCCCAGCCACATGCTAGGACCAGGCCCCCAGGATTCCTTCTTACGGCTGCCAATGAAATCAATGAACTTCAACAGTGTCTCTCACCATTGCAACCCGTGAAACTGCCCCACTAAGTGACCCAGCCATTTTACATACATAGTCTACACCAAAAGCTTCAGAACAGGGTCCGTCACAACCCATGGTTGAGAGGGTTGGGATGGTTAAGACCTCTGCTTTTAGCATGTCCGGCATCCCCATCAAAGATCCGCAGATCCCATGCTCAGCTCTGAACCCAGGCGACACTGCCCCATCGCAGAGTTGCAGGCAAAGATTCCCCCAAGGATCACACACTCACACCCGAGACCACTGGGCTGAGCAAAATTTCCCCCACTGCAACCACCAAAGCTTCGCATCCTCCTAAAGCCTCCGAAGCAAGTTGGACACCAGGAACTGACTGGATCTAGGTGGGGGTAGTGGAAAAACAACCACAATAGTGCCGCCAAAGCTGGAGCAGCCCTGTAGGTCACAGTATAGAAACTGGAGGTGAGAGGTCCTCATGTCCTGCCACTAACTGACCTTCAGTGCCCCCCGTCGACAGAAAAGTATCATTTTGTCCTTTAAACACGTGCCTGTAGGAGGATTGATCCACTTGACATCATTAGGAAGTAAAGGTGCACATGGAAGACTCCCGTTTGTGACATCATCCATTACCAAGGAGCCTTAAATTGCCAGGTCCCAAGTGAAGACAGATCATTATGCCAGCCCAGGTGAATTGATGCAGGGGGAAGGGCTCAGATAAAGGAGAGGAGAGGCCAGTGCTGGAGGGGTCGGACACAGAATTCAGGGCAGAGAGTTAAGGCGGAGTCCCTTGATTCTTTACTCGTCAAACATGGAACCAATGCTCTCACACACACTTTCATCATAAAAACAGAACCAGCTTGATTCATGGTAAAACAGGCAAATGTCTTTCTCTGGGAAGGCATCAATCAAGGTGAGGATGAAAGCAATGACTCTGAAGTCAGCCCTGAAGATTCAGAGGAACTGTCCTAGCAGTAACCTAGAGAGCTGGAGAGACACTGAACAGGACCAAAGGCTGAGGATTTCCGAGTGTGGCCCAAAAGATAGGAAAAACAAAGTTTAAAATATTAAAAAAACAAACAAACTGTATTCATTGCACTTCATTAAAGAACTATGACAGGACCATTTTCCTAAGATGACACTTTCAAAAATATCTATACTTTATCCTTACACAACGCTAACCAGTAGCTGAATAAAACTGAGGCATAGATGACACGGGGTAAGGAGCTGGTAACACACGGCAGACCTGAATTCCAACCACAGTACCACATAATGATCCTGAGTCCCCCAGGTATGGATGCCTGAGCTGAGAGCCAGGAGTAGGGCTCATCTGGGTGTAGCTCCAAAGAACATAAATCGGAAGGACCTGAAGAATGAAAGTGTGGCTGTTTCTCTGCCATAATCCTCCAAACCCAGGGCATTCAAAGCCAAGCCAGAGGGGCTGGAGCGATAGTCCAGAGGGGAGGTCATTTTCCTTGCACGGGGCCGAACCTGATTCAATCACCACCATCCTATATGGTCCCCAAGCACCACCAGGAGTAATTTCTGACTCCAGAAGCAGGAGTAATCCCTGAGCATTGCTGGGTATGAAACAAAAAGAAAAAATAAGTCAAGCCAGAGACAGAGCAAAGAATGAGACAGTGGTGAGCTGTGTGATTTCAAAGACCGGCAGCGCTCTATCTCTTCTGCTGCCACGTTGTGTGGTCTTGGACCACTTCCACCACCCGGTGGAGGCCGCCGGAGATAGGTAGGCAAAGGAAGGACCGAGGGCCAGGCTGGTCAGTACCAACCATAGTTTATTCCCATCTCCACTCCCCTTCTGCTTGTCTCTCTCTCAAGCCCGAGTCCACACCAAGCTTACAGTCTTGGTTTATATAATTGTCATGTAGGGTGGTGACACATATGTGGGTTGAACACTAACAAATCAACAAAGAGAGGTAAAACCATTCCTACAGGAGACTAACTCAAGGATAAAGTCTCATCTTCAGAGATTACTCCAGATTACTAGGAGGTCCGCTCAAGGGCGGGATCCCCAAAAGGGTGTGTTATTTCCTCAGCTAGTAATCCACTTAATATTTCTAGCCGTGCCATTCTGTATGAGCACAGTAAGAGATATAAACTTACAGTTTGGTTCTTCCTGAGGATATCTTGCTATATACTCTGCAGTCCACAGGCCAGACTAGTCTTCCTAGTGCCAGAAGGGTCGTAGTCTCATCATTACAATTGGATCATGACTGCATTAGTCTCTGACCATGTTCTCAACTTACAATTGAGTACCATGGTGATTTGGCCTGGCCCATTTTTATGCCAGGGTAGCTTACAGCTTGCCCTGGGTCCATTCAGTCCCTTGTCGGGACCGTGCTTTTGAGATGCTAGGAACCAAAGGGCAACTGAGTTAAGCAAGCAGACGCCCAGGAGTAAATACTATTCGGAGCCAATCAACTCCCAAGTTACAAAGTATAATATTAACTGTATTCCTGTGTCCATACAGAAAGGACATTTCTTTAAGGTAAACTATGCAAAAGATGGAGAAAAGCAATATTTAACTTAGAATACAAGTTTAATGTCCTAAAAGGATCTGATCTGACAGAATCTGATTAAGGAAAAAGTTGATTATCTGGCTGAGGAGGAGAGCACAGACAAGAGTCTACAGATAAACAGAGGAATGGAAGTGACGCGGGATCACTGTGATGGGTGTAACCTGATAAACCTAAGCTCCCTGTGGCAAGGGAGAAAGGACATGCCAATGGTATCCTACAGTGAGTCTTGACAGCCCTGAACCAAGGGGATTGTTTTTGACCTTTTTATTCACATTCCTCCTGGCTTTCATCAGAAGATCCAAAAAGTACACATTAACATACACATGAAGTCCAAATGCCGGGACCCCCTGGCATAGACTTTCCCTTATAGACTGACATCACAGAAAGTTTGTTACACACTACCAGAATTATTTCCTTCTTGGCTCCACTTTTGTAGCACCGCATCACATGGTCCAAACAAAATAGGCTTTACGCAAGGGGCCTGTCTTGACATTGAAAATTGTTATAAGGGGACGGAGTTATCTAATATGAATTTTATAGAGTTCCGAAGACTAAAAAGATACACAAAGGCCTTACCACTTTCTTGACCTACATAAGATTTCATAGCACTGTAAATTTTTCTATGTATAATAAGGCCTGAGGGCAGATGGAAGACCTTCCCACATTTCTTAAAAACATAAGGTTTCTCTCCAGTGTGAATTCTCATATGACCAGTAAGGTTTGAGGAAATAACAAAAGGCCTTCCCATATTCCTCACATACATAAGGCTTCTCTTCAATGTGAATTCTCATATGATCAGCAAGGCATGAGGACACAGTAAAGGCCTTGCCACATTCCGTATAAACATAAGGCTTCTCTCCAGTGTGAATTCTCATAGGACGAGTAAGGCTTCTACTTATGTCTTATGAATAGTTTAATTTAAATCAATGTCCTTTTTGTATAGATACAGGAAGACAGTTAATATTATGCTTTTGTAACTTAGGATTTAATTGGCTTTGTATATTATTCAGTCACGGGCATCTGATTTTTTGACTTAAGATTCAGTTGCCCTTAGTTCCTAGAAACCCCCAAAGCAGGGTCCCGATGAGGGACTGAATGAACCCAGGGCAAGCTGAGAGTTACCCTGGCATTGAAATGGACCAGGCCAAACTCCACGATTATAAACTGTAAGTTAAGAGCTTGATCATAGATGAATGCTTTTATGATATAAAAAATATTATGTATACTTACATGTTTGTTGGACACGGAGAGGAGAAACATACCCAGTGGATTCTGCTCTTGGGTGGGTCAACCTGCTAATGAGAATCTGTCCTAGAAGCAGCTTTCCCCAAGGGAAAGAACTCTACCCCTATTGATTGTGACCACACCTATGTGTAATTGTTACCCCAACCCTTCATGCTGGGGAATATAATGAGACTGTAAGAGTGGGCTGGGGATCAGGATCCAGACTCCAGAGCAAGAGGAGAAGGGGATACAGATTCCAGAGCTTAAAGGAGGATGAAGGGCGATGAAGATAGAGAATGAAGTAGCATGGGGGAGAAATAGGCAGGTGGAGAATGAGAGGAGAATGGAGATTGGAATGAAATAAACTGCAACTGACAACTACGAGCCTGGCCCTAATGCCTTCCTTCACCTGCCCATCGCCATCGACCTCCCTGAGGTGGGGGAATCGGCGTGAGACTATCGAACACAGGCGTTGGGAGAAATAGACCCCTGCTGTCTTTTTGAGTTTACACACAAACCGTGCCCTTGCATCTCATGGACTGGCAGATGAGGAAGAATAATGTCAAAGCCAAGAAAGTAAAGTGCAGAATTATTCCCTGACAGACAAACTATGGGAGCAAAGGGCAACATTAATGCAGCACAGATGCCTGGACCCATGAACCCAAGGATAACAGGGTCAGCAGGGCGTTTCACACACACTCAGACACCCACACACTGCCCAAGGCCTGAGCCAGGGAGGGTTCTCAGACATTCACCTGCATGCATGCCTCTCCTCCCCTGCCTCAGAGCTCCTTCTTCCAGCCACGTGATTACCAAAAGTTTCACCCCCGAATGTCCTGAACCTCACAGAGATGGAGCATGGATTAGTGACAAGGAAAACGTGACAAGTAAACCCCATTTGTTCCTATAAAAACGAAGTAAATTAATGGAAAGGCATGAACAGAATCTGCATATCTGAAATTCTACAGATTTGTGGTTATTCAAGAGCTAAGATCTAGGTCTTAATTTAAGAGTAAAAAATGGGGCTGCAGATGGACCAACAGGGGTTTAATCACATCACAATACTCAGGGTTTTTTTTTTCTGGGTTGGGATCCACACCTCAGGATACTCAAGGCTTCTTCCTGACTGCATACTCAGAAATCACCTTTGGTGGTGCTTGAGGACCACAGGGGATTGTGAGGACAGAATGCATGTCCACAACTTGCAAGACAAGCACCCTGCCCGCTGTTCTGTCTCTCTAGGCCTGGCACCACATGGAAGGTCCTCAGCCTGCTTGAAGTGATGCCAGAGTGCAGTAAACCCCAAAGCATAACAAATCCAAGGATGGCCAAACACTACCAAAGCTCCCAGTTGTATCAAAAGTAAACAAACAAACAAACAAAAAGAACCAGACAGACAGCACAGCGGGTGGGGCACTGGCCATGCTCACAATCAATAAAGGTTTGATACGGACATTCAAAAGGGTCTCTCAAGCCATCAGGAGAGTCCAGAGGCAAACCCTGAGTTCTGATGATCTGAGAACCACTGGAAGTTACCACGAGCACTGAAATAGAGAAGCAACTGATGGGGTGAGGCCCTAAGAAATAAATAAACTGTTTTGGGAGTGATATTACAGCAAGTAGGGCACAGACACTGCACACACTTACGGATTTGATCCCCAGCAGCACACAGGGTCCCGGACCACAACCAGGATGAATAACTGTATACACAGCTAGGAATAATCCCTAAGTATCGGTAAGTGTAATCCCAAAACCAAATCAAAGCAAAACAAAATAACTGAAGTTGTGGGCCTGGTGCAACATTACCAGGAGTAAGGAAGTAACCCTTTAAGCTGCCACGTGTGTTCAATCCTCAGCACCTCATGGCCCCTGAGCACACCCAGCAGAGATGCTTCAGTACAGAGACAAGAAGATTCATGCTGTACCCCAAATAAAAGCAAAACCAAAACAAATACATAAAATTTATGTGTAGTAGAAAAAATAATCAGAGATTGCAGGAATCAGGAACTACTTAGAGGGACCTGAGTGATGGTAAAGTGCATGGGGAGCTTTCCAAGCATGGGGCCAACCTGGGTTGATCCCTAACACTCCAGACTCATGCCAACCCACAGAGAGTGACTTCTACAGACAGAACTTAGAGTATGCCCTGAACATCGCCAGGTGAGCACCAACAAGAAAACCGGGGACGGAACTAGAGACAGCAACTGCACGGCTGTTCTGGCCCATCACAGTCACAACTACTGTTGGACACACAGTAACAGCCCGACACAGGTTGTCCCTGTACTGCTCTCACCAATAGCCTTCAGGTGCTGGTATGTCTCCAGCATCGCGTCTCTCTAGAGCTTTCTCTGTGAGGCAACCAGACACGTCCACTCCTCTGGGGTGAAACTCATGGCCAAATCGGGAAAGTTCACTGTGTCTTGAGCCAGCATACAAATGGGAGCAGGAGTCAGGGTCCGTCCCCACAGTTCAGTAGGCTGTGAGGCTAGGACCCCAGGGCCCTAGAGGGGATCAGGATCTGTGCCCTTCAGAGGAATCAGCCTCCACATGAACTCCTGTAGACGGGTCCCAACATCTAAGACAGCTGCATCTACTAAAATGTGAGGATGCTCTACTAGAAGGTTCCTGAAGGTGGTGGTCTTGCTCCTGACCCCAGGGAATTCCAATCACTGCTCCTATGAGCACTGCAGAGAGTAATAACTGAGCACAGAACCAGCGGGACCCAAATGAGTGACCCTGCTTTCAGCCCAAAACAGTAAACATACAACCCCTGCACCCCACAACCCATGCTGTAGGGAGAAGGGGACACTCAATGTGCAGCCATCGACTGAAAGCTGTAGGACTCTGGTCATGGTTCAGGGCACCCCAAATGCCTCTCAAAGTGTCTTAAGCCCAACAGGGCCTTTGCTGTCTCTCTGGGACTTGTGCATGCACAGAACTGCAAACAGAGCAGCGAGTGAAAGTGGAACTGTGTGACAGAGCAGGCGAGGCTCTCCAGAGTGGGAAGAACAAAATAGTGGAAACACGTGTCCTGGGGCCTGAGTTTCTGTAGCTGCAAGGGCATAAACAGGCTAGAATACCCGGGGACCCAGGATGCACATCTGGAGGGAATCAGGGCACAGAGATAAGAGGAAGTCATGAACATCTCCCCTGTGGCACAAAAATAATAAGAAAAGAAACAAAGCAGCATTATTGTATAACAGGACAGTGGGTTGGGGACACTGGGTAGGGCTGGTGATCCCCACCAACCCACAGGGTCCCCTAAGTGTGCCAGGGACAATGCCAGAGCGCATAGGCAAAAGTATAATCCCCAGAATCACTGTGTGTGGCTCGAAAAACAAAACAAAATACTCAAACACCAGAGTATTGATTCCCAGTACCCCATATGGAACCTGAGACATGTCAGCAGTCATCCTTGAGCACCAATAAACTTTGAGCTGCGTGTGGTCCAAAACCCAATACAACAAAACTGACATAAACATGGTCTCCAACAGTGGAGAGCCAGATGCTCCGACAAGGAGGCACACTGCAGGATCCTTCCTGAAAAAACTCAGAGACAGGAAGCTCTGGAAGCCTGATTCTCCTGTCAGTGCATCGCTTCATCTTGTCACTCTCCTCCTACCTGGGGTCAGTGTGTCTGATGACATTTCACCATCTTCTCCTGCCTCTGTTTTTCCCGAAGATCAGAGACCTGGAGGAGAAGTCAGAGTTGTGAGCACTGGAGAGGAGCAGAATCCCCAGTTCTGACAGCCACACCCTCTGGAACTGGCTGACAGACCCACCTGGGGGACACTGCCTGATGCATCTATCTCCCCAGCAGAAGCAAAATGGGTTAGCATCTGCGCTGCCTTTCGTGACACAAGTTCTGGACATGGCTACAAGAGAGAGAAGTCAGCCAAGCCTTGGCCTGGGAACTCCTCCCTGGGTACTACAGAAGGTTCTCACAGGCCCAGCCAGGAATGGATTCTGAAGCCAGGAATTTCCGTACATCAGCAACCCCTGCAGGCCATTGCCGGGCTGTGCCAGTGATGGAGGCACATTATGGGCTATGGTTGCCTGGGGCAGCCCCTCTCCTTAAAAAATGAATAAATAAATAATAGTCTGGAGCTGTAAAACAGTGGGTAGGGCATTTGCTTTGAAGTTCCCCACCTGGGTTTGATTCCCAGCATCCCATATGATCCCCTGAACACCACAGGAATAGTTCTTCAGTGCAGAACCAGGAGTAACCCCTTGCATCACCGGGTGTGACCCAAAAGGCAAATAAATAAATAAAATAAAATTAATAAAAAAAACTTTCTACACACAGACACACACTTTTATCCGCAGTACATACACACACAAGTGCACGCACACAACCCTTTTACCCCCAGTACTCACCTCGATACCCAGGGGTCTGCGAGGGCTTTCCACCATGATGCAAGTTTCCCTATTCCAATATAGAGTAAACCTGTTAGGATGCTTTGCCTTGCTGTCACCAATTAATCCTCTGCATCCCTATAGCCCCCAGAACACTGCCAGGAATAATACTAAGGCCAGAGCCATAGGAAGCCCTCGTGGTAACTCCGGGCATGCAGAGCACCCGATTCCCCACAGCAAAAATAGGTCCAAAGGAAACTATCATTGGCAAACCCCAGCCACCTGCAGATCCACCTCCCAGGCCTGACCCATGAGGGCAACCAATGAAAAACTCCGATGGCAACAGAATCTCTTGCCATTAGGGGGCCTGCAGCTCTGCCCCTCAACGTGAATCTGTAGATTCTATCACAGTGAAACTGGGGTCAGGTCCCAACAGGGGACAGCTGGAAGGGTCTGGATGGCCAAGGCCCTGCCCTCGGCAGGTCCCGCACCCCAAGGCCTGCAGCCACGTGCTCATCTCCGTGCCCACCCGTGGCTGCACCAACGAAGAGCTGAAGGCAACAGTGGCCGAAGTGCCTCCCAGGATCAAGCTCTCACACCTACGATCCCTGCATCCCGCCACAGCCCCCTACGTCCCCCAAGGCTCTGTGGCCCGAAAAGACTTCACAGTACCCCAGGAACCTCCTGGATATCTGGGAACAAATGAAAAACAAGCACAAAAGCCCTTCCCCTCCCTCCACTGGCGCGGCCCTGCGCCTTACAGTGTGAAGACCAGGAGGCGCCAGGTGCTCACAGGAGGCTGCCCCCGCCCTGCACCAAGACAAAACCCGCTTTCACACTCCTCGATGGGGCCCTACCTTGTCCTTTAGCCACGTGAAAAAAGACTCACTGACCAGTTTCCAGAAAGAGAAGCACCATGAAGGCCCCTCTGTGATGCCACCTCTGTTCCTACAAATAGTCTTAAAGGGCCAGACTCCAATGTGCAGTAAACCATTATCCCCATCCAGGTGAATCAGTCGCTCAAGGGAGGTGGATTCGCATAAAGGAGAGGAGAGCCAGCTGCTAGAATTGCTGGTCAGCATGGGAGCTTGGGTGTGAAGTCCCCTGATGCTGAACTGGTCAGTCAAACTTTGAACCAATGCTCTCACATGCAAAGGCCATTATAAACCTGCAAGAGGGTTGATGCAGGTAAAACAGGCATGTAGGGATTGCGTGGGGCACAGGACAGTGAGTTTCATGGGGAAGCAACAAATCAAGATGGGGGTGAAAGCAGTGGCTCCAAAGCCAGCCCTGGAGAGGACCTGGAACAACCCAGACACAGAGCAGCCACCTGAGAGCCAGACAGAAACTGGAACAGGAGAAAAGGCTGCTGAGGACATCTGAGAGCACTTTATGTGTTAATGCACAACCACTGACAACACATGAGCAACTGAAACTCACGTTGGAAAAGTTTGATGGGAGGCTTCAGAAATATAATTTCAAACCCGAGTATGGACCAGGAGGGACCAGTACACTGGGTTAGCACTTGCACTGAACTTGATCAACTTGAGTTCTATCCCTGGCATCCCAAATGGTTGCCTGAGCTCCACCGGACTAACCCCTGGGAAGTGTCAGATGGGGCCCCAAAATCAAAAATATTATTGAAAGGAATACAACCGAGCATAAGAACCCATCCTAGAATGGAGGCATATACTGAACTCATGGTAAACAAACTTTCCTAGTCATTTTATAACCTTACTTAGCCTTTTCGAAAACCTAAATGATTTTTAGCTTCCTAGTGACCACTAGATTATTGGGATTTTTACTGCTTCCAAAAGCAAAATGTTTCTGACATTTTTCCCCTCTAATACTAGTGAAGTGAAAGTGGGTGGGATCTGGGAATGTGACCACACTTCATTGTTAGTAATCACGGCTGAATGGAATTGCCTGCTGACATGGGAGGAGCTTGAGGTCTCTCCCATAGTCCCACCATTTGTAAGAGTTGACTCATTGGGCCTCTTCTATCCTTTCAAAAAACTGACAGAGATGGAGGGAGAACAAGGGTCATAAATCCCATGGATAGTTTACATTCCTGACAGATGAGGAAGAATAACGATAGAGTCAAGAAAGCAAAGCACAGGGTCATTCCCTGACCAACAGTCCAAGTGAGTGAAAGGCACAGAGAACAAGGCACAGATGTCTGGATCCAGGTGCCTAAGGCCCCCGGGGGTCAGCAGCATGTTTCACACACGCTCAGGGCACCCAACCACTGCCCAGGGCCCAAGCCAGTGAGGGTCCTCCGACACTCACCTGCACACATGCCTCTCCTCGCTGGCCTCAGAGCTCCTCCTTCCAGCTAGGAGATCACTGCAGGCTTCACCCTGGAATGCTCTGCTCCCAGAGACAGAAACATGGATTAGTGACAAGGTAAAGGTGACATGAGAACCCTGTGTGTCCCTGACATAATGGGTCAAATTACTGAAAGAGCATGAACAGAATATCCATGCACAGGCTATGTAACTGAACTGGCAAGTAAGCACAGAGCAAGGACAAAAAAAAGGCAGATACATGACTTGAGTCTGAGTCATGGTAGCTGCCAGAATGCATACAGGGCTACCACACCCCGGAGGTCTTGATGCCCGTTAGGGGTTAATCCGCAGCATAGAGCCAAGATGACATCCTAGGCACTCCACTATGGCACAAAAACATGAAAGAAAACGAAGCAGCATGCTGGAGTAACAGGACAGTGGGTGCAGGGACACTGGGTACGGCTGCCAACCTCCAACGTCCCATGTAGTCCCCCAAGCACTGCCAGTTGCAATGCACGAGCGTAGATTCAGGACTAACACCTGAGAATCACTGGGTGTGCCCCCTCACCTTCAGCACCCTCCAAAACAAAACAAGGAAAATCAGCCTTGGAACACTGGCAGTCCACTGGGTTCCCCAGGCCTGGCAGGAATGATCCTTGAGTCCGGAGCTGGGAGTAACTAATGGGCACCACTGATGTGGCCTAAACCCAACTCAACAAAGTGGCCTTCAATGGCATAGATCCAGCACACAGGCCAAGAGCCACATCCCATGTATCCTCCCTGAGACTATTGGCCCAGGAAGCCTGTGTGTTCCTGTCTCTGCACCGTGTCATCTTGTCGTCAGGAGTCAGCCCTGATCTAACCGGGTGTGGCCCCCAAACAAAAACAAGCCCAGCATTGTTGGGATGAGGAGAATCCTTCAAGCCCTGGACTGTCCAGCCAGGGAGGTGGGCGGCCCTCAGCTGGGCACTGTGGGCCTGAGAGTGGCTAGAGCCCAGGCATGCTGGGCCGGGTGGGACCAGTGGTGCCATAGGTGGAGCTCAGGACCTCATACTTATGCCCCTGCTCCAGGTATCATCACTAAAAATAACACTGAGTGGGACCAGTTCAGTGTCTGTGATTTTCACGGTACTGGTCTCATGGACACAGAGATGCGGCTCATCCCACAATGGAGGCAGCAGGAGCACTGTTGAGAGGCATCCTCCCTATGGGCACACAGAGGACAAAGGTTCAGAAGCCAGCCTGGCACCAGACAGCCCCCAGGAGGGTATCCTGGGTGTGAGTGTCTGGGTGAACCCCCATCACACCCATCCAGGGGCCTGTTGCTTGACCCAAGGCCCAACTCCCATATGTCCCAGCCAGGGACTAGCCGGTAGGCTGGGGAGGGTCCCTCTGCTCCCCCGATCTCTGCTCATGTCCATTACCCAGTCCAGGATGGTCTTTCTTCTATGGTCCTGTCTCATGACCTTCACCTACATGTCCTACTGACCAGTCTCCAGGGGTATGGGCATGTAGGGCACTGTCTTGGATGGGGTGGGGGGCAGGACCACCCTCTGTAGAGAGAGGATACCAGGATGTACCCACTAGTGCTCTGGGGCCAATTGGTCACAGGGGACAATCCTGGGGTCTCACACATTCTGCACATGTGTTTTGCACTTTGAGCTCTCCTCCCTCGGGCTGCCAGCTATCTGACGAACAGCATCCTAGGCACTTCATGGATAGAGTCATGGAGACTCAGAGAAATTGTGAGTGGCCTATTTTAAGTGGCAGGTTTTCAGCTCACCACTCCACGGGACTTCCGTTGCTCCTTCCATCTCCGCTGGACTCCCCTTTTCCTTGTACCTGAGCTTGCCATAGTTTCAATCCCCATGCTCAACTTTAAGTCCACTCCAGCATTCTTGAACACAGCGAGTCTGTCTTTCCCGCTGCCTGCTGTGCAGCCAATGTCATGCTCCTCCACCACATCCCAGACCTGGGGTCAAAAGAGCAAGACAGATGCTGAGCCAGTAAAATACTCTGCCTAGCAGGGAAACAGACAGTGTGATGAAAAATTGTCTCAGTTAATTTTGTCACTATCATTCATATACTAAGCCCTTACCACATGCCAATCTCTATTATCCATTGGTTCCTTTATGCACTGGTTCCTTTATGCATTTTCTATTATGCATTGGTTCCCTGACACAGTTCCAGTGTCAGGGACTGCTGTTGGAGGTGCTCAGGGGACCCTGCAGTGTCAGGGATCAAGCCCAGGCAACTCACATATAAAGCATGTGCTTCCGCCCTTTGAGCCATGTCCAGATGTTGCCATCTGAAGAGTTGGAGAATCTGAGGCTCTAGTTAGAAATTTTCAGGCAACTGGTGCTGGACAGACAGGACAGCGGGGAGGGTGCTTGTCATGCGACACATATGACTCGGGTTTGATCCCCAGGATCCCAGAGGGTCCTCTGTGCACCACTAGGGATGGTCCCTGAGAACACAGCCAGGAGTAGTCCCCAAGCATGGCCAGGTGTGAGTCTGACAAAAATAAAATGGAATAAAATCTCCAGGCTGCTCTTGTTCCCAAAGCCTACATCCTCTCATTTTCTTCTGTGTGAGCTTGTGTTTGCTCTTAAGGGCATACAGAGTCTTGTCCATTGCCAGCAGCACAACTGTGACCTCTATATTGCCTGTGTCCTTCAGTTTCACTTAGCTCTGAGGTGATAAACTCAGCATAAAATCTTCATTCTTCAATGCAATCTCTATTTGATCAAGAAAAAAGACACCCAGCCCACCCCAAGCTCATTTTCAAATTCATCCTCTACACAGAGCCTCAGAGAACTCCACCAGCCCAGTTCCAGCAACACACCCACGTGTGCAGCCTTCACCACTCTCCTGTTTGAGTCCCTACATTCTCTTTTTGTTTTTTAAGCCACACAAGGATGTGCTCAGGGTTTACTCCTGGCTCTGGGTTTAGAGATAACTCCTGGGGCTGTAGAGATAGCACAGCTGGTAGGGTGTTTGCCTTGCACGCGGTCAACCTGGGTTCGAGTCCCAGCATCCCATATGGTCCCTTGAGAACCGCCTGGAGTAACTCCTGAGTGCAGAGCCAGGAGTAACCTGTGCATCACCAGGTGTGACCCAAAAAGCAAAAAAAAAAAAAAAAAGAGATAACTCCTGCTGTTGCTCCGGGCCCCTCTGGGGTGTTGGAGAATGAACTCATGTTGGCTATGTGCAAGGCAGGTGCTCTACCCGCTATATTATTGCTCTGGACTGACCTCTTTTTTTTCACCTTTTGCCCCAGTGATACACAGGGGTTACTCCTGGCTCTGTACTCAGGTATTACTCTTGAAGATGCTTGGAGAATCACACTGGATTCTGGGAATCAAACCTGGGTCAGCCGTGGGCAAGGCAAATGCCCTACCCACTGTACTATAGCTTCAGCCCCCTGGACAGAGCTCTTAAAAGCCACATTTTCACGCCCCTGTCCTTACTAGGACTCAGTCAACTGGGCAGGTCCCCTGACTTAGGGAAGGTGAAATACAACTTCAGGGAGTGTCTCCATATATCTGTCATTCTTGTAGATCCATAAGGAAGCAGACACCAGTTCAGGGTCCCCTCCTGTCTTCCCTGGGGCAGTAGGTAGAAGGCCACGATGGGGAAGGAGGGCAGCAAGCTGGGGGCATATCCATGATGTTGTGTAGACGCTTCCAGGATTCCCTGGCTGGTGTCTGGCGTGCACGATCTGACCCTTACTCAAGATCTTTGAAGCAAAGAGGTCCCGGAAAAAAGGGCAGAAATAGCCCTTCCCCAGACCTGGCTCAGCCCAAGAGGGGGTCTGTGTCTTGGGGTCAGCCCCTGTGGACTGAGTTCATTCCAGGTAGAGCCCATAAGACCCAGATAGTGTTATTCCACGGTGGTCGGCACTGGTGGGGAATTAATTCAAGTCCTGACCCACTAATAGTAGGGCCTGAGTCTGGATGGGAGGATTCTGCTCTCAGCCTTCCTATGAAAACCCTCTTCGGTTGAGGTCTCTTCTCAGCCCCTCCTATCACAATGCCACTGGGGACAGGGTCTGCTCTCAGTCCCTTCCGCCAGACCCTGTAGAGTGTGGCCTTCTTCCAGTCCCTCCTATCAGACCTTCCTGGGGGTGTGGTATCCTAACTGTCCCTCCAGTCAGATCCTCCTGGGGGAGGGTGGGGTCTCCTTTCAGTCCCTCCAATCAAATCCTCCTGCGGGAGGGGTCTCCTTCCAGTCCCTCCTATCAGATTCTGCAGAGGGCGGGATCTACTTCCAGTCCCTCCCACCAGGCCCCTTCTCACCAGAATGATGAAGTGCATCATCTGCTCCTTGGTGTGCGGGTTCCGACCTCTGTGCCCAGCGCCTTCACGTCCATATGCAAGGAGTTCCCTGCCCCATCCTGGGTTGCATAAGGCAAAAATGTCATCATGGTTGAGGCCTGTTCCTCTGGCTGGAGAGACGTGTCCTTAGTTTCCACCTGGAGAGGAAGCGAGAGAGTGAACACCCGGAGGACCCCTGCAGCCGCTCCCCCCTTCATAGCCCCCAGTGCGGCCCTTGGGCTCGTACCTGGGTGGGCAGCTGCTGCCAGGTGGCGTCCGTGCTGGCGGTTATAGCAGCTGCCCCATCGGTGAGGGTGAACACACTCTGGTTCCGGGACCAGACGGAGCCTCTGGTGGCCGGGCACCCACCGGGGTTCGAAACAAAGACCTGGGGTGGGACGTGGGTGAAACGCAGGGTGGGCTCCAGATGGAAGTGAGTGACGTGAGAGGTGGGACTTGGGGGTGCAATCCGGTTGGATTTGTTTTGTTTTGTTCTGGGGTCACCTCTCCAAGTACATATTGAGGGCTGACTACAGGCTCTGCATTCAGGGACACAATCAAAAACAAATTTAAAGAGAAAACACTTTCTCTGCTGTTTGTTCTTATTTTCCTTGTTTCTGACACTTTCCGAATGACTTTCGCTCCTCAAGCTGATTTTTGCCACCACCACCTCGCACATCATCCCTGATTGCCGCGCCCCCCCCCTCCCCCCCGTCCCCCGTGCGGCCTCGCCATTCCCGGGACTAACGTTCCCTCTCACGTGCCTTTCCGAACAACTTCTCTTCAGGAAAAACTCCGTTGTTTCCTAAAAACAATAAGTAAGACAAACCTTTGTGCAGGGATGATCAGAGTGTCCCTGCAGGGGCCGCCGGCCTGTCCCGTCATGGAGCGACTCTTCTCCCACAGGGCGGAGACCACGAAGGCTCAGGGGGCCCCGAGCAACCACTTGGTGGCCGGGGAGGAAACCGGCACGCAAGGACACCCCTGTTTCCCCTCGGCTCCCCCTTCCGTGCTCCCCTCAGGACAGCTGAGGCGATGAAGGCACTTTGGCCTGGAAGACCAACGGGGAGGTGGGGAAGGGGAAAACAAACCCTGACACTGTGATGTCACCTGCATTTCTGGACAGAGCCTTAAAGGGCCAGGCTTCCAATATTCCCGACCAGGTTCTTTCTGCTCAGAAAGGTTCATTTGTTTCCCGGGGTCGGGGGTAGATCAGAACCCGTACATCTGGGGGTCTGGGACAGATGGAGGGTGAGGGAGCGAACAGACAGCATATGGAGGAGAAAGTGTCTGTTTTCACTAAGGGAATAAAGTCCAGATTCCTTTGCAAACAGCCACTAGGGCCATGATGCATCCCTGTGTCATCAACCTCCCCCCAAGCCCCCACTCCAAATGGCTCAGAAATCACTGGGTAATAATATTCAGATATTCAAGATATTTTGTGTTTACTCATTCTTTTCGGGGACCCCACTCGACTAGTGATAAGGACTTAACCCTGACTCTGTGCTCAGGGATGAGGAAGAATAGTCCAGAAGCTTCACACTTGCATTGATCTTGGTCACCTAGAGTCTATCCCGGGTATACCAAATGGTGGCCTGAGCACTGCCAGGAGTAACACCTAATACTGACAGCTATGTCTTACTCCCAAAGTTCAGTAAATAAATTCCAGGGTATGAACTAATCCTGAGAATGCAGACGTACACATAGCAAAAGAACAGAAAAACATACTAGTCACTTTGTAGCTTTATGTGGGCTTTTGGACATTCAAAAACTTTTTATCCTTATGGTCACTACTTGATGGTTGAGATTTAACTGGTTCCAAATGCAAGGTTTGTTTTCCCCTAACATTACTGAAGTGAGAGGGGCAGAATCCAGGAATCTGACCACCCTTTATTGTTAGGAATCACAGCTGAATGGAATTGCCTGCTGAGATGCGGGAAGTTGGGGTATCTCCCATGTTTCCACTATCTGGAAAACATTTGACTCAAGGGACCCCTTCCATAGATTCAAAGCAGCCACAAATTTCTTTCTGTAAATAGTAAAGTACATTTCAACTATCTCCAATCCACCCTATTCAAGGGCTTTGCCAGAACAATTTGTATTACGTTCTTACTGTATGAATTCTCAGTGTACATGTAAATTAACAAAAATATGAATACACGAAGTGTAGAAATGGTACAAAATACAAAGAACTTGCTTGCAAACTACTGACTTGGATTCCAAGCATCCGTAAGTACCCCCAGGTACAGCTCCTCGAGCCCAGGGCCAAAAGTAAGGCCTGAGCAGATGGGCTATACCTCCCCAAAACCTAAAACAGGAAACACTGAAACCTAAAGGTTTGTTTTTTTCCACTTTCAAAGGATTCACTGCAGCATCTTGGTTCTTATCTGCCATAATTCGTGCAAACCAGGGCATCTGGCCCAAACCAGAGTAAGCTGTCTGCCCTCCCCACCCTCACACCCCATGATAATCAGCATGTGATTTTCCCTAATAGAACTGACATCAAGAGAAGGCTGTCCAACAGAGGGAGGATTCTGTCTGTCTTGGCTGTACTTTTGTAGCACCCTTGATCTCGCTGTCCAAAGAAAAATCGCTGTACTCAAGGAGCCTATTTTGACCTTAGGGATAGTTATCAAGTCATCCAGGATGAATTTTCCTGTCTATGAAGGCCTGATGGGTACATGAAACCCTTCTCACAGCCTACACCACAGTCCTGGCTTACAGGCCCAAGAAATCACACTAAGTCAGCCAAATCTACAGCAATGTTAGGGTGCTACACTCTAAGAGTCCTGGAGGCACCCGACTTACACAGACACAACATGGCCAAGCCCATCACCACTGGTGTAGTGAGCACTGCAGATAGTAAGACCTGAGCACATGCTGAGCAGGACTGAAAAGGAGTTATACTAGGTAGACCAGAACACTAGACAAACCTTCACCCATGATAATTCCCACATCCCTGTTCTTGGGATAAGAAGGGACCACTCAATGTCCAGTCAGCAAGTCTGAACTTTGGGTGTACTTACGTACATATGTACTGGTAGAACTCTGAAATCACGGTTGTGAAAATCCAAATGTGCCGTCAAATGCTTTTGAGCCCCAAGCACGTGAAAAATGGGCCTCCATCCCCCACTATCTGAAAGCAGGAGGCTCATACACGGGGATGGTGTTGACCTTGCATACACATGACCCGAATTGCACCCCAGTATCCCATAGGATCTCCTGACTAGCAACAGGGGAGATCCCCAAGTGCAGAGTCATGTGTAACCCCAGAACAGTACTGGGCCTAGCTCAACAAAACCAGTTATTTTTAAGAAAAGAATGTGCCCCCAGGTACCTTTGATGATAAAGCTTGACACTTTAGCCCTGCTCTGTAATTCGACTAAGGAATGAAAGGCAGCCAGCAAAGGGTCAGCCTGAGGACACTCCTGGAGAACCCCCGCCACACCCCTGTGAGCACCATGGGCCCTGCAAGTGTCCCAGCGATGCCGCTAACATGGCGGTGGCTACACGCGGCCACTCAGTTCTGGGGGACACTGAGGCTCACTCTGGGTTTGACACTTTCTCTCTGCCTGGAGTTGGAGGAAAGGTCAGTAGAGCGGGCACCGGCCTCATGTCCTGACACCCCATGTTGGCCCCAAACCCCCAGCAGGGATCCCTGATCTAAAGAGCCTGAATTCAGCCCTAAGCAATGCCTAGTGCAGCCCTAGAAAGCAATTACATATACATTTAAAAAGGAAACACCTCTGGTTCTTTTCCATTTAACTTTAAAATCGAGCTTCTCTGTTCAAACTCCTTCCCTTGCTGGAGCGCGTGCTTCCTCTGCCCACCAAGGGTCTCTTGTTGCGAGCACTGGGAGATGCTCAGGGCTCAACCCGGTGGCAATGCAAGGACCAAATGGGATCCAGGGGACAGATCCTGGTCGGTCGCAGGCAAGGCCATGCCCGGTCTGCTGTACTCGAGCCAACTTACTTATCTTCCTAAATGAGTTATCTTCAGCAAACACCACCTCGTGGGAGGGGGGGAGGGAACCAATGAATAAATAAATTCTTTCCACAGCTGAACTAGGGGCATCCCGTGGAGGGGCTGCCACCCCTGGCCTGGCACGGAGTGACCCTGCAGCTCACAAGACTGAGACCGCGGAGGTTGGGGTGCCCATTGCGCCAAACCCCTTCCACCCTAGGCTCTCCCTTCCCCAACCCTCCCCCACTCCTCACGCTCCAACAATGGAGGCTGCTGGGAAATTTTGACCCTAATGCAAAGACTCCAGGGGAAAGGACCAGGATTCCAGAAGTCACCGGTCAGAGTTTCAAAGGGTCAGGCTCCAAATATTCCTGACCAGGTATGCTCTGGTAAGGAAAGTTAATTTTTCGCCATTTCTGGTCTTGGATCAGGTCAGCAGGACATCTGGGGAGTCACAAGTTACCGAAGAGATGGAGTAAACACATGGTCTATGGAGCCAACATATTCATGTTTTCACTAAGGAAATGAAATTCACAAAGATTTCCTTGCAAACACCCACCAGTAAGTGCCCCACACCTGATCCCCAACCAACACCACCAAAAGCAATGCTGAGAAATCACTGGACGTTAATATTCAGATATAATGTTTTGTGTTGATTGATCCATTGTTGCGGACGTTAATATTCAGATATAATGTTTTGTGTTGATTGATCCATTGTTGTGGGGGCACACTGCACATTCTGTAGTGCTCAGCACTTTTGCCTGACTGCTCAGGGATCATCCACACTGGGCAAGGGGAACCCTCCAGGGATCTAATCAAGGAACCTGGATCAGCTACTTCCCAGCTGGACTATCCTAGCCCTGACTTCTCTTTATATTGTGCTGAACTTCCAATTACTGGAGTAACTCCATCTGTTCATGTATCCTGTTACAGGACTGAGCTAGAAACTAAGTGAATCACATGCCCAGAATGTGGCTCAGGAATTGAATTGAAAAGTATTATATGTGTAATCAATACTCCTGTATATGTGTTTTTGTGTGTTCACATTCATTGGTATTCTCAAGCTACTCCTAGCTCTGTGTTCAGCAACTCTTCAAATAGTGCTCAAGTTCAACAATCCATTAAATTCAACTGGGATCAAGTGGGGCACCAGGTACCATATGGGGTGCCGGGGATGGAGCCCAGTTTCCACTTCATACCAAACAAGTACCCGTCCCACGGCACTATCACTAGGCCCACAAACCAGTTTTTTGACACAATTAATACTTGTGTCATGAAAGGAAAGTAACTTCCCTTCTCTGTAGCTGACTAGTCATTTATTGGTTTAGTAGTGGATGAATTATGCAGCAAACAGTACATTCTTCAAAATCTGAACCAGTGATCAAGAAGAATTGTACAGTGGGTGCAGAAGAAATTCTCTTTTTCACACATGTTGACCTATTGCTCAGCTATGACATTTTGTTTGATATAGTAAAACATGAAATTTAGACAGTTTAGGAGTGTACTTTTCAGTTGCCAGTTACTGGGTAACTGCATTAGTATAATTAATTTCTTGTAACCCCTTCAAATAAGAGTATGCCAGTCATGGAGTAAAATAGGAAAAATGGCTTAGGGTACACAAGAGTGATGTGGTTAATTGTCAATTTATCAAATTTTATTTGATGTCTCCATATCTCCTTTGATCATGACCCCAAAAACTTTAGGGCTCATGTGGGATTTGATGGTGGACCCCAGCACAACAGGTTCCTGGGGAAAGCCACAGAGATTCTTCAAAGGATCATCTAGCCTTTGCTTTGTTCAAACCTTTGCCCACTTGCCCAGAATGTCAGGCAAACTGATGCCCCCAAATCTCTCAGATTTGAGTCTCAGAAGTTCTCTTTTCCTCACCGAAGAGTTGCTAACAATCTTCTCTCTGGGGCTGTAAGTCATTGTCTGGGACTGTATGGAAGGCTGGACACAGTGCTACTGCCCCGATCAGGCCTGGACGTGACATGTCAACGTGGACCACAGGGACCATTTCAAACACCTCAACACAAGCACATTACTCTCAGGATCAGAGAGTTTTTTTGTTCTTTTTCTTTTCTTGGGCTGGAGGGAAAGCACAGTGGGTAAGGTGTTTGCCTTGCATACTGCCAACATGGCCAACCCGGGTTTGATACCTCTGCCCCTCTCGGAGAGCCCGGCAAGCTACCGGGAGTATCTCGCCCGCATGGCAAAGCCTGGCAAGCTCCCGGTGACGTATTCAATGTGTCAATAACAGTAACAGCAAGTCTCACAATCTGTTGTGAGACGTTACTGGTGCCAACTCGAGGAAACTGATGAACAACAGGAGGAAAGTGCTTCGTTTTCTTATTTGTATTTATTTTGGGAGGAGGCACTCCAAACAGTGCTCGTGGATGAGTTCTAGTGGGGCACCAGATACCATATGGGGTGTGGGGATGGAGCCCAGATTTCCACTTCATACCAAATAAGTGCCCGTCCCACTACACTATCACTAGGCCCACAAACCAGCTCTTTGATACAAATTAACACTTGTACTAACTTTCTATAGAAGGCAAACTCACAGTATTCCATTAGCATGAAAAATAAGAGAATTTTATAGGTTTCAATTTAACTCATTTCAATGCCCAGAGAGACTAAGGACCTCCACTCCCAGCATTAGGCTACGGATTTCCTCCTGAGCTGTCGAGAGACCATTTGTCTGGGATGGAGCCTGGACCCCCACCTTTCAAGTCACATGCTTGCTCCACTAGCCATCCCACCAACATAAAAATATGTCTATTCAACACACGAACCTTGCCAGCTAACTCCTATTTGGTAACCTGATTCTCAAATCCAATTGTAGCAATGCCAATTCCTGAAGCTGTGGTTTGAGTTCTGAAATCGGTCACAGCAAGCAAGGTACAAAATATTTGAATGGTCCCTGGGTGAACAGATCGAGCAGGTGGATCTCTGTGGTTCTCACAATGCAACAGGTGACAGCAAAGGGAAGGTCCTTTGGGAAGATTGCTGTCATAGTTTTGGGTTTTTGTATTGTTAGGACCAGAAGATCACCCCCTCCTTATTCAGAGAGACAAAAGATTCCTGCCGGAAATGCAAACCACACATCAAGGTTTCATTATTCCAGGTAGATAGGGCAAAGATACTCTGACTCAGCAGGTCAGAGCTCAACCCAAGGGTTTATATAGTCATCCTGGACACACAAGCCCCAGAGGCAGGTTCAAAGAAAACAATTCCAAAGGCAGAAATAACTTCAAACATTTCTAAAACAAACAAAGGCATAAGAGAGCAATATATCAAGAAGGCATTCCCAATTAAGAACACAATCCCAATTAAGAAGACATTCCCAACTCCTATACATCAAGAAAGCAAAGCATTACCATACATCAAGAAAGCATCCTATCAGCCCAACAACGGACACAGGAAACGGGTATACTGACTCCCGACTTCCCAGGTCCATATCTATGTAAACGCCAGATGGTACTTTCAGCCAATTATCCCATCAGAGTCATATACCCTTCATAACCATAGCTGCCTCCCACAGTCTTTACAAGAAGGGTGAGAGAAGGTGGGCTAGCTGCTTCTCAGAGAAATGGTGGGCTAATTGTTTCTCACAGTATTTGACTAGAACCGGTGATATTTGGGGGGGGGCTTATAGGGTGTTGGGGATCAAACCACGGATGGTCATGGGTAAGATCAACACCCTCCCCACTGTACTGTCACTCCACCCAAACCAGCTTTGTTACGGTCTCACTCATTTGCTTTTAAACATAAAGACTGAAGAAAATCTCTTACTGGGTTAGAGAGAAAACAGCAGGTAGGCATACAAGGGTGACAGGGGCTGATCCCTGTGCAAGGCTCAAAGGAATCCCTGAGGACCACCAGAAATAACCCCTCATTAACAGGCCCCACAAAAAAAAATTTTTTTCCTGGATGCTCAAAAACTGGGCTGGAGCGATTGCCCAATGGTTAGGGCATTTGCCTTGCATGCAGCTGACCCAGCAGACCTGGCCGGCCCGGGTTTGGTACCTCCGCCTCTGTTTGGGAGCCTGGCAAGCTACTGACAGTATCTCGCCTGCAAGGCAAAGTCTGGCAAGCTACCTATGACGTATTCGATATGCCAAACACGAACATGGGGGATCTCTCCTACAGATCAGGGTCACCTCTTGGTCCAGGTAAGCACAAGGTACAGCTCCAGGTGTGCCGAGCTAGCCCGCGGTTCTTCTGAGCCTTCATTTACTCTAATCCCAAGCAGCACATCTGCATGGGCCTCATCCAGCACTCGCTCCTGTCTTACAGGCAGTGTGTTGTATAGTATAATTACACTATATAAATATTCTACATCCAGGTTGTTTACTAAGAACTATGATATGAACTGTTTCTTTTTTTAACAATAAATATTCTATTTGGGGGGACAGACTGAGAGTACAGCATGTGTTATTAGCTTACCCAAGACCAATACCTGGGCAAACCTTATGGTCCTCTGACCCTGGCAGCAGTGATCCCTGAGTTTAGAGTCAGGAGTAAGGCCCGAGCACTGTAGGGTGTGGCCCAGAAGTACAGCAACACGAAGCAGAAACGATCCAAGCAGGGGAAAAAATAATGAAAAATTAACGTGCAAAGACAAATTCTCGCAAAGAGTCTAATGAGTCCAAGAGCGCACCCTTCAAACACTGTTTAATGGCATTTTCTATGCTGCAGAAACCTCTGGTTTCTCCTGAATCCTTATTCTCAGTCTCTGCTCTCACATATTCCTTTTGTGTGTGTGTTTGTGTATGTGTGTATATGTGTGTATGTGTGTGCGTGTTGGACCAAAGCGGCAGTGCTCGGGAGTGATTCTGAGCTCTACACTCAGGGATCAGTCTTGGCAGGTTTGAGGAATCCTGAGATGCAGGGGCTCAGACTTTGGCTGCTAGGTGCAAAGCAAGCACCCTAATGTCTGTATTATGGCTTTGGCCATTGCTAAGTAAATTTTTCCCCAGTGCACTAGAATTGAACCCCAAGTAAAGCTCCCCTTCTCAACAAAACTACCTTCGTTCAAAATTACAACTGAGAAAAAGAAAACCTCAACCCACTGTACCGACCCAATGGCCAGACTTAGGAGGGACCCTGGTCAGGGAGAGATGAAGAGTGAGGGGTGGTTCACTTCTTGACATGTGGGAGTAGAAATTTCTGACCTGAAAAAAAGCACCAATGTTGGGGTAAGAGAGTTACGCAGGCAGGATGGTTGCCTTACTGATCCTGATCAATCATCTACATCTGCTACGACCCTCAGAGCAAAGAGGGAGCACAAAGCCAGGAGTGAAACATGAGCATCCCCAGGTGGACCACCTCCGGAAAAAAATATATAACCGACCAAAAAACAGGGTAAAACGTAAAACGTCAGTTTTCATTGACAAACCCAAGCCACTTGTGAGACATGCCCTGCACGGCCACGCATTTTACGGCAACCAATGAAAAAGACAGACGAAAACCTGCCTCTTGCCAGGGGGTGCCGAGGCAATGCCCCTCAACGTGGATCTGGAGGTTCTGGTTGACTCGTCCTGTTGGGGCAAACTGGACAAAGACCAGACAGGGGCCGGCGCAGCCCCATGTTGGAGGGTCACGGCCCCGTGTTGGAGGGTCAGGATGGCCAAGGCCCTGTTGGAATACAAGGAGCTTAGGTTTATCAGGTTACACCCATCAAAGTGCTCCCAAGTCACTCCCATTACTTTATTTATCTGTAACCACTTCTATGCTCTCCACCCCAACCAGTTAATCAGCTTTTCCCCTAATCAGAATCTGTTAATTTTTAAGGTCAGATCCTTCTAGAACACTGAACTTGTAAGTTAATATTGCATTTCTCCTCTTCTTATGTCTTTTCAATAGTTTAATGCAATGTCCTTTTTGTATAGATACAGTAAGACAATATTATGCTTTCTAACTTAGGACTTAATTGACTTTGAATTTATTTCTGGGCATCTGCTTTCTCAACTTAAGCCTCAGTTGCCCTCATTTCCTAGCGCCTCCAAAAGCATGGTCCCGAGGAGGGACTGGATGGAACCAGGGCAAGCAGGTATTCTATGTGCTACCCTGGCATTGTGATGGGTCAGGACAAAGCGCCACAATTCTTAACTATAAGTTAGGAGTTTGATCATAGACAAATGCTGTCATGATCCAAAAGTAAAAGCGAGAGTAGGACTCTGCTAAGGGATAGGAAAGACTACAGGCTGAGTACGGTAGTTTGAGATTGAGATGGCCCTAGGAGAGCAATTCTAGAAGCTTAAATTATTTCTTACTGTGTCCATACAAAATGATTTCTATTATGTATGCTTATATGTTTGTTGGACAAGGAGAGGAGAAACACACCCAGGGGATTCCGTTCTAGGGTGGGTTGATCTGCTAAATGAGAATCTGCCCTAGGAGGGGCTTTCCCATGTGTCCAGACTGGTTTGGATGAGGCTGAACATTTCTCCCCTTCAAACTGCCTTCAGTAAATAATTTCTGTATATTATAAGAGGCAGTCTTCCTTTTCTCACATATCTCAGGTGCTAGTCAGGCATGATCTTTGGAATGTAGGTTCCCAGGCTAGTAGGTACATCCCAGGATGTAGGTAGCCAGGCTAGTCTTAGATGCAAAACTCAGATACTTGTCTTTGGGATGTAGATTCCAAGCTCTAGCAGACTGGTCTTTGGAATGCAAATCCCAGTGCTTTAGCTTGTGAAAATGCTTGTGAAAGGCTTCACTCTTGGTTTTTTATCTTCCCTCAGGAGGCCAAAATTACTGGCCTGCAGAGGCAAAGAAACAATGGATGTTTTGCCTTCTCAATGTTCTTTCTGTAACTCCTTTTGATGACATCACTGTGTTGCGCCCTTTAGAGGTACCATGATCTATATAAAGAGATTTTCGGGGCTCTTTGGGGGACACGTGCTGAGAGAACCTAAGAGACAGGTCTGAGAGACTAGGGACACAGGCTGAGAGAATTTGGGGAACACATGTTTGAGAGAACTGACAGAATGGGGAACACAGGCCTGAGAGTACCTGGAGGGCGCGTGCTTGAGAGATCCTGGGCCCTCCATGATATAAATTTCTTCCTTGTAATAAACTGCTACTAAGACCAACCAGCCTGGCCCGCCTTACCTTCTTTCGCGTGCCCATCGCCATCGACCTGCCTGGAGTGGGGAAACAGCCTGAGACTGCCAAACTCAGGAGGCAGAAGAGATAGGCCACTACCTACCATTGCCAGCCCTTTTTTGTGTTGACACAGCTCCGCCCTCGTCAGCACCCCTCTCCCCCGCCCCAGCTCAGCTTAATGTCCACTTCCCCACTGCCCCATCAAGCTGGAGGCAATCTTGGCCACAGAGGGCCTTTCTCCGCCTCAGAAAAGCCCCCACTGCACTCCCCAAAGCTCAGAGTCCCCCTAAAGCCTCTGCCTTGCCTCAGGATATCGGGAAAAGTGAAAAACAACCAAGAAAGTGCCCCCTGAGCTGATATGGCTCCACTGCTCACAGTGTGCAGAGGTGCTGGGCTGCTCTAACCCTGCGACAGAATTGGCCTTCACAGTCCCCTTTCCACACCAAGATGCCATACTGTCCTTTAGGGACTGGACAAACTGCAGCCAGACTGAAGTGACTATGACACCAGTACCAGGAAGACAACCAAAAGGCCCCTACTTTGAAGTCAGTTCCACAACCCCTGCAGACTTAAAGGGCCAGTCTTCAGGTGCGGAATGATCCTAGGAAAACCCAGGTGAATCTGTGAGGTAGGGGTTTTGGCTCCGAAAATGGAAAGGTAGAGGCAGATGCTGGTTGGCTGCTCAGGCAGTGTCAGGCTGGAGTTGAGGACAGGTCCCCTGATGTTGTACCCGTCATTCAAACGTTCAACCAATGCTCTCACACACAAGCCATCAGGAAAAATGCAAGCAGGTTGATTCAAGGTAAAACAGGCATGGACAATGAGATTGGGGCATGGTGGGGCATGGACAATGAGATTCTCATGAAAGTGATAAATCAAGATGGGGTGAAATCAGTGACTCCAAAATCAGCTCTACAGAGGAACTGGGACAACTCAGAACAGCCACCAGAGAGGCAGAAGAAAACTCGAAAAGACTGCGAAGGATTCCTGAGAGTAATTAGGATCAACCCTCTACCCGATAACACACAAGCATTGGAAACTCTCCTACTTCAAAATCAAGTTTTCAAACCCAGAGTATAGACCAGGAGGAACCAATACAGTGGCTTAGGGCTTACACAAGGTCAGCTTGAGTTCCATCCCTGACATTCCAAATGGTGACCCAAGCACCGCTAGGAGTAACTCCTAAGAAGTAACCCCAAAGTCAAAAAACTTATATGAAGGGCCTGGAGAGAGAGCACACTGGGTAGGGCGTCTGCCTTGCATGCAGAAGACCAGGGTCAGATTCTCAGCATTCCATACGATACCCCAAGCACCGCCAAGAGTAATTCCTGATGGCATGAGGCAGGAGTAACCCCTGTGCAACACTGGGTGTGACCCAAAAAGCAAATATAACTATATGTATAATTTAAAGAAGTAACACTCAGCATAAGGATCAATCCTAAAATGGAGGGATACGCTGATCTCAGAGTTAGAAAACCATAATGATTTTTCAATAGTCTTGCTTAGCCTTTTCAACCTAAGTGATTTTTAGCATTCTGATGACCACTGAGCATTTGTAGCATTCTGATTGGGATATTACTGTTTTCAAAAGCAAATGTTTCAGCTTTTCTTACCTCTAATGCTGCTAAAATGAGAAAGAGGTGGGATCCAGGTACGTGACCACCCTTACTGTTCAACAGTCACAGCTGAATGGAAATACCTGCTGACATAGGGGGAATTTGGGCTCTCCCCACCATTTGGAAAAGATTTGACTCAAGGAGACCCTTCAATCCTTTCAAAACACTGGTCCATGTTTCTCTATTCACAGTGAGACTTCTTGTTACTGTTTTTGGCATATCAAATACATCACAGGTAGCTTGCCAGGCTTTGACATGCAGGTGGAACACTCTTGGTGTCTTGCCGGGCTGACACACAGGGCCAGAGGAATCGAAACCAGGTCGGCCGTGTGCAAGGTAAAGACAATTAACTGTCTCCCATCCACCCTATTGAATAACATTTCCAGGGCCAGATTCCAAAGATGAAAATTTTGCAAATATATATCCTTGATCCATATGAAAGTCTAATAAAAGATACTGAATACTACATATGCAGAGAGATGAGATAGAGGGTAAAGTGCCTGTAATATTGGTGACCTGTATTTCAACCCCAGCATCCATAACGTGCGAGATTTCTCCCAGGTATGGAGCCCTGAGCTGAAAATCAGGTATACATCCAGACCACAGCTCCCTCAAGCATATACAGAAAGACCTAAAGAATGAAGGTTTGCCTGAGTTTAGATTTATAATGATTCTCGGCAACATTATGGAGGGTTGCTGCCATAAACCCCTTTAAAACAGGGCTGCTGTTACTCCTGGCTCATGTCATCAGGAATTTTTCCTGGTGGTGTTTAGGGTATCATATGGGATGCTGAGAATCGGACCCAGGTCTGTTGCATGCCAGGCAGATGCCCTACCGAGTGTGCTCTCTCTCCAGCCCATACATTTAAAATTTTTGACTTTGGGGTTACTTCTTAGGAGTTACTCCTAGCGGTGCTTGGGTCACCATTTGGAATGTCAGAGATGGAACTCAAGACAAAATCAGAACAAATACTGAAACAGTGGTGAACGTTGGCATTAGAGAGTAAGGGGTGGCTATGTATGTATGTATGTATTTAATTTACCAAAGAGAAAAATCCCCAACTGCTAATAAAATTCTAGGATTAAGATTGATGATTCAACAAACTTGCAATATCAATAGATGTAGAAAATAAATTTAGGGGAACGTTGTTATATTGGATTGCAGGGTGTTTAAGACTCTAAGAAATTTTGAAGCTTTTTGTTGCCTCAAGAACTTTCTACCTATTTATGTCTAGTTTTTATTTAGTCACCGTCCTCCGGACTTCCATCAACAAGAACCATATTTAACAAGTTAACATACACCTGAAGTTCAAATGCTAAGACACTACAAAAGCCTAAACCCAGGTTATAATCAGCAAGTAACTTTCCCTTATAGTACTGATGTCACTGGAAGCTTGTCACATGCTACCTGGACTGCTTTCTTCTTGGCTTCATGCCTGCAGCCCCCAACACTCCCGGTTCAAAAACACTCTTGTCTTCCCTAGTGGCACTCCTCTGAAAATGGGGAAAATTTCTAGAGATTGACTCATGCAGTGTGCCTTTTATGGTGTCTAAATGGCTTGTGAGCTAGGCAATATCTTCCCACATTTTCAAACATAAGATTTCTCTCCAGTATGCATTTCCATATGGCTAATGAGGTTATGGGTTGAGTGAAGCTCTTGAACATTTCTTACATATATAAGACTTCTCTCCACTTTGACTTTTCAAATGCATAGTAAGGCTACAGGGTAGAGTGAAGACCTCACCACATGTAAAACAGTTATGGTTTCTTTATGGTATGATTTTTTTCTGTGCTTAGTAAAACACCAAGTTTGAAGGAAGGCCATACCACGGTCCTTAGATATGTAGAGTCTGTCTCCAAGATCAATTTTCCTGTGATTCTAAGACTTGAGGGCATAATGTAGGCCTTCCCGCATTGTTGACATATGTAAGTTTTCTTTCCGTTATGAATATTACTATATGTAATAAGGAGGAGTATGTGGCCATGTTTCTACAGTCCTTACATGTATAAGGGATACCCCCAAATTCATCTCAAATATGGTCAAAGTGATTCGATCCTAAGATTCTCTGCTCTAACTCCCCAAAGCAGGCACATGCCCAGAACTGCACACACAATATCATGTGAACATGGGACTATGTGACTGAGAAGGTGAGGCTCTCAGAGTGGGAAGGACAAAATAGGAGAAACAAACATCCTGGGAGCTGAGACATTTGTAGCCATCAGGGTACATACATAACCAGCACACCTGGGTTCCCCTGAAGCCTATCAGGGGTGAATCTGGAGCACAGAGCCAAGAGGAATCCCTAGGCAACTACGCTGTGGCACAAAAATAAACATGAAAGAAAACAAAGCAGCAGGATGGAGTAACAGGACAGTGGGTCTGTACACAGCAGGTAGGGCTGGCGATCCCACTGTCCATTATGGTTCCTCAAGCACTGCCAGATGCATACAGAGCCAGGAATAACCTGAGAATCACTGGCTTTGGCCACTCCCCTTCAGCACCTTCCAAAAAAATTCTAATCAGCATTGGTCCCTGGCACTCCATACGGTCCCCTAGTCCTTAGTAGTGATCCTTGAGCACCACTAAAGTGACCCATTCAAATCAACAAAATGAACAAAGCAGTGGCCTCAAACAGAGAGCCAGTCAATCAGGCCAGGAGCCACATCCCCATCTCCTTCCTGAAACAATCCGAAACTATCGGCCTGGGAAGCTTGTACTTCCTGTCACTGCATTTGCGTCATCTTTCACTCACGTGCCTGAGGATGGTGTGGCAGAGGTCATGTCACTATCTCCTGCCTTTGTTTTTCCTGCAGATCAGCAGGCAGCTCCATGCAAAAGGCTGAGCTGTGAGCACTGGAGAGGAGCAAAACCAGCCCTACCCCCCACCTGACCAAAAGTCCCGGCATTGGAGCCAGAACTGTAGTGACCAGTCGGATGTTTGGACACTGTCTCATAGAACCATCCACCGTGAGACGCTGCCAGATGTTCTTGCCTCTAAGGGGACAGAGTAGTAGGTTGTGACATGGCAGCTTCTCAGGAATGGAGCGCTTGAGGCCTACAAGGGAGGAAACCACAGCCCTGCCTGAGCCCCGGAACTCCACCCTGGACCACACAGGAAGGTCGCTAAGGCCAGGGACTAACTCTGAGCACAGGAGCTCCCATGCAGAGGGGGCCCCTGCAGGCCCCAGTGACCACAGCCCCATTAGTGGCTCTGCCATGTGGGCAGCCACAGGGACTCAGGGTGGACAAACCTTCAGCTGCCCTCTTGCAGAGTGGCACATGGGCCTGGGCGCTCTCTTCCAGAGACCATGGTCACTTCTGGGATCGGGTGACCCCAGGGAATCCCAGTTCTGACCCGCTGGACGTGGGCCCATTCTGGTCAGGATTTACTGTAATCCCGAATCAGCACATGAGTCTCATCCAGCACTCTTTCATGTTGTGCAAGAATAGCTCTGAAAACCATGGAAGGGGCTGGAGCGATAGCACAGTGGCTAAGGCGTGTGCCTTGCATGTGGATGACCAGGTTCAATCCCCAGCATCCCATATGGTCCCCTGAGCACTGCCAAGAATAGTTCCTACATGAAAATCCAGGAGAACCCAAGTGCATTTCCAGTGTGACCCAAAAAGCCAAACAACAACAACAACAACAACAACAACACATGTAAACAGTGTTGTATCACAAAATTATCCAAACATCCAGGGTGTTTACTATGAACTATATCATGTGTATCTGACAACCAGAACTTCTAGAGTGAGTCTACTTTTAAACCATGAATATTATATATTGGGGACTGGGGTGGTAATACAGTGGGTGAGGCATTCACCTTGCCCTTGGCTGACCCAAGTTCAATACATCAGCAAATATATGGGCCCCTGACCCCTTCCAGAAGTGATCCCTGAGTTCAGAGGCAGGAATAAGCCACAAACAATCCAGGGTGTTTACCAAAAATACTGTAACTTCAAAAGGTAACTAATGAAACAAAACAACAAGAAAAATTATTCAAGTGTGAAGTTGCCACTAAAGAATAATATTGAGTTGGTAGGCCCCATGTTACAATGCGTTTGGTGTTCCGTCTCTCCAGAGATTCAAACACATAGGGAGCACAACAATTAATGGCCAATGGACAGTGAACAGTGGACCTTTAATTAAGAACTGATTAGCATATTTATAGAACATCTGAGAGGGATCAATACAGGACTGCATGTATTGTGATTTATCGTTTACAGAGGTCAAGCAATTCAACAGAGACATTTCTTTTGGGGGAATCAACTCAAGGAGACATTCTGTCTAAGACTATACTGAGAAATTCACTCAAGGGCTACAAACATCCATGTGTTTTACTCTTTCCCTGCTTGCACATACAGAATGATGAAGTTTACTTCTTATTAATATCTGCAGCTATCTCGACATACACAGTAAGAAATAAACATTCCAAAACTTACTTCTCTGGGGTTCAGGAGCTAAGGTTAAAATTGGCTGGGCCTTTATCATAAATTCCACATGGAGTCCTCAGGCCAGTTTCTCTTCCCCTACCCCTGGGGTGGAGTCATTTAGGTCCTGATGGCTTGGAAACAAGATGGTGCTTTGTGATTTCTAGACTGCCCAATTTGAAGCCAGGGTAGCTTTGCTGCTTGCCCCAGGTCCATCCAGAGATTCTCGGTGGATCCAGCTTTCTGGGGTTAGAAACTATGGCAACTGAAGCCCGAGTCAAGTAATTATGATGAATGCCCAGCAGTAAATATACTTCAGAGTCAATTAACTCACAAATATTAAAAGTTTGCCATTAACCTTTTTTTTTGTTTTGAACCAAAGAACAGTGCTCCGTAATGATAGATTATAGATTATATAGGTTATAGGGGAAAGAGAAATGCAAATTAATGACTACAGTTATAAAGACCTGAATCACCAGAAGATTTGTCTTTATGAGGTAAAGATAAACTCAGAGGATTGGGAGTGCTCATAAGACCATTTCTCTGGCGGGGAGGAAAACTGGCAATTCATTGATCAAGCCTAAAACACTTAAGGTTAATATCCAACACTCATATGTAAAGACATATTCTAGAGCGAAACCTTTAACGAGGATCCTTAAGCCCTCTTTGCTGTTCCTTTTTGTATGCTGCAGAAATCCGTGTTTTCTCCTGACTAGTACGACTCTCTTTCATTGCCCTCACATCCTCTGTGTGAGTATGTCCGGGTGTGTGTATATGTGTGTGTGTGCATGTGTTTAAATTTTGGACCACAACTGACAGTGCTCAGTGGTTATTGCAGCTCTGGTATCAGACTTCAGTTCTAGTGGGGCTCAGGGACAATATGGAATACCAGATGAAGATCGAACCTGGGTTGTCCGCTTGCAAGGCAAGCATCCTACATGCTCTAGGATTGATATGGCCCTTTCTAAGTGAATTATTTCCACCCCATCAGGAGTGACCACCAGAAAAGCTTCCCCAACACCACCACCCACCCCGGAAATCAACTATTCTCTTCAAAATAAAAACCCCAAAACTTTAGCCCCAATACTCACCACAACAGCTGCCGATCATCTGGTCAGGAAGGGATTCCATGAATGGGGTGCTTTGCAGCCAGACCTTAGGAAGAAGAAATACTTGACCTAGGAAAAAAACACAAAATTTGGGACTAGAGACAGCAAAGCGGGTACGGAACTTGCCTTGCATGCAACCAACCCATATTAATCCCCAACATTCCATTTGGTCCCCGAGTACCACCAGCAGGAATTCCTGAGTGCAGAGCTGAAAGTAAACCCTGACATCTCCAGATATGGTACACAGCCCAACCAAAACAATAATAATTAAATAGGTTCATTTGTAAACCCCACCCACCCCCACATCCCAAGCCACTGGGTGGACCCACCCCATCAGGCAGTGAATCAAAGAACAGAGGATAACTGTGTCTCCTGCTATAGAGAGGCTGGGAACTGCCCTTCGAAGTGAATCTGAAGGTCTACACTAATGATGCCAGGGCCAAAGTCTCCTGGACAGGGCGTAGTGCAGTCTGTGCTGGCAAGTTCTGAAGGGCTAAGCCCCGCCCTCGGCAGGTCCTGCAGTGCTTCACCCACCAGCCTCTGACCCTTTCCGCCTTTGACCCTTTCCGGAGTTGGAGGCGATCTTGGCCACGGTAACTCACAACCACCACCCCAGCACCACCGCACAGCCCCCACTGCATTGCCCCAAGCCTCTGGGTCCCCTGAAAGCCTTTGTTGCACCTCAGAAACCGCCTGGATACTGAGAATGAGTGAAAAACAAGCATAAAACCACCCGGAAAGCTGGCGTGGGCCCGCTGCTCACAGTGTGAATATACGGAGGCACTGGGTGCTCCCAGGAGGCAGCTTGCGTCCTGTCACAAAATCAGCCTTCACAGTCCCTCTGTCATGCCCTCATGCTAGGCCTCCAATTCCTCCTCTACCCACAAGACCAATGGTGACAGGCAACCACAGCTGGAATAGAAAGGATTTCTGAAGCAACCGACTATGACATCACTTGTGCTTCTGCCTAGAGCCTTACAGGGCCATGGTCTAGATGCAGAGAGACCCTCTATGCCCACCAGGTGAATACATGCTGCAAGGGGGATGGACTGATAAAGAACTGGAGAGGCAGCTGCTGGAGTGGTTGCTCACACAGAGGGGGGTTGTGGATAAGGAGAAGACCCCTGGTCCTGTACTAGTCAGTCAAACATTGAACCAATGCTCTGACACAGTCCATCAGGAAAAACACATGTGGGTAAATACAAGGTAAATCAGGCAGAGTGGTTCAAAGCACCTGGCCTTGCGTTTCTTGGGGAATTAATCAAGATGGGGCAAAAGCAGTGACTCCAAAGACAGCCCTGGAGATGCAGAATGGAATTGGCCTAGCAGCAGCCCAGACAGCTGAACAGACACTGGAAAAGGGAAAAGGCAGGTAGAACGTCAGAGAGAACTGTTCGGCCAGCAAGTGACCTCTTGAAAATGCACGACCAGTATACTCTTGCCTACTAGGAAAACCACAGGAGGCAGTTTCAGAAATACAATTCCAAATCCAGAGTATGGAACAAGAGGGGTTGGACGCTTGCCTTGCATGTGGTCAATCTGGGTTCAATCCTCAGAATTCCAAATGTTCCCCTGAGCACCAAAGAAGTGCAAATCCATGAGTAAGCCCTGAGCAGTGAATTTGTGCACCAACAACAAAGATATAGAGAGAGTATTTGTGTGTTACACATAATATATGTCATATAAGTTACATATGTATAAAATTTACTTATATTTATGTACATGTATGTACATATAAAAATCTAGAGTATGTTCTGACCCTAAGAATGGAGACTAATGGGCAGCAAAGCATTCCAGTCATCATGGAGCCTTTTTTGGCCTTGAAAAGATCTGAATCCTTTTTATCATTCTAGTGACAATTAGATTGATGGGACTTTGCTAATTCCAATTATAATACATATTTTTTCTCTGGTATTATTGAACTGATCGGTGGGATCCAGGAATGCGACCAATCTTGCAAGTAATCACAGGTAAACGGAACAGTCTGCTGGGATGTGGGGAGCTTGGGGAGCTGACCCATATTCCCGACACTGTCAGACATTTGATAAAGCGGCCCCTTCAATCCTTTCAAATGTCTTTCTATGCATAGCAAAGTTAATTTAAAAGGTTTCCAAAAGGTGCCAAAGAGATAGGACAGCAGGTAGGATATCTGTCTTCTACCAGATTTAACAGGGTCCCAGAGCACCACCCGAAGTAATCTCTAAGCGTGTCTCAGTGTGACCCAAAATGACGGAAAAAAAGTTTAAAAATTAAAAAACAAACTCTTCATTTCACTCCATTAAAGAACCTTGCCAGTGCAATTTTGCTAAGATGAGACTTTCAAAAATATCTCTCCTTTATACTTCCACAACACTAATGAGTACCTGAACACAAGGGAGGCAGAGATGATACAGGAGGGAAGGAGATGGTCACATACGGCAGACCTGGATTCCATAAGGTACCCCAGAAGGATCCTGAGGGAAGATGCCTGAGCTCAGAGCCAGGAGTGGGCTCGGCTGGGTGTGTCTCCCCAGACAGAACATGAGTCAGGAGGATTTGAAGAAGGAAGGTGTGGTTGTTTCTGTGCCATAATCTGCCAAAACCCGGGGCCTCTAAGCCAAGCCACAGGGGCTGGAGAGAGAGTCCAGGAAGGAGGGCTTTTGCCTTATACTAGGCCCGGCCTGGGTTCAACACACCATCTCCTATAGTCCCCAGGTAGGAGTAATTCCTGACTTAGGAGGTGGGAGTAAAGATAAGCATCTCTGCGTGTGACCAAAAAGAAAAAAAAAGTCAGGCCTGAGTCAGAGCAAAGAATGAGACAGTGGTGAGTCTTGACAGCCCTGAGTGATGGGGATCTGTTTTGCCTTTTTATTTATCCACATTCCTTCTGGCTTTCACCAGAAGGTACAGAAAGTACAAGTTAACATACGCATGAAATCCAAATGCCTGGACACTCACATAAACTTTTCCTGATTGACCGACATCACAGGAACTTCTCACACACTACCAGGATTGTTTCCTTCCTGGCTGTACTTTTGAAGCACACTTAACACTCTGATACGAAAAAAAAACAGGATTTACCGAGGGGGGCATCGAGTTCTCTAGTATGAATTTTATGATGTTTCCAAGGCTTATCACTTGGGATATAACAAGGCTGTAACAGTGGGCAGGGGGCAGGTTGGGGGGGGGAGATCAGGGAGGAATCCGAGAGAAGAACAGGGGAAAATCCAGGAGGAAGATTAGAGAAGAGGAGGCTGGAAGAGAGGCCAAGGAGACAAGAACCCAGGAGAATTTTAGGAGAATCCAAGGGGAGAATAAGGGAGAACGGAGAATAGTATCATGGAAATTAGGAAGAAAAACTCCAGGAGGAATCCAGGAGAATCAGGAGAAGGAGGATAAAGGAGAATAGAGACAATAGGGAAGACTTGAGGGAAGGAAAATCAAAAGAGAATGGAGATGAGATTGGAATAAACTGCAACTGATACCAACCAGCCCGGCCCTTGTTTCCTCCTTTGTGGACCCATGGTCAGTGGCCATTCAGGATGGGGAAAGCAGTGTGAGACCACGAAACACAGATGGCGAGAGGTGCCGTGGTATTTGTATTATTTTTTGAATACACACTAAAGGTCCTCTACTCCCAAGAATTGGATTCTGGATTTCTTCCCGGTCATGGACAGCCCTGCACATTAAAAATAACATGCTGGTCCACTGACCTTCTTCACTGGAATAATAATATTGATTTCAAATTTGCAAATCTTACCAGCTTACTCATACTCAGTAACTGTGTCCCTAAATCAAATTGCTGAAAGGCCAAATCTTGAAGCCATGCATGCTTTGAGTTCTGAAACCAAACACAATACGCAATGTGAGAATTCGTCCAATGGAACAGCCTTGAATGAGGCATTGCAGGTGGAGGACAATTCTACCGTTGTCATAGCCCAAATCATCCCAGAGCAAAGGGAAGATCCCTTAGGAGGATCACTGTGAGAAGCTTGGCAATTAATCCTGCAAGAGCTTTTTGGGTTTTGTATTTTGAACAGTTTCAGTGATACTCAAGGACCTATATGAAATGCTGGTTACTGAACCAGGTAGGCAGTGTGCAGGGTAAGCACATTACCTGCTTTGCTATTTCTCAGAGCCAAATAGCTTTTTATGGGATCACTCATTCATGAAACAAAAAAGGCAAAAAAAATATTTTGCAGGTACAGCAACATTATAGGCTATGCAGTGCTGGTGTAAGGCACAACAGGTGGAGGGAACAAGGAGCGTGAATCTCATGGACTGGCAGATGAGGAAACATAATGTCAAACCAAGAAAGTAAAACACAGGATCATTCCATGATGGAGAGTCCAGAGGAGTGAAGGTCAGTGTGACTGCTGCACAGACACCTGGATCCAGGAGCCCAAGGCACCCACCCACAGTCAGCACTGTGTTTCACATGCATTGTATTAGGACACCCCAACACTGGCCAGGGCCTGAGACAGGTAGCGTCCTCAGACGCTCACCTGCAGGCACGCCTTTCCTCAAGGGACTCAGGGCTCCTCCTTCAAGCGAAGATATCACTGCAGGCTTCAACTCAGAATGCCCTGAACCCTACAGAGTTGGAGCATGAATTGGTCAGAAGGAAAAGGTGACAAGTAAACCCCGTGTGTCTCTATTAAAACAGAGTAAATGAGTGGCAAGGCATGAATAGAATCTGCACTTCTGGAATGCCACAGATTTGTGGTTATCCAAGAGCTAAGATCTAGCTTTTAATTTAAGAGTATAATATGGGGTCCCAGAAAATACCAGCGATAATATAGCCCTGACCTTGCACACAGCCGAGAGGAGCTTGATCGCATCACAATTTGAAGTTTTGTTTTTGTCTGGTTTGGGATCCTCACCTGGGGGTGCTCAAGGATTCCTGCTGACTGTGCACTCAGGAATCACCTCTGCTGCTGTTGCTCAGGGACCACATAGGATGCCAGGAATAGAATCCATGTCTACTGCTTGCAAGACAATCACTGTACCACATGGTATGTCACCAACACACTTGAAGTGATGCCTGAGTGCAGTAAACCCAAAAGCTTAACAAATCCAAAAATGGACAAAGATTGCCAAAGCCTTCAATTGTTTATAAAAGTAAACAGAAAAGGATCCAAACAGGCAGCACAGCATATGGGGTACTGGCCTTGCTCACAACCAACAAAGGTTTTATTCTGACATTCCACACGGTGCCTCAAGCCGTCAGCTGTGATCCCTCACTGCATAGTAGAGAGGCAAGCCCTGAGACTTGATGAACCAAGAACCATTGGAAGTGATCCTGAGCACTCAAATAGAGCAGTGTCTGATGAGGTGAGACCCTAAGAAGTAAATGAACTGTGGTAGGAGAGACATCACAGCGGTAGGACACAGACGGTGCACTCACATACAGGTTTGATCCCCAGCATCACACATGGTCCCAGACTACAGCATGAATAACTGAATACAAGGCCAGGAATAATCTGAGTACTTGCAGATGTAATCCTAAAGCCAAATCAATGCAAAACAAATACTTTGAACTTGAGGGACAGATGCAACAATAGGAGGAGTAAGGCAGCAACCTTTTAAGCTGGCAACTGGTTTCAATACTCGGCACCCCGTAGGCCCTGCGCCCTCCCAGGAGTGATCGTGCCCCCCAAATAAAACCAGAACCTAAACCAAAACAAATACACAGAAGTAATATGTAGCGTAGGAAGTAAACTGAGAAGCGAACTTACAAATGACACGAACTCTTTAGAGGAACCTCAGCAATGATAAAGCACATAGGGAGTTTACCATGCCTGAGGCCCACCTGGGTAGACCCCCAACACTCCACAGACTCCTGCAATCCCACAGAGAGTGATTCCAAGGACAGAGCTGAGAGGAAGTCCCGAGCATCAAAAGGTGATCACCAAAAAGAAAACCAGGGAAGGAACTAGAGGAACAGCTACCGCATGACTGTCCGACATCCTGGCCCATCACAGTTCCAGCTACTGTTGGATACACAGCCGTAGCCTGGCGCAGGGAGCCCACGCAGGTCTGTCGAGACACGGTCGGCCCCACACTGCTCTCATCGATGGTCCACAGATCCTGGTAAGCCTACAGCATCATGTGCCTGTAGCGCTTCCGCTGAGAGGCACATGCACACATGTGGGGGGAAGCTCACGGCCACATCGGGGAAGGTCACCAAGTCCTGAGCTAACACTCAGGGCGGCGAGAGGCAGGGTCTGTTTCTACTCTGTTTCCTGGGCTGGGAGGCTAGGACCACCGAGCCCTACAGAGGCTCAGATTCTGTTTTCTTGCGAACAACCAGTCTCCATGTACACTCCTGGCTGACAGGTCCCAACATCTCTCTGACAGCTGCATCTGATAAAATCTGAGTATGTTGTATTAGAAGGTTTCTAAAGGTAGTGGTCTTGTACCTGATCCCAGGGAATCCCAATCATCGCTCCTATGAGCACTGCAGAGTAACAACTGAGCACAGAACCAGTGGGATCCAAATAAGTGACCCTGCTTTCAGCCCAATACACTAAACATATATCCCCTGCAACCCACAGCCCATGTTCTAGGGAGAAGGGGACACTCAATGTCCAATCATCGACTATGCATGCAGGTATGTGCCTGTAAGGACTCTCCTCATGGTTCAGGGCCATTGGCTCTGGAAGCAGAAAAAGTGTCTAGAGCCCAAGAGCTCTGCTGGCCACAGAGATGCATTGTTCCGGCTCTCTTGGACCAGCGCATGCCCACAACTGCAAGTAGAGCAGCGAGTGAAAGCAGAATGTGTGACAGAGCAGGCAAATCTCTCCAGAGTGTGAAGGACTAAATAAGGACTAAATAAGCATGTCCTGGACCTGAGTCACTGTAGCTTCCAGGGAGCAAATAGGGCCAGCAGACCCCAGGGGGCTTGTGATACACATCAGGTAGGAATTCGGAGCACAGAGCCAAGAGGAAGCCCTATGCATATCCCCTGTGGCACAAAAATAAATATGAAAAGAAACAAAGCAGCAGGATTGTGTAACAGGACAGCAGGTTGGAAACAGCGAGGAGGGCTGGTGATCCCCGCCAACCCATAGGGTTCCCTAAGCACTGCCAGGTACAATGCCGGAGTGCAGAGCCGAGTATAATTCCCAGAATCACTGGGTTTAGCACTTCAAAGAAAAAAAATACCCAGATACAAGCCCATGACCCCCAGCAACCCAGACGGTCCCTGAGATCTGTCAGGAGTGATCCTGGAGCACTGAGGTACAAGTACTCTTTGAGCTGGATGTGGTCCAAAAGCCAAATACAACAAAACTGACACAAATGTCACCTCAAACAGCAGAGAGCCTGGCACTCCAACCAGAAGGCACATCACAGGATCCTTCCTGAAAGAACTCAGAGATATTTGGCCCAGGAAGCCGAAGCACTCCTGTCACTGCATCACCTCATATTGTTACTCCCCTCCTACCGCAGGATGGTGTGTCAGATGGCATGTCACCAACTTCTCCTGCCTCTTTTTTTCCCCAAGGACCAGAAACCTGGAGAAATAAGAGTTGTGAGTACTGGAGAGGCCACAACTCCCCAGCTCTGACCAGTCACACCCTTGGGCACTGATTCATAGACCCGTCTTGGGGACAATGCCAGATGCTTCTGTTTCCCCAGGAGAAGGAAAATTAGTTGGCATCTGTGCTGCCTTTCCCAAGAGAAGGTCTGGGCTTCGCTATAAGAGAGAAAACTCAGCGCTGCCTTGGCCTGGGGACTCCGCCCTGGGTCCCATAGAAGGTGCTCACAGGCCCAGTCTGCGTTTGACACCAAGACCAGCTCACACGCATCAGCGCCACCTGCAGGCCGTCAGGAGGGCTGGCCCCAGCAACCACAGCACAGAATGTGGCTCTATCACTGGGGCAGCCCCTGTCCTTAAAAAGAAAAGCCAACTTTCTACACACACACACACACACACACACACACACACACACACACACACACACATACACACACACACACGCACACACGCACGCACAAAACCTTTTCTCAGTGTGCTGACCTTGATAGACAGGGGTCTAGACAGGGCTCTGCAACTTGATATGTAAACAGAAATTGTTGTTCGGACAGACAGTAAAGCTGGTACGATGCTTGTCTTGCTGACACCAATCACTTCTCTACATCCCGGTCGCCCCCAGAGCACTCCAGGAATAATACCTAAGTCCAGAGCCAGATTAAACCCCCGGGGTATCTCCAGGGATGTAGTGCCTCCATTTACCACACCAAAAATATCTGCAAAAGGAAACTAAAATTGACATACTCCAGGTACCTGGAGATCCACATCTTCGAATGACCCCATCTCACCAGGGCAGCCAATGAAAAAGTCGATGGGAACAGGGTCTCTTTCCATTGGTGGGGTAGGGGGGCCTGCGACTTTGCCCCTAAAAGTGAATATAGAGAAACTGAAACAGTGAAACTGCTAGGTCACCGGGGGGGTCTGGATGGCCAAGCCCCGGCCCTCAGCAGGTCCCTCACCCCGAAGGCCCGCAATCCCCATGATCTGCCCTGCACACACCTGTTGCCTCCCCATTGCAGAGCTGGAGGCATCGTGGCCGCAGGAGCTCCCAGGATCACGCACTCACACCCTCGAGCCCTGCACTCCGGAACAGCCCCCACCATATCCCCGGAAGCTCTCCCACACTTCAGGAACCACCTGGATATTGAGGAACAAGTGAAACACAAGCGCAAAAGTGCCACCCCAAGGTCGTGGGGACCTACAGCTCAGTGTGAAGATGGGGAGGTACAAGGCATTCACAGGAGACCACCCCCATCCTGCCACAGAACTGACCTTCAGAGTCCCGCTTCTTCACAGGGGCCCTACTTTGCCCTTTACCCACAGGAACAATGGACTCTCTCACTCCATTTCCAGAAATACAAGAACCAGGAAGGCCCCACTGTGATGTCATTTCCCTCCCCACAAGCAGCCTTAAAAGGCCAGACTCCAAATGAGGACAGAACCATTATGCCCACCAAGGTGAATCTGTGGCTCAAGGGGGATGGGCTCGCATAAAGGGGTGGAGAGGGAGATGCTGGAGTCACGGGTCACACATTAGAGAGTTACAAGGCAGTAAGGAGAAGTCCCCTGGTCTTGTAGTGGACAAACAATGAACCAATGTTCTCACACACAGTCCAGCAGAAAAAAAATGTAAAGGGGGTTCATTCGAAGTAAAAGATGCAGATAGATAGTGGGTGGGGCATGGGACAATGAGTTTCTCTGGGAAGCTATCAATAAAGATGGGTTGAAAGCAGTGACTCCCAAGCCAGCTATGGAGATGCAGAGAGGAACTAGGCTGGCAGCAGCCCAGAGAGTCGAAGAGACGCTGGAACAGGAGCAAAGGCTGGTAACAACAGAGAGCACTTTCAGTAAAGGCTCTACCCCTTGATAACACATGAGTACTGGACTCTCACATACAAGGAAAACCCAAGAGGCAGTTTCAGAACAAAAATTTAAACACTGAGAGACAGGAGAGTGCGTTGGCACCTGCCGTGAACTTGGTCGCCCTCAGTTCCATCCCTGGCATCCTATATGGGGTCTGTGCACCACCAGGAGTAACTCTTAAGAACTGCAAGGTGTGCCACAAACAAAAACATATAATTAAGTAAATTAAATGCAGCATGTGGACCATCCCAGAATGACGGCATACATGAAACACCAGGCAGTAAATGAGACTGTTCATGTTGTGCCCTTCCTTGGCATTTTGAACAGATGTTAATAGTTTTTAACATTCTGGTGAATATTAGATTGTTGGAACTTTACTGATTCCAAGTAAAAGTTTGACCTTTCTTTTTCTCTCCCAAGTACGAATAAATTGAGGGCAGTAGAACCCAGGAAGATAACTGCCCTTTATTACTAGTAATCGTTGTTTAGTGAATTGCCTACCGAGATGGGGGCAGGAGTTGTAGAATCTCTCATGTTCCCACCATTTGTAACATATTTGATTCATGGGGCCCATGAATTATCTCAAAGAACCAGCAAAAGTCTATACACAGTAAAGGCAACGCAAAGTGTCTCTATCCACCCTATTAAAGAAACTTGCTAAGTTCATTTTGCTAACTTGATACTTTCTGGATTTTTTTTTCCTTAATGCTTCTATAAATCTAATGGAAACCTGAAGGTAGAGTGCGCAGAGATGCTGCAGCAGGTAAAGTGCTTCCTGCACACAGCTGACATGGACACCAACCCAAGGACACCATAAGTTTCCCTGAGTCCCCCAGTCCTGGACTGCTTACCTCGGAGGCATGAGAAGGCCCTGAGCACAGCTCAGTGTGTCTCCACAGACTTAGTACAAGGGGGCTTGAAGAATGGAGGTTTGCATGTTTTTCTAATTTCAAGGATTTGCAGCAGCATCATGGTTAATCTCTGTCATTAACTCCTGCAAACCAAAGTAGGGCCTGTGAACCAAACCAGAGTGGGAGCAAAGAATGAAACAGTGGTGGGCCTTGACAGTCTAAAGTGAACGATTTAGTACCTGTTTATTTAGTTCTAATTTTTCCAGGCTTCTATCACCAAGTCCCACTATTTATAAGTTCACAGACACATCAAGTGCAAATGCTGGGACATTGCCATAGATGCACCTGGGCGATAACAAGGAATTACCTTTCACCTATGTGCTGACATCATGGGAATGGTGTCTCACACTACCAGGATTATTTCCTTCTTACCTCCATATTGGGGCACCCCCACTCCTTATAAAAAACAAACCATGTAATACTAAAGGGGCTGGTTCTTACTGGGGGTTTGCTATTAGGATATCAGTCATCCAGTATGAATTTAACGTTGTCTCCTAGGAACTGAGTGGAACATCAAGGCCTCCCCACATATTTAACATTCATAAGATTTCACATTGGTATGAATTTCCATGACTAGTAAGGCAGGATCATTGAAAAACAGCCTTTCCACGTTCATGAGATATACATATATAGAGTTTCTCTCCAGTGTGAATTCTGAGATGCACAGCAAAGTCAGAGTACAGAGTGAAGGCCTTCCCACATGTGTGACATTGCAGTGGCTTCTCTGTATTATGAATATTCATACGTTGATTAAGACTAAAGGTCTTCCCACATCTCTGACATGCATGAGGATTCTCTCCACAATGAATTTTCTGGTGCTTAGGAACCTATAGAGACTGAAAAAAGACCTTCGAACACGCCTTCAAAAAAGTTTTCTCTCCACTATGCATTTCCATATGCCTTGTGAAGGTTGAGGAATTAATTAAAGCCTTCCCACACTCCTCACATAGATACGGCTTCTCTCCAGTATAACTTCTCAGAAGCATAGAAAGGCCTAAGGGTCTCGAGAGTGAAGGATTTCCCATGCGGAAGACACTGATGAACTTTCTCTCCACTATTTATTAAGGTCCCCAGATTGAAAGAAGACATTCTCACATTCCGTACAATCATAAGGTTTCTCTCCGGTATGTATTTTCCCATGATTACAAAGACTTGGGGAAAGAACAAATACCCTCCCACATTCACGATATACAAAAGATTTCTCTCCAGTATGAAGTATGCTATTCTGATGAAGCCTGGAGGTGAGGATGAAGGTCTTCTCACATTCCTTGCATGTATATGCTCCCTCTCCCACGTGAATTGTACTCTGTACAGTATGTCTAGAGGATTTAGTAAAGTCATTCCTACACTCCTGATATATAGAAGGCTTCTCTCCAGAACAAGTTTTCATATGCACAGTAAGGCATAAAGATAGGGTGTTCTCACATATAGAAGGCTTTTTTTCCTGGAAGAGTTTCCCAATGATTCAAAAGGTTTGAGCAACTAAAAAAGGCTTCAACACAGAATGCCTAGAACCCATGGAAATGAATGCCCAGATTAGTGACAAGGAAAACGATACAGGTCAACACCCACGTGTCCCTAAAAACTCTCAGGAAAGTACAGAAAAGGAGTGAACAAAATCTCCATTTCCATATGCCCAGATTGGTGCCTAGCAGAGATACAAGACTCAAGTTTCAGAGATATATTGAGTCATGCTGAAGGTCCCCAAGAATCTTAAGAAGAAAACCCACAAAGTGAAATAGTGCAGCATCTGGCGAGGTGAGGTCCAAAGCAACTTACTTCTTAGGCCCAGAGCAATAATATAGTAGGGAGCATGCTTGCCTTGCACGAGAATGACCCGAGTTCAATCCCAGGTATTGGATATGGTCCCCTAACCATTGCCAGAAGTAATACTGAAGTACAGAGCCAGAACAACCATTGAGTATAGCCAGGTATGACCCAAAATGCCAGAATAGGAAAAGAAATGAACCTGTGACCAGAGTGACAGTACAGTGGGGCAGGCACATTCCTGATACACAAATATGGATTTCATCCTTGGCATACATATGGTTCTGGAGCCATACGTGTGTGCCATACGACTCTGAACGAAGGGTTCAGGGCCACCCTCAATCCCTCTCAAAGCAGGTGTCTCAATTGGGGAAACCTCTGCTGGCCCCAGAGATCCTATGCTCCCGTTAGCTGGGACTGTGTAACTGAGCAGGTGAAGCTCTTCTAAGCAACAGGAAAATATAGGGGAAACACATGTCCTGGGGCCCGAGTCACTGTAGCTGCCAGGGCACATAAGGTACCAGCATATGCCGGAGACCCCCACAGCCGATGAGAGTGAATATCGAGCACAGAGCCAAGAGGAAGTTATGAGCACATCCCCTGTAGGACGAAAAATATGAAAAGAAACATAGCAGCAGGATGGAGTAAAGGACAGTGGGTCTGGGAACATGAGTAGGCGGGCGATCCCCACCATACCATCTGGTCAATCAAGCACTGCCAGGTGCAATATTGAATATAGAATGAGAACTGACCTGAAAATCCCATCACCTCACCTCAGCTCATCAAACAAAACAGACCTGAACAAATAGGACACTTATACCGCCACATCAAAGGGTTACTAAGACTTGGCATGTGGGATATTTGAGCACTCATCTGCGAGTATTCCTTAAGCATCACTCCACTCGGGTATGGCCCCACAACCCAAATTCAACAAAACAAACGGAGAAAAATGTAGTCAGACAGCGGGGCATGGGGCACTCTGACCAGTAGCCACATCCCAGGACTCCTTCCAGAATCAACTCAGAGATAGATGGCCCTGGACACCTGTGTGCTCCTGTCACTGCATTCTGTCAGCTTGTCACTCTCCTCCTACCTGGGCATGGTCTGACAGATGGCACGTTATCACTGTCTCCAACTTCTGTCTCCAACTTCTGTTTCCCTAGGATCAGCAGGAAGCTCTTTCCAAAGACCTGGAGGACAAATCAAAGCTGCGAGCATCATAGAGAACCAGCACAGGGCTCTAACCAGAACTTCCTTCTCTGGCACCAGAAATGTCCTCACTGGTCTCATCCTTTGGCCCGAGCTCAAGGCCCTCCCAGCAGAGACACTGAGAGATGCTTCTTCCTCTTCAGGGGATGCAGAAGTAGGCTGGCATTCGGGCTACCCACAGTGAAGGCAAGGCAAATAGGTCCGTTGATACCACTGTCACTGAAAATATACTATAATAGCTTACAGGAGTCTAGTGTGAGAGATGGAAATTGGTTCCGGGAGCCAGAATGGCAGCACATCGGGAGGTCACTTTTCATGCATGTGGCTGAGTCTGGTTTCATCCCCATATCTCACAGGTTCCCCCAAGTCCACCAGGGATCACAGGGCCACGGTTGAGGGCAAGCTGGTAGAATTCAGGGCAGGGCTGCTGGTGCCTGGCCACCCCCAGGATGCAGACCTGACTACAAATTCAAAGGTTGCAGGGGCTGGAAAGAGAAACCAGTGTACAGGGACCACGGGGGCTCACGACGCCCAGAGAGACCACTCAGCCGGCCGACGGGACGACCCTGTTCCCCTGGGTACCCCAACACCGACTCATTTCCCGCCCCTCAACTTTGCCAACAATGGCGCCTGAGCGGAACTTCCGCCCGGAAAGTGGAGCCACTGGAGGGAAAGACCCGGGTTCCATGACCTCACAGTCATGGCCAGTCACAGTCTTAAAGGGCCAGGCGCCGAGTTTTCCTGACCAGGTACGTTCTGGTAAGGAACGCATTTTATTGTCGGTTTGTTTCTTTCCTTCAATCTAGTGACCAGGACATCTGTGGGCAGCCAGATCTAGGATAGATGGAGAGTGAGGGACTGAACAGATGGCATATGCTGCAGAAAGCCTTTATTAAAGTTTTTATTCACAGTCCGGCTCAGGGTCCTCCCGTTAATAATCAATTTGCTAGAGTGGGCCCAGTAAAGGCTCCACCGTGAGACTTGTTGTTACTATATTTGGCATATTTAACACATCGTGGGCAGCTTGCCAGGCTTTGCCGTGCGGGCGAGATACTCTCGGTAGCTTGCGAGGCTCTCCGAGAGGGGCGGAGGAATGAAACACAGCTCCACCGGGCTGGCTATGCCCACGGCAAACTCCTACCGCTGTGCTATCCTTTGGCTGCAACATCTGTCACCCCATTGATCGCCAGGGTTGATACGATTGATCCAGCTAGCCAGGCGGGTATCCCCTTCCTCCCTCACTTCTCCATGTGCTTCCTTCCCAAAGCTGCGCATTCAAAGAGGATGGCCTTTCTGGAATAGAGATAGACTGGTCTTTGGTCAAGGGTATACGAGTAGCAGAGCTCCCCTGTTAGAACCTCCAAACTTTCATTAAAGGACTAAAATTCACAAAGACTTTTTTTGCCAACAATCTCCAGGACCAAGACTCAGGACCGCCTGGTCCTGCCCATTATTTTACGGCTCAGCATTAGACTCCAAACAAAGACCTGGAGAAGTCAGAGTTGTGAGCCGAGAAAGGACAGATATCTAGCCCTGACCTCAAATATTCCTGTCTTAGACCTGGAAATGTCCTGATGGCAGGCTCCCTTGGGCACCAAGTCACCGCCCTCTCCACCAGGAGACACTACCAGATGCTCCTTCTTCCCCCAGGAATGCATAGATGTCTGGAATTCGGGCTGTCTCTCAGGACAACTGCTGCCTCTATCTACAGGACAGGAAACTGCAGCCCTGAGACCCGAACCAGGATACCACCCTGGGCCAAACAGGAAGGTCCTTATGGGCCTAGCCAGGGACTGACTTCTAGACAGGAACTCCTTTTATTTAGCGCCCCCTGAGCTTAAAGGTTGCCCACAGCAACCACAGCTCCCAAAGTGGTTCTACCATAGGGCACTCACAGGGCCTCAGATGGACAAACTTTAAGGCTCTTTTTGCTCACACAATTATTGTGGGTGTGTGGTGTTTCAATTAGGAGCAACAACAGGCAGTGCTCGGGGCTTATTTCAAGTTCCACACTGAGGGATCATCCCTAGTGTGGCTTGGGGGACTGCTGGAATGTCTGGGAATTGACCCTGTGCATGGGATGTGCCTTCCCCACAACAATAACACCCCAGTCCTTTCTAAATAAATTTCGTTCCAACACATCAGGATTGATCCCTAAATAAATATCTCCTCACCCCCCCCAAAAAAAAAAACAAATATCTTGCTTTAAAAAGAACTCCATTTACAAGCAACATCCACTCTACATCTAGGGCTCGCCTAGTCAGAGTCAGGGAGTTGATGAAGAATGGAGGGATGCTTCTCAACTTGACTTGAAGGACCAGAAATTTTTTATCAGCAAAAAAGATACCAATGTGGGGCCAGTTAGATAGTTACGAGTATATGGTGCCTGGGGATGGAGAAATACCACAGCAGGTATGGTGTTTGCATTGCACGTGGCCAATCCAGGTTCGATTCCCAGCATACCATATTGTGCTCTGAGCACTGCAAGGAGCAATTCCTGGGTGCAGGACAAGGAGCAAACCCTGAGTATCACTGCGTGCGACCCAAAAAGATAAATAAATGATTATACAGTGCTTCCCTTACTAATAAAGATCAATCCTCGGTATCCCGTATGAAACCACGATCACATGGCTTCACGTGATGGATGAAAATTATTTTTGATGGAATGATGGAAATTATTTGTGAGGGTATAAACTAGAGCCTGGGGCAACCGCTTAGCACATATAGGTATGCCCCTCCCCCCCAAAAAAACCCCAAAATTGTCTGAAAAGTAAATATTCATTTACAAACCAAAGCCATGGGAAAGGACCATGTCTGCAGGATGCCCTGCCTCATTCAAACCTTTAGCCTCATTCTGCTAACAAGAGTGTGTGTATCTTTCTGAGAGTTTGAATGTCAGGAATTGAACCTGGCTTGGCATTGTGTCAACCCTCCCCATGTACTACCACTCCGGCTCTTTCTAAATAAATTTCTTTTTAATGCAGCAGGAGAGATCCCTAAACCAATATCTCCACCTCTTCAAAAAACCCAACTAGCTAAGATTGGTGTTTGAATAAGAAATGGAATCAAATGTAGTAAACTACCTTATAAAGTAGAAAAATATAAAAATAACCCCTTATTTAAAAAAAAAACCTTTACGTGCATTAGTCACCCCAATAGCCAGGGTCACCGGGTCAGGGTCAGAGAACTGATGAAGAATTGAGAAACGCTTATGAACTTAACTTGTGGGTGCCGAAATTCTTTAGCAGAAAAAAGACACCAAAGTGAGGCTGGAGAGACAATTAAGAGAATACGTGCTTCCCTTAGTAAAAGTGATCAACCCTCAGCATCCCATATGAAGCCATGATCACTGATGGAAACAATTTCTTTTTTTTTTAATTTTTTTGTTTTTGTTTTTGTTTTCTTTTTTCTTTATTTATTTATTTATTGAATCACCGTGGGAAAGGTTACAAAGCTTTCAGGTTTAGGTCTCAGTCATGCAAATATCAACCACATTTCCTTTTACCAATACTTATTTTTTACCATGAAGAACCCCAATAAAACCCCACCCCCTCACCCCTCCCAGTCCCTGTGGGGCAGATGAATTCTAGTTAACACTCTATCTGCTTTGATTAGATTCATTGTTTCAATAAAAGATTCACCACTATTATTTAGAGTTTACCCCCCCCCCCAAATCAGACATGCTGAAAAAGCATTGTGAAGTGATTTGCTTTCTACAGCTGGGTTCAAGAATTAAATGTTGGTTTTGGATTTCTGCTATTTTACTTATTGACCCTGGAAGTATTTCTACTGAAAGTTAGATAGTTAAGAAATTGGTTTCTGTGCTCTGGAGTCGTGGCCGTGCTGGAGAGCCACTAGTGGGGGGCAACTGGTGGCCTCGGTAGGGCGTGAAGGGCAAACCAAAATGCCCCCCTTCCCATGAGGTTTTAGTCGCCCCCACTCCCCCGGCTCATACCTGCTGTCCACAAGGCTCCCATGCGGCCACCATCTTTATTTCCAGAGAGGAGAAGGCGACTGGGGCAACACCCTTTCCCCTCCGGACAGACATGATGGCCTGGATTAACACATAGTCCTTTCACTTTTCTGCTCCAAGCTGCCGGGTTCTGCATTAAGTCCTTGTGCTTCTGGGGCCGTGGCCATGCTGGAGAGCTGCTCGCGGGGGGCAACTGGTGACCTCGGTAGGACGTGAAGGACGGACCGGAACGCCCCCCTTCCCTTGAGGTTTTAGTCGTCCCCACACCCCCGGCTCACACCTGCTGTCCACAAGGCTCCCATGTGGCCGCCATCTTTCTTTCCAGAGGGAGGAGGGCGGAAGGGACCAACACCCTTTCCCCTCCGGGCAGACATGATGGCCTGGATTAACGCATAGTCCTTTCACTTTTCTGAGGGTAGAGCCTGGAGGAACCTTTGGGGAGGTACAGGTGTGCTCACACCCCCAAAAAACACCAACCAAAATAGTTAGAAAAGTAAATATTCGTTTAAAACACCACTCCACATGCTAGGACCAGGCCCGCAGGATTCCTCCTGGCGGCCACCAATGAAAACGATGGGCTTCAACAGGTCTCTCGCCATTGGGGGTGGAGAAGCTGCGCTTCAAAGTGCTGTGGCAGTTTTACATACGCATGTCTACACCTAAAGTTTCAGAATAGGGTGCGTCACAACCCCTGGATGAGAGGGTTGGGATGAACAAGACCTCTGCCCTCAAGAGGTCCGTCATCCCCATCCAAGACTAGCAGACCCCATTCTCAGGTCCACAACCAGGCAATGCTGCCCCCCTCACAGAGCTAGAGGCGAAAATACCCCCAAGGATCACAAACTCACATTCGAGATCCCTGTGCTGCGTAAAATTCCCCCCACTGCAACCACCTAAGCCCCGCCTCCTCCTAAAGTCTCCGAAGCAAGTCAAAACCCAGGAACCGATGAGATATGTGTGGAGTGAGTGAAAAACAACCACAAAAGCACCACAAAAGCTGGCACGACCCATTGGTCACAGTGCAGGGACTGTAGCTGAGAGGTCCTCACGTCCTGCCACTAATTGGTGTTCAGTGTCCCCTTGGACAGTGAAGTGTCACTTTGTCCTTTAAATGTGTGCCCATAAGAGGTCTGATCCTCTTGAAGTCATTAGGAAGTAAACGTGCACATGGAAGACTCCCACCTGTGACATCATCCATCACCAAGGAGCTTTAAATTGCAACGTTCCAAGTGTAGACAGACCATTATATCAGCCAGGTGAAACAATGCAAGGAGGATAAAGAAGAGAGGCAAGAGCTGGTGGGGCCGGTCACAGAGTTCAGTGCAGCGAGTTAAAGCAGAGTCCCTTAATCCTGTACTCGTCAAACATGGAACCAATGTTCTCACACATACACTTTCATCATAAAAACAGAAGTAAGTTGATTCAAGGTAAAAGAGGAAAATGAGTTTCTCTGTGAAGTCGTCACTCAAGGTGAGGATGAAAGCAGTGGCTCTGAAGCCAGCCCTGAAGATGCAGAGAAACTGGCCTAGCAACAACCTAGAGAGCCTGAGAGACACTGGATAGAACCAAAGGCTGCTAAGAACATCAGAGAGCACTGTACAGTGACCACTGTACCCCTTGAAAACACGCGAGTAGAGAACGCTCACCTACAAGGAAACACCAGGATGCAGCTAAAAAAGCACGTTTTCAACTAAGAGGTTGGGGCCAGAGGTTAGTATTATGGCTTAATGCTTGTGTTGAACATGCTTTCCCTGAGTACCATTTCTGGCATCCAGAACAACACCAGGACAAACTCCTAAGAGCTGCCGAGTGTGCAATAAATTACATAAAACATACTTCAATAAGGAAACCCCAGTATATACCAACTCTAAGAATGGAGGTGCACAGGAGCTAATGAGCACCAAGCCACACCAGATCATTTCTCTCAAGTGTGAATTCTCCTATGTACAGTAAGTACTAAGGATCTACTAAAGTTCTTCCCACCCTCCTGACATACGCAAGCCTTCTCTCCAGTATGAGTATTCATATGGTTTTCAGGACTGAGAGATGAGCGAAGGCCTTTCCACATGTCTTACAGATATACCGTTTCTCTCCAGTGTGATTTTCCTTGTGCCCAGAGAGGCTCGAGTACTGAGAAAAAACCTTCACACAGTCCTGACATGAGTAAGTTTTGAATCCTATATGAATTTTCCCAAGGACATTAAGTTGTCAGGACAGGATAATGGTCTCTCAACATCACTCACACACATGAGTTTGCACTGCGGTCTGAAGTCTCCAATGTATAATATGTTTAAAAGGGGAAATGAAAGTCTTCCCACAGTTCATACACATAGAAGGTTTTTCTCCGGTTTGGATCTTTGGGCTATCACACTGCAATTACACCTGACTCAAAATTTGTCCTCCATGGTGTCAATCCCGGGGATTCTGTCCATTGTGGGTTTCTAAGGGAACATCCCGGTGTGGAGGACATGGGAGGAAGATTTCCCCACATTCCTTCTCTTGGACAGGCTCCGTCCATGGTGACCTTCATTATGGGACTCTCAGTATTTGGGACTCACTATAAATGCTTCTCCTCTCCCACAGTCCTCAGGCTGCTGCCTTGGAGGGGTTTGTGTCCAAAATTTGTGGAGAATACACTGTGAGGACCCATTCCCAGAGGAGGGCTTCTTCAGAGTGAGGTCACTCTCTCCATTTTGATCGCCCTCAAAAGACACCCAGCCTGTCTTGGCATCCCCATGGGGCGGAAGTCAGGTTTACCAAATCAAAACATTGTCACCGAGTGCAGATTCAGACACATTCCACTTGGGCTGGATGCTTCCCGGTACAATGCAAAGGAGGATTCTAATTATTGCTCCATTCATTAGGAGTCTCCATGTGAAAAAAAAGAGAACAAAAACTGAAGCTTGAAGGTGTTTCCAACATTTCCACCACAAGGAATGCAATTCCAAAAAACGTGGATGGATGTTCCACGGAAAAACTCAATGGTTCTACATGGTGGATGCCCAAAATTGGAGGCTGCGAAGTCATTAATTTGTTCTGTTTTTTTTTTTTAACTCAATAAGCATATACCTAAAATGGTCAGATGACCGTCTGCAGAAAGTTAAAGAAGTCCTTTCCAGTAAAATAAAATACCCCCAGCTCTGGTTTTGGTTTTAGCACAGTGTGGAGCCAGTGATGTATGGGTTAAGGCAAGGCTGCAACCCTAACCAGCAAGACAGACCGTGGGGGGCCACTGAAATCATATCACCACAAACGCATCCTGTCCAGGATCAATGAGATTTTTTTGTTCGTTTTTGATTTGTAATTTGTACTTATTTTGAGGTGGGCCACAACAAAGCATTTCCAGGGATCACTGATGGTGCCAGGGACCTGAAGGTCTGTCTCAGGATATTCAAGTTATTGATCTAAGTGTTTGTGCATATGTCTGTATCATGCTGCTGTACCTACTTGTGCTTTGCATTACATTTTTAAGTTGGGGAAAGTGATGTCTCCCTTTCCTCTCCACCCCAGTAATACTTCATTTACTTGTTGCGGAGAGGTGAGGGATATTTTTCTATATGAACTTCAGGAGTGTTTATCGCTTTCTTTTAAAAATGAGATAGACTTCTTTACAGGGATTGTTCCTTATCTGTAACGCTTTGGGGATTATTGCCATATTGATGATATTAATCATCCCAATCCATGTGCAATGGATATGTTTCCATTTCCTCGTGTCCTCTTTTATTTCTCGAAATAAGTTTTATAATTATCTTTGAATAGGTCTTTTAACTATTTGGTTAGGCTGATTCAGAGGTACTCGTTTCTCTGAGTCCTAACTGTCAATTCGTTTTTAAAAACTTTTATTTCTCTATTTCTTTATTTCTATATAAAATAAATATTTATATATTATAAATATATATATATATTATATTTATAAAATAAATATTAATATTAAATATTAAATATAACAATTTTTCATTTCATTTTCATTTTCATCATCCTGTTATTCGTCGATTGCCTCGAGCAGGCCCCAGTAACGTCTCTTTCATCCTAGCCCTGAGATTATATTCAAGGCTCTTTAGGAGAATGAGACCCATAATTGTTACTGGTATTTGGCATATTTGGTACGCCACGGGGAGTTTGCCAGACTCTGCCCTGTGGGCAGGCTACATTTGATAGCCTGCAAGTTTGTCCAAAGTAGGAATGAGACAATAAGATGTCATAAAAAAAGCTCGGGATCTGGATTTTATAGTCTCTGACATAACAATAGTCGATTTGCTCGAGCGGGCCCAGTAACGTCTCCATTGGAGACTTTGTTGTTACTGTGTCTGGCATATCGAATACTCTCAGTAGCTTGCCGGGCTCTCCGAGAGGGGCGGAGGAATCGAACTCGGGTCGGCCATGTTGGCCGCTTGTAAGGCGAACGCCCTACCCACTGTGCTATCGCTCCAGCGCCCCTGGAGCGATAACAATAGTAATGTTAAATAATATCAAATATAATAAATAATATAAATAATATTAAATATAATATTTGAATAAATATTTATGTATTATAAATATATATTTTGCATTTATATAATTATTAATATGTAATAATTATTAAGAATTAATAATTATTAATGATATTAATAGTTATGAATGATAATTAATAATTAAGGAGTGAAACATAGGAAATGGAGCAAGGAAAGCCTCTTCATGAAGTGGATTTGGGAAAACTGGTCATCTACATGTAACAAAAATAACCTCTTTTCTTAGGACGTCTTTCTAATACCATGCACAAAAACAAAAGTAGCTTAAAGACCTTGGTGGCAGACATGAATTCATACGTTACATAGAGAAAAATGTAGGCAGAACGTTCCATAGGTTGAAGCTAAAGACATCTTCAAGGATGAAGCACCACTCATCATGCAAGTGGAAGCAAAGATAAACAAGTGGGACTACATACAACTGAAAGGTTCTGCACTTCAAAGGAAAAGATGACCCAAACACAAAGACAGCTACGGAATGGGAAAAATATTTAACCAACAATTATTTGATCAGGGCTTAATATCAAAGATATGTAAGGCACTGGCAGAACTTTACAAGATAAAAACTATACAACCTTATCAAAAAATGGGGAGACGAGATGAATAGCAACTTCCTTCTGAAAACTACAGATAGCAAAAAGGCAGATGAAAAAGTTCTCTACATCACTATCAGAGAGATATAATTTTTTTGATTTTGAGGTAAACATATTTGCAAAACTTAAGTATATGAGAAATTTTTGAGATTTTCCTAGATAATATTTAGGTTTAACTCAATGCTGATTTTAATACCCCCAAATGATTATCAGATATCTGGTGAGAAATGTGATTTTCATAGTCATTCTGAGCATGAGCGCAGCACAGAAGCAGCTTTCAGGAGCCCAACAGCCCTGTGTTCAGCAGCACATTTCACATGTGCTCAGGGCACCCACACACTTCCCAGGGCACAAGCCATGGGGGGGGCGGTCCTCAGACATTCACGTGCACAAATGCCTCTCCTCCCTGGCCTCAGGACTCCTCCTTCTGGCCAGGAGATCACCACAGGCTTCACTCTGGAAAGCCCTGTCACCATTGAGACTGGGTATGAATTAGTGATAAGGAAAACATGACAAGCTAACTCCCTGTGCTCCTAACAAAATCAGGCAATTCCTGAAAAGACGTGAACAGAATCTCCACTTCTGATATGCCCTAAATTGGTAGTTATCAGTGATATAAGTCCAGGTTTTAATTTCATTCTGATATTTATTCATGCTGAAGCCCCGCAAAAAGCACTGGAAGTGACTCCAAGCACCAAAATACAATAGCACCTAATGGGGTGAGGCCCCCCAAAAGAAAGGAACTCGTGTTCAGAATGAGACTCCAGCAGGACCGGCACCTAGTGACACACACATACGGTTTGATTCCTGGCAAGGAACAGTGACAGGGGAAATTCCTGAGCATTACGGGGTGTAGTCCCCTAATCAAATCAAATCTGAAGAAAAAATAATAAAAATGAAGTTGCAGGCCTGGTGAAGGAGTCCAGTGGGAAAGGCACCTGCCTTGTAGGTGCTGACCTGGTTTAGTCCACAGCACCCCCATGGGCCCCTGAGCACTGCCAAGAGTGATCCTTCAGCACAGAGCCAAGAGGAATGTGGACTGTCACCCCGAATCAAAACCCAAAGAAGGGCCGCAGCGATAGTTCAGCGGGCAGGGCATTTGCCTTGCACGTGGCTGAACCGGGTTCGATCCCCGGCATGCCATATGATCCCCCGTGCACTGCCGCGTGTAATTCCTGAGTGCAGAAGCAGGAGCAAACTTTAAGTATCACTGGGTGTGACCCAAAAAACGCTAAATAAATAAATGCCCAAAAAAAAGAAAGAAAAAAAAAACAAACATACTGAAGCAAAGGGCAGTACAAGAAGTAAATTGATGCAGAGCCAGGAGTGGCACGGAACACTGCCAGATGTTGATCAAAAAATAAACAAAAAAAGTAATTAAAAAAAAGAATCCCCTCCAGCCCCAACTTTGCAGGGAAACCGACCCTCCGACCCTTTAGCCCTGACTCCATAATGAATGGCAGTGGCCCCGCAAAAGGCACGCCTGGAACTTTCCCGGCCAAACCCCCAGCACCAGCCCGTGACCCCCCACAGGGGCTCTGGGTGTCCCTGAGGGAAGTAACAGAGAGGCGGCTGGCAAACGCCCCATCGACCTGGGGAAACTGAGGCACCATTCTTCTTTCTCTTCAGTTGGGGGCCAGAGCCACAGGGCAGCAGGAAGGGCGTGGGCCTCACCAACGACCTCCCGAGTCCGCCCAGCCCCCAGAAGGGACCCCTGAGCGCAGAGCCGGGAGTCAACACCGAGCCCCGCCGGGCGGGCGGCGCCTACCCGGGACCTGCGCCCCTTCACAGCTTCGGATGTCAGATCCCTCCAGTTGAGCCCCCTCGTTCCCTAAAATACGAGGAATAAAAGGGACAAACCTCTGGGCGGGGGCGGGGGTGTCCTGGAGAGGGGCTGCCACCCAGCTCGGCATGGAGCGACCTGCTCACAAGGCGGAGACCGTGGAGGCTCGACCACGGAGGCTGGACCAAAGCGCGACCCCTCTGTGGCGGTGACCGACAAGGAAACGGGCCCAAGACCCCCGCCCCTCCCCGACTCCTCAAGCGCCATCACTGAGGCTGAGGGAAGATTCCGCTGCCAGAATTCAAAGACCCCAGGGAAAGGCAGGGCTCCATGACATCACTGACACTTCGGTCAGAGTCTTAAAGGGCCAGGCTCCATTCAGTTCGGGAAAGTTCATTTTTTTCTGTTTCTGGTGTTGCAAAATATACACTGGTGGAGGGCTGGATGTTCAATCACTGAATGACTCAAACTTCCTGATGTAGTAGGACTGGAGCTCAGTTAGGAGTCACGGAGCCCTGCCTTTCCCAGTGGTCTTATCAGTCAGACATAGAATACAAGATACAGGTGTGTTGATTCCTAACTCTCCACTCCTGTGTCTGTGTAAACATCAGGGGCTACTTCCCGCCCATTTTCTCGGTTGTCATATGTCCTCAGGTGTTTGGTATATCAAATACATCACAGGTAGCTTGCCAGGCATTGCCATATGGGCGAGATACTCTCGGTAGCTTGCGGGGCTCTCTGAGAGGGGATGAGGAATTGGACTTAGATCGGCCAGTGGGCGTCATGAAAGCCAAATGCCTCCCCCACCCGTGTTATGGCTCCAGCCCCTCTTTGATACATTTTATGGGTTCAAGCCACATGTAAGGCACTGGGCTAATACCCACTGGACTATTGCTTTTTATTTTTCTCTTTATTGTGCGGATTATTTTTTTCACTGAATCTCCATGAGCTATTTACAAAGCTTTCATGACTAAGTTTATGGTTTCTCTCCAGTGTGAATTCTCAGATGCACAGCAAAGCCTGAGTACAGAGTGAAGGCCTTCCCACATGTCTGACACTGGTGAGGTTTCTCTCCACTCTGAATTTTCATGTGTTCAGTAAGTTTTCAGGACAGACTGAGGGTCTTCCCACATGTCTGACATGCGTGAGGATTCTCTCCACAATAAATTTTCCTGTGCTTAAGAACCTATACTGACTGAGGAAAGGCCTTCCCATTCATTAAAAACAAAAGTTTTCTCTCTGGTATGTATTTTTATATGCTTAATGAAGGCTGAGGAATGAATCAAGGCCTTCCCACACTCCTCACAAAGATAAGGCTTCTCTTCAGTACAACTTCTCATAAGCATAGAAAGGCCTAAGGGGAGAGTTAAGGCTTTCCCACATGGCAGACACTGATGAACTTTCTCTCCACTATTTAGTTAGGTCTTCAGATTGAGAGAAGACACTCCCATGTTCCGTACAAACATAAGGTTTCTCTCCAGTATGTCTTTTCCCATGATTACAAAGACTCAGGAAAAGGCCAAATACCCTCCCACATTCCCGATATACAAGAGATTTCTCTCCAGTATGAAACGTCCTATCCTAACGAAGGCTGGAGGTGAGAATGAAGGCCTTCCCACATTCCTTACATATATCTGCTTTCTCTCCCACGTGAATTCTCCTCTGTAAAGTAAGTCTAGAGTATCTAGTAAATCTTTCCTACACTCCTGATATATATAAGGATTCTCTCCAGAATGAGTCTTCATATACACAGTAAGGCTGAGGATAGAGGATTCTCACATATATAAGGCTTTTTTCCTGGAAGAGTTTCCCTATGATCAACTAAAAAAGGCTTCACCCCAGGATGTCCAGAAAACCACGGAAATGATTACCCAGATTAGTCACAAGGAAAATGATGCAAGTCAACACCCATGTGTCCCTAACAAAACTCAGGAAAATACAGAAAAAGAGTGAGCAAAATCTTCATTTCCATATTCCCAGATTGGTGCCTAGCAGAAATACAAGAGCCAGGTTTAAGAGATCAATTTAGTCATGCTGAAGTCTCCTAAGAATCTTTAGACGTGAATCCATGCAGTGAAATAGAGCAGCGTCTGAAAGGGTGAGGCCCAAAGCAACTAACATCTCTGGTTTAGGGCAATAATACAGTAGGGAGGGTGTTTGTCTTGCACGAGGATGACACGGGTTCAATCCCACGTATTGTATATTGTCCCCTAACCATTGCCAGAAGTAATTCTGAAGTACAGAGCCAGTAGGGTCAGGTATGATCCAAAATGCCAAAAGAGAAAAGTAGAAAAGGAAATGAACCTGTGACCAGAGTGACAGTACAGTTGGGCAGGCACATGTCTGATACAGAAATGGATTTCATCCTTGGAGTCCATATGGTTCTGCAGAACTGAAATTTATATTTAGAAATTCCTAAATATATACTCAGGAGTAATATGAGTATTGCCAGGTGTAGACCCCAATTCAAACAGAAACAAAACAATAAAATAATGAATGAAGTTGCAGTGCTGGTGCCGTAGTACACTGCCCCAACCCAATGCTTCTGACCACCCGCTTTCTTTAGATGTTGGGGAGATCACTCCTCCGCTCAGGAACCCTGAGTGGTCGCCGGATCGCACCCGGGGGCTGCGCGTGAGGCCAGTGACCTCCTGCGAGACTAGCACCCCCCAGGCATCTTCCTAAATTAGTTTTCTTCAGGAACCCCCCCTCGTTTCCTAAAAAGCAACTGATGTATCAGACAAACCCCGGCCAGCATGGAGCGACCCCGCCGCTCACAAGGCGGAAACCACAGAGGCCCAGGGTTCCCAAAGCGACCACTTCGTGGCTGTTGGGAAATCGGAACCCCCTGTTCCTGTGGGTACCCCAACGCCTGCCCCTTCCCAGCTCCTCATCTTCGCCAACAATGGCGGCAGAGCGGAACTGCCTCCGGAAAAGCGGAGCCTCTGATGGTGGAGAGCCTGAGTGACAGACCTGGGTTCTGTGAAGTCACCGGCACTGCTAGTCGCAGCTTTAAAGGGCCAGGCTCCGAGTTTTCCTGACCAGGTACTTTCTGATAAGGAAAGAACTTTTTTTGTTTTTTGCCTTCAATCATGTGACCAGGACATCTGGGGGCGGCCAGATCCAGGAGAGATGGAGAGTGAGGGACTGAGGAGATGACATATGCAGCAGAAAGTCTTATGTTTTTATTAAAGGAATAAAGTTCACACAGATTTTTTGCCTACAATCTCCAGGACCAAGACTCAGGACTATCTTAATCTGCCCATTATTCCATGGATCAGCATTAGACTCCAAACAAGAACCTGGAGAAGTCAGAGCTGTGAGCCAAGAAAGGACAAACCTCTAACCCTGACCTGCAAAGTTCCTGCCTTGGACCTGGAAATGTCCTGATGGAAGGCTCTCTCGGGTACCAAGTCACAGCCCCACCTGAAGAGACACTACCAGATGCTCCTTCCTCTCCCGGGAATGCATAGCAGGCTGGAATTCACGCTGTCTGTCAGGACAGGACTGCTGGCTATCTACAGGGCAGGAAGCTGCAGCCCTGAGACCCAGGATTCCTCCCTGGGCACCACAGGAAGGGCCTTCTGGGCCCAGCCAGGGGCTGACTCCTAGACCAGGAGCTCCTATGATTAAGCACCATCAGAGTTTCAAGGCTGCTCACAGCAAACACAGCCCCCAAAGAGGTTCTGCTACAGGGGCAGTCACAGGGCCTCAGACGGACAAACTTTTAGCTTCATTTTGCTCACAGAATTGTGTGTGTGTGTTCAGTATTTCGATTTGGGGGCCAAAACAGGAAGGGCTCAGGACTTATTCCTAGTGTCTTACTGAGGGATTACCAATAGTGTGGCTTGAGGGACCATTGGAAATCCAAGAACTGAACCTGGACTGACCCTATGCAATGGAAGTGCCTCCCCGAAATACTACCACTCCAGTCCTTCCTAAATAAATTTCATTCCAACACATCAGAATTGATCCATGAACAAATATATCTTCCTACCCCCCCCAAAGGAAATAGCTTGCTTTAAAAAGAAACCCATTACAGGCAATAACACCCCTACATCCGGATCTCAACTAGTCAGGGTCAGGGAGTTGATAAAGAATGGAGGGATAATTTTCATCTTGACCTGAGGGGCCAGAAATTCTTTATCAGTAAAAAAGATACCAAAGTGGGGCCGGATAGATAATTAAGAGTCCATGGTACTGCTCTGCCACAGAGGCAAGGTGGGCTGGGTGGGGGGGGGGGGGCTGGGTGTGGAGAATGGGCACTGGTGGAGAGATGGGTATTCGATCATTGTATAATTCAAACCCAAGAACAAAAATTTGTAAATCTACAACTATACCTCATGGTGTTTCACTAATAAAAATTGAAAAAAAAAAGTATATGGTCCTTGGGGCTGAGCGATAGAACAGCAAGTAGGGTTTTTGCCTTGCACGTGGCCAGTCCGTGTTTGATTCCCAGCATGCCATATTGTCCCCTGAGTAGTGCGAGGAGTACTTCCTGAGTGCAGAACCAGGACTAAACTCTGAGCATCACTGAGTGTGACCTAAAAGGGAAATAAATGAGTATACAGTGCTTCCCTTAATGATAAAGATCACCAGCATCCCATATGAAACCATGGCCACATGGTTTCATGTGATGGATGACAATTATTTTGAGGGAATGATGGAAATTATTTCTGAGTGTACATCCTAGAGAGCCAGGAGCAACCTCTGAGCATGAATAGGTATTCCCTTCCTCCAAAAAACCCCAGAAACTGTCAGAAAAGTTTAGTTAATATCCATTTACAAACCCTAACGAGAGGCAAGGACCACTTCCCCAGGATGGCCTGCCTCCTTGCAGCAGCAAATGAAAATGACAGGCGTCAACAGGGTCTCTCTCCAATTGGGAGGTCGAGTTGCCGCCCCTCAAAGTGACTGGCGGTTCTATATTAGCCTGTCTACACCAAAAGCTGCAGGATAGAGCCGATCATGGCCCTGTTTTCGATGGCCCTGTTTTCAATAGTCTATTTGGGACACTGTCCTTTACTTGTTTAATAGGAACTGAATGTGCTACCCTATAATTTCCAATTCCATCCTTAGTCCTCCCTACTCTACTTCTACCTATCAAAACAAACTTCACTTTAGACCTAGTTTTCAGTAATCTCAACTAAACATTATAGTAAAAAATAAGTCTGATCAAATAATTCTTTTATCCAGCAGATGTTTAAGATGCTTACACAAATGAACAGAATATTGAGAAAGAAATGAACACTCCAAATTGTCACTGAAGAAGGCAAAAAATACATGTTGTAATTGACCATATAAAAGAAAGAAAATTGATGAGTGAGGGGAGTAAACATGACCTGAGTTTATTTAACTTCATTTCATAAACTTAAAAATCTCAGTGTATTTCACTTAAATACCACCTGTCTATGGACAGTTTTCCTCTTTTTTGACCCCTATTTTTAAAATTTTCTTTCCCTTCTCTCAGTTTTACTCACCTTGATAACTCGATTCTGTGATGGATTGAGCAGACACAGAGTAGTCAATTGCATAGGAGGAGGCTGGTGGTTGATTATTTGGGGGCTGGACTTCCTTCAGAACCATAACCATTTATCGAGATGAGTTGAAGTATGTTTGGGGGGCAGAGCCCTTTTGCCCTGTGTATGACATGGAGTCATAGGACTGCAGGCCAGAAAGGAGAGTTCCCAGGTGCTTTTATGATAGCAACACACCTGGCTTCCTTCCTGGTAGGGAAGTGGCAGGCTTTGGCTCTGATTTGGAAACTGAGATGGTGTTCTCTCAACAAAACTGGCAGAAAGTGATGGGTACACAGATACCCTGTTGTTGGTATCTAGGGTTCTCTCATAGCGAGCTGCCATAGACATGGAAGAGACAGCGGTGCCTTGGTCAAGGATAGTCACAGAAAAGTCTCCCATGGAAGACTTCTCTTCAGCACTTCCTGCAATATCCCATTTCAAAATGGGTAGGAAGCAGCTGAGGTGGATATGTGACTCTGGTGAAACACTCCAGATAGTATTGTTGTGCTGAAATGTTGATAAAGATAGGCACTATCCATCAGTGGTTGGAAAGAGGTGCCAGAGGCTGAGGGCAGGAGCCAAGCATAACTGCCAGCTGGAGCAGATACTCTGGAGTAGTTGCAGACACTTCCTGTTAGGGAAGCTGCATTGTTCCCCACGAGAAGGGAAAGCTGCAGAATATGTGCAGTTCCCAATACAGATGGATTTTGAAAATTTTCTGTAAGGAACAAGCGGGTGATGAACAAAATCTGTGAGAATAATAATCTCCTTCAACGCTAAGAGGAACAATATTAACTTAATGTTTATGCCATTGAGATGCTTCTAGTACGACCAGTTAACTGAGTTTCCAAAATTCCAACAATTTGGGGTGATTCAAAGCCTGGAACCTTTTGGCACTTTGTGTATTTGGTATTGTGCTCCCAAAGTGAACACAGAACTGTAGAAGAACCAGTGACCTTGTCTGTACCTGAATTTCTTGCTTACAGATAGTTTCTCCTTACCTTAGCAATGTCTGTAGCTTGCTCTCCTATTGACTCATATGTTATTTCCTAGAATGGAAGCTTTTTCAAACTAGGAAGTCTAAGAGAATGGGTAACATTCTCTGGACAAAAAGAAACCTGAGGCCCAGAGATGGCAAAAAGACTTAATGTTTTCAAATAATTTTTATTGGGCGTGGGGTGGAGTAGAGTTTGGAGAAATAACTGGCAGTGATCTTGGGCTCTTCCTGGCTCTACAGTCTGGAGTGACCTCTTATAACATTCAGGCGAGTGTATGCAGAGAGAGTTCCAACTGCATTGGCTGTGTACAAGGCAATCGCCTTACCCTCTCCGGTACTATATCTCTGTCACTTATGAATTTCCAGGTTACTAAACTTAAGCATATGGACTTTGTGCCAGGACTCTGCATGATCACTACAATGCCAGAAACTGGGAGGAAGATACCTTACATTAATATAGGCATAAGAGTCTTTACAACTATTACCATTGTAATCATCAGGTTTCCATTTGATTTGTGCAATGAGTATCTGTTACTTAGGGTTCACATATGAATTAAACTTGTTGATGCATTGAAGGTTACCCTGATTTTTGATCCACTTCAAAAATGACTACTTGAGTTTTTCCCAAGAAATATTTTTGGAAGGAAAACTTTATTTAAATTCCATGTGTTAAGTGGTTTACCTACAATGCAGTTACTATTAACTCTAAGAATAATTATGCATACATGAATATAATTTTTCTATTTCATGTGGATTTTGTAGGAGAAATTATAAAGACAATATTATGAAAAATATGTATCATAGACTGAAAAATTAGTATATATATATATTAATGAAATCTGGGCTATGTAGCAAGCAGCATAGTACAGGAAGTTATTGAGAGTAACCCCAAGAGTAAGCCCTGAATAACAGTGGATGTGGTCTCAAACAAAACCAAATAAAACAGTACAATAAGTTTATTAATAAATTGTTCCATATATACAATATGAAGACAGTATTCTATTTTAGAAAAAAACTGCTAGGCCCAAATGTAAAAGAAGGTGATTTTTGAGTGCACACTTTACCAGTCCATTAAAGAAAAAAGATTTACCAGTAACTACATAACAAAAAGAAAATAGGAATAAACGTGATTGTATTTCATAGACAAGAAATGTTTTAAATGAGCAAAATACAGAAAGAAACATAGTAAGTACAAAAAAAATTACTCTCATCAATACCTCTGAATATTAACCAGCAAACAACACGTGTTAAACATAGCATAGGATTTCAGTTTATCACACAAAAACAGAAAAGACCATTTAAAAATGATAAAAAATATTGCAAATTTACTTTCAAAACCTAGATTAGAATTATCTTTATCAATGAGTAACACGTTCTTCTCAATGTTTATTAAATGAGCACCAAAATTCAATCAAATATCTTTAATGTAGGAAAACTCAGAATTCACAAATATGACAAAAATGTGTAATTAGTCATGTAGGACTTGATTTTTCCATTTCCTCCTATGATCTAAAAACAGGAGTTGACTATTATCAAAATACTCTCATGTTAGGAGAAAAAATCACATGAAATAATATTTGTAAAATGACAAGCAGCTTTAACCACGAACCTACTTCCACACAAATGAATCAAATCTCCTGATTCAAGTTAGAAGATACCATTTTTTTTTTATTTTAACAGGCAGCGTGTCCATGTACATAAAAACCAGAATGTAATAAAAACATTGAAGATTCTGATTCTTCCACCCACCTAGATAACCACTATTAGCAATTTATGGGAAGCATTATTTCTGAAGCTTGTTTATATTCCAAATTGTCAAGTACCAAGTACTGTGTTCTAAGAGAAAATAAGGAAAAAAGCGAAGGCTTTCTGATAAACTGATTTTCCTACTGGCACCCTACTCAAGGCATCATACACATTCTAGTCCTGGCATTTAGTGAAGTAAATTGCTTTGACTTGTTCTAAGTGTATTTTACTCAGATTATATGACATATATTCTTTCTTTTTTGAATTTTAATCTTTAGTTCTCTTGAACATTCTGTCCAAAGGGTTTCCCCATCCTTGATAATTCCCGTCCATATGTTTTCTTTCTTTCCTATTTTATTCTCCCTCATATCATCTTGGTTTCTATTGGTCAATGTTTGATGAAAATGATCCCAAACTTTCTTACGTTTGAGGGCTTCCCTCCCTATGGCTCAGCACTCCACAGCTTCCCCATGCCCTATTTTTTCTTATTGCCTAGTTTAAATAGAAAACTCAAAGATAAATGATTACTACTTTGTAATATCAGTGTATTTAAAATACTGAAGTATAAATAAAATGGAGAGACCATTTCAGAGAAAACATGCTTTTATATATTAATAGTTTTCTACAGCATCTACATTTTCTTTTTCTGTGAAAATACTGTCTCCGATTTACTTTTTTAAATGGATATCATGTAAAATTCACTATTAAAAGGAAAAAGAAACACAGAGAATCAACACTCATATATATACATGTATTTGAACTCATAATTATGTCTAAAATATAATGTAATAAATGAGGTAAAGCACTTTGTATATGAGAGAAAGAAAGCCACTGTTTAAAAACACACAGCGAATGTGAAAGTCAAGCTAAAATGAGGCTTATAAAATTCTACTTGAGTACTTTCTTTCATTACTACATGCTGTTTAGACTTCACTGCTAAGTTTAGGGATGATAAATCTAATGAACAGCTTTGAAAAGTATTATTCCTTACCTGACATGGTTAAAGAAGAGGAACTACCGATGAAAGATAGATGAGAAGAGGAGAAGGTACGAGAGTACGTCTGAACACTGAAGCAGAAGACCACAAGTGTCCAGTACAGATGACTGGTCACTGGTGATTGGTCATTGGTCACTGGCCACTTGCCATGATGATTCAAATTTGTTTACAAATAACTGCATGGGAACCCCAAGATTCTACCAGTTGTTGGTTGGTTTGGTGGGAGAATGATGTCATAAAGTGCGCAGTTGAAAGGTAGAGGCTAGCCAATCAGGAGGTCAGATTCCCAAGAAGAAGACCGGATTGGATAGAGAGAGAGGTAGAATGAAGCAGGCTAGGGAGATGGAATCCTACAAGACAGTTACAACAGTTTTACTTTCCTCAGACTCTTGTGTTAGAAAAATACTCCCAATATGCTCAAGAGCTTACATATGTCATTAATAAATCAAGAAAATTGCTAAATAATCGTTTATCTTGCACTGTTAACCAACAACATTACGTATTGCTAGTATATTTTCTATAACGTTTACAGCACAGTGGGTAGGGCATTTGCTTTTCAGAAGGCCTACCCTGATTCGATTCCTCCTCCCAGCAACCCACCCAGAGTATCTCTCCCTCATAGCAAAAGGCTGGCAAGCTACCCATGACATATTCGATAAGCCAAAACCAGTAACAACAAGTCTCACAATTTGTTGTAAGATGTTACTGGTGCCTGCTCAAGCAAATTGATGAACCACCGGAGGACAGTGTTACAGTGCTATGATTGAAGAAAATGGTGGTTTATTTCAATATGACAACACTTACTATAATAAGTTGTAGATAAATCGAGATGTGTTAAAATGTAAATATAATGGGAAGAAATATTAAATGCATAGGTATCTTATTTGTACAAAACAAACAGTTGTTCTCAGTTTAAAACTGTAGAATATAAAGAAAAACATATGCTCATTTGTGTGAAAATTTCACAATCTGATAGAAAAGGATAAAGACCAAATTAAGTGATAAAAAAACAAGCAAAACAAACAAATACTGGCAATTAAGATGATAGGCAAAGGATGATGTTTTTAATTAAATAGTGCTGTGAAATAAATCAGTATTTAGCTATTAAACTTGTATAGAAAGATAAGCATAAACCATGATCATATAATCTGTATTAAAAGAAGTATGAATGACTAGTAAACACAGGAGAAATTTTCAAGCTCACTAGTAGACAAAGAGCACAAATTAAAATGACAAATTAAAATTTCCCCCAAATTACAAATATTTAAAAATCAGGTAATATCTTTTCCTAGCAAAGATGCTAGAAAATACACATTTTCAAGTTATTTTATTGAGAATTAACTCTGTATAATTGTGTAGCAATATACACTTAGTTTAAAGCAGTGTAATGTTCTTTAAGTAATTTAGCTTTTGGTATGTATATGGAAATTCAGGGATCAAACCCATAACCTCACAAATGTGAGGCAAATATTTTACCACGGAGACATATTTCCAATCATAGTTAATGATTTTGCTTTTGTTTCTATAGTGCGAGGAATAGAACCCAAAATTTCATACATGCAAGCCAAGTGCTTTAGCCCTGAGCTAAATACCTAGTCATAAGTAAGTTAGCTTTTAAGAACTGATATTAAGTAAACAATCAGAAAATTAGACAAATGGATACAAATTTTCATATCAATATCATCTTAGCAGTAAAACATTACAATTATAAAAAACTCAATAAATATTTTATAGTAAGTGAAATTTATTTTTTAAAAATTATACTTGTATATATACTAATATAAATACATAATTGAAAGACTCCAAATAAATGTACCTTCATTTTACTTGTATGTTTACTGTGGTTCTATTTTCATCTTAATATAGTTATCCCATGAACAATACAAATTTGAACTTCTATATGATTTTTTTCAATAATTATATTTTGAAACATTTTTGGACATTGGTATTGATGTGAAATAATTAAAGATATCAATATATCCTAGAAATATCAAAAAATCTAAGAAACAATCCCGCCTCCCCCAGATGGAACCCCGGTGACCAGAAGCCTCTACAACCACAGCTCGAGTATGCGGGAACTTGGACTTTTCCTCAAATGTGCCGGGACTGCAACTCCCAGGTAACCTCAGATTCCGGAAGTCACGCCCACAGCCCGCCCCCCAGCGCAATATTTACAGCATTCAGCTGAAGAGAAGAACAACATGGAGGGCGGGATCCACAGATCCCGAAGGAAAAAAAAAAAACAGGTTCCAAAAAGAGCCGAGATCATCGGGAAGCCCCAGATGGGGTAGGTACCGCATCCTGCTTCCCCCAGATGAAACCCCGGTGACCAGAAGCCTCTACAACCACAGCTCGAGTATGCGGGAACTTGGACTTTTCCTCAAATCTGCCGGGACTGCAACTCCCAGGTAACCTCAGATTCCGGAAGTCACGCCCACAGCCCGCCCCCCAGCGCCATATTTACAGCATTCAGCTGAAGAGAAGAACAACATGGAGGGCGGGATCCACAGATCCCGAAGGAAAAAAAAAAACAGGTTCCAAAAAGAGCCAAGATCATCGGGAAGCTCCAGATGGGGTAGGTACCGCATCCCGCCTCCCCCAGATGGAACCCCGGTGACCAGAAGCCTCTACAACCACAGCTCGAGTATGCGGGAACTAGGACTTTTCCTCAAAACCGTGCGGCCACTCACGCGGCCGCGCGACATCTCTCTCTATACAAAGTGATCCATGGGAAGTAAATGACCCAACGTTTCTCTCTGAAAATCATAGTTAAGTTTGGAGCATGGCCACAGCCCCAGAAACACAAGGACTTAATGCATAAACCAGCAGCTTGGAGCAGAAAAGTGAACGGGCTATGCGTTAATCCAGGCCGTCATGACTGTCCGGAGGGGAAAGGGTGTTGGCCCATTCGCCCTCTCCTCTCTGGAAAGAAAGATGGCGGCCACATGGGAGCCTTGTGGACAGCAGGAATGAGCCGGGAGTGTGGGGGCAACTAAAACCTCATGGGAAGGGGGGCGTTCCGGTCTGTCCTTCACGCCCTACCGAGGTCACCAGTTGCCCCCCACTAGCGGCTCTCCAGCACGGCCACGGCCCCAGAAGCACAAGGACTTAATGCAGAACCCGGAAGCTTGGAGCAGAAAAGTGAACGGACCATGCGTTAATCCAGGCCATCAAGTCTGCCGGAGGAGAAAGGGTGTTGCCCCATTCGCCCTCTCTTCTCAGGAAAGAAGGATGGCGGCTGCATGGGAGCCCTGTGGACAGCAGGTATGAGCCGGGGGAGTGGGGGCGACTAAAACCTCATGGGAAGGGGGCGTTCCGGTCCGTCCTTCACGCCCTACCGAGGTCACCAGTTGCCCCCCATGAGCGGCTCTCCAGCACGGCCACAGCCCCAGAAGCACAAGGACTTAATGCAGAACCCAGCAGCTTGGAGCAGAAAAGTGAAAGGACTATGCGTTAATCCAGGCCATCATGTCTGCCCGGAGTGGAAAGGGTGTTGGTCCCTTCCGCCCTCCTCCCTCTGGAAAGAAAGATGGCGGCCGCATGGGAGCCTTGTGGACAGCAGGTATGAGCCGGGGGTGTGGGGGCGACTAAAACCTCATGGGAAGGGGGGCGTTCCGGTCCGTCCTTCACGCCCTACCGAGGTCACCAGTTGCCCCCCGCGAGCGGCTCTCCAGCACGGCCACGGCCCCAGAAGCACAAGGACTTAATGCAGAACCTGGCAGCTTGGAGCAGAAAAGTGAACGGACTATGCGTTAATCCAGGCCATCAGGTCTGTCTGGAGGGGAAAGGGTGTTGCCCCAGTCGCCTTCTCCTCTTTGGAAAGAAAGATGGCAGCCGCATGGGAGCCTTGTGGACAGCAGGTATGAGCCGGGGGAGTGGGGGCGACTAAAACCTCATGGGAAGGGGGGCGTTTCGGTCCGCCCTTCACGCCCTACCTAGGCCACCAGTTGCCCTCCACTAGCGGCTCTCCAGCACGGCCACGACTCCAGAGCACAGAAACCAATTTCTTAACTATCTGACTTTCAGTAGAAATACTTCCAGGGTCAATAAGTAAAATAGCAGAAATCCAAAACCAACATTTAATTCTTGAACCCTGCTGTAGAAAGCAAATCACTTCACAATGCTTTGTCAGCAAGTCTGATTCGGGGGGGGAGTAAACTCTAAATAATAGTGGTGAATCTTTTATTGAAACAATGAATCTAATCAAAGCAAATAGAGTGTCAACAAGAATTCATCTGCCCCACAGGGACTGGGAGGGGTGGGGGTGAGGTTTTATTGGAGTTCTTCATGGTAAAAAATAAGTTTTGGTAAAGGGAAATGTGCTTGATATTTGCATGACTGAGACCTAAACCTGAAAGCTTTGTAACCTTTCCTGTGGTGATTCAATAAATAAATAAATAAATTTAAAAAAATCTAAGAAACATCATGCCATGCATGTATAAAATATATGCATATAACTTATTTGATTGGACCCCAGACTTAGTATAGCTGTTAAAGCACTTACCAGGCACACGGTCAACCCAAATTAATGGCTGGCAGCACCAGGAATAACCCTTGAGCACATAGTCAGAAGTCCCAAGCACCATATACTATGACCCAAATACCCGACAAAAATTTACATCTCCCTCTCTCCCAAACCCCAAAATTCCTCCCTCCCAATCCCCTGACTCAATTGTGTGGATCAGTTCTCCCCTTACATTGCCCTTGGACCTTTGTTGCTACCTTACTGTGTGTCTTTACATCACACATATGAGAAAAATATCTCTGTATCTGTTCCTTTCCTTAAGACTAACTTTACATGCATTAGAACGTCTAGTTTCATCCAATGTTGAAAATTGCATATTTTTCTTCTTTTCAAAGCAATAAAAACAAACTTTAGAACTATAAGACTATTAAGTTACCAGAAGGAAAGATGTAATCAAAGTGGAAAAACTGGACAATGGTGAATGACAGGGTTGGCCTTTCAGTAGTGAGTGTAATATGATACATGCAAGTTGATTCTGCATAATCTTAAAATTTATGCAATTCTATAATGTAATTTTAAATAACAAAAATTATTTAAATAATTTACATTTATTTATGATTTTGACGTATAATTGTGTCAAACTATCAGAAATAAAATAAAATGAGATAGAGATATGGTGTATCACTATACTTTTAAATAAGACAAATGATGAAACTTTCTCTGTCTTGATGAACTGTCTTGGCTATCTCTCTCTTGGCGTTCCTCGCACATTCATGGAGGTGCTGAACCAGTCGATCGTATTCCTCGTCAATGTTGTCAACAATGGCATCTTCCCATGTTGCCACAATAGTATCAAAGAGTTCCCAGTTGGTGGTCATTCTGGGAGTTCTCTTTTTGAACTTTGCAGCCCTTTCTCCCTACTCTGTGAAGTAGAATTTTGCACAAAGGAGACGGTGGTCCAATCCTGTTAGAAATTTTGGGACAACAGCGACATCAGTCAGGCAAAACCGTCGATTGAATATGATGTGGTCTATTTCGTTGTGGAATCGTCCACCGGGAGACTCCCATGTCCATCGTTTAGATTCTGCCTTATGGAACTGTGAGTTACCATGAATGATCTTGGTCGACATGATGAACTCAGACAGTCTCTCACCCTGTTCATTCCATTCTAGGCCATGGGTCCCGATGTGAAGTTCTTTAGCTGATCTTCTCTGTCCTATCTTGGCATTAAAATCACCCACAATGATCTTGTAGAAGGTGTGGTCTTCTTTATAGAACTTCTATAGCTCCATGTAGAATTTCTCGATTTCTCTTTCATCATAATGAGATGTTGGTGCGTAGACAACGAAGATAGAAACTGCAGGCAGTGAGCCACATCTATTCAAATGTAAAAGTCCGATTCGGGTTGTTAGGCATTCGAATGAATCAATGCTCTTGGCCAAGTTTGTGTTGACAAGGACACTGACGCCTCCAACACCTCTTTTATCGCATGTTCCGAGGAACAATTCTTCTCCAGTGTCGAAAACGGCATGGTGAGATTCGTGCCTTCTTGTCTCGGTCAGACCAATGATGTCGTACTTGAGAGATAGCCACAAAAAATCGCCTATCTTCGAAAACTCTTGAGCTAATTCATCAGTGTGGTTTGGCACATGCCTCAGGCAACCGCAAGCTAACGTCTGAGCTTGCAAAGCAGTGCAGAGATGCGATCAAGGAAGACCTCAAAGAGAGAAGAGCAGAAGTACTGGTAGATGCGGCAGAAGCTGGGAAAAGTATTCATAACGCCCGCCTATCCGTCGCCAACTATAAGACCAAGATGACTGCCCTCCGACATCCTGATGGATCCATCACATCCTCCAGAATGGCAATGGAGAAGATTATCCATGACTTCTACTCAAATCTCTTCGATAGCCATGTCCACTTGCCGACATACCAAACTCCACAGGATGGATATGTCGTTCCCAACGTTCTCCCTTCCGAAATCCAACATGCCATTTCGTTGGGAAAGAAACAAACAGCACCCGGTCCAGACAAGGTCAGACCTGAACACCTGAAGAACCTGCCGTCAGTACTCATCAATACACTGGCTCGGCACTTCACTCGCTACCTGTCTGAATGCAAGGTTCCGTCCCAATGGAAAACCAGCAGGACCGTACTACTGTTCAAGAAGGGAGACATCCATGACATTGGCAACTATCACCCGATCTGCCTATTGTATGTCATCTACAAGTTGTTCACTCGAGTCATCCTAAATAGGATTAGCAGAACACTAGATGAAGGACAACCATGCGAGCAAGCAGGGTTCCGCAAAGGATTCAGCACCATCGACCATATCCACACGATAACCAAGCTCATTGAGGTTTCTCGGGAGTTCAAGATGCCGCTCTGTTTAATGTTCATTGATTTAAAGAAGGCCTTTGATTCTGTTGAGACAGAAGCAGTCATTGAAGCCCTAGCCTATCAGGGCATTCAAGCCCAATACATCAAGATCCTCCGTGAGCTGTACTGTGGATTCACTACCAGGATCTCACCATTCTACAAAGAAGTGATCGTTGATGTCAAGAGAGGGGTGCGGCAGGGTGATACCATTTCACCGAAACTCTTCAGTACCACCCTCGAGAACATCATGCGATGACTGGAATGGGAAGGAATGGGAGTGAAGATAGATGGTCGGCAACTACACCACCTCCTCTTTGCTGATGACATTGTTTTAATAACACCAAACATCAGCCAAGCGGCACAAATGCTGGCCAACTTTGACCGTGAGTGTGGAATGATAGGACTACAGCTGAATCTTACGAAGACAATGTTTATGAGAAACAGCCTTGTTCCTGAAGCCCCATTCGCTCTCAATGGAACGACCAACTCCGAATGCAACAGCTATGTGTACCTAGGTCGAGAAGTCAACATGACAAGTGACCTGGCAACCGAGCTGCGCAGGAGGAAGAGAGCGGCTTGGAACGCCTTTAAGAACGTCGAAGAAATAGCTAAGAGGACGAAGAACCTTCGGCTCCGGGCACATCTCTTTGATTCCACTGTTCTTCCTGCATTAACATATGCCTCAGAGACCTGGGCCCTACGCAAACAAGATGAGAACGCTATTCAGGTCTCCCAAAGAAGAATAGAAAGAGCTATGCTTGGAATATCACGTTTCACTCAAATGAGAGAACGAATCCGGAGTTCTGACATCCGTCGACGATCAAGGATCAGGGACGCTGTCTCATTTGCCAAGGTGTCGAAAATCAGATGGGCTGGTCACGTAATGAGATTTAAAGACGATTGTTGGACTAGAGCTGTTACTGATTGGATTCCACGGGATGTCAAAAGACCACGTGGCCGCCCACCTACCAGATGGTCAGACTTCTTCGTCAAGATCATGAACGATCGATTTGAGGCCCTTCATGTTCCCGGAGCGAACAGATGCCATTGGACTACACTAGCATGCGACAGGGACAAATGGAGACGTTACTGGCGCCCGCTCGAGCAAATCGACGATTAATGGGAAGTTAAGTGATTAAGTGATTAAGTGATGAACTGTCATATAAATTAACTCCAAAATCAAATTAATATACTCAAGGAAAAATAAAAGTCAACCAATTTAATATTTTGCCTTCACTCATGTTCTCATCTGCTGATCTCTGGCAGACAAAACAATATTTTATTTTACTATTTTTTATTTTAATTAGTGAAACACCATGAGGTAAAGTTTGAGATTTAAAATTTTTTGTTCTTGGGTTTCAATTATACAATGATCAAATGCCCATCCCTCCGCCAGTGCCCATTTTCCACCACCATGTATACATCTAAATTTAGTTTAGATTATGCAAGGATCAAATGCCTATCACTCTGCCAGTGGCCATTTTCCACCACCATGGATTCCAGTATGCCTCCCACACCCATCCCCCCCATCATACCCTGCCTCTGTGGCAGGGCATTCCCTTTTGTTCTCTCTCTCCTTTTGGGTGTTTTGGTCTACAAAATAGGCATTGAGTGGCAATCATGTTTAGTCCATAGTCACAATTTCTATTTTCAAAGGATTTCTTGGCAGAGATTTGGCATTCTTTGCTAGCAACCAACTCCTTTTCTTCTGCTTTTTTCTAGAAATATATACTTATACTAAGGCTGACTAGTCTTGGCACCAAATTGACAAATGTCCCTGTTTTTACTTCAGTTCTGTTTCCTAATTATCACATATAATTAGCAGTGGATAGAAAATAACTGCCCAATATTCTTGGGGGAAAGGAAAATGTTTTTTCTTTCCATAGTTTGGAAAATCCCTGTCACTAGTATAGTGACATTCATCTAAATTTGTAAACACATTGATTAATAAGAGGTAAACCATGACTGCCACTTCAAGGAAGAATGGGCCTTCAGCAAACATCCTTGGTTTGCAGAAGGATGGCTCTGGCCTGGGTGTGGGTAAAACATGAGAGCTGTGAGCTACCGGCAGTTAACACATGCTCTGAGGCTATGTGGTGACACTGCTGAGAAATGTGGAGAGCCCTGATTAGGTAGGGTCATGGGGGAGAATGGAATGATGACAAGAAAACAGAGCAACAGGACAAGGTGATAGATTCCTTTGTATAAAAGTTTTCATCTCTAATGTATTAATCTGTGAAAAAGAGAACCAACTTCTTATCATTCTTACTGGCAATATATTATCCTTACATAGTGCTTCAGGAAAAAAACGCTTCCCTTGTTAGTTAATATAGCCTGAATATCTGTGAGGTCTTTGGACTCTCTCTATGTATAAACTGCTGATGACTGAAACCAATCTCACTATTTAACTATCTAAACTGCAATGGTCTCACCATTTAACTCTCTAAACTCTGATGGCTCCAAATCTTCTAAGATCAGCTTTCATCTCTTCCATGATATCCAGGCTTCTTTTCTCAACTGTCAACTCTCCCTTTCTTTGTCCCTCTCTCTACCAACTATGGTCTCCCTGCCAAAATTTGCTAAGACAAGCTTTCTTGAAATATAGATGTAAGTTGACTTCTCTTTTTGTAAATTTAGGCAATTTTGATTTTCAAAGTCATTTATAATGGAGTTTTGTCATACAATATTCCAATTCTAATCACACCACCAGTGTCTGCATCCCTCCACCAACAAATACCCCATTTCTCCCTGAATTCCCACCGATTTCCTTGACGAACACATTTTGAAGTTTAACTATTGTATTTTGGGTTTCCTACTTAAAGTAGTGTTGGCATTGGTGCTTAACACATATACCTCAACTTATTCATGCTGGCCTTCCGGGATCAATGCCCACTGACACCATGTACAGGAAATATATTAGAACAAATCATGAAGCTCCAAATTTTTCAAATAATCTTCAAACAATTCCGATCGAAAAGAAAATAGTGTGAACTGGAGGGGACAACCCCCTTGCACCCTGCAAAGTCATTTTTCCACATTACAAAAGAGAAAATCAGTGAAGGAGGTCTGTCTTAACCAAGTTAGCTGACTCTGTTGAGCTGTTGTCAACAGGGGTTTTTGTGCTCTTCTCTCCTTCCACAAGAAGTCCCAACCCTATTAGTTTTGTCTCCTAACTCCGCATAAAATAAAGTTTTACCACACAGGCACCCATGTTATGAACCCAGCCAAGGTGATAAAAATAAATTTCAGCTAATTCATAGGCTAATCATGGTGGTGGAAACGAAATATCATGTTTTGTGATTTGAATAAGCTTGAGACACATATTACAAAGCTTTTCATGATTCAGTTTCAATCATATGATATTTTAACACCCAACCTCCACTAGTATACAGTTCCATTGCTACTGTCCCCAGTTTCTCTCCCAACACTCCCTCCTGCAACCCCAAACCCCACCTGACAGCCTGCTGTCTCTACACTATGGCAGGTGCCTCTTTCTCTCTTTCCCTCTCTCAACTTTTGGGCATTATGGATTGTAATACAGATACTGAGAGGTTATCACGTTTGTTCCTTTACCTACTTTCAGCATTCAGTTCTCATCCAGGTTAATCACTTCCAAATATCATTGTCAAAGCAGTCCCTTCTTTATTCCAACTACCCTCCTTCAGCACTTGTGGCAATCGTCCAACAATTGACCAATTCTCCTGGCCTGTGTTTCTGCTATCCTTGGGTATTAGTCTCGTACTCTGGTTTTTTATTTCCAAAAAGAGGGGTAGTCCAATCAGTATACCACTTTCCTTCTGACTGATGTGATTCAACATGATATTCTTCCCTGTACATCCATTTATAAGCAAATTTCATGACGTCGGTTTCCTAACAATTGCATAGTATTCCATTGTGTAGGTATAACATAGTTTCTTCTGGCTTTTTTGAATAGTACTGCAATGAACATAGAAGTGAAGATTGTATTTCTGTTATAAACATCATGTTTAATGCAGCTTACATAGGAAACTACTTCCCTGGTTCCATACATACAGAATCCACTTACAAACCCACCTGTTTTATTTTTTAAGTAATATAATTTATTATGATGCTTTCTAAAAAACTGAAGCTATTAACAAAAACTCAGGAAAAGCATATTCTATAAAAGCAAAAAAACCTTAAAAAAGAATAACAGCCACGTGTTCTTGCTCCTCAAAGTTTCTTGATATATTGTCAATATCTTTCTATAGTCTTAAAATTCCTCAAATTCATTTCTAAACACTATTTAAAGTTATATTAATTTAATATGTGCAATCAGCTTTATAGAATATTTATTTGATTCCTTCATATTTTGCATAAACGAAGTTTGAATTAACCATAGCACTGTCTTCCCATTGTTCATCGATTTGCTCGAGAGGGCAACAGAAACGACTCTATGGTGAGAATTGTTGTTACTGTTCTTGGCATGTCGAACACGTCACAGGTAGCTGCCAGGCTTTGCCATGCGGGAAGGTCACTCTAAGTAGCTTGCTGGGCTCTCAGAGAGGAGCAGAGGAATCGAACCCAGGTTGACCGCGTGCAAGGCCAACGTCTTACCTGCTGTGATATCGCTCCAGCCCATATATATATTTATACATATATATGTGTATTTACACACACACACACATATATATATATATATATATATATATATTCATCTTACATGGCCCTTAAGCTCCAACTCAGATTTCTTCCTCCTCCAATTATTTACTGCTTCTCTCCCCCTAGTTGGGGCTCAATTAATGTTCCGAATGCCCTCAGAATGCATTTCTTTTTTATTTCCCTTTATTTTATTTTTTTTTAAAGTTGTAGATTTACAATTTTTTGTGCTTTGGTTTCAATTATACAATGATCAGATACCCATCCCTCCACCAGTGCCCATTTTCCACCACCATGGATAATATCCCTCCCACCCCCATCCCCCCATCCCCCCTGTCTCTGTGGCAGGGCAATCCCCTGTGTTCTCTCTCTCCTTTTGGGTGTTGTGGTCTGCTAAAGAGGCATTGAGTGGCAAACATGTTCAGTCCATAGTCTACTTTCTACATGCATCTCCCCTCCTGGGAGGATCCTCCAAACATCCTTTATTTGGTGCTCCCTTCTCTATCTGAACAGCCCTTTCCTCTAGGATACCCGGCTGGCCTCTAAGTTATGGAGTAATCCTCCTGGTGCTGATCTCACCTATTCTTGGGTATTAATCTCATACTTTGTTACTTTATATCCCCCAGATGAATGCAATCTTTCTATGTCTATCCCTCTCTTTCTGACTCATTTCGCTTAGCATGATACTTTCCATATTGTACCACTTGTATGTAAATTTCATGACTTCATCTTTTCTAAGAGCTACATAGTACTCCATTGTGTAGATGTACCAAAGTTTCTTTAACCAGTCATCTGTTCTTGGGCATTCAGGTTTCTTCCAGTTTCTGGCTATTGTAAAGAGTGCTGCAATGAACAAACAAGTGCAGATGTCACTTCGACTATACATTTTTGCCTCTCTGGGATATATTCCCAGGAGTGGTATTGCTGGGTCAAATGGGAGCTCAATTTCTAATTTTTTGAGAATCGTCCATACTGTTTTCCAGAAGGGCTGAACCAGTGGACATTCCCACCAACAGTGAAGGAGTGTCCCTTTCTCGCCACATCCACGCCAGCATCGGTTGCTTTTGTTCTTTTGAATGTGGGCCAGTCTCTGAGGTGTGAGATGGTATCTCATTGTGGTTTTGATCTGCATCTCCCTGATGATTAATGATGTAGAGCATTTTCTCATGTGCTTTTTTGCCATTCGGATTTCTTCTTTGAGAAAGTTTCTGTTCATTTCATTGCCCCATTTTTGGATGGGGTTGGATGTTTTCTTCTTGTGGAGTTTAACCAGTATTTTGTATATCCTGGATATCAACCCCTTGTCAGATGTGCATTCGGTGAATATCCTTTCCCATTCTGTAGACTGTCTTTGTATTTTGGTCACTGTTTCTTTGAAGGTGCAGAAGCTTCTTAGTTTAAGATAGTCCCATTTATCTATCTCTGTTTTCACTTGCTCAGCCAGTGGCGTGGCATCTTTGAAGATACCATTAGCTTCAATGTCATGGAGGGTTTTGCCAACTTTATCTTCAATGTACCTTATGGTTTCTGGTCTGATGTTGAGGTCTTTAATCCATTTTGATCTTACTTTTGTACATGGTGTTAGGCAGAGTTCTGAGCCTATTTTTTTTGCATGTAGCCGTCCAGTGATGCCAACACAATTTATTAAAGAGGCTTTCCTTACTCCACTTCACATTACTTGCACCTTTATCAAAGATTAGATGAGCATATGATTGAGGAGAGATGTCAGTGTATTCAACCCTGTTCCATTGGTCTGCAGTTCGGCCTTTGTTCCAGTACCATGCTGTTTTAATTATTACTGCTTTGTAGTACAGTTTGAAGTTCGGGAGGTTGATTCCTCCCATTTTCTTTTTCCCAAGAATTGCTTTAGCTATTCGTGGGGGCTTATTGTTCCATATAAATTTCAAGAGTGTTTGCTCCATTTCTTTGAAGAATGTCATGGGTATCCTTATAGGGATTGCATTGAATTTATACAATGCTTTCGGTAGTATTGCCATTTTGACAATGTTAAATCTCCCGACCCATGAGCAGGGGATATCTTTCCATTTCCTCATGTCCTCTTTTATTTCCTGAAGTAGCGTTTTGTAGTTTTCTTTGTACAGGTCCTTTACTTCCTTAGTTAAGCTGATTCCTAGGTACTTGATTTTCTGGGGCACAATTGTGAATGGGATTGTTTTTTTCATGTTGCTTTCTTCTCTCTCACTGTTTGCGTATAGGAAAGCCATGGACTTTTGGGTATTGATTTTATAACCTGCAACTTTACTATACGAGTCTATTGTTTCTAGGAGGTTTTTGGTGGAAGTTATTGGGTTCTCTAAGTAGAGTATCATATCATCTGCGAATAGTGAGAGCTTGATTTCTTCCTTTCCTTCCTGAATGCCCTTAATATCTTTTTCCTGCCTAATCGCTATTGCAAGTACTTCCAGTACTATATTGAACAGCAGTGGAGAGAGTGGGCATCCCTGTCTCGTCCCTGATCTTAGAGGGAAGGCTCTCAGTTTTTCCCCATTGAGGATGATGCTTGCTGTAGGCTTGTGGTAGATGGCTTTAATTATGTTGAGGAAGGTCCCCTCTATACCCATTTTGGCTAGGGTTTTCATCATAAAGGGGTGCTGGATCTTATCAAATGCTTTCTCTGCATCTATTGATATGATCATACGCTTTTTATCTTTTCTTTTGTTGATATGGTGGATTATGTTGATCGATTTCCGAATGTTAAACCATCCTTGCATCCCTGGGATGAATCCTACTTGGTCATGGTGTATGATCTTTTTAATGAGTAGTTGGATTCTATTTGCTAGTAGTTTGTTGAGGATCTTTGCATCTGTGTTCATCAGGGATATCGGCCTGTAATTCTCTTTCTTTGTGGTATCTCTGTCTGCTTTTGGTATCAGTGTGATATTTGCTTCGTAGAAACTGTTTGAAAGTGTTTTTGATATTTCAATTTCGTGGAAAAGCTTAAAGAGCATGGGGAGTAAGTCCTCTTTAAAGATTTGGAAGAATTCACTAGTGAATCCATCCGGGCCAGGACTTTTGTGCTTGGGGAGACTTTTTATTACCATTTCAATTTCCTTGATGGTGATAGGTCTGTTCAGGTATTCCAGGTCTTCTTGGTTCAGCCTTGGGAGTCTGTAGGAGTCTAGGAATTTATCCATTTCCTCGAGGTTTTGATGTTCCGTGGCATAAAGCTTCTCAAAGTACTCCCTGAGGATCCTCTGAATTTCTGTGGTTTCTGTTGTAATGACCCCCTTTTCATTTCTGATTCGGTTTATTAGGGTTTTCTCTCTCCCTTTCTTTGTGAGTTTTGCTAGAGGCTTATCGATCTTGTTAATTTTCTCGAAGAACCAGTTCTTGGTTTCATTGATCTTTCGGATTGTTTTTTGGGTTTCCATCTCGTTAATCTCTGCTCTGAGTTTTATTATTTCCTTTCTCCTGTTCGGGTTGTGCTCCTTTTTTTGGTCCTTCTCCAAGCTCTTAAGCTGTGAGGTTAGGTTACTTATGTGTGCTCGCTCCTCCTTCCTGAGGAATGCTTGTAGAGCTATAAACTTTCCTCTTAACACAGCCTTTGCTGTGTCCCATAAGTTTTGGTAACTCGTGTTCTCATTTTCATTCGTTTCTAGGAATCTTTTGATTTCCTCTTTGATTTCCTGTCTAATCCACTCGTTGTTCAATAGTGCACTGTTTAATTTCCAGGTGTTTGATTTAGTTTTCTGTTTTTGTGTGTGATTTACTTCTAATTTCAGCGCATTATGGTCTGAGAAGATTGTTGATACAATCTCTACCTTCTTGATTTTATGGAGGCATGTTTTGTGGCTCAGCATGTGGTCTATCTTGGAGAATGTTCAATGTACGCTTGAGAAGAATGTGTATTCAGCTTTTTGTGGATGAAGTGTCCTGTATATATCTACTAAGTCCCTTTCTTCCATTATTTCCCTCAAATGAAGTATGTCCTTTCTAAGCTTGAGTCTGGTTGATCTATCAAGAGGTGACAAAGCAGTGTTGAAGTCTCCCACTAGTATTGTGTTGCTATTGATGTCTTTTTCCAAATCTATGAGTAGTTGTTTTAAGTACTTTGCTGGTCTCTCATTAGGTGCATATACATTTATTATTGTAAGTTCTTCCTGTTGTACAGATCCTCTGATCAATAAGAAATGGCCTTCACTGTCTCTTATGACCTTCCTCACTCTGAAATCGATGTGGTCTGATATAAGGATGGCTACCCCAGCTTTTTTATGGGAGCTGTTTGCCTGTAGGATTGTTTTCCAGCCTTTGACTCTGAGTCTGTGTTTGCTTTGACTATTGAGATGCGTTTCTTGCAGGCAGCAGAATGTTGGGTTCAATTTTCTAATCCATCCTGCCACTCTATGTCTTTTAATTGGTGCGTTTAGCCCATTGACATTGAGATAGATTATTGTTATGGGATTTTGTCCCATTGTTCTGTTAAAATTTGGTGTATTTGAGGGGCCTTTCTTGCCTTAAAGTAGCCCATTTAGTTGTTCTTGTAACCATGGTTTTGAGTCTATGAAGTTCCTGAGCTGTTGTTTGTCTGTGAAACTGTGTGTTGTTCCTTCTATTATGAATGAGAGTCTTGCTGGGAAAAGTATTTTGGGGGAGGCATTTATTTTATTGAGTTTTTTTACTATGTCCCACCACTGTTTTCGGGCCATGAGGGTTTCATCAGAAAAATCAGCTGTGAATTTTAAGGATGCTCCTTTGTAAGAGATTTCTTTCTTCGATCTTGCTGCTTTCAGAATTTTGTCTCTGTCTAAGGTTTTGGTCATTTTGATCAGGATGTGTCTTGGGGTCTTTTTATTCGGATTTCTTCTAGCTGGTACCCTTCGGGCCTCCTGAATGTGGTCACAAGTTTTCTTCAGCTGTGGAAATGTTGTAGCAATGATGTCTTTGACAGTTTCTTCTTCATCGAGGTTTTCTTCCTGTCCCTCTGGGACTCCAATAATTCTTATGTTACCCCTCTTGGCTTCATCACGATTTTCTCTTGCCATCTGTTCCCGAATTGTGAGTCTCTTTTCCATTTTCTGCTCTTTTCTGGAGAGTCTCTGAACTTCATCTTCGAGCTCACTGATTCTGTTCTCAGCAGCTGTTACTCTGCTGCTGAGGCCTTCCACTGAGCTTTTCAATTCGCCTACGAGATTTTTCAGGTCTGACATTTCTGATTGCATTTTCCTCATTTCTGCCTTCAGATCCTCTTGTCTTCTATTGGCATTGGATTCCATTATTTTTTTTTAATTCCCTAAGCATCCTAAGTAGCTCCCTTCTGAATTCCTTGTCAGAGAGGTTGTCTAACACTACAGTACTGTTGGTGTCATCTGGGCTAGACTCTTCAATATGAATGTTTGGTGGGCTTTTGTGTTGCTTTACCATTGTGAGAGGTGTGGTTTAGTCCTTCACGTTCAGTGTTACTATTCTGCTTGATATGCAGTGTGAGTTAAGATAGGCTTATGAGTTATTGGCAACTGTGTTTCTAGTGGCTGAGCTAAAATAGAGAAGTTTCCATCTAAGAAGTTAGCTTATGGTTCCTATGGCATATGTAGTGGGAAAATATTTCGCGGCCGCGTCAGCAGCCGTGGCTCCGGAAAGAGTCCCAGGCACTGGGCGAGGAGTTGGGAATGTCTCCTGTTTGGAATTGGAGGCGTTCAGCTTTGTTGCCCAGAGCTGGGCCTCTGTGCCCGTCCCACGCAGATCAGGGGTTGAAAACCGGCTGTCTAGGGGCTGTTTCTAGCTGCGCGTGCCCAGAGAGGAACCCAGGCCCTTGGGGGCGGGCTGTACCTGTTGGAATTGGAGCCGTTCAGCTTTGTTGCCCAGAGCTGGGCCTCTGTGCCCGTCCCACGCAGATCAGGGGTTGAAAACCGGCTGTCTAGGGGCTGTTTCTAGCTGCGCGTGCCCAGAGAGGAACCCAGGCCCTTGGGGGCGGGCTGTACCTTTATGGAATTGGAGGCGTTCAGCTTTGTTGCCCAGAGCTGGGCCTCTGTGCCCGTCCCACGCAGATCAGGGGTTGAAAACCGGCTGTCTAGGGGCTGTTTCTAGCTGCGCGTGCCCAGAGAGGAACCCAGGCCCTTGGGGGCGGGCTGTACCTGTTGGAATTGGAGCCGCTCAGCTTTGTTGCCCAGAGCTGGGCCTCTGTGCCCGTCCCACGGAGATTAGGGGTTGAAAACCGGCTGTCTAGGGGCTGTTTCTAGCTGCGCGTGCCCAGAGAAGAACCCAGGCCCTTGGGGGCGGGCTGTACCTGTTGGAATTGGAGCCGTTCAGCTTTGTTGCCCAGAGCAGGGCCTCTGTGCCCGTCCCACGCAGATTAGGGGTTGAAAACCGGCTGTCTAGGGGCTGTTTCTAGCTGCGCGTGCCCAGAGAAGAATCCAGGCCCTTGGGGGCGGGCTGTACCTGTTGGAATTGGAGCCGTTCAGCTTTGTTGCCCAGAGCTGGGCCTCTGTGCCCGTCCCACGCAGATCAGGGGTTGAAAACCGGCTGTCTAGGGGCTGTTTCTAGCTGCGCGTGCCCAGAGAGGAACCCAGGCCCTTGGGGGCGGGCTGTACCTGTTGGAATTGGAGCCGTTCAGCTTTGTTGCCCAGAGCTGGGCCTCTGTGCCCGTCCCACGCAGATCAGGGGTTGAAAACCCGCTGACTAGGGGCTGTTTCTAGCTGCGCGTGCCCAGAGAGGAACCCAGGCCCTTGCGGGCGGGCTGTACCTGTTGGAATTGGAGCCGTTCAGCTTTCTTGCCCAGAGCTGGGCCTCTGTGCCCGTCCCACGCAGATCAGGAGTTGAAAACCGGCTGTCTAGAGGCTGTTTCTAGCTGCGCGTGCCCAGAGAGGAACCCAGGCCCTTGGGGGCGCGCTGTACCTGTTGGAATTGGAGCCGTTCAGCTTTATTGCCCAGAGCTGGGCCTCTGTGCCCGTCTCACGCAGATCAGGGGTTGAAAACCGGCTGTCTAGGGGCTGTTTCTAGCTGCGCGTGCCCAGAGAGGAACCCAGGCCCCTGGGGGCGGGCTGTACCTGTTGGAATTGGAGCCGTTCAGCTTTGTTGCCCAGAGCTGGGCCTCTGTGCCCGTCCCACGCAGATCAGGGTTTGAAAACCGGCTTACTAGGTGCTGTTTCTAGCTGCGCGTGCCCAGAGAGGAACCCAGGCCCTTGGGGGCGGGCTGTACATGTTGGAATTGGAGCCGTTCAGCTTTGTTGCCCAGAGCTGGGCCTCTGTGCCCGTCCCACGCAGATCAGGGGTTGAAAACCGGCTGTCTAGGGGCTGTTTCTAGCTGCGCGTGCCCAGAGAGGAACCCAGGCCCTTGGGGGCGGGCTGTACCTGTTGGAATTGGAGCCGTTCAGCTTTGTTGCCCAGAGCTGGGCCTCTGTGCCCGTCCCACGCCGAGCAGGGATTGAAAACCGGCTATCTAGGGGCTGTTTCTAGCTGCGCGTGCCCAGAGAGGAACCCAGGCCCTTGGGGGCGGGCTGTACCTGTTGGAATTGGAGCCGTTCAGCTTTGTTGCCCAGAGCTGGGCCTCTGTGCCCGTTCCACGCAGATCAGGGGTTGAAAACCGGCTGTCTAGGGGCTGTTTCTAGCTGTGCGTGCCCAGAGAGGAACCCAGTCCCTTGGGGGCGGGCTGTACCTGTTGGAATTGGAGCCTTTCAGCTTTGTTGCCCAGAGCTGGGCCTCTGTGCCCGTCCCACGCAGATCAGGGGTTGAAAACCGGCTGTGTAGGGGCTGTTTCTAGCTGCGCGTGCCCAGAGAGGAACCCAGGTCCTTGGGTGCGGGCTGTACCTGTTGGAATTGGAGCCGTTCAGCTTTGTTGCCCAGAGCTGGGCCTCTGTGCCCGTCCCACGCAGATCCGGGGTTGAAAACCCGCTGTCTAGGGGCTGTTTCTAGCTGCGCGTGCCCAGAATAGAACCCAGGCCCTTGGGGGCGGGCTGTACCTGTTGGAATTGGAGCCGTTCAGCTTTGTTGCCCAGAGCTGGGCCTCTGTGCCCGTCCCACGCAGATCAGGGGTTGAAAACCGGCTGTCTAGGGGCTGTTTCTAGCTGCGCGTGCCCAGAGAGGAACCCAGGCCCTTGGGGGCGGGCTGTACCTGTTGGAATTGGAGCCGTTCAGCTTTGTTGCCCAGAGCTGGGCCTCTGTAACCCTCTCACGCAGATCAGGGGTTGAAAACCGGCTGTCTAGGGGCTGTTTCTAGCTGCGCGTGCCCAGAGAGGAACCCAGGCCCTTGGGGGCGGGCTGTACCTGTTGGAATTGGAGCCGTTCAGCTTTGTTGCCCAGAGCTGGGCCTCTGTGCCCGTCCAACGCAGATAAGGGGTTGAAAACCGGCTATCTAGGGGCTGTTTCTAGCTGCTAGTGCCCAGAGAGGAACCCAGGCCCTTGGGGGCGGGCTGTACCTGTTGGAATTGGAGCCGTTCAGCTTTGTTGCACAGAGCTGGGCCTCTGTGCCCGTCCCACGCAGATCAGGGGTTGAAAACCGGCTGTCTAGGGGCTGTTTCTAGCTGCGCGTGCCCAGAGAGGAACCCAGGCCCTTGGGGGCGGGCTGTACCTGTTGGAATTGGAGCCGTTCAGCTTTGTTGCCCAGAGCTGGGCTTCTGTGCCCGTCCCACGCAGATCAGGGGTTGAAAACCGGCTGTCTAGGGGCTGTTTCAAGCTGCGCGTGCCCAGAGAGGAACCCAGGCCCTTGGGGGCGGGCTGTACCTGTTGGAATTGGAGCCGGTCAGCTTTGTTGCCCAGAGCTGGGCCTCTGTGCCCGTCCCACGCAGATGAGGGGTTGAAATCCGGCTGTGTAGGGGCTGTTTCTAGCTGCGCGTGCCCAGAGAGGAACCCAGGCCCTTGGGGGCGGGCTGTACCTGTTGAAATTGGAGCCGTTCAGCTTTGTTGCCCAGAGCTGGGCCTCTGTGCCCGTTCCACGCAGATCGGGGGTTGAAAACCGGCTGTCTAGGGGCTGTTTCTAGCTGCGCGTGCCCAGAGAGGAACCCAGGCCCTTGGGGGCGGGCTGTACCTGTTGGAATTGGAGCCGTTCAGCTTTGTTGCCCAGAGCTGGGCCTCTATGCCCCTCCAACGCAGGTCAGGGGTTGAAAACCGGCAGTCTAGGGGCTGTTTCTAGCTGCGCGTGCCCAGAGAGGAACCCAGGCCCTTGGGGGTGGGCTGTACCTGTTGGAAATGGAGCCGTTCAGCTTTGTTGCCCAGAGCTGGGCCTCTGTGCCCGTCCCACGCAGATCAGGGGTTGAAAACCGGCTGTCTCGGGGCTGTTTCTAGCTGCGCGTGCCCAGAGAGGAACCCAGGCCCTTGGGGGAGGTCTGTACCTGTTGGAATTGGAGCCGTTTAGCTTTGTTGCCCAGAGCTGGGCCTCTGTGCCCGTCCCAAGTAGATCAGGGGTTGAAAACCGGCTGTCTAGAGGCTGTTTCTAGCTGCGCGTGCCCAGAGAGGAACCCAGGCCCTTGGGGGCGGGCTGTACCTGTTGGAATTGGAGCCGTTCAGCTTTGTTGCCCAGAGCTGGGCCTCTGTGCCCGTCCCACGCAGATCAGGGGTTGAAAACCGGCTGTCTACGGGCTGTTTCTAGCTGCGCGTACCCAGAGAGGAACCCAGGCCCTTGGGGGCGGGCTTTACCTGTTGGAATTGGAGCCGTTCAGCTTTGTTGCCCAGAGCTTAGCCTCTGTGCCCGTCCCACGCAGATCAGGGGTTGAAAACCGGCTGTCTAGGGGCGGTTTCTAGCTGCGCGTGCCCAGAGAGGAACCCAGGCCCTTGGGGGCTGGCTGTACCTGTTGGAATTGGAGCCGTTCAGCTTTGTTGCCCAGAGCTGGGCCTCTGTGCCTGTCCCACGCAGATCAGGGGTTGAAAACCGGCTGGGTAGGGGCTGTTTCTAGCTGCGCGTGCCCAGAGAGGAACCCAGGCCCTTGGGGGCGGGCTGTACCTGTTGGAATTGGAGCCGTTCAGCTTTGTTGCCCAGAGCTGGGCCTCTGTGCCCGTCCTACGCAGATCAGGGGTTGAAAACCGGCTGTGTAGGGGCTGTTTCTAGCTGCGCGTGCCCAGAGACGAACCCAGGCCCTTGGGGGCGGGCTGTACCTGTTGGAATTGGAGCCGTTCAGCTTTGTTGCCCAGAGCTGGGCCTCTGTGCCCATCCCACGCAGATCAGGGGTTGAAAACCGGCTGTCTAGGGGCTGTTTCTAGCTGCGCGTGCCCAGAGAAGAACCCAGGCCCTTGGTGTCGGGCTGTACCTGATGGAATTGGAGCCGTTCAGCTTTGTTGCCCAGAGCTGGGCCTCTGTGCCCGTCCCACGCAGATCAGGGGTTGAAAACCGGCTGTCTAGGGGCTGTTTCTAGCTGCGCGTGCCCAGAGAGGAACCCAGGCCCTTGGGGGCGGGCTGTACCTGTTGGAATTGGAGCCGTTCAGCTTTGTTGCCCAGAGCTGGGCCTCTGTGCCCGTCCCACGCAGATCAGGGGTTGAAAACCGGCTGTCTAGGGGCTGTTTCTAGCTGCGCGTGCCCAGAGAGGAACCCAGGCCCTTGGGGGCGGGCTGTACCTGTTGGAATTGGAGCCGTTCAGCTTTGTTGCCCAGAGCTGGGCCTCTGTGCCCGTCCCACGCAGATCAGGGGTTGAAAACCGGCTGTCTAGGGGCTGTTTCTAGCTGCGCGTGCCCAGAGAGGAACCCAGGCCCTTGGGGGCGGGCTGTACCTGTTGGAATTGGAGCCGGTCAGCTTTGTTGCCCAGAGCTGGGCCTCTGTGCCCCTCCCACGCAGATCAGGGGTTGAAAACCGGCTCTGTAGGGGCTGTTTCTAGCTGCGCGTGCCCAGAGAGGAACCCAGGCCCTTGGGGGCGGGCTGTACCTGTTGGAATTGTAGCCGTTCAGCTTTGTTGCCCAGAGCTGGGCCTCTGTGCACGTCCCACACAGATCAGGGCTTGAAAACCGGCTGTCTAGGGGCTGTTTCTAGCTGCGCGTGCCCAGAGAGGAACCCAGGCCCTTGGGGGCGGGCTGTACCTGTTGGAATTGGAGCCGTTCAGCTTTGTTTCCCAGAGTTGGGCCTCTGTGCCCGTCCCACGCAGATCAGGGGTTGAAAACCGGCTGTCTACGGGCTGTTTCTAGCTGCGCGTACCCAGAGAGGAACCCAGGCCCTTGGGGGCGGGCTTTACCTGTTGGAATTGGAGCCGTTCAGCTTTGTTGCCCAGAGCTGGGCCTCTGTGCCTGTCCCACGCAGATCAGGGGTTGAAAACCGGCTGTGTAGGGGCTGTTTCTAGCTGCGCGTGCCCAGAGAGGAACCCAGGCCCTTGGGGGCGGGCTGTACCTGTTGGAATTGGAGCCGTTCAGCTTTGTTGCCCAGAGCTGGGCCTCTGTGCCCGTCCTACGCAGATCAGGGGTTGAAAACCGGCTGTGTAGGGGCTGTTTCTAGCTGCGCGTGCCCAGAGACGAACCCAGGCCCTTGGGGGCGGGCTGTACCTGTTGGAATTGGAGCCGTTCAGCTTTGTTGCCCAGAGCTGGGCCTCTGTGCCCATCCCACGCAGATCAGGGGTTGAAAACCGGCTGTCTAGGGGCTGTTTCTAGCTGCGCGTGCCCAGAGAAGAACCCAGGCCCTTGGTGTCGGGCTGTACCTGTTGGAATTGGAGCCGTTCAGCTTTGTTGCCCAGAGCTGGGCCTCTGTGCCCGTCCCACGCAGATCAGGGGTTGAAAACCGGCTGTCTAGGGGCTGTTTCTAGCTGCGCGTGCCCAGAGAGGAACCCAGGCCCTTGGGGGCGGGCTGTACCTGTTGGAATTGGAGCCGTTCAGCTTTGTTGCCCAGAGCTGGGCCTCTGTGCCCGTCCCACGCAGATCAGGGGTTGAAAACCGGCTGTCTAGGGGCTGTTTCTAGCTGCGCGGGCCCAGAGAGGAACCCAGGCCCTTGGGGGCGGGCTGTACCTGTTGGAATTGGAGCCGTTCAGCTTTGTTGCCCAGAGCTGGGCCTCTGTGCCCCTCCCACGCAGATCAGGGGTTGAAAACCGGCTCTGTAGGGGCTGTTTCTAGCTGCGCGTGCCCAGAGAGGAACCCAGGCCCTTGGGGGCGGGCTGTACCTGTTGGAATTGTAGCCGTTCAGCTTTGTTGCCCAGAGCTGGGCCTCTGTGCACGTCCCACGCAGATCAGGGCTTGAAAACCGGCTGTCTAGGGGCTGTTTCTAGCTGCGCGTGCCCAGAGAGGAACCCAGGCCCTTGGGGGCGGGCTGTACCTGTTGGAATTGGAGCCGTTCAGCTTTGTTGCCCAGAGCTGGGCCTCTGTGCCCGTTCCACGCAGATGAGGGGTTGAAAATCGGCTGTCTAGGGGCTGTTTCTAGCTGCGCGTGCCCAGAGAGGAACCCAGGCCCTTGGGGGCGGGCTGTACATGTTGGAATTGGAGCCGTTCAGATTTCTTGCCCAGAGCTGGGCCTCTTGCCCGTCCCACGCATATCAGGGGTTGAAAACCGGCTGTCTAGGGGCTGTTTCTAGCTGCGCGTGCCCAGAGAGGAACCCATGCCCTAAGGGGCGGGCAGTACCTGTTGGAATTGGAGCCGTTCAGCTTTGTTGACCAGAGCTGGGCCTCTGTGCCCGTCCCACGCAGATCAGGGGTTGAAAACCGGCTGTGTAGGGGCTGTTTCTAGCTTCGCGTGCCCAGAGAGGAACCCAGGCCCTTGGGGGCGGGCAGTACCTGTTGGAATTGGAGCCGTTCATCTTTGTTGCCCAGAGCTGGGCCTCTGTGCCCGTCCCACGCAGATCAGGGGTTGAAAACCGGCTGTGTAGGGGCTGTTTCTAGCTGCGCGTGCCCAGAGAGGAACCCAGGCCCTTGGGGCGGGCTGTACCTGTTGGAATTGGAGCCGTTCAGCTTTGTTGCCCAGAGCTGGGCCTCTGTGCCCATCCCACGCAGATCAGGGGTTGAAAACCGGCTGTCTAGGGGCTGTTTCTAGCTGCGCGTGCCCAGAGAAGAACCCAGGCCCTTGGGGGCGGGCTGTACCTGTTGGAATTGGAGCCGTTCAGCTTTGTTGCCCAGAGCTGGGCCTCTGTGCCCGTCCCACGCAGATCAGGGGTTAAAAACCAGCTCTATAGGGGCTGTTTCTAGCTGCGCGTGCCCAGAGAGGAACCCAGGCCCTTGGGGGCGGGCTGTACCTGTTGGAATTGGAGCCGTTCAGCTTTGTTGCCCAGAGCTGGGCCTCTGTGCCCGTCCCACGCAGATCAGGGGTTGAAAACCGGCTGTCTAGGGGCTGTTTCTAGCTGCGCGTGCAAGAGAGGAACCCAGGCCCTTGGGGGCGGGCTGTACATGTTGGAATTGGAGCCGTTCAGATTTCTTGCCCAGAGCTGGGCCTCTTGCCCGTCCCACGCAGATCAGGGGTTGAAAACCGGCTGTCTAGGGGCTGTTTCTAGCTGCGCGTGCCCAGAGAGGAACCCAGGCCCTTGGGGGCGGGCAGTACCTGTTGGAATTGGAGCTGTTCAGCTTTGTTGCCCAGAGCTGTGCCTCTGTGCCCGTCCCACACAGATCAGGGGTTGAAAACCGGCTGTGTAGGGGCTTTTTCTAGCTGAGCGTGCCCAGAGAGGAACCCAGGCCCTCGGGGGCGGGCTGTACCTGTTGGAATTGGAGCCGTTCAGCTTTGTTGCCCAGAGCTGGGCCTCTGTGCCCGTCCCACGCAGATCAGGGATTGAAAACCGGCTGTGTAGGGGCTGTTTCTAGCTGCGCGTGCCCAGAGAGGAACCCAGGCCCTTGGGGGCGGGCTGTACCTGTTGGAATTGGAGCCGTTCAGCTTTGTTGCCCAGAGCTGGGCCTCTGTGCCCATCCCACGCAGATCAGGGGTTGAAAACCGGCTGTCTAGGGGCTGTTTCTAGCTGCGCGTGCCCAGAGAAGAACCCAGGCCCTTGGGGGCGGGCTGTAACTGTTGGAATTGGAGCCATTCAGCTTTGTTGCCCAGAGCTGGGCCTCTGTGCCCATCCCACGCAGATCAGGGGTTGAAAACCGGCTGTCTAGGGGCTGTTTCTATCTGCGCGTGCCCAGAGAGGAACCCAGGCCCTTGCGGGCGGGCTGTACCTGTTGGAATTGGAGCCCTTCAGCTTTGTTGCCCAGAGCTGGGCCTCTTGCCCGTCCCACGCTGATCAGGGGTTGAAAACCGGCTGTCTAGGGGCTGTTTCTAGCTGCGCGTGCCCAGAGAGGAACCCAGGCCCTTGGGGGCGGGCAGTACCTGTTGGAATTGGTGCCGTTCAGCTTTGTTGCCCAGAGCTGGGCCTCTGTGCCCGTCCCACGCAGATCAGGGGTTGAAAACCGGCTGTCTAGGGGCTGTTTCTAGCTGCGCGTGCCCAGAGAGGAACCCAGGCCCTTGGGGGCGGGCTGTACCTGTTGGAATTGGAGCCGTTCAGCTTTGTTGCCCAGAGCTGGGCCTCTGTGCCCCTCCCACGCAGATCAGGGGTTGAAAACCGGCTCTGTAGGGGCTGTTTCTAGCTGCGCGTGCCCAGAGAGGAACCCAGGCCTTTGGGGGCGGGCTGTACCTGTTGGAATTGTAGCCGTTCAGCTTTGTTGCCCAGAGCTGGGCCTCTGTGCACGTCCCACGCAGATCAGGGCTTGAAAACCGGCTGTCTAGGGGCTGTTTCTAGCTGCGCGTGCCCAGAGAGGAACCCAGGCCCTTGGGGGCGGGCTGTACCTGTTGGAATTGGAGCCGTTCAGCTTTGTTGCCAAGAGCTGGGCCTCTGTGCCCGTTCCACGCAGAAGAGGGGTTGAAAATCGGCTGTCTAGGGGCTGTTTCTAGCTGCGCGTGCCCAGAGAGGAACCCAGGCCCTTGGGGGCGGGCTGTACATGTTGGAATTGGAGCCGTTCAGATTTCTTGCCCAGAGCTGGGCCTCTTGCCCGTCCCACGCAGATCAGGGGTTGAAAACCGGCTGTCTAGGGGCTGTTTCTAGCTGCGCGTGCCCAGAGAGGAACCCATGCCCTAGGGGGCGGGCAGTACCTGTTGGAATTGGAGCCGTTCAGCTTTGTTGACCAGAGCTGGGCCTCTGTGCCCGTCCCACGCAGATCAGGGGTTGAAAACCGGCTGTGTAGGGGCTGTTTCTAGCTTCGCGTGCCCAGAGAGGAACCCAGGCCCTTGGGGGCGGGCTGTACCTGTTGGAATTGGAGCCGTTCATCTTTGTTGCCCAGAGCTGGGCCTCTGTGCCCGTCCCACGCAGATCAGGGGTTGAAAACCGGCTGTGTAGGGGCTGTTTCTAGCTGCGCGTGCCCAGAGAGGAACCCAGGCCCTTGGGGCGGGCTGTACCTGTTGGAATTGGAGCCGTTCAGCTTTGTTGCCCAGAGCTGGGCCTCTGTGCCCATCCCACGCAGATCAGGGGTTGAAAACCGGCTGTCTAGGGGCTGTTTCTAGCTGCGCGTGCCCAGAGAAGAACCCAGGCCCTTGGGGGCGGGCTGTACCTGTTGGAATTGGAGCCGTTCAGCTTTGTTGCCCAGAGCTGGGCCTCTGTGCCCGTCCCACGCAGATCAGGGGTTAAAAACCGGCTGTATAGGGGCTGTTTCTAGCTGCGCGTGCCCAGAGAGGAACGCAGGCCCTTGGGGGCGGGCTGTGCCTGTTGGAATTGGAGCCGTTCAGCTTTGTTGCCCAGAGCTGGGCCTCTGTGCCCGTCCCACGCAGATCAGGGGTTGAAAACCGGCTGTCTAGGGGCTGTTTCTAGCTGCGCGTGCAAGAGAGGAACCCAGGCCCTTGGGGGCGGGCTGTACATGTTGGAATTGGAGCCGTTCAGATTTCTTGCCCAGAGCTGGGCCTCTTGCCCGTCCCACGCAGATCAGGGGTTGAAAACCGGCTGTCTAGGGGCTGTTTCTAGCTGCGCGTGCCCAGAGAGGAACCCAGGCCCTTGGGGGCGGGCAGTACCTGTTGGAATTGGAGCTGTTCAGCTTTGTTGCCCAGAGCTGTGCCTCTGTGCCCGTCCCACACAGATCAGGGGTTGAAAACCGGCTGTGTAGGGGCTTTTTCTAGCTGAGCGTGCCCAGAGAGGAACCCAGGCCCTCGGGGGCGGGCTGTACCTGTTGGAATTGGAGCCGTTCAGCTTTGTTGCCCAGAGCTGGGCATCTGTGCCCGTCCCACGCAGATCAGGGATTGAAAACCGGCTGTGTAGGGGCTGTTTCTAGCTGCGCGTGCCCAGAGAGGAACCCAGGCCCTTGGGGGCGGGCTGTACCTGTTGGAATTGGAGCCGTTCAGCTTTGTTGCCCAGAGCTGGGCCTCTGTGCCCATCTCACGCAGATCAGGGGTTGAAAACCGGCTGTCTAGGGGCTGTTTCTAGCTGCGCGTGCCCAGAGAAGAACCCAGGCCCTTGGGGGCGGGCTGTAACTGTTGGAATTGGAGCCGTTCAGCTTTGTTGCCCAGAGCTGGGCCTCTGTGCCCATCCCACGCAGATCAGGGGTTGAAAACCGGCTGTCTAGGGGCTGTTTCTATCTGCGCGTGCCCAGAGAGGAACCCAGGCCCTTGCGGGCGGGCTGTACCTGTTGGAATTGGAGCCCTTCAGCTTTCTTGCCCAGAGCTGGGCCTCTTGCCCGTCCCACGCTGATCAGGGGTTGAAAACCGGCTGTCTAGGGGCTGTTTCTAGCTGCGCGTGCCCAGAGAGGAACCCAGGCCCTTGGGGGCGGGCAGTACCTGTTGGAATTGGTGCCGTTCAGCTTTGTTGCCCAGAGCTGGGCCTCTGTGCCCGTCCCACGCAGATCAGGGGTTGAAAACCGGCTGTCTAGGGGCTGTTTCTAGCTGCGCGTGCCCAGAGAGGAACCCAGGCCCTTGGGGGCGGGCTGTACCGGTTGGAATTGGAGCCGGTCAGCTTTGTTGCCCAGAGCTGGGCCTCTGTGCCCGTCCCACGCAGATCAGGGGTTCAAAACTGGCTGTCTAGGGGCTGTTTCTAGCTGGGCTAGCCCAGAGAGGAACCCAGGCCCTTGGGGGCGGGCTGTACCTTTTGGAATTGGAGCCGTTCAGCTTTGTTGCCCAGAGCTGGGCCTCTGTGCCCGTCCCACGCAGATCAGGGGTTGAAAACCGGCTGTGTAGGGGCTGTTTCTAGCTGCGCGTGCCCAGAGAAGAAACCAGGTCCTTGGGGGCGGGCTGTACCTGTTGGAATTGGAGCCGTTCAGCTTTGTTGCCCAGAGCTGGGCCTCTGTACCCGTCCCACGCAGATCAGGGGTTGAAAACCGGCTGTCTAGGGGCTGTTTCTAGCTGCGCGTGCCCAGAGAGGAACCCAGGCCCTTGGGGGCGGGCAGTACCTGTTGGAATTGGAGCCGTTCAGCTTTGTTGCCCAGAGCTGGGCCTCTGTGCCAGTCCCATGCAGATCAGGGGTTGAAAACCGGCTGTCTAGGGGCTGTTTCTAGCTGCGCGTGCCCAGAGAGGAACCCAGGCACTTGGGGGCGGCTGTACCTTTTGGAATTCGAGCCGTTCAGCTTTGTTGCCCAGAGCTGGGCTTCTGTGCCCGTACAACGCAGATCAGGGGTTGAAAAGCGGCTGTCTAGGTGCAGTTTCTAGCTGCGCGTGCCCAGAGAGGAACGCAGGCCCTTGGCGGCGGGCTGTACCTGTTGGAATTGGAGCCGTTCAGCTTTGTTGCCCAGAGCTGGGCCTCTGTGCCCGTCCCACGCAGATCAGGGGTTGAAAACCGGCTGTCTAGGGGCTGTTTCTAGCTGCGCGTGCCCAGAGAGGAACCCAGGCACTTGGGGGCGGGCTGTTCCTGTTGGAATTGGAGCCGTTCAGCCTTGTTGCCCAGAGCTGGGCCTCTGTGCCCATCCCACGCAGATCAGGGGTTGAAAACCGGCTGTCTAGGGGCTGTTTCTAGCTGCGCGTGCCCAGAGAGGAACCCAGGCCCTTGGGGGCGGGCTGTACCTGTTGGAATTGGAGCCGTTCAGCTTTGTAGCCCAGAGCTGGACCTCTGTGCCCGTCCCACGCAGATCAGGGGTTGAAAACCGGCTGTCTAGGGGCTGTTTCTAGCTGCGCGTGCCCAGAGAGGAACCCAGGCCTTTGGGGGCGGGCTGTACCTGTTGGAAATGGAGCCGTTCACCTTTGTTGCCCAGAGCTGGGCCTCTGTGCCCGTCCCACGCAGATCAGGGGTTGAAAACCGGCTGTCTAGGGGCTGTTTCTAGCTGCGCGTGCCCAGAGAGGAACCCAGGCCCTTGGGGGCGGGCTGTACCTGTTGGAATTGGAGCCGTTCAGCTTTGTTGCCCAGAGCTGGGCCTCTGTGCCCGTCCCACGCAGATCAGGGGTTGAAAACCGGCTCTGTAGGGGCTGTTTCTAGCTGCGCGTGCCCAGAGAGGAACCCAGGCCCTTGGGGGCGGGCTGTACCTGTTGGAATTGTAGCCGTTCAGCTTTGTTGCCCAGAGCTGGGCCTCTGTGCCCGTCCCACGCAGATCAGGGCTTGAAAACCGGCTGTCTAGGGGCTGTTTCTAGCTGCGCGTGCCCAGAGAGGAACCCAGGCCCTTGGGGGCGGGCTGTACCTGTTGGAATTGGAGCCGTTCAGTTTTGTTCCCCAGAGCTGGGCCTCTGTGCCCGTCCCACGCAGATCAGGGGTTGAAAGCCGGCTGTCTAGGGGCTGTTTCTAGCTGCGCGTGCCCAGAGAGGAACCCAGGCCCTTGGGGGCGGGCTGTACATGTTGGAATTGGAGCCGTTCAGCTTTGTTGCCCAGAGCTGGTCCTCTTGCCCGTCCCACGCAGATCAGGGGTTGAAAACCGGCTGTCTAGGGGCTGTTTCTAGCTGCGCGTGCCCAGAGAGGAACCCAGGCCCTTGGGGGCGGGCAGTACCTGTTGGAATTGGAGCCGTTCAGCTTTGTTGCCCAGAGCTGGGCCTCTGTGCCCGTCCCACGCAGATCAGGGGTTGAAAACCGGCTGTCTAGGGGCTGTTTCTAGCTGCGCGTGCCCAGAGAGGAAACCAGGCCCTTGGGGGCGGGCTGTACCGGTTGGAATTGGAGCCGTTCAGCTTTGTTGCCCAGAGCTGGGCCTCTGTGCCCGTCCCACGCAGATCAGGGGTTGAAAACCGGCTGTCTAGGGGCTGTTTCTAGCTGCGCTAGCCCAGAGAGGAACCCAGGGCCTTGGGGGCGGGCTGTACCTGTTGGAATTGGAGCCGTTCAGCTTTGTTGCCCAGAGCTGGCCCATGTGCCCGTCCCACGCTGATCAGGGGTTGAAAACCGGCTGTCTAGGGGCTGTTTCTAGCTGCGCGTGCCCAGTGAGGAACCCAGGCCCTTGGGGGCGGGCTGTAACTGTTGGAATTGGAGCCTTTCAGCTTTGTTGCCCAGAGCTGGGCCACTGTGTCCGTCCCACGCAGATCAGCGGTTGAAAACCGGCTGTCTAGGGGCTGTTTCTAGCTGCGCTTTCCCAGAGAGGAACCCAGGCCTTTGGGGGCGGGCTGTACCTGTTGGAATTGGAGCCGTTCAGCTTTGATGCCCAGAGCTGGGCATCTGTGCCTGTCCCACGCAGATCAGGGGTTATAAACCGGCTGTCTAGGGGCTGTTTCTAGCTGCGCGTGCCCAGAGAGGAACCCAGGCACTTGTGGGCGGGCTATACTTGTCGGAATGGGAGCCGTTCAGCTTTGTTGCCCAGAGCTGTGCCTCTGTGCCCGTCCCACGCAGATCAGGGGTTGAAAACCGGCTCTCTAGGGGCTGTTTCTAGCTTCGCGTGCCCAGAAAGGAACCCAGGCCCTTGGGGGCGGGCTGTACTTGTTGGAATGGGAGCCGTTCAGCTTTGTTGCCCAGAGCTGGGCCTCTGTGCCCGTCCCACGCAGATCAGGGGTTGAAAACCGGCTGTCTAAGGGCTGTTTCTAGCTGCGCGTGCCCAGAGAGGAACCCAGGCCCTTGGGGGCGGGCAGTACCTGTTGGAATTGGAGCCGTTCAGCTTTGTTGCCCAGAGCTGGGCCTCTGTGCCCTTCCCACGCAGATCAGGGGTTGAAAACCGGCTGTCTAGGGGCTGTTTCTAGCTGCGCGTGCCCAGAGAGGAACCCAGGCCCTTGGGGGCGGGCTGTACCTGTTGGAATTGGAGCCGTTCAGCTTTGTTGCCCAGAGCTGGGCCTCTGTGCCCGTCCCACGCAGATCAGGGGTTGAAAACCGGCTGTCTAGGGGCTGTTTCTAGCTGTGCGTGCCCAGAGAGGAACCCAGGCCCTTGGGGGCGGGCTGTACCTGTTGGAATTGGAGCATTTCAGCTTTGTTGCCCAGAGATGCGCCTCTGTGCCCGTCCCACGCAGATCAGGGGTTGAAAACCGGCTGTCTAGGGGCTGTTTCTAGCTGCGCGTGCCCAGAGAGGAACCCAGGCCCTTGGTGGCGGGCTGTACCTGTTGGAATTGGAGCCGTTCAGCTTTGTTTCCCAGAGCTGGGCCTCTGTGCCCGTCCCACGCAGATCAGGGCTTGAAAACCGGCTGTCTAAGGGCTGTTTCTAGCTGCGCGTGCCCAGAGAGGAACCCAGGCCCTTGGGGGCGGGCTGTACCTGTTGGAATTGGAGCCGTTCAGCTTTGTTGCCCAGAGCTGGGCCTCTGTGCCCGTGCCACGCAGATCAGGGGTTGAAATCCGGCTGTCTAGGGGCTGTTTCTAGCTGCGCGGGCCCAGAGAGGAACCCAGGCCCTTTGGGGCGGGCTGTACCTGTTGGAATTGGAGCAGTTCAGCTTTGTTGCCCAGAGATGGGCCTCTGTGCCCGTCCCACGCAGATCAGGGGTTGAAAACCGGCTGTCTAAGGGCTGTTTCTAGCTGCGCGTGCCCAGAGAGGAACCCAGGCCTTTGGGGGCGGGCTGTACCTGTTGGAATTGGAGCCGTTCAGCTTTGTTGCCCAGAGCTGGGCCTCTGTGCCCGTCCCACGCAGATCAGGGGTTGAAAACCGGCTGTCTAAGGGCTGTTTCTAGCTGCGCGTGCCCAGAGAGGAATCCAGGCCCTTGGGGGCGGGCTGTACCTGTTGGAATTGGAGCCGTTCAGCTTTGTTGCCCAGAGCTGGGCCTCTGTGCCCATCCCACGCAGATCCGGGGTTGAAAACCGGCTGTCTAGGGGCTGTTTCTAGCTGCGCGTGCCCAGAGAGGAACCCAGGCCCTTGGGGGCGGGCTGTAGCTGTTGGAATTGGAGCTGTTCAGCTTTGTTGCCCAGAGCTGGGCCTCTGTGCCCGTCCCACGCAGATCAGGGGTTGAAAACCGGCTGTCTAGGGGCTGTTTCTAGCTGCGCGTGCCCAGAGAGGAACCCAGGCCCTTGGGGGCGGGCTGTACCTGTTGGAATTGGAGCCGTTCAGCTTTGTTGCCCAGAGTTGGGCCTCTGTGCCTGTCCCACGCAGATCAGGGTTTGAAAACCGGCTGTCTAGGGGCTGTTTCTAGCTGCGCGTGCCCAGAAAGGAACCCAGGCCCTTGGGGGCGGGCTGTACCTGTTGGAATTGGAGCCGTTCAGCTTTGTTGCCCAGAGCTGGGCCTCTGTACCCGTCCCACGCAGATCAGGGGTTGAAAACCGGCTGTCTAGGGGCTGTTTCTAGCTGCGCGTGCCCAGAGAGGAACCCAGGCCCTTGCGGGCGGGCAGTACCTGTTGGAATTGGAGCCGTTCAGCTTTGTTGCCCAGAGCTGGGCCTCTGTGCCAGTCCCACGCAGATCAGGGGTTGAAAACCGGCTGTCTAGGGGCTGTTTCTAGCTGCGCGTGCCCAGAGAGGAACCCAGGCACTTGGGGGCGGCTGTACCTTTTGGAATTCGAGCCGTTCAGCTTTGTTGCCCAGAGCTGGGCTTCTGTGCCCGTACAACGCAGATCAGGGGTTGAAAAGCGGCTGTCTAGGTGCAGTTTCTAGCTGCGCGTGCCCAGAGAGGAACGCAGGCCCTTGGCGGCGGGCTGTACCTGTTGGAATTGGAGCCGTTCAGCTTTGTTGCCCAGAGCTGGGCCTCTGTGCCCGTCCCACGCAGATCAGGGGTTGAAAACCGGCTGTCTAGGGGCTGTTTCTAGCTGCGCGTGCCCAGAGAGGAACCCAGGCACTTGGGGGCGGGCTGTACCTGTTGGAATTGGAGCCGTTCAGCCTTGTTGCCCAGAGCTGGGCCTCTGTGCCCATCCCACGCAGATCAGGGGTTGAAAACCGGCTGTCTAGGGACTGTTTCTAGCTGCGCGTGCCCAGAGAGGAACCCAGGCCCTTGGGGGCGGGCTGTACCTGTTGGAATTGGAGCCGTTCAGCTTTGTAGCCCAGAGCTGGACCTCTGTGCCCGTCCCACGCAGATCAGGGGTTGAAAACCGGCTGTCTAGGGGCTGTTTCTAGCTGCGCGTGCCCAGAGAGGAACCCAGGCCTTTGGGGGCGGGCTGTACCTGTTGGAAATGGAGCCGTTCACCTTTGTTGCCCAGAGCTGGGCCTCTGTGCCCGTCCCACGCAGATCAGGGGTTGAAAACCGGCTGTCTAGGGGCTGTTTCTAGCTGCGCGTGCCCAGAGAGGAACCCAGGCCCTTGGGGGCGGGCTGTACCTGTTGGAATTGGAGCCGTTCAGCTTTGTTGCCCAGAGCTGGGCCTCTGTGCCCGTCCCACGCAGATCAGGGGTTGAAAACCGGCTGTCTAGGGGCTTTTTCTAGCTGCGCGTGCCCAGAGAGGAACCCAGGCCCTTGGGGGCGGGCTGTACCTGTTGGAATTGGAGCCGTTCAGCTTTGTTGCCCAGAGCTGGGCCTCTGTGCCCCTCCCACGCAGATCAGGGGTTGAAAACCGGCTCTGTAGGGGCTGTTTCTAGCTGCGCGTGCCCAGAGAGGAACCCAGGCCCTTGGGGGCGGGCTGTACCTGTTGGAATTGTAGCCGTTCAGCTTTGTTGCCCAGAGCTGGGCCTCTGTGCCCGTCCCACGCAGATCAGGGCTTGAAAACCGGCTGTCTAGGGGCTGTTTCTAGCTGCGCGTGCCCAGAGAGGAACCCAGGCCCTTGGGGGCGGGCTGTACCTGTTGGAATTGGAGCCGTTCAGTTTTGTTCCCCAGAGCTGGGCCTCTGTGCCCGTCCCACGCAGATCAGGGGTTGAAAGCCGGCTGTCTAGGGGCTGTTTCTAGCTGCGCGTGCCCAGAGAGGAACCCAGGCCCTTGGGGGCGGGCTGTACATGTTGGAATTGGAGCCGTTCAGCTTTGTTGCCCAGAGCTGGGCCTCTTGCCCGTCCCACGCAGATCAGGGGTTGAAAACCGGCTGTCTCGGGGCTGTTTCTAGCTGCGCGTGCCCAGAGAGGAACCCCGGCCCTTGGGGGCGGGCAGTACCTGTTGGAATTGGAGCCGTTCAGCTCTGTTGCCCAGAGCTGGGCCTCTGTGCCCGTCCCACGCAGATCAGGGGTTGAAAACCGGCTGTCTAGGGGCTGTTTCTAGCTGCGCGTGCCCAGAGAGGAAACCAGGCCCTTGGGGGCGGGCTGTACCGGTTGGAATTGGAGCCGTTCAGCTTTGTTGCCCAGAGCTGGGCCTCTGTGCCCGTCCCACGCAGATCAGGGGTTGAAAACCGGCTGTCTAGGGGCTGTTTCTAGCTGCGCTAGCCCAGAGAGGAACCCAGGGCCTTGGGGGCGGGCTGTACCTGTTGGAATTGGAGCCGTTCAGCTTTGTTGCCCAGAGCTGGCCCATGTGCCCGTCCCACGCTGATCAGGGGTTGAAAACCGGCTGTCTAGGGGCTGTTTCTAGCTGCGCGTGCCCAGTGAGGAACCCAGGCCCTTGGGGGCGGGCTGTAACTGTTGGAATAGGAGCCTTTCAGCTTTGTTGCCCAGAGCTGGGCCACTGTGTCCGTCCCACGCAGATCAGCGGTTGAAAACCGGCTGTCTAGTGGCTGTTTCTAGCTGCGCTTTCCCAGAGAGGAACCCAGGCCTTTGGGGGCGGGCTGTACCTGTTGGAATTGGAGCCGTTCAGCTTTGTTGCCCAGAGCTGGGCATCTGTGCCTGTCCCACGCAGATCAGGGGTTATAAACCGGCTGTCTAGGGGCTGTTTCTAGCTGCGCGTGCCCAGAGAGGAACCCAGGCACTTGTGGGCGGACTATACTTGTCGGAATGGGAGCCGTTCAGCTTTGTTGCCCAGAGCTGTGCCTCTGTGCCCGTCCCACGCAGATCAGGGGTTGAAAACCGGCTCTCTAGGGGCTGTTTCTAGCTTCGCGTGCCCAGAAAGGATCCCAGGCCCTTGGGGGCGGGCAGTACCTGTTGGAATGGGAGCCGTTCAGCTTTGTTGCCCAGAGCTGGGCTTCTGTGCCCGTCCCACGCAGATCAGGGGTTGAAAACCGGCTGTCTAAGGGCTGTTTCTAGCTGCGCGTGCCCAGAGAGGAACCCAGGCCCTTGGGGGCGGGCAGTACCTGTTGGAATTGGAGCCGTTCAGCTTTGTTGCCCAGAGCTGGGCCTCTGTGCCCTTCCCACGCAGATCAGGGGTTGAAAACCGGCTGTCTAGGGGCTGTTTCTAGCTGCGCGTGCCCAGTGAGGAACCCAGGCCCTTGGGGGCGGGCTGTACCTGTTGGAATTGGAGCCGTTCAGCTTTGTTGCCCAGAGCTGGGCCTCTGTGCCCGTCCCACGCAGATCAGGGGTTGAAAACCGGCTGTCTAGGGGCTGTTTCTAGCTGTGCGTGCCCAGAGAGGAACCCAGGCCCTTGGGGGCGGGCTGTACCTGTTGGAATTGGAGCATTTCAGCTTTGTTGCCCAGAGATGCGCCTCTGTGCCCGTCCCACGCAGATCAGGGGTTGAAAACCCGCTGTCTAGGGGCTGTTTCTAGCTGCGCGTGCCCAGAGAGGAACCCAGGCCCTTGGTGGCGGGCTGTACCTGTTGGAATTGGAGCCGTTCAGCTTTGTTTCCCAGAGCTGGGCCTCTGTGCCCGTCCCACGCAGATCAGGGCTTGAAAACCGGCTGTCTAAGGGCTGTTTCTAGCTGCGCGTGCCCAGAGAGGAACCCAGGCCCTTGGGGGCGGGCTGTACCTGTTGGAATTGGAGCCGTTCAGCTTTGTTGCCCAGAGCTGGGCCTCTGTGCCCGTCCCACGCAGATCAGGGGTTGAAAACCGGCTGTCTAAGGGCTGTTTCTAGCTGCGCGTGCCCAGAGAGGAATCCAGGCCCTTGGGGGCGGGCTGTACCTGTTGGAATTGGAGCCGTTCAGCTTTGTTGCCCAGAGCTGGGCCTCTGTGCCCATCCCACGCAGATCCGGGGTTGAAAACCGACTGTCTAGGGGCTGTTTCTAGCTGCGCGTGCCCAGAGAGGAACCCAGGCCCTTGGGGGCGGGCTGTAGCTGTTGGAATTGGAGCCGTTCAGCTTTGTTGCCCAGAGCTGGGCCTCTGTGCCCGTCCCACGCAGATCAGGGGTTGAAAACCAGCTATCTAGGGGCTGTTTCTAGCTGCGCGTGCCCAGAGAGGAACCCAGGCCCTTGGGGGCGGGCTGTACCTGTTGGAATTGGAGCCGTTCAGCTTTGTTGCCCAGAGTTGGGCCTCTGTGCCTGTCCCACGCAGATCAGGGTTTGAAAACCGGCTGTCTAGGGGCTGTTTCTAGCTGCGCGTGCCCAGAAAGGAACCCAGGCCCTTGGGGGCGGGCTGTACCTGTTGGAATTGGAGCCGTTCAGCTTTGTTGCCCAGAGCTGGGCCTCTGTACCCGTCCCACGCAGATCAGGGGTTGAAAACCGGCTGTCTAGGGGCTGTTTCTAGCTGCGCGTGCCCAGAGAGGAACCCAGGCCCTTGGGGGCGGGCAGTACCTGTTGGAATTGGAGTCGTTCAGCTTTGTTGCCCAGAGCTGGGCCTCTGTGCCAGTCCCACGCAGATCAGGGGTTGAAAACCGGCTGTCTAGGGGCTGTTTCTAGCTGCGCGTGCCCAGAGAGGAACCCAGGCACTTGGGGGCGGCTGTACCTTTTGGAATTCGAGCCGTTCAGCTTTGTTGCCCAGAGCTGGGCTTCTGTGCCCGTACAACGCAGATCAGGGGTTGAAAAGCGGCTGTCTAGGTGCAGTTTCTAGCTGCGCGTGCCCAGAGAGGAACGCAGGCCCTTGGCGGCGGGCTGTACCTGTTGGAATTGGAGCCGTTCAGCTTTGTTGCCCAGAGCTGGGCCTCTGTGCCCGTCCCACGCAGATCAGGGGTTGAAAACCGGCTGTCTAGGGGCTGTTTCTAGCTGCGCGTGCCCAGAGAGGAACCCAGGCACTTGGGGGCGGGCTGTACCTGTTGGAATTGGAGCCGTTCAGCCTTGTTGCCCAGAGCTGGGCCTCTGTGCCCATCCCACGCAGATCAGGGGTTGAAAACCGGCTGTCTAGGGGCTGTTTCTAGCTGCGCGTGCCCAGAGAGGAACCCAGGCCCTTGGGGGCGGGCTGTACCTGTTGGAATTGGAGCCGTTCAGCTTTGTAGCCCAGAGCTGGACCTCTGTGCCCGTCCCACGCAGATCAGGGGTTGAAAACCGGCTGTCTAGGGGCTGTTTCTAGCTGCGCGTGCCCAGAGAGGAACCCAGGCCTTTGGGGGCAGGCTGTACCTGTTGGAAATGGAGCCGTTCACCTTTGTTGCCCAGAGCTGGGCCTCTGTGCCCGTCCCACGCAGATCAGGGGTTGAAAACTGGCTGTCTAGGGGCTGTTTCTAGCTGCGCGTGCCCAGAGAGGAACCCAGGCCCTTGGGGGCGGGCTGTACCGGTTGGAATTGGAGCCGTTCAGCTTTGTTGCCCAGAGCTGGGCCTCTGTGCCCGTCCCACGCAGATCAGGTGTTGAAAACCGGCTGTCTAGGGGCTGTATCTAGCTGCGCGTGCCCAGAGAGGAACCCACGCCCTTGGGGGCGGGCTGTACCTGTTGGAATTGGAGCCGTTCAGCTTTGTTGCACAGAGCTGGGCCTCTGTGCCCGTCCCACGCAGATCAGGGGTTGAAAACCGGCTGTCTAGGGGCTGTTTCTAGCTGCGCGTGCCCAGAGAAGAACCTAGGACCTTGGGGGCGGGCTGTACCTGTTGAAATTGGAGCCGTTCAGCTTTGTTGCCCAGAGCTGGGCCTCTGTGCCCGTCCCACGCAGATCAGGGGTTGAAAACCGGCTGTCTGGGGGCTGTTTCTAGCTGCGCGTGCCCAGAGAGGAACCCAGGCCTTTGGGGGCGGGCTGTACCTGTTGGAAATGGAGCCGTTCACCTTTGTTGCCCAGAGCTGGGCCTCTGTGCCCGTCCCACGCAGATCAGGGGTTGAAAACCGGCTGTCAAGGGGCTGTTTCTAGCTGCGCGTGCCCAGAGAGGAACCCAGGCCCTTGGGGTCGGGCTGTACCTGTTGGAATTGGAGCCGTTCAGCTTTGTTGCCCAGAGCTGGGCCTCTGTGCCCGTCCCACGCAGATCAGGGGTTGAAAACTGGCTGTCTAGGGGCTGTTTCTAGCTGCACGTGCCCAGAGAGGAACCCAGGCCCTTGGGGGCGGGCTGTACCTGTTGGAATTGGAGCCGGTCCGCTTTGTTGCCCAGAGCTGGGCCTCTGTGCCCGTCCCACGCAGATCAGGTGTTGAAAACCGGCTGTCTAGGGGCTGTATCTAGCTGCGCGTGCCCAGAGATGAACCCACGCCCTTGGGGGCGGGCTGTACCTGTTGGAATTGGAGCCGTTCAGCTTTGTTGCACAGAGCTGGGCCTCTGTGCCCCTCCCACGCAGATCAGGGGTTGAAAACCGGCTCTGTAGGGGCTGTTTCTAGCTGCGCGTGCCCAGAGAGGAACCCAGGCCCTTGGGGGCGGGCTGTACCTGTTGGAATTGTAGCCGTTCAGCTTTGTTGCCCAGAGCTGGGCCTCTGTGCCCGTCCCACGCAGATCAGGGCTTGAAAACCGGCTGTCTAGGGGCTGTTTCTAGCTGCGCGTGCCCAGAGAGGAACCCAGGCCCTTGGGGGCGGGCTGTACCTGTTGGAATTGGAGCCGTTCAGTTTTGTTCCCCAGAGCTGGGCCTCTGTGCCCGTCCCACGCAGATCAGGGGTTGAAAGCCGGCTGTCTAGGGGCTGTTTCTAGCTGCGCGTGCCCAGAGAGGAACCCAGGCCCTTGGGGGCGGGCTGTACATGTTGGAATTGGAGCCGTTCAGCTTTGTTGCCCAGAGCTGGGCCTCTTGCCCGTCCCACGCAGATCAGGGGTTGAAAACCGGCTGTCTAGGGGCTGTTTCTAGCTGCGCGTGCCCAGAGAGGAACCCAGGCCCTTGGGGGCGGGCAGTACCTGTTGGAATTGGAGCCGTTCAGCTTTGTTGCCCAGAGCTGGGCCTCTGTGCCCGTCCCACGCAGATCAGGGGTTGAAAACCGGCTGTATAGGGGCTGTTTCTAGCTGCGCGTGCCCAGAGAGGAAACCAGGCCCTTGGGGGCGGGCTGTACCGGTTGGAATTGGAGCCGTTCAGCTTTGTTGCCCAGAGCTGGGCCTCTGTGCCCGTCCCACGCAGATCAGGGGTTGAAAACCGGCTGTCTAGGGGCTGTTTCTAGCTGCGCTAGCCCAGAGAGGAACCCAGGGCCTTGGGGGCGGGCTGTACCTGTTGGAATTGGAGCCGTTCAGCTTTGTTGCCCAGAGTTGGGCCTCTGTGCCTGTCCCACGCAGATCAGGGTTTGAAAACCGGCTGTCTAGGGGCTGTTTCTAGCTGCGCGTGCCCAGAAAGGAACCCAGGCCCTTGGGGGCGGGCTGTACCTGTTGGAATTGGAGCCGTTCAGCTTTGTTGCCCAGAGCTGGGCCTCTGTACCCGTCCCACGCAGATCAGGGGTTGAAAACCGGCTGTCTAGGGGCTGTTTCTAGCTGCGCGTGCCCAGAGAGGAACCCAGGCCCTTGGGGGCGGGCAGTACCTGTTGGAATTGGAGCCGTTCAGCTTTGTTGCCCAGAGCTGGGCCTCTGTGCCAGTCCCACGCAGATCAGGGGTTGAAAACCGGCTGTCTAGGGGCTGTTTCTAGCTGCGCGTGCCCAGAGAGGAACCCAGGCACTTGGGGGCGGCTGTACCTTTTGGAATTCGAGCCGTTCAGCTTTGTTGCCCAGAGCTGGGCTTCTGTGCCCGTACAACGCAGATCAGGGGTTGAAAAGCGGCTGTCTAGGTGCAGTTTCTAGCTGCGCGTGCCCAGAGAGGAACGCAGGCCCTTGGCGGCGGGCTGTACCTGTTGGAATTGGAGCCGTTCAGCTTTGTTGCCCAGAGCTGGGCCTCTGTGCCCGTCCCACGCAGATCAGGGGTTGAAAACCGGCTGTCTAGGGGCTGTTTCTAGCTGCGCGTGCCCAGAGAGGAACCCAGGCACTTGGGGGCGGGCTGTACCTGTTGGAATTGGAGCCGTTCAGCCTTGTTGCCCAGAGCTGGGCCTCTGTGCCCATCCCACGCAGATCAGGGGTTGAAAACCGGCTGTCTAGGGGCTGTTTCTAGCTGCGCGTGCCCAGAGAGGAACCCAGGCCCTTGGGGGCGGGCTGTACCTGTTGGAATTGGAGCCGTTCAGCTTTGTAGCCCAGAGCTGGACCTCTGTGCCCGTCCCACGCAGATCAGGGGTTGAAAACCGGCTGTCTAGGGGCTGTTTCTAGCTGCGCGTGCCCAGAGAGGAACCCAGGCCTTTGGGGGCGGGCTGTACCTGTTGGAAATGGAGCCGTTCACCTTTGTTGCCCAGAGCTGGGCCTCTGTGCCCGTCCCACGCAGACCAGGGGTTGAAAACTGGCTGTCTAGGGGCTGTTTCTAGCTGCGCGTGCCCAGAGAGGAACCCAGGCCCTTGGGGGCGGGCTGTACCGGTTGGAATTGGAGCCGTTCAGCTTTGTTGCCCAGAGCTGGGCCTCTGTGCCCGTCCCACGCAGATCAGGTGTTGAAAACCGGCTGTCTAGGGGCTGTATCTAGCTGCGCGTGCCCAGAGAGGAACCCACGCCCTTGGGGGCGGGCTGTACCTGTTGGAATTGGAGCCGTTCAGCTTTGTTGCACAGAGCTGGGCCTCTGTGCCCGTCCCACGCAGATCAGGGGTTGAAAACCGGCTGTCTAGGGGCTGTTTCTAGCTGCGCGTGCCCAGAGAAGAACCTAGGACCTTGGGGGCGGGCTGTACCTGTTGAAATTGGAGCCGTTCAGCTTTGTTGCCCAGAGCTGGGCCTCTGTGCCCGTCCCACGCAGATCAGGGGTTGAAAACCGGCTGTCTGGGGGCTGTTTCTAGCTGCGCGTGCCCAGAGAGGAACCCAGGCCTTTGGGGGCGGGCTGTACCTGTTGGAAATGGAGCCGTTCACCTTTGTTGCCCAGAGCTGGGCCTCTGTGCCCGTCCCACGCAGATCAGGGGTTGAAAACCGGCTGTCAAGGGGCTGTTTCTAGCTGCGCGTGCCCAGAGAGGAACCCAGGCCCTTGGGGTCGGGCTGTACCTGTTGGAATTGGAGCCGTTCAGCTTTGTTGCCCAGAGCTGGGCCTCTGTGCCCGTCCCACGCAGATCAGGGGTTGAAAACTGGCTGTCTAGGGGCTGTTTCTAGCTGCACGTGCCCAGAGAGGAACCCAGGCCCTTGGGGGCGGGCTGTACCTGTTGGAATTGGAGCCGGTCCGCTTTGTTGCCCAGAGCTGGGCCTCTGTGCCCGTCCCACGCAGATCAGGTGTTGAAAACCGGCTGTCTAGGGGCTGTATCTAGCTGCGCGTGCCCAGAGATGAACCCACGCCCTTGGGGGCGGGCTGTACCTGTTGGAATTGGAGCCGTTCAGCTTTGTTGCACAGAGCTGGGCCTCTGTGCCCCTCCCACGCAGATCAGGGGTTGAAAACCGGCTCTGTAGGGGCTGTTTCTAGCTGCGCGTGCCCAGAGAGGAACCCAGGCCCTTGGGGGCGGGCTGTACCTGTTGGAATTGTAGCCGTTCAGCTTTGTTGCCCAGAGCTGGGCCTCTGTGCCCGTCCCACGCAGATCAGGGCTTGAAAACCGGCTGTCTAGGGGCTGTTTCTAGCTGCGCGTGCCCAGAGAGGAACCCAGGCCCTTGGGGGCGGGCTGTACCTGTTGGAATTGGAGCCGTTCAGTTTTGTTCCCCAGAGCTGGGCCTCTGTGCCCGTCCCACGCAGATCAGGGGTTGAAAGCCGGCTGTCTAGGGGCTGTTTCTAGCTGCGCGTGCCCAGAGAGGAACCCAGGCCCTTGGGGGCGGGCTGTACATGTTGGAATTGGAGCCGTTCAGCTTTGTTGCCCAGAGCTGGGCCTCTTGCCCGTCCCACGCAGATCAGGGGTTGAAAACCGGCTGTCTAGGGGCTGTTTCTAGCTGCGCGTGCCCAGAGAGGAACCCAGGCCCTTGGGGGCGGGCAGTACCTGTTGGAATTGGAGCCGTTCAGCTTTGTTGCCCAGAGCTGGGCCTCTGTGCCCGTCCCACGCAGATCAGGGGTTGAAAACCGGCTGTATAGGGGCTGTTTCTAGCTGCGCGTGCCCAGAGAGGAAACCAGGCCCTTGGGGGCGGGCTGTACCGGTTGGAATTGGAGCCGTTCAGCTTTGTTGCCCAGAGCTGGGCCTCTGTGCCCGTCCCACGCAGATCAGGGGTTGAAAACCGGCTGTCTAGGGGCTGTTTCTAGCTGCGCTAGCCCAGAGAGGAACCCAGGGCCTTGGGGGCGGGCTGTACCTGTTGGAATTGGAGCCGTTCAGCTTTGTTGCCCAGAGCTGGCCCATGTGCCCGTCCCACGCTGATCAGGGGTTGAAAACCGGCTCTCTAGGGGCTGTTTCTAGCTGCGCGTGCCCAGTGAGGAACCCAGGCCCTTGGGGGCGGGCTGTAACTGTTGGAATTGGAGCCTTTCAGCTTTGTTGCCCAGAGCTGGGCCACTGTGTCCGTCCCACGCAGATCAGCGGTTGAAAACCGGCTGTCTAGGGGCTGTTTCTAGCTGCGCTTTCCCAGAGAGGAACCCAGGCCTTTGGGGGCGGGCTGTACCTGTTGGAATTGGAGCCGTTCAGCTTTGTTGCCCAGAGCTGGGCATCTGTGCCTGTCCCACGCAGATCAGGGGTTATAAACCGGCTGTCTAGGGGCTGTTTCTAGCTGCGCGTGCCCAGAGAGGAACCCAGGCACTTGTGGGCGGGCTATACTTGTCGGAATGGGAGCCGTTCAGCTTTGTTGCCCAGAGCTGTGCCTCTGTGCCCGTCCCACGCAGATCAGGGGTTGAAAACCGGCTCTCTAGGGGCTGTTTCTAGCTTCGCGTGCCCAGAAAGGAACCCAGGCCCTTGGGGGCGGGCTGTACTTGTTGGAATGGGAGCCGTTCAGCTTTGTTGCCCAGAGCTGGGCCTCTGTGCCCGTCCCACGCAGATCAGGGGTTGAAAACCGGCTGTCTAAGGGCTGTTTCTAGCTGCGCGTGCCCAGAGAGGAACCCAGGCCCTTGGGGGCGGGCAGTACCTGTTGGAATTGGAGCCGTTCAGCTTTGTTGCCCAGAGCTGGGCCTCTGTGCCCGTCCCACGCAGATCAGGGGTTGAAAACCGGCTGTCTGGGGGCTGTTTCTAGCTGCGCGTGCCCAGAGAGGAACCCAGGCCTTTGGGGGCGGGCTGTACCTGTTGGAAATGGAGCCGTTCACCTTTGTTGCCCAGAGCTGGGCCTCTATGCCCGTCCCACGCAGATCAGGGGTTGAAAACCGGCTGTCAAGGGGCTGTTTCTAGCTGCGCGTGCCCAGAGAGGAACCCAGGCCCTTGGGGTCGGGCTGTACCTGTTGGAATTGGAGCCGTTCAGCTTTGTTGCCCAGAGCTGGGCCTCTGTGCCCGTCCCACGCAGATCAGGGGTTGAAAACTGGCTGTCTAGGGGATGTTTCTAGCTGCACGTGCCCAGAGAGGAACCCAGGCCCTTGGGGGCGGGCTGTACCTGTTGGAATTGGAGCCGGTCCGCTTTGTTGCCCAGAGCTGGGCCTCTGTGCCCGTCCCACGCAGATCAGGTGTTGAAAACCGGCTGTCTAGGGGCTGTATCTAGCTGCGCGTGCCCAGAGATGAACCCACGCCCTTGGGGGCGGGCTGTACCTGTTGGAATTGGAGCCGTTCAGCTTTGTTGCACAGAGCTGGGCCTCTGTGCCCCTCCCACGCAGATCAGGGGTTGAAAACCGGCTCTGTAGGGGCTGTTTCTAGCTGCGCGTGCCCAGAGAGGAACCCAGGCCCTTGGGGGCGGGCTGTACCTGTTGGAATTGTAGCCGTTCAGCTTTGTTGCCCAGAGCTGGGCCTCTGTGCCCGTCCCACGCAGATCAGGGCTTGAAAACCGGCTGTCTAGGGGCTGTTTCTAGCTGCGCGTGCCCAGAGAGGAACCCAGGCCCTTGGGGGCGGGCTGTACCTGTTGGAATTGGAGCCGTTCAGTTTTGTTCCCCAGAGCTGGGCCTCTGTGCCCGTCCCACGCAGATCAGGGGTTGAAAGCCGGCTGTCTAGGGGCTGTTTCTAGCTGCGCGTGCCCAGAGAGGAACCCAGGCCCTTGGGGGCGGGCTGTACATGTTGGAATTGGAGCCGTTCAGCTTTGTTGCCCAGAGCTGGGCCTCTTGCCCGTCCCACGCAGATCAGGGGTTGAAAACCGGCTGTCTAGGGGCTGTTTCTAGCTGCGCGTGCCCAGAGAGGAACCCAGGCCCTTGGGGGCGGGCAGTACCTGTTGGAATTGGAGCCGTTCAGCTTTGTTGCCCAGAGCTGGGCCTCTGTGCCCGTCCCACGCAGATCAGGGGTTGAAAACCGGCTGTCTAGGGGCTGTTTCTAGCTGCGCGTGCCCAGAGAGGAAACCAGGCCCTTGGGGGCGGGCTGTACCGGTTGGAATTGGAGCCGTTCAGCTTTGTTGCCCAGAGCTGGGCCTCTGTGCCCGTCCCACGCAGATCAGGGGTTGAAAACCGGCTGTCTAGGGGCTGTTTCTAGCTGCGCTAGCCCAGAGAGGAACCCAGGGCCTTGGGGGCGGGCTGTACCTGTTGGAATTGGAGCCGTTCAGCTTTGTTGCCCAGAGCTGGCCCATGTGCCCGTCCCACGCTGATCAGGGGTTGAAAACCGGCTGTCTAGGGGCTGTTTCTAGCTGCGCGTGCCCAGTGAGGAACCCAGGCCCTTGGGGGCGGGCTGTAACTGTTGGAATTGGAGCCTTTCAGCTTTGTTGCCCAGAGCTGGGCCACTGTGTCCGTCCCACGCAGATCAGCGGTTGAAAACCGGCTGTCTAGGGGCTGTTTCTAGCTGCGCTTTCCCAGAGAGGAACCCAGGCCTTTGGGGGCGGGCTGTACCTGTTGGAATTGGAGCCGTTCAGCTTTGTTGCCCAGAGCTGGGCATCTGTGCCTGTCCCACGCAGATCAGGGGTTATAAACCGGCTGTCTAGGGGCTGTTTCTAGCTGCGCGTGCCCAGAGAGGAACCCAGGCACTTGTGGGCGGGCTATACTTGTCGGAATGGGAGCCGTTCAGCTTTGTTGCCCAGAGCTGTGCCTCTGTGCCCGTCCCACGCAGATCAGGGGTTGAAAACCGGCTCTCTAGGGGCTGTTTCTAGCTTCGCGTGCCCAGAAAGGAACCCAGGCCCTTGGGGGCGGGCTGTACTTGTTGGAATGGGAGCCGTTCAGCTTTGTTGCCCAGAGCTGGGCCTCTGTGCCCGTCCCACGCAGATCAGGGGTTGAAAACCGGCTGTCTAAGGGCTGTTTCTAGCTGCGCGTGCCCAGAGAGGAACCCAGGCCCTTGGGGGCGGGCAGTACCTGTTGGAATTGGAGCCGTTCAGCTTTGTTGCCCAGAGCTGGGCCTCTGTGCCCTTCCCACGCAGATCAGGGGTTGAAAACCGGCTGTCTAGGGGCTGTTTCTAGCTGCGCGTGCCCAGAGAGGAACCCAGGCCCTTGGGGGCGGGCTGTACCTGTTGGAATTGGAGCCGTTCAGCTTTGTTGCCCAGAGCTGGGCCTCTGTGCCCGTCCCACGCAGATCAAGGGTTGAAAACCGGCTGTCTAGGGGCTGTTTCTAGCTGTGCGTGCCCAGAGAGGAACCCAGGCCCTTGGGGGCGGGCTGTACCTGTTGGAATTGGAGCATTTCAGCTTTGTTGCCCAGAGATGCGCCTCTGTGCCCGTCCCACGCAGATCAGGGGTTGAAAACCGGCTGTCTAGGGGCTGTTTCTAGCTGCGCGTGCCCAGAGAGGAACCCAGGCCCTTGGTGGCGGGCTGTACCTGTTGGAATTGGAGCCGTTCAGCTTTGTTTCCCAGAGCTGGGCCTCTGTGCCCGTCCCACGCAGATCAGGGCTTGAAAACCGGCTGTCTAAGGGCTGTTTCTAGCTGCGCGTGCCCAGAGAGGAACCCAGGCCCTTGGGGGCGGGCTGTACCTGTTGGAATTGGAGCCGTTCAGCTTTGTTGCCCAGAGCTGGGCCTCTGTGCCCGTGCCACGCAGATCAGGGGTTGAAAACCGGCTGTCTAGGGGCTGTTTCTAGCTGCGCAGGCCCAGAGAGGAACCCAGGCCCTTTAGGGCGGGCTGTACCTGTTGGAATTGGAGCAGTTCAGCTTTGTTGCCCAGAGATGGGCCTCTGTGCCCGTCCCACGCAGATCAGGGGTTGAAAACCGGCTGTCTAAGGGCTGTTTCTAGCTGCGCGTGCCCAGAGAGGAACCCAGGCCTTTGGGGGCGGGCTGTACCTGTTGGAATTGGAGCCGTTCAGCTTTGTTGCCCAGAGCTGTGCCTCTGTGCCCGTCCCACGCAGATCAGGGGTTGAAAACCGGCTGTCTAAGGGCTCTTTCTAGCTGCGCGTGCCCAGAGAGGAATCCAGGCCCTTGGGGGCGGGCTGTACCTGTTGGAATTGGAGCCGTTCAGCTTTGTTGCCCAGAGCTGGGCCTCTGTGCCCATCCCACGCAGATCCAGGGTTGAAAACCGGTTGTATAGGGGCTGTTTCTAGCTGCGCGTGCCCAGAGAGGAACCCAGGCCCTTGGGGGCGGGCTGTAGCTGTTGGAATTGGAGCCGTTCAGCTTTGTTGCCCAGAGCTGGGCCTCTGTGCCCGTCCCACGCAGATCAGGGGTTGAAAACCGGCTGTCTAGGGGCTGTTTCTAGCTGCGCGTGCCCAGAGAGGAACCCAGGCCCTTGGGGGCGGGCTGTACCTGTTGGAATTGGAGCCGTTCAGCTTTGTTGCCCAGAGTTGGGCCTCTGTGCCTGTCCCACGCAGATCAGGGTTTGAAAACCGGCTGTCTAGGGGCTGTTTCTAGCTGCGCGTGCCCAGAAAGGAACCCAGGCCCTTGGGGGCGGGCTGTACCTGTTGGAATTGGAGCCGTTCAGCTTTGTTGCCCAGAGCTGGGCCTCTGTACCCGTCCCACGCAGATCAGGGGTTGAAAACCGGCTGTCTAGGGGCTGTTTCTAGCTGCGCGTGCCCAGAGAGGAACCCAGGCCCTTGGGGGCGGGCAGTACCTGTTGGAATTGGAGCCGTTCAGCTTTGTTGCCCAGAGCTGGGCCTCTGTGCCAGTCCCACGCAGATCAGGGGTTGAAAACCGGCTGTCTAGGGGCTGTTTCTAGCTGCGCGTGCCCAGAGAGGAACCCAGGCACTTGGGGGCGGCTGTACCTTTTGGAATTCGAGCCGTTCAGCTTTGTTGCCCAGAGCTGGGCTTCTGTGCCCGTACAACGCAGATCAGGGGTTGAAAAGCGGCTGTCTAGGTGCAGTTTCTAGCTGCGCGTGCCCAGAGAGGAACGCAGGCCCTTGGCGGCGGGCTGTACCTGTTGGAATTGGAGCCGTTCAGCTTTGTTGCCCAGAGCTGGGCCTCTGTGCCCGTCCCACGCAGATCAGGGGTTGAAAACCGGCTGTCTAGGGGCTGTTTCTAGCTGCGCGTGCCCAGAGAGGAACCCAGGCACTTGGGGGCGGGCTGTACCTGTTTGAATTGGAGCCGTTCAGCCTTGTTGCCCAGAGCTGGGCCTCTGTGCCCATCCCACGCAGATCAGGGGTTGAAAACCGGCTGTCTAGGGGCTGTTTCTAGCTGCGCGTGCCCAGAGAGGAACCCAGGCCCTTGGGGGCGGGCTGTACCTGTTGGAATTGGAGCCGTTCAGCTTTGTAGCCCAGAGCTGGACCTCTGTGCCCGTCCCACGCAGATCAGGGGTTGAAAACCGGCTGTCTAGGGGCTGTTTCTAGCTGCGCGTGCCCAGAGAGGAACCCAGGCAATTGGGGGCGGGCTGTACCTGTTGGAATTGGAGCCGTTCAGCTTTGTTGCCCAGAGCTGGGCCTCTGTGCCCGTCCCACGCAGATCAGGGGTTGAAAACCGGCTGTCTAGGGGCTGTTTCTAGCTGCGCGTGCCCAGAGAGGAACCCAGGCCTTTGGGGGCGGGCTGTACCTGTTGGAAATGGAGCCGTTCACCTTTGTTGCCCAGAGCTGGGCCTCTGTGTCCGTCCCACGCAGATCAGGGGTTGAAAACCGGCTGTCTAGGGGCTGTTTCTAGCTGCGCGTGCCCAGAGAGGAACCCAGGCCCTTGGGGTCGGGCTGTACCTGTTGGAATTGGAGCCGTTCAGCTTTGTTGCCCAGAGCTGGGCCTCTGTGCCCGTCCCACGCAGATCAGGGGTTGAAAACCGGCTGTCTAGGGGCTGTTTCTAGCTGCACGTGCCCAGAGAGGAACCCAGGCCCTTGGGGGCGGGCTGTACCTGTTGGAATTGGAGCCGGTCCGCTTTGTTGCCCAGACCTGGGCCTCTGTGCCCGTCCCACGCAGATCAGGTGTTGAAAACCGGCTGTCTAGGGGCTGTTTCTAGCTGCGCGTGCCCAGAGAGGAACCCACCCCCTTGGGGGCGGGCTGTACCTGTTGGAATTGGAGCCGTTCAGCTTTGTCGCACAGAGCTGGGCCTCTGTGCCCGTCCCACGCAGATCAGGGGTTGAAAACCGGCTGTCTAGGGGCTGTTTCTAGCTGCGCGTGCCCAGAGAAGAACCCAGGACCTTGGGGGCGGGCTGTACCTGTTGGAATTGGAGCCGGTCAGCTTTGTTGCCCAGAGCTGGGCCTCTGTGCCCGTCCCACGCAGATCAGGGGTTGAAAACCGGCTGTCTAGTGGCTGTTTCTAGCTGCGCGTGCCCAGAGAGGAACCCAGGCCCTTGGGGGCGGGCTGTACCTGTTGAAATTGGAGCCGTTCAGCTTTGTTGCCCTGAGCTGGGCCTCTGTGCCCGTTCCACGCAGATCAGGGGTTGAAAACCGGCTGTCTAGGGGCTGTTTCTAGCTGCGCGTGCCCAGAGAGGAACCCAGGCCCTTGGGGGCGGGCTGTACCTGTTGGAATTGGAGCCGTTCAGCTTTGTTGCCCAGAGCTGGGCCTCTATGCCCCTCCAACGCAGATCAGGGGTTGAAAACCGGCGGTCTAGGGGCTGTTTCTAGCTGCGCGTGCCCAGAGAGGAACCCAGGCCCTTGGGGGTGGGCTGTACCTGTTTGAAATGGAGCCGTTCAGCTTTGTTACCCAGAGCTGGGCCTCTGTGCCCATCCCACGCAGATCAGGGGTTGAAAACCGGCTGTCTCGGGGCTGTTTCTAGCTGCGCGTGCCCAGAGAGGAACCCCAGGCCGTTGGGGGCGGGCTGTACCTGTTGGAATTGGAGCCGTTCAGCTTTTTTGCCCAGAGCTGGGCCTCTGTGCCCGTCCCAAGCAGATCAGGGGTTGAAAACCGGCTGTCTAGAGGCTGTTTCTAGCTGCGCGTGCCCAGAGAGGAACCCAGGCCCTTGGGGGCGGGCTGTACCTGTTGGAATTGGAGCCGTTCAGCTTTGTTGCCCAGAGCTGGGCCTCTGTGCCCGTCCCACGCAGATCAGGGGTTGAAAACCGGCTGTGTAGGGGCTGTTTCTAGCTGCGCGTGCCCAGAGAGGAACCCAGGCCCTTGGGGGCGGGCTGTACCTGTTCGAATTGGAGCCATTCAGCTTTGTTGCCCAGAGCTGGGCCTCTGTGCCCGTCCCACGCAGATCAGGGGTTGAAAACCGGCTGTGTAGGGGCTGTTTCTAGCTGCGCGTGCCCAGAGAGGAACCCAGGCCCTTGGGGGCGGGCTGTACCTGTTGGAATTGGAGCCGTTCAGCTTTGTTGCCCAGAGCTGGGCCTCTGTGCTCATCCCACGCAGATCAGGGGTTGAAAACCGGCTGTCTAGGGGCTGTTTCTAGCTGCGCGTGCCCAGAGAGGAACCCAGGCCCTTGGGGGCGGGCTGTACCTGTTGGAATTGGAGCCGTTCAGCTTTGTTGCACAGAGCTGGGCCTCTGTGCCCGTCCCACGCAGATCAGGGGTTGAAAACCGGCTGTCTAGTGGCTGTTTCTAGCTGCGCGTGCCCAGAGAGGAACCCAGGCCCTTGGGGGCGGGCTGTACCTGTTGGAATTGGAGCCGTTCAGCTTTGTTGCCCAGAGCTGGGCCTCTGTGCCCCTCCCACGCAGATCAGGGGTTGAAAACCGGCTCTGTAGGGGCTGTTTCTAGCTGAGTGTGCCCAGAGAGGAACCCAGGCCCTTGGGGGCGGGCTGTACCTGTTGGAATTGTAGCCGTTCAGGTTTGTTGCCCAGAGCTGGGCCTCTGTGCCCATCCCACGCAGATCAGGGCTTGAAAACCGGCTGTCTAGGGGCTGTTTCTAGCTGCGCGTGCCCAGAGAGGAACCCAGGCCTTTGGGGGCGGGCTGTACCTGTTGGAATTGGAGCCGTTCAGCTTTGTTGCCCAGAGCTAGGCCTCTGTGCCCGTCCCACGCAGATCAGGGGTTGAAAACCGGCTGTCTAGGGGCTGTTTCTAGCTGCGCGTGCCCAGAGAGGAACCCAGGCCCTTGGGGGCGGGCTGTACATGTTGGAATTGGAGCCGTTCAGATTTCTTGCACAGAGCTGGGCCTCTTGCCCGTCCCACGCAGATCAGGGGTTGAAAACCGGCTGTCTAGGGGCTGTTTCTAGCTGCGCGTGCCCAGAGAGGAACCCAGGCACTTGGGGGCGGGCAGTACCTGTTGGAATTGGAGCCGTTCAGCTTTGTTGCCCAGCGCTCTTCCTCTGTGCCCGTCCCTCGCAGATCAGGGGTTGAAAACCGGCTGTCTAGGGGCTGTTTCTAGCTGCGCGTGCCCAGAGAGGAACCCACGCCCTTGGGCGCGGGCTGTACTTGTTGGAATGGGAGCCGTTCAGCTTTGTTGCCCAGCGCTCTTCCTCTGTGCCCGTCCCTCGCAGATCAGGGGTTGAAAACCGGCTGTCTAGGGGCTGTTTTTAGCTGCGCGTGCCCAGAGAGGAACCCAGGCCCTTGGGGGCGGCTGTACCTGTTGGATTTCGAGCCGTTCAGCTTTGTTGCCCAGAGCTGGGCCTCAGTGCCCGTCCAACGCAGATCAGGGGTTGAAAACCGGCTGTCTAGGGGCTGTTTCTAGCTGCGCGTGCCCAGAGAGGAACACAGGCCCTTGGCGGCGGGCTGTACCTGTTGGAATTGGAGCCGTTCAGCTTTGTTGCCCAGAGCTGGGCCTCTGTGCCCGTCCCACGCAGATCAGGGGTTGAAAACCGGCTGTCTAGGGGCTGTTTCTAGCTGCGCGTGCCCAGAAAGGAACCCAGGCCCTTGGGGGCGGGCTGTACCTGTTGGAATTGGAGCAGTTCAGCTTTGTTGCCCAGAGATGGGCCTCTGTGCCCGTCCCACGCAGATCAGGGGTTGAAAACCGGCTGTCTAGGGGCTGTTTCTAGCTGCGCGTGCCCAGAGAGGAACCCAGGCCCTTGGGGGCGGGCTGTACCTGTTGGAATTGGAGCCGTTCAGCTTTGTTGCCCAGAGCTGGGCCTCTGTGCCCGTCCCACGCAGATCAGGGGTTGAAAACCGGCTGTCTAGGGGCTGTTTCTAGCTGCGCGTGCAAGAGAGGAACCCAGGCCCTTGGGGGCGGGCTGTACCTGTTGGAATTGGAGCCGGTCCGCTTTGTTGCCCAGACCTGGGCCTCTGTGCCCGTCCCACGCAGATCAGGTGTTGAAAACCGGCTGTCTAGGGGCTGTTTCTAGCTGCGCGTGCCCAGAGAGGAACCCAGGCCCTTGGGGGCGGGCTGTACCTGTTGGAATTGGAGCCGTTCAGCTTTGTTGCCCAGAGCTGGGCCTCTGTGCCCGTCCCACGCAGATCAGGGGTTGAAAACCGGCTGTCAGGGGCTGTTTCTAGCTGCGCGTGCCCAGAGAAGAACCCAGGACCTTGGGGGCGGGCTGTACCTGTTGGAATTGGAGCCGGTCAGCTTTGTTGCCCAGAGCTGGGCCTCTGTGCCCGTCCCACGCAGATCAGGGGTTGAAAACCGGCTGTCTAGTGGCTGTTTCTAGCTGCGCGTGCCCAGAGAGGAACCCAGGCCCTTGGGGGCGGGCTGTACCTGTTGGAATTGGAGCCGTTCAGCTTTGTTGCCCAGAGCTGGGCCTCTATGCCCCTCCATCGCAGATCAGGGGTTGAAAACCGGCGGTCTAGGGGCTGTTTCTAGCTGCGCGTGCCCAGAGAGGAACCCAGGCCCTTGGGGGTGGGCTGTACCTGTTTGAAATGGAGCCGTTCAGCTTTGTTACCCAGAGCTGGGCCTCTGTGCCCGTCCCACGCAGATCAGGGGTTGAAAACCGGCTGTCTCGGGGCTGTTTCTAGCTGCGCGTGCCCAGAGAGGAACCCCAGGCCGTTGGGGGCGGGCTGTACCTGTTGGAATTGGAGCCGTTCAGCTTTGTTGCCCAGAGCTGGGCATCTGTGCCCGTCCCAAGCAGATCAGGGGTTGAAAACCGGCTGTCTAGAGGCTGTTTCTAGCTGCGCGTGCCCAGAGAGGAACCCCAGGCCGTTGGGGTCGGGCTGTACCTGTTGGAATTGGAGCCGTTCAGCTTTGTTGCCCAGAGCTGGGCATCTGTGCTCCTCCCACGCAGATCAGGGGTTGAAAACCGGCTGTGTAGGGGCTGTTTCTAGCTGTGCATGCCCAGAGAGGAACCAAGGCCCTTGGGGGCGGGCTGTACCTGTTGGAATTGGAGCCGTTCAGCTTTGTTGCCCAGAGCTGGGCCTCTGTGCCCGTCCCACGCGGCTCAGGGGTTGAAAACCGGCTGTCTCGGGGCTGTTTCTAGCTGCGCGTGCCCAGAGAGGAACCCAGGCCGTTGGGGGCGGGCTGTACCTGTTGGAATTGGAGCCGTTCAGCTTTGTTGCCCAGAGCTGGGCCTCTGTGCCCGTCCCACGCGGCTCAGGGGTTGAAAACCGGCCGTCTCTGGGCTGTTTCTAGCTGCGCGTGCCCAGAGAGGAACCCAGGCCCTTGGGGGCGGGCTGTACCTGTTGGAATTGGAGCCGTTCAGCTTTGTTGCCCAGAGCTGGGCATCTGTGCTCATCCCACGCAGATCAGGGGTTGAAAACCGGCTGTGTAGGGGCTGTTTCTAGCTGCGCATGCCCAGAGAGGAACCCAGGCCCTTGGGGGCGGGCTGTGCCTGTTGGAATTGGAGCCGTTCAGCTTTGTTGCCCAGAGCTGGGCCTCTGTGCCCGTCCCACGCGGCTCAGGGGTTGAAAACCGGCCGTCTCGGGGCTGTTTCTAGCTGCGCGTGCCCAGAGAGGAACCCAGGCCCTTGGGGGCGGGCTGTACCTGTTGGAATTGGAGCCGTTCAGCTTTGTTGCCCAGAGCTGGGCCTCTGTGCCCGTCCCACGCGGCTCAGGGGTTGAAAACCGGCTGTCTCGGGGCTGTTTCTAGCTGCGCGTGCCCAGAGAGGAACCCAGGCCCTTGGGGGCGGGCTGTACCTGTTGGAATTGGAGCCGTTCAGCTTTGTTGCCCAGAGCTGGTCCTCTGTGCCCGTCCCACGCGGCTCAGGGGTTGAAAACCGGCTGTCTCGGGGCTGTTTCTAGCTGCGCGTGCCCAGAGAGGAACCCAGGCCCTTGGGGGCGGGCTGTACCTGTTGGAATTGGAGCCGTTCAGCTTTGTTGCCCAGAGCTGGGCCTCTGTGCCCGTCCCACGCGGCTCAGGGGTTGAAAACCGGCTGTCTCGGGGCTGTTTCTAGCTGCGCGTGCCCAGAGAGGAACCCAGGCCCTTGGGGGCGGGCTGTACCTGTTGGAATTGGAGCCGTTCAGCTTTGTTGCCCAGAGCTGGGCCTCTGTGCCCGTCCCACGCGGCTCAGGGGTTGAAAACCGGCTGTCTCGGGGCTGTTTCTAGCTGCGCGTGCCCAGAGAGGAACCCAGGCCCTTGGGGGCGGGCTGTACCTGTTGGAATTGGAGCCGTTCAGCTTTGTTGCCCAGAGCTGGGCCTCTGTGCCCGTCCCACGCGGCTCAGGGGTTGAAAACCGGCCCTCTCGGGGCTGTTTCTAGCTGCGCGTGCCCAGAGAGGAACCCAGGCCCTTGGGGGCGGGCTGTACCTGTTGGAATTGGAGCCGTTCAGCTTTGTTGCCCAGAGCTGGGCCTCTGTGCCCGTCCCACGCGGCTCAGGGGTTGAAAACCGGCTGTCTCGGGGCTGTTTCTAGCTGCGCGTGCCCAGAGAGGAACCCAGGCCCTTGGGGGCGGGCTGTACCTGTTGGAATTGGAGCCGTTCAGCTTTGTTGCCCAGAGCTGGGCCTCTGTGCCCGTCCCACGCGGCTCAGGGGTTGAAAACCGGCTGTCTCGGGGCTGTTTCTAGCTGCGCGTGCCCAGAGAGGAACCCAGGCCCTTGGGGGCGGGCTGCACCTGTTGGAATTGGAGCCGTTCAGCTTTGTTGCCCAGAGCTGGGCCTCTGTGCCCGTCCCACGCGGCTCAGGGGTTGAAAACCGGCTGTCTCGGGGCTGTTTCTAGCTGCGCGTGCCCAGAGAGGAACCCAGGCCCTTGGGGGCGGGCTGTACCTGTTGGAATTGGAGCCGTTCAGCTTTGTTGCCCAGAGCTGGGCCTCTGTGCCCGTCCCCCGCGGCTCAGGGGTTGAAAACCGGCTGTCTCGGGGCTGTTTCTAGCTGCGCATGCCCAGAGAGGAACCCAGGCCCTTGGGGGCGGGCTGTACCTGTTGGAATTGGAGCCGTTCAGCTTTGTTGCCCAGAGCTGGGCCTCTGTGCCCGTCCCACGCGGCTCATGGGTTGAAAACCGGCCGTCTCGGGGCTGTTTCTAGCTGCACGTGCCCAGAGAGGAACCCAGGCCCTTGGGGGCGGGCTGTACCTGTTGGAATTGGAGCCGTTCAGCTTTATTGCGCAGAGCTGGGCCTCTGTGCCCGTCCCACGCGGCTCAGGGGTTGAAAACCGGCCGTCTCGGGGCTGTTTCTAGCTGCGCGTGCCCAGAGAGTAACCCAGGCCCTTGGGGGCGGGCTGTACCTGTTGGAATTGGAGCCGTTCAGCTTTGTTGCCCAGAGCTGGGCCTCTGTGCCCGTCCCACGCGGCTCAGGGGTTGAAAACTGGCTGTCTCGGGGCTGTTTCTAGCTGCGCGTGCCCAGAGAGGAACCCAGGCCCTTGGGGGCGGGCTGTACCTGTTGGAATTGGAGCCGTTCAGCTTTGTTGCCCAGAGCTGGGCCTCTGTGCCCGTCCCACGCGGCTCAGGGGTTGAAAACCGGCTGTCTCGGGGCTGTTTCTAGCTGCGCGTGCCCAGAGAGGAACCCAGGCCCTTGGGGGCGGGCTGTACCTGTTGGAATTGGAGCCGTTCAGCTTTGTTGCCCAGAGCTGGGCCTCTGTGCCCGTCCCACGCGGCTCAGGGGTTGAAAACCGGCTGTCTCGGGGCTGTTTCTAGCTGCGCGTGCCCAGAGAGGAACCCAGGCCCTTGGGGGCGGGCTGTACCTGTTGGAATTGGAGCCGTTCAGCTTTGTTGCCCAGAGCTGGGCCTCTGTGCCCGTCCCACGCGGCTCAGGGGTTGAAAACCGGCTGTCTCGGGGCTGTTTCTAGCTGCACGTGCCCAGAGAGGAACCCAGGCCCTTGGGGGCGGGCTGTACCTGTTGGAATTGGAGCCGTTCAGCTTTGTTGCCCAGAGCTGGGCCTCTGTGCCCGTCCCACGCGGCTCAGGGGTTGAAAACCGGCTGTCTCGGGGCTGTTTCTAGCTGCGCATGCCCAGAGAGGAACCCAGGCCCTTGGGGGCGCGCTGTACCTGTTGGAATTGGAGCCGTTCAGCTTTGTTGCCCAGAGCTGGGCCTCTGTGCCCGTCCCACGCGGCTCAGGGGTTGAAAACCGGCCGTCTCGGGGCTGTTTCTAGCTGCGCGTGCCCAGAGAGGAACCCAGGCCCTTGGGGGCGGGCTGTACCTGTTGGAATTGGAGCCGTTCAGCTTTGTTGCCCAGAGCTGGGCCTCTGTGCCCGTCCCACGCGGCTCAGGGGTTGAAAACCGGCCGTCTCGGGGCTGTTTCTAGCTGCGCATGCCCAGAGAGGAACCCAGGCCCTTGGGGGCGGGCTGTACCTGTTGGAATTGGAGCCGTTCAGCTTTGTTGCCCAGAGCTGGGCCTCTGTGCCCGTCCCACGCGGCTCAGGGGTTGAAAACCGGCTGTCTCGGGGCTGTTTCTAGCTGCGCGTGCCCAGAGAGGAACCCAGGCCCTTGGGGGCGGGCTGTACCTGTTGGAATTGGAGCCGTTCAGCTTTGTTGCCCAGAGCTGGGCCTCTGTGCCCGTCCCACGTGGCTCAGGGGTTGAAAACCGGCTGTCTCGGGGCTGTTTCTAGCTGCGCGTGCCCAGAGAGGAACCCAGGCCCTTGGGGGCGTGCTGTACCTGTTGGAATTGGAGCCGTTCAGCTTTGTTGCCCAGAGCTGGGCCTCTGTGCCCGTCCCACGCGGCTCAGGGGTTGAAAACCGGCTGTCTCGGGGCTGTTTCTAGCTGCGCGTGCCCAGAGAGGAACCCAGGCCCTTGGGGGCGGGCTGTACCTGTTTGAATTGGAGCCGTTCAGCTTTGTTGCCCAGAGCTGGGCCTCTGTGCCCGTCCCACGCGGCTCAGGGGTTGAAAACCGGCCGTCTCGGGGCTGTTTCTAGCTGCCCGTGCCCAGAGAGGAACCCAGGCCCTTGGTGGCGGGCTGTGCCTGTTGGAATTGGAGCCGTTCAGCTTTGTTGCCCAGAGCTGGGCCTCTGTGCCCGTCCCACGCGGCTCAGGGGTTGAAAACCGGCTGTCTCGGGGCTGTTTCTAGCTGCGCGTGCCCAGAGAGGAACCCAGGCCCTTGGGGGCGGGCTGTACCTGTTGGAATTGGAGCCGTTCAGCTTTGTTGCCCAGAGCTGGGCCTCTGTGCCCGTCCCACGCGGCTCAGGGGTTGAAAACCGGCTGTCTCGGGGCTGTTTCTAGCTGCGCGTGCCCAGAGAGGAACCCAGGCCCTTGGGGGCGGGCTGTACCTGTTGGAATTGGAGCCGTTCAGCTTTGTTGCCCAGAGCTGGGCCTCTGTGCCCGTCCCACGCGGCTCAGGGGTTGAAAACCGGCCGTCTCGGGGCTGTTTCTAGGTGCTCGTGCCCAGAGCGGCTTCATCTTTTCTAACAGCTACATAGTACTCCATTGTGTAAATGTACCAAAGTTTCTTTAACCAGTCATCTGTTCTCAGGCACTCAGGTTTTTTCCAGATTCTGGCTATGATAAACAGTGCTGCAATGAACAAACAAGTGCAGATGTCACTTCGACTATACTTTTTTGCTTCTCTGGGATATATTCCCAGGAGAGGTATTGCTAGGTCAAGTGGGAGCTCAATTTCTAATTGTTTGAGAATCGTCCATACTGTTTTACAAAAGGGCTGAACCAGTTGGCATTCCCACCAGCAATGAAGGAGGGTCCCTTTCTCGCCATATCCGAGCCAGCACCGATTTTTTTTTGTTCTTTTGGATGTAATCCTGGACTTTTAAAATATGTCAACTGAGCTTTCTAGTAGGAGGGAGAAACATGAGGAAAAGGTGTTATACATGTAACATGAATATCGAAGAGAATTCTACAAAAATAATAACAAACCAGGAAAGCACCGATCAATACGCACCCTGCCAGGCGTTGGAGTCCTGGGGGCCTGATGAGGTGAGTGTGGGAAACAGGGAGGACAGATCACAGGGAGGGGGTTGGGAGTGTGAGGGTGTGACTGAGAGTGGAGCTGCTCTGGGAGCGACGGGGAAGGGTCCTAAGAAAGAGGATGGAACTGGGCATGGATTGGAGTATGTGGGTTGATGGGGGCTGAGTGTCTCTATGTTGTGACAGAATATTGGCACGTGTGGACTTCCAGCACATGGTGATCCTCTTTTGCCCCCTGGTGGGTCTGAGACCCTTTCCCAGGTGGCTCCTGAGTGCCCTCTGGTGGTCATCAGCGCCCCTGCAGTCCCTCCTGTGGTCTGGGGGTCCTTTAGAGTCCCCCAATTCCCAGTGTGAATAGAAGAAGAGCGTTTCAACATCATTGGGGAGAGGAAGTGTGAACACTAGGAAATGAGCCCAGCCTGATTCACACCGGTTTCCCCAGGGAGGTGTGTTCAGAGACAGCCCATGGAGATGGGAATTCTTCCTGCCTCCACGTTGAGGTCACTTATACTTGAGTCACATCACAGCTCATAGTTACCATAGAATAAGTATGGTATACAGAAAAAGGATCGGATAGGGGAAGTCCTGCAAAGGGAGAGTAAAGGGTCACAGTAAAAACATAGCAATGTTGAGAAAGAAAAAATTAACTTGTGAAATAGTCTCTGGGTCTTGGCTGTTGATGGGATTACCTGGCACCAGGGTCAATTGGTGGCTGTGACCCCTGCCTACTGGAAGATGGAGGATCTGGATGGAGGATGCTCAGCTCCAATCCGAGCAGGCTTGGAGATCTCAGCCCTGGGACCCACATACTTGTGTACCTCGGCCAGTTCCTTCATGCGTGTGGAGAGTGGTTTCAGCATGGTTGTTGCTGGTTCTGGAGGTCTTCGGCTGTCGGGGCTCTGCTCAGGGTGGGGAGGGAAACTCAACCTGCCCCCCTCCAAAGGGCCCCCGAGAGGACAGTCAGGTATGGGGCCAGGAGACTCTGCCCAGAGACTATAAAACCCAGCTCCTGGAAAAGAACAGCGCAGAGTCTCCTGACCCCGTGCCTGGCTGTCCTCGCCAGGGCAACCTTGCAGGGGGGCGGGTTGAGTTTCCCTCCCCGCTCCGTGCAGCGCCCCAACAGCCAAAGACCTCCAGAACCAGTCACAACCATGCTGAGACCATTTTTCACACACATGAAGGAACCGGTCGAGGAACACAGACATGCAGGTCCCGGGGCTAAGTTCTCCAAGCCTGCTCGGATCAGGGCGGAGCATCCTCCACTCATATCTTCCATCTTCCAGTAGGCAGGGGTCACACCCACCAACTGCCCCCGGCACCAGGTAATCCCATCAATTGCCAAGACCCAGAAACTACAAAACCCAGCTCCCGGAAGTTTAAGGCCTTGAATAGTAACAATGATGGGTCTCATTCTCCTAACCCTGAAAGAGCATTGAATATGGCACTTTTTTAAATCGCAGGGCTAGGACGAAGGAGACATTAGTGGTGCCTGCTCGATGCAATCGACAAACAACAGGATGATCATGATCGTGAACTTGTGAAAATCAATATCACTGTCAGTAGATTACTCTGGGTGTTTAATTCATAGACCAGTAAAATTACAAGTCCCACTAAGGATCAGTATCCTTGAATATAGGCTGGGTATTTGATACCTTGTGAAAATTTGAAGGATAAATGTCTGTGAACAGAAATATAGCTTCTTGCAGTGTCTTTGAATTCAGTGACTTTGAATATTTTCTGAACATTTTTTCTCTTAATCACTTAATCACTTAACTTCCCGTTAGTCGTCGATTTGCTCGAGCGGGCGCCAGTAACGTCTCCATTTGTCCCTGTCGCGTGCTAGTGTAGCCCAATGGCATCTCTTCGCTCCGGGAACATGGAGGGCCTCAAACCGATCATTCATGATCTTGACAAAGAAGTCTGACCATCTGGTAGGTGGGCGGCCACGTGGTCTCTTGACATCCCGTGGAATCCAATCAGTAACAGCTCTAGTCCAACGGTCGTCTTTAAATCTCATTACGTGACCAGCCCATCTGATTTTCGACACCTTGGCATATGAGACAGCGTCCCTGATCCTTGATCGTCGACGGATGTCAGAACTCCGGATTCGTTCTCTCATTTGAGTGAAACGTGTTATTCCAAGCATAGCTCTTTCTATTCTTCTTTGGGAGACCTGAATGGCGTTCTCATCTTGTTTGCGTAGGGCCCAGGTCTCTGAGGCATATGTGAATGCAGGAAGAACAGTGGAATCAAAGAGATGTGCCCGGAGCCGGAGGCTCTTCGTCCTCTTAGCTATTTCTTCGACGTTCTTGAAGGCGTTCCAAGCCGCTCTCTTCCTGATGCGCAGCTCGGGTTCCAGGTCATTTCTCATGTTGACCTCTCGACCTAGGTACACATAGCTGTTGCATTTGGAGATGGTCGTTCCATTGAGAGCGAATGGGGCGTCAGGAACAAGGCTGTTTCTCATAAACATTGTCTTCGTAAGATTCAGCTGTAGTCCTACCTTTCCACACTCACGGTCAAAGTCGGCCAGCATTTGTGCCGCTTGGCTGATGTTTGGTGTTATTAAAACAATGTCATCAGCAAAGCGGAGGTGGTGTAGTTGCTGACCATCTATCTTCACTCCCATTCCTTCCTATTCCAGTCGTCGCATGATGTTCTCGAGGGTGGCACTGAAGAGTATCGGTGAAATGGTATCACCCTGCCGCACCCCTCTCTTGACATCAACGATCACTTCTTTGTAGAATGGTGAGATCCTGGTAGTGAATCCGCAATACAGCTCACGGAGGATCCTGATGTATTGGGCTTGAATGCCCTGATTGGCTAGGGCTTCAATGACCGCTTCCATCTCAACAGAATCAAAGGCCTTCTTTAAATCAATGAACGTTAAGCAGAGCGGCATCTTGAACTCCCGAGAAACCTCAATGAGCTTGGTTACCGTGTGTATATGGTCGATGGTGCTGAATCCTTTCGACACTACTTCCACTACCCAGCCGTCGCCACAGTCCAGGACGCTTTCCGGACCCACGCGGCAGCTCCGGCCGAGACCCACGCACAACTGAAGACCCACAGAACAAGGTAAGTGGAACTCTCTGAGACCTTGGACTCCAGGCTCGGCGGACCCAGGGACAGAGCTTCTCTGCTTGCTCCCACCACCACAGGTGACAAAGGGATTCTAATCAGGAGCCCCACACTACCCTGCCCTGTCTGCTTCCATCAACCACCCAGGGATCGAATTGTGCACAGGAGACCCACCCTACCCAGATAAATACCCCACTGGCAGATTTCCACTCTTGACACTACTTCCACTACCCAGCTGTCGCCACACTCCAGGACGCTTTCCGGACCCGCGCGGCCGCAAGCGGCCGTGCGACACATCATAAGACACTAAATACCCATCTTCTGGAATTGTCGTACCATATTTGATAGGGTTCAAATATGGTAACACCTACAAGGGTGATTAGAGGTCACCCCAAAAGCCTCTATCCCTCTCGGAAAGACTGGCAAGCTACCGAGAGTATTCCGCCCGCACGGAAGAGCCTGGCAAGCTATCCGCTGTGTATTCGATATGCCAAAACCAGTAACTACAACTGGTCTCATTCACCTGACCCTGAAGGCTTCACCGACATGGCAGCACTGAGAAGGATGAGAAAGGAGAGGCCGACAAAATCTCAAGGCCGACCTAGGCTGCCACAACGAAGGAAGACAAAAATGATCGTCTGTACTTTCAATGCACGTACGCTAGCATCAGATGCATCCATCGAGGACCTGATGGTACAAGCGCGAATGATCAAGTACGACATCATTGGTCTGACCGAGACAAGAAGGCACGAATCTCACCATGCTGTTTTCGACACCGGAGAAGAATTGTTCCTCGGAACATGCGATAAAAGAGGTGTTGGAGGCGTCGGTGTCCTTGTCAACACAAACTTGGCCAAGAGCATTGATTCATTCGAATGCCTAAGAACCCGAATCGGACGTTTACATTTGAATAGATGTGGCTCACTGCCTGCAGTTTCTATCTTCGTTGTCTACGCACCAACATCTCATTATGATGAAAGAGAAATCGAGAAGTTCTACATGGAGCTAGAGAAGTTCTATAAAGAAGACCACACCTTCTACAAGATCATTGTGGGTGATTTTAATGCCAAGATAGGACCGAGAAGATCAGCTGAAGAACTTCACATCGGGACCCATGGCCTAGAATGGAACGAACAGGGTGAGAGACTGTCTGAGTTCATCATGTCGACCAAGACCATTCATGGTAACTCACAGTTCCAGAAGGCAGAATCTAAACGATGGACATGGGAGTCTCCCGGTGGACGATTCCACAACGAAATAGACCACATCATATTCAATCGACGGTTTTGCCTGACTGATGTCGCTGTTGTCCCAAAATTTCGAACGGGATCGGACCACCGTCTCCTTCGTGCAAAATTCTACTTCACAGAGCGGGGAGAAAGGGCTGCAAAGTTCAAAAAGAGAACTCCCAGAACGACCACCAACTGGGAACTCTTTGGTACTATTGCGGCAACATGGGAAGATGCCATTGTTGACAACATTGACGAGGAATACGATCGACTGGTTCAGCACCTCCATGAATGTGCGAGGAACGCCAAGAGAGAGATAGCCACAAAAAGTCGCCTATCTTCGAAAACTCTTGAGCTAATTCGCCAGCGTGGTTTGGCGCATGCCTCAGGCAACCGCAATCTAACGTCCGAGCTTGCAAAGCAGTGCAGAGATGCGATCAAGGAAGACCTCAAAGAGAGAAGAGCAGAAGTACTGGTAGATGCGGCAGAAGCGGGGAAAAGTATTCGTAACGTCCGCCTGTCCTTCGCCAACTATAAGACCAAGATGACTGCCCTCCGACGTCCTGATGGATCCATCACATCCTCCAGAACGGCAATGGAGAAGATTATCCATGACTTCTACTCAAATCTCTTCGATAGCCATGTCCACTTGCCGACATACCAAATTCCACAGGATGGGTATGTCGTTCCTAACGTTCTCCCTTCCGAAATCCGACACGCCATTTCGTTGGTAAAGAAGCAAACAGCACCCGGCCCAGACAAGGTCAGACCTGAACACCTGAAGAACCTGCCGTCAGTACTCATCAATACACTGGCTCGGCTCTTCACTCGCTACCTGTCTGAATGCAAGGTTCCGTCCCAATGGAAAACCAGCAGGACCGTACTACTGTTCAAGAAGGGAGACATCCATGACATTGGCAACTATCGCCCGATCTGCCTATTGTCTGTCATCTACAAGCTGTTCACTCGAGTCATCCTGAATAGGATTGGCAGAACACTAGATGAAGGACAACCATGCGAGCAAACAGGGTTCCGCAAAGGATTTTTTCTCTAGGAAATAGATTTTTTTTTTCTTTAAAGTGTGCCATATCCATGCCAATCAGGTTCCAAAAGGACTAAAATCAGATGCAGGACAAATGAACTGTTATTACTGCCTCCTTCTGGGCACCTCAGCTCATTTGCCCCCTGTCTGGGGGACACACCCTGGTGGTGCTGGACATTTGAGAATGCACCTGTCCTAAGGATGAGTGATGGCGGGTCAGGAACCCGAGGTCACTTCGACTACATGACGGATTAGTTATTATGGTGTTCTGATTCTCTGATGGACCTTAACACCTCCTGGCCTCAGTACCCCTTGCAGTCCTGAGCGACCTCTGGTGGCCCCGGAGAGCCCTGCAGCCGAGCATGTTTGTGTCTGGGTTCACCCTGACTTCCCCTCTCTGTAATACACAGCTGTGTCCTGGAGGGTCACTGAGCTCAGCTGCAGGGAGAACTGGTTCCTGTTCGTGTCTCTGGTGATGGAGATAGAGCTTTTGAGAGATGGGCTGTAGTAAGTGTTTCCATCATTACATTTGTGCCCCCCAAAGAGCAGGAGCTTCCCTGGGGGCTGGTGGATCCAGCTCCAGCAGTAACCACTGGTTGTGATGGAGAATCAGGAGACAGAGCAGGTGAGGGAGAAGGCCTGAGAGGGGGCCACCAGGCCTGGGCACGACTCCTGCAGGGTCAGATCAGACACAGAACCTGGGTACACAGGGAATCAGTCACTGTCATTCCCTGCAGTCACCCCCTCCCCTAGACCCTGTCACATCTCTGAGACTCACCCAAGGCGGCTGTCCCCAAGCAGAGGAGAAGACCCCACAGGTTCATCTTCTTGCCACAGCTCTACCTTCCCCAGAGACTCAGCCCTGAGTGAGGAGACAACTGGGATCTCCACAGCCCAGAGAACATTTGACCCCAGAGACTGATAGGGATCTGCATGAGGTGAGCTCCTCGGTTATTAGTGTAGACCTCTGACCTTGGGTCTCCATTGTCCATTGGGGCGCCAAATTCACACACCCTGTCTGGTGGATTGAGCACTGGTCAAAGGGGTGCATTGAAACAGGTCATAGGAGGGTTCTGACTTACTCAACTTCATAATCAGAGAAGATGAAAGGATCAAAATTCCCTCAATATGACAGGTCTTTCATATATACATAAAGTAGTTCACATTTTCCCCCATCTCTTACCAACTCTAGAATTAACCCTTTTGCCTTTATTTAAACACCGTGTTTTGCAAAGTTGCTCCTAATGCAGATGCAATGGATTTTTGATATTCCCACACCAATCCCACCTCCTAATGACCTTCCTTCCTCATTGTCCCCATTTCCCCAACCACTCCTGCTACCCTGCCCTTTCAGTGGGCACAGTGGTTATTCTGTTACTTGCTACAATCAAATGACTAGAGGAGTTACCAAAATTACTTCAGTAAAAGGGGCTGAAGTGATAGAACAGTGGGTAGGGCCTTTGCCTTGCACGCGGTTGACCAAGGTCTGATTCCTCTGCCCCTCTCGGAGAGCCTGGCAAGTTACCGGTGACGTATTCGATATGCCAAAAACAGTAACAATAAATCTCACAATGGAACAATAAATCTCACAATGGAGACGTTGCTGGTGCCCACTCGAGCTGCAGGGTGAGCTTGCACCCGTGTCTGCAGAATGCTCGCAGTGCGCCCTAGAGAACAAGAGTCCTGCTGTGCTGATGGCCACAGCCCCGTGTCCTCAGATGCCCTGTCACGGCCTCTCCTGCAGCGGGGTACCCTCTCCCTCTCCCCTCTCGGCCTGAGTCGAAGTCCCTCCTGGGCCCCTGCTCAGCTTCTCTCTCTCCTGTCAGCCCTAGACACTCTGGGCTGAGCCCGGTTCTGCTGTTTCAGGATCAAAGTCACCTCACGCAGCAGGACTGACCAGAGGGCGGGGAGCCCAGTCCACCCTCAGGGGCTTTCCCACCCTCAGTCACGACTATGCTCAGGATTAGAGCGTTCATGAATGGGGAATTGCCTTCTATCTGTTGATGGTTTTACTGCTCATGTATCAGCTGTAAAATTCCAACAGATTTTGCCATGAATATGTTCCTAAACCTTTCTGTTTTTTTCCAGTGAACTTTCTACTATCATGTAATTGTAGGAATGTGTGGATGAGGTTTCCAATCATGCTGCCTTCATCAATTTACATGAGCTGCATATTAGTCTAGATCGCAAGGACTATGCTGCTAGCAAGTAACTCTAGGTTTCTTTATTTCTCTTGATTCCATATGCAATAATCAACAGGAAACATGTATTCATAATACAAGCCACAGTTCCATTTAAACAATATTTATTTTTTCAAAACCTACAGTTTGTGTTTAACAGGAGGAAGAAGAGGACAACGACAAATGACACAGCAGATGTGGACGGTCCCTGGCAATGAGTTGCTGTTAGACACCGCAGTAACTCTGTAAACCACAGATGGACAGTAATACAAACGCAACAATACGTACACCAATTACCAAAAATCGCAATAGAATAAAAACCTATTCCTATTAAAAGAATCTGTTCAGGAACAAAACATGCAACATACTTTGTAAAATGGAATTTATCAGTGCATTTGGTAGACTCTTCCACAACAAGTGGATTAACATTCAAACTGGAGGAGGAAAGAACATATTAAAGTATGCCTACTTGAGTTTATTATATTTCCTTTATATTATTTAACTTTAAAATAACGGAAACCAGCCCTTTACAACCTCCCCCATGACTGGAACCCAGCCCTGGACTCCCAGGAGCAGAGCGCCTCCAGGTGGTCACATGCATCTCTGCAGATCCCAAGTATCCCTAAGCAGGTTTGTGTCTGGGCTCACAGGGACTTGCCCTCACTGTGCTCTCACTGTGCGTCTAGCACAATAATACACTGCTATGTTCTCAGTTACTGAATTGCTCAGTTTTAGGTAAACTTGGTTCTTGGAGGTGTCTCTGGAGATGCTGAAATGGGACTGAAGACTTCGGTTATAGTATATGTTTCCAGTACTCCCCATAGCACCAATCCAATCCAGCCCCTTTCCAGGGGCCTGGCGGACCTAGTGTATAGGATCATTGGTTATAGAGAATCCAGAGACCGAGCAAGTAAGGGACAGTGTTTGCGAGGGCATCACAGGCTTGGTCCCGACTCCTGCAACTGTACCTGGGACAGGACACCTGGAGACAGAGACCCATAGTGACTCAAGTGTTCAGAGGTCCCATACTAACCTTGGAGCCTCTGTCCAAGGGATACTCACATCCGGGAGCTGCCACCAGAAAAAGGAGGAACCAGTGCTGATGCATATTCCTGCCCACGAGGTCCATGATCTCAGACACCGTGTCAGGGGAAAGTGAGCCTCAGTTGGAGTGAGTGGGAACGTGGTTTTAATCCTGGGTGCCGAGTGAAGATTTGCATAGGGGAGCCTCTGTAGAGAAAGGAGGGGTGCCGGGGGAGGCTGGTGTGTGGGCTCCCTGGGAAGAGGTGCTGACTGTAGCTCAGAGCACTCAGGCCTGTCCCTGCGGTCCTGTCAGAGCCGGGCCTCTTCCTCCAGCACAGGAAACATGTTGAGGAGTTCTCAGGAAACAGGAATTGCTGAGGTGCAAACGGCAGCTGGGGGGGAGATCCCCGTGTCTCCGGTCCCTGAGGACCAAACACAAAGCCCCCTGGTCTCTACCCTGTAGACAATCCACTGCTCCTCCATTTCCCTGTGTGGTGGCTCCTGTTCTCTCACTGCAGATGGAAAATCTGGGGCCTAACAGGCAGTATAACTGTGGAGGAAATTCTGACTTGATTTTCTGACCAATTCATGGGCAACCAATTTTCAATCTATTTTCTCTCATTCTGCATGAACATTCCTTCACCTGGAGATGCTTCACTCCTTAATATCCAAGATAGTTATTGTTTTGGATTTGTTTATTCTCTTTTGTATTGGGACAGAGAAGATGCTTCTTCTTAGCTGACCTTCTTGGTGTGGTTGGCCTCGCCAACAGCACCTGAACCTGTTCTGTCCTGTGTACAACTCAGTGTCCAAAAGATGATCATGAACGTAAGGACCCTGTTCTTGGGGGTCATCTCTGAAGAATTCCAACACTGTCAGGTGCTTAGAAAGACCCAGGAAAGAGTCGTTAGCACACTATCTATTGGGCCAGAGTTTTGGTCTTTGTGTAAAGGATCACACATTCTCCAGATGTACAGTGTGCAAGCCCTGAGCAGTGACACATGAGAACCTAGACTGCCCTCACATGCATGGAACCTAGACACAGTCAGTGTCACATAAGTGTAGCCCTAATTCCATGGAGCACCAGCGAGTTCAGTTAAATCTAAGGGGTCAGAAAGTGTGATTTATCACTATATCACTGTCATCCTGTTGTTAATCGATTTCCTTGATCCGGCACCAGTAATGTCTCCTTCGTCCTAGCCTTGACATTTTAGAAAGTGCCACATTCGAGGCTATTTCAGGGTTAGGGGAATGGGACCAATCATTGTCACTGAGTTTTGGCATATCGGATATGCCACGGGGAGTTTGCCAGACTATGCTGTGTAGGCAGGATACTCTTGGTAGCCTGCCAAGTTCTCCAAGAGTAAGAACTAGATAAGAAGATGCTGTGCGGCCCACAAATGCGGCCTGCACTTCGGGAGCTGGGGTTTATAGTCTCTGGGTTTTGGCTGTTGATGGGATAACAGGGCACTGGGGGCAGTTGGTGGCTGTAATGCCTACCTTTTAGGAGACGGGGGATCTGGGTGGAGGAGGCACAGACCCAATCTAAGCATGCTTGAAGATCTCAGCCCCGGGTCCCTCATGCCTGGGTTCCTCTGCTGGTTCCTTCATGCCTAAGGCTCATCAGAACATGTGAAGAGTGGTCTTAAGCATGGCGGTGGCTGGTTCCAGAGGTCTTCAGCTGTGGGGCTCCTCTCAGAGTGGGGAGATAAACTCCACCTGCCCCCCTCCAAGGGGCTCCGGTGAGGACAGCTAGGCGCGGGGACACAAAACTCTGCCGTGATTTATAAATTGATGTTTTAAAAAGTCATCACTTAATCACTAACTCACTTAACTTCCCGTTAGTCAGCAATTTGCTCGAGCGGGCGCCAGTAACGTCTCCATTTGTTTCTGTCGCGTGCTAGTGTAGCCCAATGGCATCCGTTTGCTCTGGGAACATGAAGAGCCTCAAACCGACCGTTCATGATCTTGACAAAGAAGTCTGACCATCTGGTAGGTGGGCGGCCACGCGGTCTTTTGACATCCCTTGGAATCCAGTCAGTATCAGCTCTAGTCCAGCGGTCGTCTTTAAATCTCAGTACGTGACCAGCCCATCTGATTTTTGACACCTTGGCAAATGAGACAGCGTCCCTGATTCTTGATCGTCGACGGATGTCGGAACTCCGGATTTTTTCTCTCATTTGAGTGAAACTTGATATTCCAAGCATAGCTCTTTCTATTCTTCTTTGGGACGCCTAAATAGCGTTCTAATCCTGTTTGCGTAGGGCCCAGGTCTCTGAGGCATATGTTAATGCAGGAAGAACAGTGGAATCAAAGAGATGTGCCCAGAGCTGCAGGTTCTTCGTCCTCTTACCTATTTCTTCGACGTTCTTGAAGGCTTTCCAAGCTGCTCTCTTCCCCCTGCGCAGCTTGGGTTCCAGGTCATTTGTCATGTTGACCTCTCGACCTAGGTACACATAGCTGTTGCATTCGGAGATGGTAGTTCCATTGAGAGCGAATGGGGCATCAGGAACGAGGATGTTTCTCATAAACATTGTCTTCGTAAGATTCAGCTGTAGTCCTATCTTTCCACACTCACGGTCAAAGTCAGCCAGCATTTGTGCCGCTTGGCTGATGTTTGGTGTTATTAAAACAATGCCATCAGCAAAGCGGAGGTGGTGTACTTGCCGACCATCTATCTTCACTCCCATTCCTTCCCATTCCAGTCATCGCATGATGTTCTCGAGGGTCATCCTTAAAAAGTCATCCTTAAGCATCAAAAGTAATAAAAAACACTTAACAAGTTCAACAAAATTCTACTAAAAATAAACACAGAGACAAACAGCAACTCAGGCTACATGACTATTGAAAAGAATGGATATTGCACCTCTGGTACAAGGTGGCTCTCCTTGGATTAATAAACATTCTCTTGTAGAAAACACATTACTCGCTGTGGCTCTTTCCCAGAGCTCTTGCAAGCCCAGGCGGTGAATCCTCAAAGATCCGACCGCATCTGCACTGTCTCTGTGAACTCCACCCTTGACAGCAGTTTCCATGTGATCTGGAACCCCAGACCTCAGATACAATCTGGAGAGGACAGGAAGATGCATAATGATGGCACCGTTTTCTAAAGCTACTTCACCAGACAACAGGTATCTTGAGTCTATGAAAACTTGTTTCCAAACACCAACTTTAACTGTAAATTTTACAAAATATTTTAAAAATTACTTTCAGCATATTAAATAAGATGAATTTATTTTTTCAGTGCTTCTTGACCCATTTTCTGGGTGTTTCATTCTTAGAGATGAGTACTAAAATATTCTTATCATTAGCAATGTAGTAGAAAGAAGGTAAGAAATTAGTTAGAAATCAGTGAAAGTCTAGATCATTCATTTTGTGTTTTCTCATTATTAAACACTCCTGTCCGGAAAAAAGAACTTTAATGTTGTTCATAATAGCAATTTGGGTAGGTTCAATGAAGTTCTTTTCTTGTGTGTGTCCCAAGATAATTTTCCAGGACCACTAATGATACCTGGCAACTACACATAGGACCAGGACACAGATAGGAAGTAAACGCAGAGTACTTCAGGTGTTTCCCAAGCCAAAGAAAAACATAGATTGCCCATATTTAGATAATTTCATTTTTACATTATGATTATATATGTCATTTATAAAATTAATCTTATTAGTTTTAAATTTAACCACAGTGAGAAACACAGTTACAAAGTTGTTCATGACTGGGTTTCATTCATATAATGTTCTAACAACCGTACCATCACCATTGTATATTTCCCACCACCAATGTCCCCAGTTTCCCTCCCAACTAATTTCCCCAGCTGCCTGCCTGTCTCTATGTAAGACACTTTAGAAAAAAAAAGTGTTAATTGAATCACCATGATTGCATTACAAAATTGTTCAGGATTGGATTTCAGTCATACAGTATTCCAACACCCATCCCTCCACCAGGGCACATTTCCCAGAACCAGTGTTCCCAGGTTCCTGACCACCCCCCCCCCCCCATCCCCTGCCTGCCTCTGTGGCAGGCGCTTTTCTTTTATCTCTCTATCTCTCTATTTTTGTACATTATGGTTTGCAATATTGATACTAAAAGGTTATCCAGACTATCCCTTACCTACTTTTAACCGTCAGATTTTGTCCAGTATGATCATTCCCAGCTATTATTTTTATAGTGGTCTCTTCTCTATCTTACCTACCCTCAGCCCATACACACTTGTGGTTAGTTCTGACTACTAACCAGTTCCTCGTCCCCTGCTTTCTTCTTTTTTTAATTATTCTTCGAATATATCTATATGCATATATATTTTGATATAGCAGAAATGAATGCGGTCATTATTTATCTGTTCCTCTCCTTCTGACTCATTTCACTCAGTATGATACTCTCCACGTTCATACTTTTCTAGGCAAATCTCTTGACTTCATTTTTCCTGACAGCTGCATGGCGTTCCATTGTGTAGATGTACCATATTTTCTTTATCCACTATTCAGCTCTTTGGCACTAAGGCTCTTTCCAGATTCTGGCCATAGTGCTGCAATGAACATATGAGTGCAGATTGTTTTTCTGCTTTTTTTGGTTCCCCAGGGTATATTCCCAGAAGAGGTTTTGCAGGGTCAAATGGAAGCTCAATTTTTAGTATTAGCAGGCACCTTCTCTCTCTCTCTCTCTCTCTTTCTCATTTATTTTGTGCACCAAAGTTTGCAATACAAATACTAAAAGGTTATTATGTTCATTGCTTTACTAATTTACAACACTCAGTGACTGTTCAGAGTGATCATTTCTCATTGTCATTTTCGTACTAGGCCCTTCTCTATCCTAACTGACTGTTGCCCCCACACACTTGTGGCTAGTTTCCAACCACTGAAAAATTATTTTGCCCCTGTGTTTTCTGGCTTTGGATATTAGTCAATACTATGTTTTTATATCCCACAAATGAGTGTAGTCATTTTGGCTCTGTCTCTACTTCTGACACATTTATCTCAGTATGATACTCTCCATGCCATCCATTTATAGGCAATTTTAATAACTTCATTTTTCCTAACACATGCACAGTATTCCATTGTGTTGATGTACCATCGTTTCTTTATCCAGGTGTGTATTCTCAGGAACTCGGATTGTTTTCATATTCTGGTCATTGTGAATAGTGCTGAAAAGAACATAGGTGTGCAGATGGTATTTTTACTGTGTGTTGTGGAGACCCCAGAGTATATTCCTAGAAGTGGTATAGCTGGGCCAAAAGGGAGTTTAATCTCTAGTTTTAGAGTAATGTCCACATTCTTTCCCAAAAGGCTGACCAGTAGGCATTTCCGCAAAAAGAGAGGAAAATTCTCTTTCTCATGCCTCACATTAGCACTGGTTCTTCCTGTTCTTTTGAATGTGTGCCAGTCTCTGTGGTGTGATATGATATCTCTTGGTTGTTTTCATTTGCAACTCCTTGCTGATTAGGAAGATTGAGTATTATTTAATGAGCCTTTGGCCCTTCTTCTTTGAGGAATTTTCTATATATTTCTGCTTCACATTTTTGATGCAGTTGGATTTTTTAAGTTTTTTTAAAATTTTTATTAGTGAAACACCATGAGGTACAGTTGTAGACTTACAAATTTTTGTGCTTGGGTTTCAGTTATACAATGATCGAACACCCATCTCTCCACCAGTGCCCATTCTCCACCACCACTGATCCCAGTATCCCTCCCACACCCCAAACCCCCATCCCACCCTGCCCCTGTGGCAGAGCATTCCCTTTTGTTCTCTCTCTCCTTTTCGGTGCTGTGGTTTGCAAAAGAGGCATTGAGTGGCAATCATGTTCGGTCTAAAGTCTACTCTCAGCACGCATCTCCCATCCTGGAAGGATCCTCCCAACACTCTTTATTTGGTGCTCCCTTCTCTATCTGAGTTGCCTTTTGCCCTAGCGGGTGAATCACTGGTAGACATTTACCTAAAAACATGGCTTGGAGTTGGATTTTTAGGTAAATTTCTACCAGTGATTTATGTGACTTTGTTCATAACCCGGTATCAGATAGGTATTGGGTAAATAATTTTTCCCATTCCTCGGGATGTCTTTGTATCTTGGCTGCCTTTTCTTTTGAGGTTCAGAAAGATCTTAGTTTGATGTAGTTCCATTTGTTTATCTTTGCTTTCACATTCTTGGTCAGTGGTGTTCATCTTTGAAGATGCCTTTAGCTTCAATATCATGGAGGGATTTGCCTATGTTTTCCTCCATGAATCTTATGGATTCAGATTAACTGTTGAAGTCATTCATCCATTTGATCTGACTTTTATGAATGGCATTAGATAGAGTTATAAGTTCTTTTTCTTCTTCTTATTTTTTTAATTAAGGAGTACTGCTATTTATTCAGCCACGGATTAGTTGATTAAATTGGGCATGAACTCCAACTTACTTTTTCTTACATGTAGCTGCCCAGTTTTTCCAGCACCACCTGTTGAGCAGCATTCCTTGTTCAAATTATACTTCTCTCCCTTTATCAAAGATTAAATGATCGTATTTTTGAGGATGTGTGTCAGGATATTCAACTCTATCTCATTGTGTTCCCGTCTGTCTCTGTTTCACTATCAGCCTGCTTTAATTACTACCACCTCTGAGTACAGGTTGAAGTTGGGGAAGATAATGTCCCCCATCTTATTTTAGTCTAGAAAATCTTTAGCTATTCACAAGTATTTATTTTTCCATATGAGTTTCAGGAGTTTTTGATCTATTATTTTTTAAAAATGTCATGGGTATTATTCCCATGTTGCTGCAATAGTGCCAAAGAGCTCCCAGTTGGTGGTTGTTGTGGGAGTTCTTTTTTAAAAAATTGCAGCCCTTTCTCCCCGCTCTGTGAAGTAGAATTTTGCACGAAGGAGACAGTGGTCTGATTCCGTTTGGAATTTTGGGACAACAGTAACATCGGTCAGGCAAAACCGTGGATCGAATATGATGTGGTCTATTTCATTGTGGAATCATCCACAGGGAGACTCCCATGTCTAACGTTTAGATTCAGCCTTCTGGAACTGTGAGTTACCATGGTTGGTCTTGGTCGACATGATGAATTCAGACAGTCTGTCACCCTGTTCGTTCCATTCTAGGCCATGGGTCCCAATGTGAAGTTCTTCAGCAGATCTTCTCGGTCCTATCTTGGCATTAAAATCACCCACAATGATCTTGTAGAAAGTGTGGTCTCCTTTATAGATCTTCTCCAGTTCCATGTAGATCTTCTCAATTTCTCCTTTATCATAATTAGATGTTGGTGCATAGACAACGAAGATAGAAACTGCTAGCAGTGAGCCACATCTATTCAAATGTAAACATCCGATTCTGGTTGTTAGGCATTCGAATGAATCAATGCTCATGGCCAAGTTTGTGTTGACAAGGACACTGATGCCTCCGACACCTCTTTTATCACATGTTCTGAGGAACAATTCTTCTCCGGTGTCAAAAACGGTATGAGATTGGTTCCTCCTTGTCTCATCAGACGAATGACGTCGTACTAGATCTTTTGCGATTGTACCATCAGGTCTTCGATGGATGCATTTGAAGCTAGCGTACGTGCATTGAAAGTACAGATGATCATTTTTTTCTTCCTTCATTGTGACAACCTAGCTCGGCCTTAAGATTTTATTGGCCTCTCCTTTCTCATCCTTCTCAGTGCTGCCATGTTGGTGAAGCCTTCAGGGTCAGTTGAATGAGACCCATTGTAATTACTGGTTTTGGCATATCGAATACATAATGGATAGCTTTCCAGGCTCTGCTGTGCGGGTGGAATACACTTGGTAGCTTACCGGTCTTTCCGAGAAGGATAGATCGACTGGTTCAGCACTCCATGATTGTGTGAGGAACGCCAAGAGAGAGATAGCCACAAAAAAACACCTGTCTTCGAAAACCCTTGAGCTTATTCGCAAACGCGGTTTGTCGCATGCCTCAGGCAACCGCAAGCGAACGTCCGAGCTCGCAAAGAAGTGCAGAGATGCGATCAAGGAAGACCTCAAAGAGAGAAGAGCAGAAGTGCTGGTAGATGCGGCAGAAGCTGGGAAAAGTATTCGTAATGACTGCCTGTTCTTCGCCAACTACAAGACCAAGATGACTGCTCTCCGATGTCCTGATGGAACTGTTGCATCTTCTAGAGGGGCAGCGGAGAAGATTATCCATGACTTCTACTCAAATCTCTTGGATAGCCATGTCCACTTGCCGACATACCAAATTCCATAGGATGGATATGTCATTCCCAACTTTCTCCCCTCTGAAATCCGACACGCCATTTCGTCGGTAAAGAAACGAACAGCACCCGGCACAGACAAGGTCAGACCTGAACATCTGAAGAACCTGCGGTCAGTACTCATCAATACACTGGCTCAGCTTTTCACATGCTATCTGTCTGAATGCAAGGTTCCGTCCCAATGGAAAACCAGTAGGACCGTACTACTGTTCAAGAAGGGAGACATCCATGACATTGGCAACTATCACCCGATCTGCCTATTTTCTGTCATCTACAAGTTGTTCACTCGAGTCATCCTAAATAGGATTGGTAGAACACTAGATGAAGGACAACCATGCGAGCAAGCCGGGTTCCGCAAAGGATTCAGCACCATTGACCATATCCACACGATAACCAAGCTCATTGAGGTTTCTCGGGAGTTCAAGATGCCGCTCTGTTTAACGTTCATTGATTTAAAGAAGGCCTTTGATTCTGTTGAGATGGAAGTGGTTATTGAAGCCCTAGCCAATCAGGGCACTCAAGCTCAATACATCACCATCCTCCATGAGCTGTATTGCGGATTCACTACCAGGATCTCACCATTCTACAAAGAAGTAATCATCCATGTCAAGAGAGGCGTTTGGCAGGGTGATAACATTTCACCGAAACTCTTCAGTGCCACCCTCGAGAACATCATGCGACGACTGGAATGGGAAGGAATGGGAGTAAAGATAGATGGTCAGCAACTACACCACCTCCACTTTGCTGATGACATCGTTTTAATAACTCCAAACATCAGCCAAGCGGCACAAATGCTGGCCGACTTTGAAGGTGAGTGTGGAAAGGTCAGACTACAGCTGAATCTTACGAAGACAGTGTTCATGAGAAACAGCCTCATTCCTGACACCCCATTCGCTCTGAAAGGAACGACCATCTCTGAATGCAACAGCTATGTGTACCTAGGTCGAGAAGCCAACATGACAAATGACCTGGCACCCGAGCTGCGCAGGAGGAAGAGAGCGGCTTGGAATGCCTTCAAGAGCGTCAAAGAAATAGCTAAGAGGATGAAGAATCTCCGGCTCCGGGCACATCTCTTTGATTCCACTGTTCTTCCTGCATTAACATATGCCTCAGAGACCTGGGCCCTACGCAAACAGGATGAGAATGCTATTCGGGTCTCCCAAAGAGGAATTGAAAGAGCTATGCTTGGAATATCACGCTTCACTCAAATGAGAGAAAGAATCCGGAGTTCCGACATACATTGACGGTCAAGAGTCCGGGACGCTGTCTCGTTTGCAAAGGTGTCAAAAATCAGATGGGCTCGTCATGTAATGAGATTTAAAGACGACCGCTGGACTAGAGCTGTTACCGACTGGATTCCATGGGATGTCAAAAGACCGCGTGGCTGCCCACCTACCAGATGGACAGACTTCTTCATCAAAATCACGAACGATTGGTTTGAGGCTCTTCATGTTCCTAGAGCGAAGAGATGCCATTGGGCTACACTAGCACGCGACAGGGACAAATGGAGACGTTACTGGCACCCGCTCGTGCAAATCGACGATTAACGGGAAGTCAAGTGCTCAAGTGATCAAGTCATGGGTAACCTTATAGTGACTGTGTTGAATATGTACAATTCTTGGGGGAGTGTTTTCTCTTTAACAATGTTAATCCTCCCAATCCATGAGCAGGGAATGTGTTTCCATTTTTTGTGTGTTCTTTTACTTCTTGATGTAATATTTTTATAGTTTTCTTTGTGTAGACCATGAGCCTCTATAGTTAAGCTGATTTGAGATACTTGATTTTGCTAGTCACTACTGTGAACAGGATTTGAAAAAATTCTCATTTCTCTCTTTCATTATTTATATATAGGAAAGCTGTCGACTTTTGTGTATTGAGTATTTAAGCTGCCACTTTACTGTACAAATAGTTTACTAGGAGCTTTTTTTGTACTATTAAGTATATCCTGAGTATAGTAGCTTGCTGTATGCCTGTGGTAGATGGCTTTGACTATACTGAGGAAGGTTCCTTCAACTCCAACATTGATGACAGATGTTTTTATCATGAATGTGTGCTGGATCATATCAAATGCTTTCTCTGCATCTATTAATATGATCATGTTGAAAGCTTGACTTCTTCCTTCCCTCACTGGATTCCCTTGATATCTTTTCTTCCCTAACTGCTATGGCAAGTACTTCTAGAACTATATTGAATAGAAGTGGAGAGAGAGGACACACGTATCTTGTTCCTGATCTTAGAGGAAAGGCTTTATTTTTTCAAATTGATAATAATGCTTGCTGTATGCCTGTGGTAGATGGCTTTGACTATACTGAGGAAGGTTCCTTCAACTCCAACATTGATGACAGATGTTTTTATCATGAATGTGTGCTGGATCATATCAAATGCTTTCTCTGCATCTATTAATATGATCATGTGTTTTTAAAATTTTATTAATATGGTGAGAGCGATAGCACAGCGGTAGGGTGTTCGCCTTACAAGCCTTACAAGCCTTACAAGCAACCAACATGGCCGACCCGAGTTCGATTCCTCCGCCCCTCTCGGAGAGCCCGGCAAGCTACCGAGAGTATTTGATATGCCAAACACAGTAACAACAAAGTCTCCAATGGAGACGTTACTGGGCCCGCTCGAGCAAATCGACGATCAACGGGAGGGCCTTTACCTTTACCTTTACCTATTAATATGGTACATTGTATTGATTAAATTGTGAATATTAAACATCTTTGCATTCTGATTGTATAATCAAGTAGGATTCACTTGTATGCATGTGTATGATCTCTTCAGTGAGTGGATTCCCTTTGATAGAATTTTGTTTAATCTCTGTGTTCTTCAGGGATATCAGTCTTTGTGTTTGTGTGTGTGTGTGTGGGAGGGGGGTTCTGTCTGCTTTTTTTATCGGGATGATATTTGCCATATGGAATTTGCACGGGTGTTTTTGTGTTTAATTTCTAGGAAAAGCTGGAAAAGCACTTGAAAGAATTTACTAGCTAATGAATTCAGACCTGGGTTTTGTTTTGGGAAAGATTTATAATTACCGTTTCAATTTCCTAAAGGTAAAGGTAAAGGTAAAGGCCCTCCCGTTGATCGTCGATTTGCTCGAGTGGGCCCAGTAACGTCTCCATTGGAGACTTTTTGTTACTGTGTCTGGCATATCAAATACTCTCGGTAGTTTGCCGGGCTCTTCGAGAGGGGCGGAGGAATCGAACTCGGGTCCAGTTCTTGTTTCCATTGATCTTTTGGATTCTTTCTTGTTGGAGTACACGGAGCTTAGGTATATCAGATTGTACCCATCACAGTGCTCCCGAGTCACTCCCATTACTTTGTCAGTCTGTAACCACTTCTATGCTCTCTTCCCCAACCAATTTGTAAGGTCTCATCCTTCTTAGACACTGAAGCTGTACTGTAAGTTAATATTGCCTTTCTCCTCTCCTTATGTCTTTTGAGCAGTTTACTTTAATGCAATGTCCTTTTGTATAGATACAGGAAGACAATTAATTAATATTATGCTTTATAACTTAGGAATTGATTGGCTTTGAATATTATTCACTCCTGGGCATCTGCTTTCTCAACTTAAGCCTCAGTTGCCCTCACTTCCTAGCATCCCAAGGGCAGGGTCCCGACGTGGGACTGGATGGAACCAGGGCAAGCCGGTAAGTTATGTGCTACCCTGGCATCGCGATGGGCCAGGCCAAAGTACCACGATTCTTAACTATAAGTTAAGAGTTTGATCATAGGCAAATGATGTCATAATCCAAAAGTAACGACAAGACTATGGCCCTGCTGCTAGGAATAGGAAAGATATCTGGCCTGAGCACTGCAGTCTGAGATCGAGATGGCCCTAGGAGAGCAATTCTATAAGCTCAAAGTATTTCTTACTGTGTCAATACGAAATGATTAATATAATGTATGCTTATATGTTGTTTGGACAAGGAGAGGAGAAACACGTCCTAGAAGCAGTTTTCTGTGTGTCCTGACTAGCTTGGATGAGACTGCTTTTTTGGAGATGTAGATTCCAAGCTCTAGCAGACTGGTCTTTGTTGTGCTAATCTAAGTGCTTGTAGCTTGTGCAAAGGTGAGGCCAGGATTACTGGCCTGCGGATGTAAGGAAACAATGTATGTTTGCTGCCTCAATGTTCTTTCTGTAACTCCTTTTGATGACATTATTATATTGCGCCCTTTAGAGGTACTATGATCTATATAAGGGAGATTTCAGGATCTCTGGGGGGGACACGTGCACCAGAGAACCTGGGAAGATGGGGCTGAGGACAGAAGCGGAGAGAACAAAGGCGCACGTGCTTGAGGATTCCTGAGGCCTCCATGACATACATCTCTTCCATGTAATAAGCGGCTGCTAAGACCAACCAGCTTGACCTCATTTCCTTCCTTCACCTGACCATCGCCATCGACCTCCCTGGAGTGGGGAAACGGCCAGACTGCCGGCCTTTTTATTTTTTGTGTGTTTACACACTTTCTGGGATTCAACTCATTGATTTCTGCTCTAATTTTTATTGGTTCCTTCTTCCTGCCTGTTTTGGGCTTCTTTTGTTGGTCATTTTCCAAGATCTTAAGTCGTGGAATTAAATTATTTATGTAGGTCCTTGCTTCTTACCTGATGTATGCTTGAAGAACTCTTGGGGCCATAGCACAGCAGGTAGGGCATTCGCCTTACAAGCGGCCAACATGGCCGACCCGAGTTCGATTCCTCCGCCCCTCTCGGAGAGCCCGGCAAGCTACCGAGAGTATTCGATATGCCAGACACAGTAACAACAAAGTCTCCAATGGAGACGTTACTGGGCCCGCTTGAGCAAATCAACGATCAACGGGAGGACCTTTTTCAATTTCCTAGATGGCGGTAAATCCATTCGTGCTTTCCAAATATTCTTGGTTCAACATTGGTAGATTATTCGAGAATGTGTCCTTTTCTTCTAGGTTCACTTTTTTCATGGCATGAAGATTCTCAAAGTAATGTCTGATTATCCTTTGAGTTTCTGTGGTTTCTGTTATGATGTTCCCTCTTTCGTTTCTGACTCAGTTTATTAGCGTTCCATCTCTTTGTGATTTACTCTTTGCTAGTGATTTACTGATCTTGTTTATTTTTTGAAAGAACCAGTTCTTGTTTTCATTGATCTTTTGGATTCTTTCTGGGATTCAACTCATTGATTTCTGCTCTAACTTTTATTGGTTCCTTCTTCCTGCCTGTTTTGGGCTTCTTTTGTTGGTCATTTTCCAAGATCTTAAGTCATGGAATTAAATTATTTATGTAGGTCCTTGCTTCTTACCTGATGTATGCTTGCAGAACTATATTCTTTTTTCTTAACACTTTTTTATTTTGTCCTACAAGTGTTGGTAGCTCGTGACCTCATTCTCATTTGTTTCCATGGATATTTAGACTTCCACTTTGATTTCCTCTCTATCCCACTGGTTGTTTAACAACGAGTTGCTCGATTTCCAGGTGGATGGTTTGATTCTCCTTTTCTCTGTGTGATTTGATTTTATTTTCAGTGCATTATGGTCTGAAAGGATTGTTAATACAATTTCTATCCTCTTAATTTTATGGAGCAATGTCTTGTGTCCCTGCATGTGGTCTATCCAGAAAAGGTCCCTTGTGCACTGGAAAAGAATCTGTATTTAGAATTTTTGGGGGGAAGCACTGAATGTATCCACTAACCCCTTCTCTTCCATTTGTTACATTAAATTCAATATTTCCTTGCTAAGTTTTAGTCTGGTTGATCTATCAAGGGGTGACAAAGCATCACTGAAATCTCCAACTACTATTGTGTCCTACCAATGTTCTCATTTAAATGCATCACACGTATTATATATTTTGCTGGCTGGCATTGGGTTCATATACATTTAAGAGTATAATTTCTTCCTGATATACATATCACTTGATTATAAGAATTGACCTTTGCTCTCTCTTATAACCTTTCTCAGCCTGCAATCTATGCCAGCAGATACTAGTATGGCCACCCCAGCCTTTTAAAACGGATTCTTTACTTAAATAATTGTTTTTCAACCTTTGATTTTGAGTTTCTTTTGCTCTGACTTTCAAAACATGTTTCTTTTAGGCAACAGAATGTTGTATTCAATTTTTCAATCCATTTTGCCACCATGGGCCTCTTAGATACTCTATTTAGACCATTGACATTGATAAAGATTATTGTCATGTGGTTTTGTGCCATCTTTCTTTAGAAAATGATTGCATTTGTCTTGCCTAACAGTAGCTTCTTGAGGTTTTCTTTCAATATTGTTTTTGAGTCTATGAGGTTTCTGAACTGTTGTTTATTCATGAATTAGTGTATCTTTCTTTTGATTGTGAATAAGAGTTACTGGGTGAAGTATTCTTTGTGAAGCTCCAGTTTGCTAAATTTTTTAACTCTGCCCCAACATATTCCTAGGACCCAGAGTATTCATTAGACAGGTCTGCTGTAAATTTAAAAATACCTCTTTGAATAAAATTTCCTTCTTTTTTCTTTCTCTTTTCAGAATTATGACTCTATGATTCTGGTCCTTCTTATTACGGTCTCTTTTAGCTGGTGTCTTTTGGATTTCTTGTATCTGGGTGCCTGTGTTCTCCAGCTCTGTGAACTTTTTAGGCATGATGTCTTTAACTATTACTACCACACTCGGGTTGCCTCCCTATCCCTCTGTGACTCTGAGGATTCTTGCGTTGCTTCTCTAGAATACATCTGTCCTATGTTTAGCTATTTAGTTATTTTGAGGTCTTTTCCCAACTTTTGTTGTTGCCTGGAGATTTTCTTTATCTCATCCTTGAGCTCACTGACTCTGTCTTCTGCTATTGTTACTCTACTGGTGAGGGCACCGATTGAGTTTTTCATTTTATCTACTGAAATTTTTATTAATGCCATTTCTGTTTGTCATGTCAGCCAGACTTCTCAGAGTGTATATATATTATTTTGTTCTTATCTGTCAACATTGATGATGTAAGTAGGTCATCTGAAAGCATCAAGTGACATGACCACACAATTCATGTCTTTCTTCAGAAATGGTTGCACAAATATTTCTTATTTCAGCTGCAGACATGACAGGTAGAAGAATAGTGACAGTTCTGTAAATTGCTGAGGCCTCATAACAGAGATGGCAGGAGGGATTTGAGGGGACAGGCTGAAAAGGGGCTTGTGCATCCCGCCCCACATCCTACCCCCCTCATATTGCCCAAGGGCTCAGCTCAATGCTAGGGTCCAGAATCTCCCCATAACTGACCAGACCTGGGATACCCCAGAATATTGACCAGGTTCACACACATATATCAACTGGAAAGAGGCAGGACAGCCTCCAGTCCACTGGAAGAGTGGACACAGCCTTGGAGACAATCAACTCACTGACTCCAACAGGTGCCCTACCTCTGAGCTACAACGGGACTACAGGGCTGGCCAGCTTGGCAGAGGACAGGGCCCCACACATAATGGGACAGACAAAAGAGGTGTGATGAGACCCTGGGTTTATACTCTCACTCAGCCATTACCCCTCACAATAGGGAGCTTGATGGGGAGCAGCGGGATGAGTCTCCACACAATGCCCAGGGAATGCTGTGGCCACATAGAAGTCAAGGAGCTTAAGCACTCTGCCACGTTCCCTTCACCCTACAACCCTCTGCCTGTCTGAAGTGGGAGTGCACGTTCTGCTCGGCCCATCCATCTGGGGAGAGGTCAGTAGTTCGAGGATGATACAAAGCAGTGCAGGGAGACATTGCACAGACTCACAGACACTTTATCCTTGTTTTGCAAACAAGGGACCTGACCAGGGGGGCGGTCAGTAGCGAGAGGTGCTGGCCCAGGCGCTGCTCTGGTGCCTTCCAGAAAGCCAGAGCAAAGCAGAACTCCCTGTGCAGGTAGAGGGGCGCAGAGAGAAAATAAGGCTGCTGGGGTCTCCCGAGGGGCTGAGGAAAGGAGGAAAGCACAGGCAGAGATGATGCCTTGGCTGAGCTGCAGGGCCCAGCCCCCATACCTTGGTTCCTCAGAGAAGCTCCAGGGGTCAAGGGAGAGGAGGGAGAGAAGTGTAGGGTGACATTGCTTTGTCCTTCTTCCACAAGAAGCTTAGGTTAATCTGGTTACACCCATTAATCTGTCTACACCCATCACAGTGCTCGGAGGCAGTTCCACTTCCATTGTGTTTATCTGTAAACAGTCTTCCCTATGCGCTCCTTCCCACCCAGTTAATCAGCTTTCCCCTTAATCAGACTGTTAATTTGTAAGATCAGTTTCCCAGAAATCTATGATTTTATATGTATGAATGAAATATTGCCTTTCTCCTCTCCTTATGCCTTATGAATAGTTTACCTTAAAGTAATATCCTTTTTGTGTAGATACAGGAAGACTGTTAACATTATGCTTTGTAACTTAGGATTTGATTGGCTTTGAATATTATTCACTCCCGGGCATCTGCTTTCTCGACTTAAGCCTCAGTTGCCCTTAGTTCCTAACACCCCAAAAGCAGGGTCCCAACGAGGGACTGAATGGACCCAGGGCAAGCGGTGAGCTACCCTGGCAATGAAATAGGTCAGGCCAAAGTGCCACGATTCTTAACTATAACTTAAGAGTTTGATCATAGAAAAATGCTGTCATGATCCAAAGGTAACGACAAGACTAGGATCCTGCTAGGGGTGGGAAAGACTATCTGGCCTGAGCACTTTAGTCTGAGATCGAGATGGCCTTAGGAGAGCAATTCTATAAGTTTAAGATATTTCTTACTGTATCCATACAAAATTATTTATATCATATATGCTTATATGCTTGTTGGACAAGGAGAGGAGAGACACATCCTTGGAATTCTGCTCTAGGGTGGATCCTCCTGCTGAGAAAGGATCTGTCTTAGGAGCGGCTTTCCCTGAGGCTAAGATTTCTACCCCTATTGATTTCTACCTCTATTGATTGTGACCGCACCTATGTGCAATTGTTCCCCAATTCCTCATAGAGAAAGGATTTAACTGTACGGTGGGAGTGGGCAGGGGGGGCGAAGGGTGGAGAAGGAAGAAGCAGGGGTTCAGAAGGAGGAGAAGGAGGATGAAGGGGGATGGAGAAGGAGAATGAAGAAGCATGGGGGAGGAAGAAGTGGGGGCAGAGGCAGAGAAGGAAGACTGGTGTAGATGGAGAGAGAATCAGAAAAAACTAGGACTAATACCTACCAGCCTGGCCCTCGTTTCCTTCCTCCACCTGACCATCGCCATTGACCTCGCCGTAGTGGGAGAAGGGTGACACTACCGGACATGGGCGTTGGGAGAGATAGAGCCACTGCCGCTGTTTGCTGCGCCCCCTTTTGTGTGAGTTTACACAGAGAAGGACACAAGGACGAGGTTGAGGGAGAGAGAGAGAGAGAGAGAGAGAGAATGAGAGGAAGGAGAGAGATGTAGGGGGGACGGTAGAAGGGAAAAGCAGGCGGTAACTGGTACAGGATCCCTGGAATGTACTGGAAGGTTCTTCCCGCTGCCGGACCTACAGAGTTGTTTCTGGGTCAGGGGGCAAAGGTCGGGCAACCCCGCCCCTCCCGCCCCTTCTGACAAACCCTCTCTAGGCCTTGCACCACTGGACAGCCCGAGTTAGGCGCGGCCGCTGGACGGGTCAGTTGGAGCCAGTGTCTTCTTAAGCCTGTCACAGGGCTCTCTGTGTCCACACGGAGGCTCATGGGCCGCATGCAGCACTGGCCCCCTGGCACCGTGTAATCCCATCAACGGCCAAGACTCTGAGACTATAAAAACCAGCTCCCGGAGGAGAAGAGCGCAGTCTCCTGCCCCCGCGCCTGGCTATTCCTCGCCGGGGCCCCTTGGAGGGGAGCGGTTTGAGCTTTCCTCCCCGCCGTGGCCAGGGCCCCGGCAGCCGAAGACCTCCAGGACCAGCCAGCATCATGCTGAGACCACTCTCCACACAACTGAAGGTACCGGCAGAGGGACAAAGCCACGTGGGTTCCGGGGCCAAGACCTCCAAGCCTACTCGGATTGGAGTCGAGCATCCTCCACCCAGATCCTCCAAATTCCAGTAGGTGGGGGTCACACCCACCAACTGGCCCCCTGGTGCCGTGTAATCCTATCAGCCGCCAGGACTCTGAGAATATAAAAACCAGCTCCTGGAGGAGAAGAGCGCAGTCTCCTGCCACCGTGTCTGGCTATTCCTCGCCGGGGCCCCTTGGAGGGGAGCGGGTTGAGCGTTCCTTCCTGCCCTGGCCAGGGTTCTGGCAGCTGAAGACCTCCAGGACCAGCCAGCACCATGCTGAGACCACTCTCCGCACACCTGAAGGTACCGGCAGAGGGACAAAGCCACGTGGGTTCCGGGGCTGAGATCTCCAAGCCTACTCGGATTGGAGTCAAGCATCCTCCACCCAGATCCTCCAAATTCCAGTAGGCGGGGGTCACACCCACCAGCTGGCCCCTTGGCGCCGTGTAATCCCACCCCAAGAAACATCCTGAGCAAAATGACCAAAACCTTAGATAGAGACAAAATTCTGAAAGCAGCAAGATCAAAGAAAGAAATTTCCTACAAAGGAGTATCCTTAAAATTCACAGCTGATTTGTCCGATGAAACCCTCATGGCCCCAAAACAGTGGTGGGATATAGTGAAAAAAACTCAATGTAATAAATGTCTCACCAAAAATACTTTACCCAGCGAGACTCACATTCATAACAGAAGGAACAACACACAGTTTCACAGACAAACAACAGCTCAGGAACTTCATAGACTCAAACCCATGGTTACAAGAACAACTAAATGGACTACTTTAAGAAAAGACAGGCCCCTCAAATACACAAAATTTAAACCAAAAAATGGGACAAAACCCCATAACAATAATCTCTCAAAATGTCAATGGGCTAAACGCACCAATTAAAAGACACAGAGTGGCAGGATGGATTAGAAAATTGAACCCAACATTCTGCTGCCTGCAAGAAACACATCTCAATACTCAAAGCAAACACACGCTCAGAGTCAAAGGCTGGAAAACAATCCTACAGGCAAAGAGCTCCCATAAAAAAGCTGGGGTAGCCATCCTAATATAAGACCACATAGATTTCAGAGTGAAGAAGTTCACAAAAGACAGTGAAGGCCATTTCTTATTGATCAAAGAATATATACAACAGGAAGAACTTATAATACTAAATTTATATGCACATAATGAGGGACCAGCAAAGTACTTAAAACAACTACTCATAGATATCGAGAAAGATGTCAATAGCAACACAATACTAGTGGGAAACTTCAACACAGCTTTATCACTTCTTGATAGATCAACCAGACTAAAGCTTAGCAAGGACATACTTCATCTGAGGGAAATAATGGAAGAAAGGGACTTAGTAGATATATACAGGACATTCATCCTCAAAAAGCTGAATACACATTCTTCTCAAGTGTATATTGAACATTCTCCAAGATAGACCACATGCTGAGCCACTAAACATACCTCCATAAAATTAAGAAGATAGAGTTTGTATCAACAATCTTCTCAGACCATAAAGCACTGAAATTAGAAGTAAATCACACACAAAAACAGAAAACTAAATAAAACACTTGGAAATTAAACAGTGCGCTATTGAACAACGAGTGGCTTAGAAAGGAAATCAAAGAGGAAATCAAAGGATTCCTAGAAACAAATGAAAATGAGGACACGAGTTACCAAAACTTATGAGACACAGAAAAAGCTGTGTTAAGAGGAAAGTTTGTAGCTCTACAGGCATTCCTCAGAAGGAGGAGCGAGCCCTCACATATAACCTAAACTCACAGATTAAGAGCTTGGAGAAGGACCAACAAAAGGAGCACAACCCGTACAGGAGGAAGGATATAATAAAACTCCGAGCAGAGATTAACGAGATGGAAACCAAAAAAAACAATCCGAAAGATCAGTGGAACCAAGAGCTGGTTCTTCGAGAAAATTAACAAATCGATAAGCCTCCAGCAAAACTCACAAAGAAAGGGAGAGAGAAAACCCTAATAAACAGAATCAGAAATGAAAAGGGAGTCATTACAACAGAAACTATAAAAATTCAAAGGATCCTTAGGGAGTACTTTGAGAAGCTTTATGCCACAGAACATCAAAACCTCGAGGAAATGGATGAATTCCTAGTCTCCTACAGACTCCCAAGGCTGAACCAAGAAGACCTGGAATACCTGAACAGACCTATTACCATCAAGGAAATTAAAATGGTAATAAAAAATCTCCCTGAGCACAAAAATCCTGGCCCGGATGGATTCACTAGTGAATTCTTCCAAATCTTTAAAGAAGACTTACTCCCAATCCTCTTTAAACTTTTCCACGAAATTGAAATATCAAAAACATTTCTGAACAATTTCTACGAAGCAAATATTACCCTGATACCAAAAGCAGACAGAGATACCACAAAGAAAGAGAATTACAGGCCAATATCCCTGATGAACACAAATGCAAAGATCCTCAACAAATTACTAGCAAATAGAATCCAACTAACTACTTATCAAAAAGATCATACACCATGACCAAGTAGGATTGATCCCAGTGATGCAAGGATTTTTTTTCTCTTTTTTTGTAGGAGTACTGCTATTTATTCAGCCACTGATTAGCTGATTGAATTGTGCATGAACTCCACCTTACTTTTTTTTTTCTTTTTCCATTTTTTTATAATTTTATTTATTGAATCACCGTGAGAGCAGTTACAAAGCTTTTGGGTCTAAGTCTCAGTCATACAATGAAACACCCATACCTTCACCAGTGCCCATTCTCCACCACCAAAAATCCCAGTATACCCCATCCCACACCCTCCCCCTGCCTGTGGGGCAGATGATTTCTACATTACTCTCTCTCTACTTTGATCACATTCACTATTTCGACACCAGACCCACCATTATTTGAGATTTTACCCCAACACTCAGATCTGCTGAAAAGGCAACAATAGACAATTTGTGTTCTATTGCTGGTTATGAATAACATATGATGTCGTGTGGCTGCAGTAGGGCCATGTGGTTTTGAAATTCTGAAATTTTAACACTTAAATCTGGAGGGATTTCTGCCAAAAGCCACTGGGTTTAGAGATCTGCTCCTGAGTCTCTGGGATCATGGCCGTTGAGCAGCTTGATGAGGAGCCAAAGAGGCCGTTCGTGGGCGATGACTTGGGGTCTCATTGGGGTGGGGAAGACAGGCCTGGCTCCACCTCCCCCCCCATCCCGTGATACCCAACAAGTTTCGTCACTGCGGGTCCAAGCCTGACTGTCCAATGGCCTCTGGAGGAGGACAGCCACCAAGTCGCCAAGAGGGAGCAGGCGGGGGGGGGGGACAGCACCCATTCCCCCCTGGGGTGGCCCGGCAACAGTAACCTACTGCGGGGTCCGGACACATTTCTGACAAAAGCCACTGGGTTTTGGATTTGTTTCTGAGTCTCTGGGATCAAGGCCATTGAGCAGCTTGATGAGGAGCCAGAGAGGCCGTTTGTGGGTGATGACTTGGGGTCTCGTTAGGGTGGGGAGCACAGGTCCGGCTCCACCTCACCCCCCCATCCCATGAGACCCAAAAGTTTCGTCACTGCGGGCCCGAGCCTGACTGTCCAATGGCCTCTGGAGGATGACAGCCACCAAGTTGCCAAGAGGGAGCAGGCGGGGGGGGACAGCACCCATTCCCCCCTGGGGTGGCCCGGCGACAGTAACCTACTGCGAGGTCCGGACACATTTCTGACAAAAGCCACTGGGTTTTGAGATTTGTTTCTGAGTCTCTGGGATCAAGGCCGTTGAGCAGCTTGATGAGGAGCCAGAGAGGCCGTTTGTGGGTGATGACTTGGGGTCTCGTTAGGGTGGGGAGGACAGGCCCGGCTCCACCTCCCCCCTCCATCCCGTGAGACCCAACAAGTTTCGTCACTGCAGGCCCAAATCTGACTGTCCAATGGCCTCTGGAGGATGACAGCCACCAAGTCGCAAAGAGGGAACAGGTGGAGGTACAACACCCTTTCCTCCCTGGGGTGGCCCGGCGACAGTAATGTACTGTGGAGTCCGGATGCATTTCTGCCAAACACCACTGGGTTTTGAGATTTGTTTCTGAGTCTCTGGGATCATGGCCATTAAGCAGCTTGATCAGGAGTCAGAGAGGCCATTTGTGGGCGATGACTTGGGGTCTCATTGGGGTGGGGAGGACAAGCTCGGCTCCACCCTCATCCCGTGAGGCCCTGTGTGTCTCGTCACTGAGGTCCCAAATGTGACTATCCAGTGGCCTCAGATGGATGGCGGCCACTGGGCCGCCAAGGGGAACAGGCCAAGGCACGGAACCTATTCCCACCTGGGTTGGCCCAGGACCGGTAGCCTACTGCAGAGACCAGACACATTTCTACCTAAAGTCACTGGGTTCTGAGATTCGTTTCTGAGTCTCTGGGATCATGTCCATTAAGCAGTTCAATCAGGAACCAAAGAGGCCTTGCCTCCAATTATATAGCTGAGCCAGAGGTGGTTTGTGGGTGTGTTCCCCACATACCTAACTTTTGGCCATTTACTTTCTTGGTAAACTTTGCCCCAAGTTTTTGGGGTCTGACCAAAGGCACAGCAGCAATTTTGGGGTATCTGGAAGTCTGAAGGCGCCATGAGGCTGCTGATGTACTCGCCTCACAGGTACAATTGGACCTGCTGGCGGCACCATACCCCCAACAAGGATGTTTTAACATTCAGAAATCAAACAACGTAATCCAACATATCAACAAAAGAAAGGATAAAAAAGCATATAATCATATCAATAGATGCAGAGAAAGCATATGACAAGATCCAGCACCCCTTTATGATGAAAACCCTAGTCAAAATGGGTATAGAGGGGACTTTCTTCAACATAGTTAAAGACATCTACCACAAACCTACAGCAAGCATCATCCTCAATGGGGAAAAACTGAGAGTCTTCACTCTAAGATCAAGGACGAGACAAGGATGCCCACTCTCTCAACTTCTGTACAATATAGTACTGGAAGTACTTGCAATAGCGATTAGGCAAGAAAAAAATATAAAGGGCATTCAGGTTGTAAAGGAAGAAATCAAGTTCTCACTACTCGCAGATGATATGATACTATACTTAGAGAACCCTATAACCTCCACCAAGAAACTCCTAGAAACAATAGACTTGTATAGTAAAGTTGCAGGCTATAAAATCAATACCCAAAAGTCCATGGCTTTCCTAAATGCAAACAGTGAGAGAGAAGAATACGACATGAAAAAAACAATCACGTTCACAATTGTGCCCCAGAAAATCAAGTACCTAGGAATCAGCTTAACTAAGGAAGTAAAGGACCTGTTTAAAGAAAACTACAAAACGCTACTTCAGGAAATAAAAGAGGATATGAGAAAATGGAAAGATACCCCGTACTCATGGATTGGGAGAGTTAACTTTTTCAAAATGACAATACTTCCCAAAGCACTGTACAAAGTCAATGCAATCCCTAGAAGGATACTCATGACATTCTTCAAAGAAATGGACCAAACACTCCTGAAATTAATATGGACCAATAAGCCCCCACGAATAGCTAAAACAATTCTTGGGAAAAAGAAAATGGGAGGAATCAACCTCCCTAACTTCAAACACTACTACAAAGTGGTAACAATTAAAACAGCATGGTAATGGAACAAAGGCAGAGCTTGAGACCAATGGAACAGTGTTGAATACACTGACATCTCCCCTCAATCATATGATCATCTAATCTTTTATAAAGGTGCAAGAAATGTGAAGTGGAGTAAGGAAAGTCTCTTTAACAAATCGTGCTGGCAAAACTGGACGGCTACATGCAAAAAAAAAATGGGCTCAGAACTCTGCCTAACACCATGTACAAAAGTAAGATCAAGATGGATTAAAGACCTCAACATCAGACCGGAAACCATAAGGTACATTGAAGACAAAGTTGGCAAAACCCTCCATGACATTGAAGCTAATGGTATTTTCAAAGATGTCACGCCACTGGCCGAGCAAGTGAAAACAGAGATAGATAAATGGGCCTATCTTAAACTAAGAAGCTTCTGCACCTCAAAAGAAACAGTGACCAAAATACAAAGACAGTCTACACAATGGGAAAGGATATTCGCCGAATATATATCTGACAAGGGGTTGATATCAAGGATATATAAAGTACTGGTTGAACTCCACAAGAAGAAAATATCTAACCCCATAAAAAATGGGGCAATGAAATGAACAGAAACTTTCTCAAAGAAGAAATCCGAATGGCAAACAAGCACATGAGAAAATGCTCTACATCATTAATCATCAGGGAGATGCAGATCAAAACCACAATGAGATACCATCTCACACCTCAGAGACTGGCTCACATCCAAAAGAACAAAAGCAACCAATGCTGGCGTGGATGTGGCGAGAAAGGGACACTTCTTCACTGTTGGTGGGAATGCCTACTGGTTCAGCCCTTTTGGAAAACAGTATGGACAATTCTCAAAAAATTATAAATTGAGCACCCATTTGACCTAGTAATACCACTCCTGGGAATATATCCCAAAGGGACAAAAATTTATAGGCGAAGTGGCATCTACACTTGTTTGTTCATTGCAGCACTCTTTACAATAGCCAGAATCTGGAAAAAAATCTGAGTGCCCAAGAACAGATGACTGGTTAAAGAAAATTTGGTACATCTACACAATGGAGTACTATGTAGCTGTTAGAAAAGATGAAACCATGAAATTTACATACAATTGGTACTACATGGAAAGTATCATAATAAGCGAAATGAGTCAGAAAGAGAGGGTTAGACATAAAAAGATTGCATTCTTCTGTGGGACATAAAGTAACAAAATAGTAGATTAATACCCAAGAATGGCCAAGATCAGTACCAGGAGGATTACTCCATGACTTAGAGGCCATCCTGGCATTCTAGGGGAAATGGCAGCTCAGATAGAGAAGGGAGCACCAAATAAAGGGTGTTTGGAGGATCCTCCAAGGATGGGAGATGCATGTTGAAAGTAGACGATGGACCGAACATGATTGCCACTCAATGCCTCTATTGCTTACCACAACACCCGAAACGAGAAAGAACAAAAGGGAATGCCCTGCCACAGAGGCAGGGTGGGATGGGGGGTATTGGTGTGGGAGGGATACTTGGATCCATGGTGGTGGAAAATGGGCACTGGTGTAGGGATGGGTATTTGATCATTGTATAATCAAAACCCAAGAACAAAAATTTGTAAATATAGCACAGCGGTAGGGTGTTTGCCTTACAAGCGGCCAACATGGCCGACCCGAGTTCGATTCCTCCGCCCCTCTCGGAGAGCCCGGCAAGCTACCCAGAGTATTCGATATGCCAAACACAGTAACAACAAAGTCTCCAATGGAAGACTCGAGCAAATCGACGATCAACGGGAGGGCCTTTACCTTTACCTTTTACAACTATACCTCATGGTGTTTCACTAATAAAAATTAATAATAAAAAAGTCCATGAAAACCTAATTGAAATTTACAAAAAGCATTTATAAAATATCTACTTTTCGCATTATCTTTAACCATGAAGTGGGCTAACAGCATGCCCGTATGTGTTCAGAGGGTCGGAGGAATACTGGGATTCGTGGTGGTGGGAAATGGGCACTGGTGGAGGGATGGGTATTTGATCATTGTATAATTAAAACCCAAGCACAAAATTTGTAAGTCTACAACTGTACCTCATGGTGTCTCACTGATAAAAGAAAAAGAAAGAAAGTTTTACAATGTAATATTGCAAGATTAGCTATGAGCACATAAGCAATCTTATCACAAATTAAAATTTTCTTTTAATTGTAATTGGGCTGGAGTGATAGCACAGCGATAGGGTGTTTGCCTTGCACGCAGCCAACATGGCCGACCTGAGTTCGATTCCTCCGCCCCTCTCGGAGAGCCAGGCAAGCTACCGAGAGTATCTCGCCCGCACGGCAGAGCCTGGCAAGATCCCCATGACGTATTCGATATGCCAAACACAGTAACAACAAAGTCTCCAATGGAGATGTTACTGGGCCCGCACAAGCAAATCGATGAACAACGGGAGGGCCTTCACCTTTTACCTTTACCTTTAATTGAAATTAAATTTACTTCTAAAATAATGTCAACTGCTCTAATTTTGAAAACTCTATTTAAAATATATTTTTTAAAAAAATAAATGTGATTATTGATATTTTGAATTAATTCCTACCATAAAATTATGGTCTTATTCATGTTCCTTCCTCTTTGTCCCAGTTTTATTTTACATTGTTTCTATTAGTTGTGATTTGAATAAAATATTTCACGTAAGTTCATATCTACATGTAATTTTTTCTAGTTCATGGTGTAATTTTTTCTAGTTCATAGTTCATAGTCCTTTTTTACATATTGAATATATATATATATATATATATATATACTGCAACTAAGTGTACTTTCAAGTATCAACAGATGACACTATGAGTATGTGAGTATAATGATACCTTACTCTAATTTCTTTCTTTCATCCTCTGAGTAATATTGTGATTTACAGTGAATTTATATATACTTATACATATATGTGCAGTGTCCTCATTTTTGCAGAGCCATGCAAGCTGTCCGTGGTCTATTTGATATGCCATATCCTGTAAAAAAAAAATGGATCCCATTCCCCTGACCCTGAATAGGGCAGAGTCGAGAAGGATGTGAAAGGACAGGCGGATAAAATCCCAAGGCAGAAATAGGCTGCCAAAATGAAGAAAGACAAATATGATTGTCTGTATTTTTAATGCACTTACGCTGGCATCTGATGCATCCATCGAGGACCTGATGGTACAAGCGCGAAAGATCAAGTACGACATCATTGGTCTGACCGAAATGAGAAGACATCAATCACATCACGCCGTTTTCGACACTGGAGAAGAACTGTTCCTTGGAACATGTGAGAAAAGAGGCTTCAGTGGTGTTGGTATCAATGTCAACACAAACTTAGCCATGAGCATTGATTCATTCGAATGCCTAATAACCAGAATCGGACGATTACACTTGAATAGATGTGGCACACTGCAGGCAGATTCTATATTTGTTGTCTATGCACCAACATCCAAATATGGTGAAAGATAAATTGAGAAGTTATACATGGAGCTGGAGAAGTTCTATAAAGAAGATCACACGTTCTACAAGATCATTGTCGGTGATTTTAATGCCAAGATAGGACCAAGAATATCAGCCTATGAACTCCACATTGGGACCCATGGCCTAGAATGGGATGAACAGGCTGACAGATTGTCTGAGTTCATAATGTCAACCAACACCTTCTGTTGGGTAACATTGCTTTGTCCTTCTACAAGAAGCTTAGGTTTATCTAGTTACACCCATCAATCTGGTTACACCCATCACAGTGCTCCTAAAGCACTTCCACTTCCATTGTGTTTATCTGTAAACAGTCTTCCCTATGCTCTCCTCCCCACCCAGTTAATCAGCTTTCCCCTTATTCAGACTGTTAATTTGTAAGATCAGTTTCCCAGAAATCTATGATTTTATATGTATGATTGAAATATTGCCTTTCTCCTCTCCTTATGCCTTATGAATAGTTTACCTTAAAGTAATATCCTTTTTGTACAGATACAGGAAGGCCGTTAACATTATGCTTTGTAACTTAGGATTTGATTGGCTTTGAATATTATTCACTCCCGGGCATCTGCTTTCTCGACTTAAGCCTCAGTTGCCCTTAGTTCCTAACACCCCAAAAGCAGGGTTCTGCCGAGGGACTGAATGGACCCAGGGCAAGCGGTGAGCTACCCTGGCAGCGAAATGGGCTAGGCCAAAGTGCCACGATTCTTAACTATAAGTTAAGAGTTTGATCATAGACAAATGCTGTCATGATCCAAAGGTAACGACAAGACTAGGATCCTGCTAGGGGTGGGAAAGACTATGGGGCCTGAGCACTGTAGTCTGAGATGGAGATGGCCCTAGGAGAGCAATTCTATAAGTTTAAGATATTTCTTACTGTATCCATACAAAATGATTTATATTATATATGCTTATATGCTTGTCAGGCAAGGAGAGGAGAGGCACGCTCATGGGATTCTGCTCTAGGGTGGGTCCTCCTGCTGAGGAAGGATCTGTCCTAGGAGCGGTCTTCCCTGAGGCTAAGATTTCTACTCCTATTGAGTTCTACCCCTATTGATTGTGACCGCACCTATGTGTAATTGTTTCCCCAATTCCTCTTGGAGAGAGATATAATGAGACTGTAGATTGGGCGGGGGGGGGGGGGGAGACAGAGAGAGACAGTAGCAGAGACAGAAGGAGAATGAAGTAGCTGGGGGAGGAAGAATGGGGAGCAGACACAGAGATGAAGAGAGAATTGGAATAAGCTACGACTAATACCTACTAGCCTGGCCCTCGTTCCTTCCTCTGCCTGACCATCACCATCGACCTCCCCGGGTGGGAGAAGGGTGAGACTACCGAATGCGGGCGGCAGGAGAGATAGAGCCACCGCCGCTGTGTGTATGCCGTGCCCCCCCCCTTTGTGTGAGTTTACACAACCTTCCATGGTAACTCACAGTTCCAAAAGGCTGAATCTAAACGTTGGACATGGGAGTCTCCCGGTGGACGGTTCCACAATGAAATAGACCACATCATATTCAATCGGCAGTTTTACCTAACCAATGTTGCTTTTGTCCCAAAATTCCAAACGGGATTGGACCACCGTCTCCTTTGTGCAAAATTCTACCTCACAGAACGAGCAGAAAAGAATGCAAAGTTTAAGAAGAGAACTCCCAGAACGACCAACAACTGGGAGCTCTTTGGCTCTGTGGCGGCAACATGGGAAGATGCCGTCATTGTCAACGTTGATGAGAAATATGATCTAATGATTCAGCACCTCCATGATTGTGCAAGGAATGCCAAGACAGAGATAACCACAAAAAACCGCCCTTCTTCGAACACTCTTGAACTTATTCACCAACGTGGCTTGGCACATGCCTCAGGCAACCGCAAGCGAACATCCGAGCTGGCAAAACAATGCAGAGAAGCCATCAAGGATGAATTCAAAGACAGGAGAGCAGCGGTGCTGGTAGATGCGGCAGAAGCCGGGAAAAGCATTTGTAATGCCCGCCAGTCCTTCACCAACTACAAGACCAAGATGACTGCCCTCCGGCATCCTGATGGATCTCTCACATCTTCCAGAAGGGCAATGGAGACGATTATTCATGACTTCTACTTAGATCTCTTTAATAGCCACGTCCACTTGCCCAAATACCACATTCTGCATGATGGATATGTCGTTCCCAATGTTATCCCTTCCGAAATCCAACATGCCATCTCATCGGTAAAGAAACAAAGAGCACCTGGCCCAGACAAGATCAGACCTGAATACCTGAAGAACTTACCATCAGTACTCATCAACATACTGGCTGAGCTCTTCACACTCTACCGGTCTGAATGCAAGGTTCCATCCCAATGGAAAACCAGCAGGACTGTACTACTATACAAGAAGGGAGACTTCCACGACATTGGCAACTATCGCCAAATCTGCCTATTGTCTGTCATCTACAAACTCTTCACTCGAGTCATCCTAAATAGGATTAGCAGAACACTAGATGAAGGACAACCATGTGAATAAGCCGGATTCCAAAAAGGATTCAGTACCATCGACCATATCCACACGATTTCTAAGCTCATTGAGGTTCCTCAGGAGTTCAAGATGCCACTCTGTCTAACATTCATTGATTTAAAGAAGACCTTTGATTCTGTTGAGACGGTAGCACTCATAGAAGCCCTAGCCAAGCAGGGTGCACAAACTATATACATCAGGATCCTTCGTGATCTCTATTACGGATTCACTACCAAGATCTCACCATTCTACAAAGAAGTAATCATCCATGTCAAGAGAGGCGTTCAGCAGGGTGATACCATTTCACCAAAACTCTTCAGTGCCACCCTCAAGCACATCATGCGACGACTGGAATGAGAAAGAATGGGAATTAAGATAGATGGTCGGTCCAGAAACCATAAGGTACATTGAAGATAAAGTTGGCAAAACCCTCCATGACATTGAAGCTAATGGTATCTTCAAAGATGCCACGCCACTGACCGAGCAAGTGAAAACAGAGATAGATAAATGGGACTATCTTAAACTAAGAAGCTTCTGCACCTCAAAAGAAACAGTGACCAAAATACAAAGACAGTCTACAGAATGGGAAAGGATATTCACCGAATACACATCTGACAAGGGGTTGATATCCAGGATATACAAAATACTGGTTAAACTCCACAAGAAGAAAACATCCAACCCCATCCAAAAATGGGGCAATGAAATGAACAGAAACTTTCTCAAAGAAGAAATCCGAATGGCAAACAAGCACATGAGAAAATGCTCTACATCATTAATCATCAGGGAGATGCAGATCAAAACCACAATGAGATACCATCTCACACCTCAGAGACTGGCCCTCATTCAAAAGAGCAAAAGCAACCAATGCTGGCGTGGATGTGGCGAGAAAGGGACACTCCTTCACTGTTGGTGGGAATGTCGACTGGTTCAGCCCTTCTGGAAAACAGTATGGACGATTCTCAAAAAATTTGAAATTGAGCTCCCATTTGACCCAGCAATACCACTCCTGGGAATATATCCCAGAGAGGCAAAAAGGTATAGTCGAAGTGACATCTGCAGTTGTTTGTTCATTGCAGCACTCTTTACAATAGCCAGAAACTGGAAGAAACCTGAGTGCCCAAGAACACATGACTGGTTAAAGAAACTTTGGTACATCTACACAATGGAGTACTATGTAGCTGTTAGAAAAGATGAAACCATGATATTTACATACAAGTGGTACAATATGGAAAGTATCATGCTAAGCGAAATGAGTCAGAAAGAGAGGGATAGACATAGAAAGATTGCATTCATCTGGGGGATATAAAGTAACAAAATATGAGATTAATACCCAAGAATAGCTGAGATCAGCACCAGGAGGATTACTCCATAACTTAGAGGCCAGCCGGGTATCATAGAGGAAAGGGCAGTTCAGATAGAGAAGGGAGCACCAAATAAAGGGTGTTTGGAGGATCCTCCCAGGAGGGGAAATACATGTCGAAAGTAGACTATGGACTGAACATGTTTGCCACTCAATGCCTCTTTTGCAAACCACAACACCCAAAAGGAGAGAGAGAACACAGGGGATTGCCCTGCCACAGAGGCAGGGGGGAATGGGGGTATGGGGGTGGGGGGATATTATCCATGGTGGTGGAAAATGGGCACTGGTGGAGGGATGGGTATCTAATCATTGTATAATCGAAACCCAAGCACGAAAAATTGTAAATCTACAACTGTAAAAAAAAAAAAGAAAGAAAAAAAAATTTTTAAAAATTTAGTAGCACTCGGATGGGGGAGATGGGGGGTGGGAGGGATACTGGGATCCGTGGTGGTGGGAAATGGGTACTGGTGGAGGGATGGGTACTTGATCATTGTATAATTGAAACCCAAGCACAAAAATGTGTCAGTCTGCAACTGTACCTCATGATGTCTCACTAGTAAAAAAAAAAAAATTTAATAAAAAAATAAAATCTAAAAAAAAAGACAAAAAAAAGAAGTGGAAAGAAGGGGAAAAGAGAAAGAGGGATGGAGAAAAAGAAAAAAAAGATAGATGGTCGGCAACTACACCACCTCCGCTTTGCTGATTACATTGTTCTAATAACACCAAACATCAGCCAAACGGCACAAATGCTGACCGACTTCGACCGTGAATGTGGAAAGGTCGAACTACAGCTGAATCTTACGAACACAATGTTTATGAGAAACAGCCTCGTTCCTGATGCCCCATTCGCTCTCAACGGAACGACCATCTCCGAATGCAACAGTTACATATACCTAGGTCGAGAAATCAACATAATGAATGACCTGTCACCTGAGTTGCGCAGGAGGAAGAGAGCGGCTTGGAATGCCTTCAAGAGCATTGAAGAAATAACTAAGAGGACAAAGAACCTCCAGCTATGAGCTGAGGTTCCATCTCTTCGATTCCACTGTTCTTCCTGCATTAACATATGCCTCAGAGACCTGGGCCCTACGGAAACAGGATAAGAACGCTATATGGGTCTCTCAAAGAGGAATCGAAAGAGCTATGCTTGGAATATCACGATTCACTCAAATGAGAGATAGAATCCGGAGTTCTGATCTCCGTCAACGCTCAAGAATCAGGGACGCTGTCTCATTTGCCACGGCATCAAAAATCAGATGGGCTGGACACGTAATGAGGTTTACAGACAACCGCTGGACTAGAGCCATTACTGACTGGATTCCACAGGACGTCAAAAGATCGCGTGGACGCCCACCTACAAGATGGTCAGACTTCTTCAATACCCTGAATGATCAGTTTGAGGCTCTGCATGTTCCTAGAACGAACAGATGCCATTGGGCTACACTAGAACGCAACAGGGATGAATGGAGACGTTACTGGCACCTGCTCGAATAATTCGCTGAATAACGGGGGATTAAGTGATCAAGTGATCAAGTCCTCATTTTTGAACAAAGCTATAAAAACTCTTTGCATTTCCTTAACAGTCTGAAATAACAGTTTCACCTTGTTATGCTTGTATTTTAATTTGAAGGCATCAAGGCCACCTAATTGTGAGAAATTACTAATTGTGACATAAGTCATGTGATAAGAATTTTGGGAATTTTAATTCCAAATTACTAAGCTTCAGTCCTTGGGGGAAGGAGATTGCAAATTGCGGTTAATCACCAGGACCAACAAATAATGAATCACACTTATGGAATAAAATCTACATAAAAACTCAAGTGGATGGTGTTCAGAAATTGTGGGAAGTACCATACTCAGCTAGAGCATGGAGACTCATTGTCCCTCCTACAATACTTGCCCCATGCATCTCCTTCAGCTTCCACTTTCACAGTTAGATACATTTTTCTTCCAAAATCATGCATTTTAATTTACGTACTGTGAGTTACATATGTTACATATCCACTAGAGTGGATGGTTCCACAATGAAATTGTCCACATCATAGTCAATAGACGGTTTTGTCTGACCGATGTCACTGTTGTCCTAAAATTCCAAACGGGATCGGACCACCATATCCTTTGTGCAAAATTCTACTTCACAGAGCGGGAAGAAAGGGCTGCAAAGTTTAAGAAGAGAATTCCCAGAATGACCAACTGGGAGCTCTTCAGCACTATTGCAGCAACATGGGAAGATGCTGTCATTGACAACATTGACGAGGAACATCGACTGGTTCAGTACCTCCATGATTGAGCAAGGAACGCAAAGAGAGAGATAACCACAAAATACGCCTGTCTTCAAAATTGTTGAGCTTATTCACCAATGTGGCTTGGCTCATGCCTCAGGCAACCGCAATAGAACTTCTGATCTCACAAAGCAGTGCAGAGAATCTATAAAGGAAGACCTCAAAGAGAGAAGAACAACAGTTCTTGTAGATACGGAAAAAGCCGGGAAAAGCATTTACAATGCCCACCTGTCCTTCGCCAACTACAAGACCAAGATGACTACCTTGCGACATCCTGATGGATCTATCACATCTTCCAGAATGGCAGTGGAGAAGATTATCCATGACTTCTACTCAGATCTCTTTGGTAACCACGTCCACCTGCCCACATACCAAATTCCGCAGAATATGTTGTTCCCAATGTTCTCCCTTCCGAAATTCGACATGCCATTTCCTTGGTAAAGAAACAAACAGCACCTGGCCCAGATAAGGTCAGACCTGAACACCTGAAGAACCTTCCATCAATACACTGGCTCAGCTTTTCACACGCTACCTGTCTGAATGCAAGGTTTTGTCCCAGTGGAAAACCAGCATGACTGTACTACTGTACAAAAACGGAGACATCCACAACAGTGGCAACTATTGCCCAATCTGCCTATTGTCTCTCTTCTACAAGCTGTTCACTTGAGTCATCCTGAATAGGATTGGCAGAACACTAAATGAAGGACAACCATGCGAGCAAGCTGGGTTCCTCAAAGGATTCAGTACTATCGACAATATCCACATTATAACCAAGCTCATTGAGGTTTCTCGGGAGTTCCAGATACTGCTTTGTCTAACATTCATTGATTTTAAGAAGGCCTTTGATTCTGTCGAGGCAGTAGAGGTCATCAAAACCCTAGTCAATCTGGGCATTCAAACTCAATACATCAAGATCCTCTGTGAGCTGTATTAAGGATTCACTACCAGGATCTTACCATTCTACAAAGAAGTGATCATCCATGTCAAGAGAACTGGAGGGGCCGGGCCGGGTGGGGCTGTCAGACCTTTGCCCCCTGACCCTGAAACAGCTCCTGAGGGCCAGTGGCGGGAGCCGAGGTTCCAGAACCTTCCAGGGCTTCTGAGTCAGGTACAGCTGCTCCCCCCTTCTCCCCTCCCCCCACATCTCTCTCTCCCTCTCCCCCCTTGCATTTCTCTAAGTAAAGAATATTCTTGTGCGTTACTGAAAAAGTCAGAGTTCAAGTCATGTGTCCAATAAAGCTTAACTATTTTATCATATTCATTCCTATGCCCCAGGCCCAGGCAGTTGGTGCAGGCAGGTGGGAAGGACAAGGAGGGGCTGGATGGGCCGCAGGTACCTCTGGGCCAAGCAGGGCCAGAACCGCCACAGGAGGGGAGATGCGCAGCGGCCAGGCCTGGGGCGGAGTCTGGGGTGGCCAGCGGCTAGGACTGGGCCTCCCGCCCCTGGGATCGCACGGGCAAGGACCTGCAGCGTGGCCACAGCGCTGGCCTACAGCAGGCAGGGGCCGGGTCGCAGGGGCGAGGCTTGCATGGGGCGTGTGGAGATCCACATGTCCTGCCCACGCCCTTTCGCACTTTGGCTCACAGGGAGCGAATGGGGGCCAGACCCTGGGCTTTTGCTGGGCACGCTGTCCCTGGGGATCGAGAGCAACCACAACCGTCGTGGAGGCGGGGGGCAGGGACCCACACCAGGCCAGTCTCCTCCCTGAGCGGGCAGCATTTGTGCCGCTTGGCTAATGTTTGGTGTTATTAGAACAAAGACAACAGCAAAGCAGAGGTGGGGTAGTTGCTGACCAACTATCTTCACTCCCATTCCTTCCCATTCCAGTCATCGCATGATGTTGTCGAGGGTGGCACTGAAGAGTTTTGGTGAAATGGTATCACCCTGCCGAACCCCTCTCTTGACATCGATGATTACTTCTTTGTAGAATGGTGAGATCCTGGTAGTGAATCTGCAATAAAGTTCATGGAGGATCCTGATGTATTGAGTTTGAATGCCCTGATTGGCTAGGGCTTCAATGACCGCTTCTGTCTCAACAGAATCAAAGGCCTTCTTTAAAACAATGAACGTTAGACAGAGCGTCATCTTGAACTCCCGAGAAATCTCAATGAGCTTGGTTATCCTGTGGATATGGTCAATGGTGCTGAATCCTTTACGGAACCTGGCTTGCTCTCATGGTTGTCCTTCATCTACTGTTCTGCCAATCCTATTCAGGATGACCCGAGTGAAGAGCTTGTAGATGACAGACAATAAACAGATCGAGCAACAGTTGCCAATGTCATGGATGTCTCCCTTCTTGTACAGTAGTACAGTCCTGCTGGTTTTCCATTGGGATGGAAACTGGTATTCAGACAGGTAGCACGTGAAGAGCCGAGACAGTGTATTGACAGGTACCGATAGCAGATTCTTCAGGTGTTCAGATCTGACCTTGTCTGGTGTTCTTTAAAGTCCTTGTCTGGGCTGGGTGCTGTTCATTTCTTTACCGACGAAATGGTGTGTAGGATTTCGAAAGGGAGAACTTTGGGAACGACATATCCATCCTGCAGAATTTGGTATGTCGGCAGCTGGACATGGCTATCAAAGAGATTTGAGTAGAAGTTATGGATAATATTATCCATTGACCTTCTGGAAGATGTGATAGATTCATCAGGATGTCGGAGGGCAGTCATCTTGGTCTTGTAGTTGGCGAAGGACAGGCGGACATTACAAATACTTTTTCCAGCTTTTGCCTTATCTACAGCACTTCTGCTCTTCTCTCTTTGAGGTCTTCCTTGATAGCATCTCTGCACTGCTTTGCAAGCTCGGACATTCGCTTGCGGTTGCCTGAGGCATGCGCCAAACCATGTTTGTGAATAAGCTCAAGAGTTTTCGAAGACAGGCGTTTTTTTGTGCCTCTCTCTCTCTTAACTTACAGTTAAGCATTATGGCACTTTGGCCAGACCCATCTCCATGCCAGGGTAGCACATAGCTTACCGCTTGCCCTGGTTCCATCCAGTCCCTCATCGGGACCCTCGTTTTGGGGGCACTAGAAAGTAATGGCAGCTGAGGGTTAGGTGAGAGATCAAATGCCTAGGAGGGAAATATCACTGAGAGTCACATTACAAAAGCTATGTCTTCTTGTGTCCATACAAAAAGGACATTGTTCTGAATAAACTATGAAAAGGACATAGGTAGAAGAGAAAAAACAATATTTATAAGTCAACAGAGCACAAATAAAGACATTACAAATAAACACAGAGGAATGGGAACACTGTGAAGGGAGCAATCCAATAAGCCCAAACTACCTGAGGCTATGCAAGAAGGACAAAATAGTGTTATCCTACAGTTGCTGCCTTCTCATCTTGGTCAGACCAATGATGTCAATCTTTTGTGCTTGCACCATCAGGTCCTTGATGGATGCATTCGATGCCAGTGTATGTGCATTGACAGGTACAGGCAGTCATTTTTGTCCTTCTTCCTTTTGGCAGCCTATTTTGACCTTGAGATTTTATCAGACTCTCCTTCCTCATCTTTCTTATTGCTGCCGTATTGGTGGCTTTTTCAGGGTCAGGGAAAAGAGACCCATTGTATTTACTGTTTTTTGCCTATCAGATACTCCACGGATAGCTTGCCAGGTTCTTCCGTGCGGGTGGGATACTCTTGGTAGCTTTACAGGCTCTCTGAGAGGGATAGAGACTTTTAGGGCAGTCTCTAACCGCCTTTAGAGGTGTTCATATGGTTCAAACCATATTTGAACCCCATCAAATATGGTGCGGTGTTCTTGGAAGATGTGTATTAAGTGTTTTATTATGTGTCCAGGAAGCGGCCAGGAGCATGCCATTGGCTGGGTAGTGGAGGTAGTTGAGGTAGTGGAGGTCTGCTGATGAGGTATTTATCTGGTACTGGTAGGGTGGGGTTTCTGGGTGTGATCCCTGGGTTGCCGGAGATGGGTGGGTGCAGGCAGAGGATCTCTGTTTCCGGGTCCCATTGAGCCTGGATTCCAAGATCACAAAGTTCCATTTACCTGGTTCTGTGGGACTTCACTCATGCATGAGTCTCGGCCTGAGCTTCCGAAAAGCGACCTGGAGTGTGGCCGCAGCTGGGTAGTGGAAGTAGTGTAGAATTAATTAATCATCATAAATTACAAAATTACAAAGCTATTTATAATTGTTGAAATTTCATTTTCACTTCTTTTGAGAAATTTCCTTAGCATTTCTTATAGATATAGAACCAAATATTGCCATTCCAAACTAACCTTGAAACTGCGTTCCTCTCTGGGGACATCCAGCTCACACTGGTTGTTTCAAGTCTTGATATTGGCCATTCTAGATGGGCTTAGAAGACCCACCACTGTCATTCACATTATTTCCCTGACAGTCCTTGCTGATAAACACTTTCTATGCCTACAGCCCACAGGGATGCCGCCTCTAGGGAAGTCTCTGTGCATGTACCCACACCATTTTATGACAAGGGACTTACAGTCAGGGATTTCCTGGTATGGAGCTTTGTGAGTACTATCAGTAGCTTAGATATTAAGCTCTAATTATGGTGTGTGATGGGTAATCTTTTCCTCCCTTTTCATCTGTTATCTTATTTTTTAGTGTAGTTTGCCTTGCCAGGTAAAATTTTTTATTGATTGTTTTTTGGTTTGTTTATTTGATTTTACTTTTTCTATGTGATTTCCAATCAGACTCAAATGATTGATTATACCTCTCAGATCAGTAATGACAATTCAGCCTACGTTTTACTCAATGTTCCTAAAGAGTTTGGCCAAATCTTCAGGCCATTAGTGAACCTAAAATAATATTCTGGAAATGATCTGAGACATGGATTCAGTTGCTTTTTGTTATTTATTTGTGCATTTTCCTTGCTCTCCTCGAACATTCAAGCAACCCCTTGCCAACAATTGCTGTGGGAGATTTAAGGAATTATCTCTGGGCTGCAGGTTTCATTCCATTGTGTGATCCTTTATGTATATTCTTAAAACAAGCACATAGTTTACAGAAATCTGTGAAGCTCTGGCCAGCACCAGAGCCCACCCTGCTCATTCCACCCTAACTCAGGCCCTGCCAGTCCCACTGAGATTATGTCGCAGGCACCTGTACCTGCCTGAAGTTCTAGAGTCACAGCACTGGTCAGATATTGTGAGCAGAGCACAAATCCATGTCCAGATCACCCAAAGCCTACCCCCCTAATCCCACGGAGCTCCAGGAATAATGAAACACGGAGAAATACTATGATTTCAATGGCTGGGGACCAAATCAGCTAAACACTCAGGTACATCAGAACATTCGATGATCTCTGTGGAAGACCTTAGAGTAACACTTGTCTCAGTGGTCACTGAACCTCAGAAAACACTGATAGGAAGACTCAAAAATCTCAATGAATGAATGAAGGAGTTAATGAAAATGTCATTTCAGGGCCAGAGGGAAGGTGCAGTGGACAGGGTGCTGGTCTTACACGTGGCCGACCAGGGTTTGATTATGGCATCCCATGTGATCCCCACACTCGACAGACGTCTGCTACTGAGTACAGAGCCAGGAGTAAGGCTGAACTGGGTGTGACCACAAAACAAAAATACCAAAAAGAAGTAAATAGTTTCAACTTAAAGGAACTTAAGAATGGACTTCGAGGGAAATGGAAGAAGGCAAAAATGGAATCGAGGGCTGAGGTTCGAGCACTATATGTGCATCTTGTTGTTGTTCCTCATGTTGCACAACCACACAAACATCTCTCAAATGAATGCTTTTTGTATAAGTACCCAAGACTCATCTTAGTGTGGAAGATAAGTCTAAAGGTCTCAAGCCCTGTGAGTCACCTGAGAAATTAGTAGGGGTTAAGAGTCCAGTATTATTTCTGGTTTACTTTTGTGCTGTGGAAGTTCGAACTGCATCCAGACTGTGCTGTTTGCACAGAGAGTCTGAGGGGAGAGCAACACGCACTGTGAAGACACATAAGGGGAGTGTACTGACTCCAAAAGTTCTGTGATTCGCGTTCTTTGCAATTCCAATCTAAGAATTTACCGACAATCTAAAATGTGTTTGCACCCAGCACGGAAGGTGACTTTGATTTTCTGCGTGTGGTCAGCATGGGACAAGCATTGTGGATTTCCAACTACACACACTGCAAGTCGAGCAAGACACATGATTAACTGATTTCTCTCTCCCAGGTCCTGTATGCTGGTCCTCCTGACACTAGTTTCCCACATGTATAAAGAAGCTTCAGCTCTGTACAGAAAGTGCTGCTAGTTACCTGCTTTCCACTCTGGGCACCTGTCGGTTCCATTTCTCCTTTGATGAACGTCAGCACTGATCTTGACCCCCCATGCCCTCTTAGCCCAGGACAGCGGTGACTCGTCTTGGGGATTCTGACGTGGTTGGTGTCAACACTCTTCGAGGAGCACTGACTCCCAAACTCAGGCTCTGCCGTGGAGAGGAACAAAGTCAGCGTCATACTGGGGTCTTCTCTGCCTTCCAAGTCACCTTACAATGCCCAGGGGATATCACGCCAACTCTGGGGACCACTGGGGATAGGAGGACAGGAGGAGAGTCAGCCCTGTCAAGCGCATGCCCCCGAGCTAGTTTCCCTGTGCCAACATCAGGGTCTCACACCCCCATCTGCTTGAGGTGACAACTTTCTGGAGAGTCATTGGCAATGACTTATCCCAGGAAGGCCCAACTGCCCACGGGCCAAGATCTCTTCACCCTGGGCGGGAGGGGGACAGACTGAGTCTCTGCCTGCCCAAGGTCCAGTGCTCTCCCACCCACATCTGGCTCTTGCCACTGCCAGAAAATGGCTCGTCTCCAGGATTGATCTCAGAGAGTCCAGGGAATCACCTGCACTTGAGCTTCCCAGCTCAAAGCCTGAGGTCTGCCACAATGTATGCAGCTGTGCAACAGCCCCAAACTTCACAGGGCTGCCAGCCCAGGAGAAACGCAGAAATTAGATGGGAATATTGAGTGGAAGCCCACTGGATTCATGAGTGAAACACTACCGCAGATGGTCCAAGCGCACCTAACAGCTCAGGAAATCCTCAGGCCGGGATTGGAGCAACACCATTAGGAGACAGGTTGTAACAAACAGTGTAAAGTCAATTAGTGCCTACTCAGGCAGCCGGCTTGGCGGTGGGAACTGGGGCCATTGGTGGAGGGAAGATCACATGGATGGGACTGGTGTTGGCATGCTGAATACCTCAAACAACTGTATTGTGAAGAACTTTCCAAATAAGTGTTTAAAGTAAGAAAGGATAGAGAGAGAGACAGAGACAGAGACAGTTAGAGATGACAGTTTCCATCAATGACGAAGTATAAACAGGTCAGTTCAGACTGAGCTCATGCCAGGGTTTGCAGTGACAAGGGGATTTGGGGCAAGGGTCTGTCAGAAGCCCTCCAGTTCCTTCTGACCGACTCTCTTTGAGCCCGGCGCCCCCAGACAGCCCGAGTGGGCGTGGCCGCTGGATGGGTCAGCGGGAGCCAGTGTCCGCTCACGCCTGTACCAGGGCTCCCTGTGTCCACGCTGGGCCGCGGGGTCATTTGGGCAGTGCTGCCCGTGGCCTCCCCCGCCCGGCCGAGAAGAACCCAGACGTGCGTCTGGATCAGGCTCTTCCCCAAGGTTCTCCCCGATGCCCCGAGGCTCTGGGTCCTGCTCCCTAACGGTCACCCGAGCCGGCCTGAGTCCGACCTGACGTGAGTGTTCTCGGGGGCGTCCGGTGGTCACTTTTCCACATCCCCAGGGGTGTTCCGAGGCCTGGGGGTGCCCCTGGCCCGTCCCAAGACCCCAGACGCTCAGCACCGTGTGGGCTGCACTGAGGCGTGTCCAGTCAGGGGGACGCTGCCTGGCCACTGCTGTGCTGACTGGGTCCCCGTCATCAGAGGGGTCTGTTCCATCCCCAAACCGGGTCTGGGCTGAGTCCACACGTGCACAAAGATGCCTGCGTAGGGACCAGGATACCTCAGAGATCCTCTCAGACGCCCAGAGGCCCCCTCAGCCAACAGGGCACCTGCTGCACCTGGGGGTGCTAACCTGTGAGGGGACACGGGGCGTGGGAGTCCCCTGAGGGCCCTGGTCACCTCAGCCAGGACAGGAGACCTTCGCCAAGAGCCGCTCTCATGGGAGCCAATAATATAGGTCTGTCCCAGGTGCGGGTTCGTGTAGTAGGTTTGTGGGGAAGGTCTCTGGGGTAGGTAGGAGGGTCGTACTGGTGGAATCTGTTCTCAGGGAACACATTTGTCTCTATTGACTCAGTGTACCTTGGTTGATTTTGATATTCATGAGGAAGAATCATAGCTGAAGACCTGTCCCAATCTGAGGGAGATCAGGTGGGTGATGCAGGGTCCAGTGCTCACCGAGTGAGGAGTGTCCAAGTCCGTGACAGTGCTTATTTGTGAGTCTGACCCCTGCGCTATCCCTAACTCTGAGCAGAGTTCCTCTTCTGAGGGACAGTTCCACCAGGTCACCCCCCTCAGGTGACACACCGCTGAGGAGCACAGAAACCAACGAGTCCTGACCTAGGGTTCATATCAGAGTTTGGATACCTCCATGCTGTGTTTGAGAGTTAGATTTCCCCGCAATAGGAATCATTCCTCAATAAAGTAATCTCATCAACAACCTCTGTAGGCTTGTAGAGTCTCAAGCAGTACTTGAAATTGTCTTTGAATTATTGCCATTATCTTGTTTGTTGTTGTTGTTTAATTCTACTCATAATATCAGGTATTTATGAACAGTTCAGCCTGCCATGCACAAAGTCCTTCCCTCGGATAATTTCATTTGTTTTAATTGAATCAGGGAAACCGAGGACCTGAGGTAACACCCACTCACCCACCTGTGCCTCCTTCTGGGCTGCAAACTTTGTGGGGACCTGAGCGCCCCCTGCTGCTCAGTCTTCTTCCATTATTTCAGTGACTAATCACCTTGCAATATCTGGATTTCTGGAGGCTCCTTGAAGGGCTGCCACCAGATCACTGTCTCCACCTCATTCCTCTGTAGGTCCTGCAACTCACCTCCGCTCTGAGCACCGGGAAATCATATCTGGATGCGAATATGGTGCACAGCTAGGACCGAGTCCAGGTCAGGCCCAGACACAATCTGTCTAAAGTTTGTCCAAGTCAGGATCCGCGGGAAACCGTTTCTGCCCCGTCCTCACTCACGGTCCAGACAAGGGCTGTCCCAGAGGAAATTGCATCTAACACAGAATTTGCACACCCACAAGAAGGACATCAGGATTACATGAATATTTAGTGAGTAAAAAGGAGGGTAAAACCAAATAATTGATCCATGAAAGATTTCCTTGTGTATTTTAATGTTTCTACGGGAATGATACAATTTTCTCAGTCATCATCCATGATATTGAACCTGTAAAAATGCTGACTGTAGGTATGAAGCAGATAAATTAGCTGATTAAACACAAAGCTATCATAATCTCTAATAAGTAAGTTTTATTGATGTACTATGTAGAGGAGAATTTAACTTTGATCCATGAACTTGATTACCATTATCAACATTGTCATTAGAATAATTAAGGTGGGATAGTCCGTTGTTAGTAACATGAAACCAGTACACCAGGACAATAATAATTCCGAGATCTTTTCCCAACTTTTCAGAGACCTCTCTTAGCTGATGCCATCAGTATGAGAGAGATTCCCTTCACGGTAGTCAGCCCCCGGTATTCCTCTCTGCCAACTACTGGGGATCTTTTCTCTCTCCTGCCCTTACTGAGGTGGGTTTCCACTATATCACTTAATCACTTAAATCATGTAACTTCCTGTTTAGTTGTCGATTTGCTCGAGCGAGCGCCAGTAACGTCTCCACTTGTCCCTGTCGCGTACTAGTGTAGCCCAATGGCATCTGTTCGCTCTAGGAACATGAAGAGCCTCAAAAACCGATCTTTCATGATCTTCACAAGAAGTCTACCATCTGGTAGGTGGGCGGCCACGCGGTCTTTTGACATCCCATGGAATCCAGTAAGTAACAGCTCTAGTGCAGCGGTCATCTTTAAATCTCATTACGTGACCAGCCCATCTGATTTTTGACACCTTAGCAAATGAGACAGTGTCCCTAATTCTTGATCGTCGACGGATGTCGGAACTCCGGATTTTTTCTCGCATTTGAGTGAAACGTGATATTCCAAGCATAGCTCGTTCTATTCTTCTTTGGGAGACCTGAATAGCGTTCTCATCCTGATTGCATACGGCCCAGGTCTCTGAGGCATATGTTAATGCAGGAAGAACAGTAGAATCAGAGAGATGTGCCCGGAACCGGAGGTTCCTCGTCCTCTTAGCTATTTCTTCGACGTTCTTGAAGGTGTTCCAAGCCGATCTCTTCCTCCTGCGCAGCTCGGGTTCCAGGTCATTTGTCATGTTGACTTCTCGACCTAGGTACACATAGCTGTTGCATTCGGAGATGGTTGTTCCATTGAGAGCGAATGGAGCATCAGGAATGAGGATGTTTCTCATAAACATTGTCTTCATAAGATTCAGCTGTAGTCCTACCTTTCCACACTCATGGTCAAAGTCAAACAGCATTTGTGCCGCTTGGCTGATGTTTGGTGTTATTAAAACAGTGTCATCAGCAAAGCGGAGTTGGTGTACTTGCAGACCATCTATCTTCACTCCCATTCCTTCCCATTTCAGTCATCGCATGATGTTCTCGAGGGTGGCACTGAAGAATTTCGGTGAAATGGTATCACCCTGCCAAACCCCTCTCTTGACATCAACGATCACTTCTTTGTAGAATGATGAGATCCTGGTAGTGAATCCGCAATACACCTCACGGAGGATCTCGATGTATTGGGCTTGAATGCCCTGATTGACTAGGGCTTCAATGACCGCTTCCATCTCAACAGAATCAAAGGCCTTCTTTAAATCAATGAACGTTAAACAGAGCGGCATCTTGAACTCCCGAGAAACCTCAATGAGCTTGGTTATCGTGTGGATATGGTCGATGGTGCTGAATCCTTTGCGGAACCCGGCTTGCTCGCATGGTTTTCCTTTATCTAGTGTTCTGCCAATCCTATTTAGGATGACTCGAGTGAACAACTTGTAGATGAGAGACAATAGGCAGATCGGGTGATAGTTGCCAATGTCATGGATGTCTCCCTTCTTGAACAGTAGTACAGTCCTGCTGGTTTTCCATTGTGATGGAACCTTGCATTCAGACAGGTAGCTAGTGAAGAGCCGAGCCAGTGTATTGATGAGTACTGACGGCAGGTTCTTCAGGTGTTCAGGTCTGACCTTGTCTGGGCCGGGTGCTGTTTGTTTTTTACCAACGAAATGGCGTGTCGGATTTCGGAAGGGAGAACGTTGGAAACGACATATCCATCCTATGGAATTTGGTATGTCGGCAAGTGGACATGGCTATCGAAGAGATTTGAGTAGAAGTCATGGATAATTTTCTCCATTGCCATTCTGGGGGATGTGATGGATCTATCAGGACGTCAGAGGGCAGTCATCGTGGTCTTGTAGTTGGCGAAGGACAGGCGGGCGTTACGAATACTTTTTCCAGTTTCTGCCGCGTCTACTAGTACTTCTGCTCTTCTCTCTTTGAGGTCTTCTTTTATCGCATCTCTGCACTGCTTTGCGAGCTCGGACGTTAGCTTGCGGTTGCCTGAGGCATGTGCCAAACCACGCTGGCGAATAAGCTCAAGAGTTTTCGAAGACAGGCGTTTTTTTGTGGCTATCTCTCTCTTGGCGTTCCTCGCACATTCATGGAGGTGCTGAACCAGTCGATCATATTCCTCGTCAATGTTGTTAACAATGGCATCTTCCCATGTTGCCTCAATAGTGCCAAAGAGTTCCCACTTGGTGATCGTTCTGGGAGTTCTCTTTTTGAACTTTGCAGCCCTTTCTCCCCGCTCTGTGAAGTAGAATTTTGCACGAAGGAGATGGTGGTCCGATCCCATTCGAAATTTTGGGACAACAGCGACATCGGTCAGGCAAAACCGCCGATTTTATATGATGTGGTCTATTTCGTTGTGGAATCGTCCACCGGGAGACTCCCATGTCCAACGTTTAGATTCTGCCTTCTTCAACTGTGAGTTACCATGGATGGTATTGGTTGATATGATGAACTCAGACAGTCTCTCAGACTGTTCATTCCATTCTAGGTCATGGGTCCCGATGTGAAGTTCTTCAGCTGATGTTCTCGTTCCTACCTTGGCATTAAAATCACCCACAATGATCTTGTAGAACGTGTGGTCTTCTTTATAGAACTTCTCCAGCTCCATGTAGAACTTCTCGATTTCTCTTTCATCATAATGAGATGTTGGTGCGTAGATGTACAGACGATCATTTTTGTCTTCCTTCATTGTGGCAGCCTAGTTCGGCCTTGAGATTTTTTCGGCATCTCCTTTCTCAGTAACTACAACGTGTTAAACCAGTAACTTCATCTGGTCTCATTCCACTATGTCATTATGGAAATTTCCACCCCGTTATCTAGTTGCTCCAGTCCAGCATTGTGTTATTGTTTTAGTGTCTTCCAGGAAAATGTATTACATGATTAGGAATGAGTAAGAACTTTAAGATGACGAGTACAGTGGTTGTTGCCTTGAGAACTTGGGGAATTCCGGGTGACATCTGAGATTGGCTCCATGTACAGAGAAATAAATGAGGTTAGACTGAGATACTGCACTTCAGTAAGCAGCAGCTTAATATTCAGGGACCCACATAGGTGTCTGTTTAGGTGCACAGACTGGAAAAGTGCATCAGAAACAGTCACAGAAGCTTCATTTCTGGACTTGACCCCCTGTGAAAGTTCCTCTGCCTGTCATAGATTTGTGTTGGCACACATGTTTTCGAAGCTGGCCCTGAGTTAGGGCCTTTGTTTTCTTGATCTTCTTGGCCTCTGTTGGAACAGATTTGTGCCCATATTTGGAATAAAATTCTAACAGGGTTGTATAAGAATCAGTAGGGCTGTGGGTGGGCAATGTTCCACTTGGAGAGGGAACAAAGGGTGTCACTGTGGGGGCTCTGAGCCCAGTTCCCTGATTCATAAATTGTTAATTCACCACTACTAATGTAATTTGGGGATATTTCAAAGGGAAATATTGAGATGTAGGGAAAGCATAATAAGTAAAACTAATACTACATCTTCTGCTTCCCCCAGATGTCCAGGAAGACTGTGGGCAAACAGACATGTGGCAGCTGGTCCCGTGGCCTCTAACATATCTTCATGGAGTCTCCATGGGCTAATGGAAGATGTGCTTATTTCTCAAATTACCGATTCTCTAGGGTTTTCTTTGTTTGTTTTTGCTTTTTGGTTCACACCTGGCTATACACAGGGGTTACTCCTGGCTCATACACTCAGGAATTACTCCTGGTGGTGGTTGGGGGACCATATGGGATGCTGGGAATCGAACCTGGGTCGGCCGCGTGCAAGGCAAAAGTCCTACCCTCTGTGCTATTGCTACACCCGCCGATTCTCTAGTTTTTATTTCTGGGTTTTGTCACTTTTCTTTAGGTTCTTAAAACCAGGCTAATTTTAATGTTAAGAGTCCAGGCATTTCTCCCTCAGTATCTGTCCTCTCTGCCAACAGATACCAAGTGGAATTATTTGGTTATTCATTTTACATCTCAAAATACTTCCAATCTGGCTCAATAAATGGCATTTATTTCCTAGGGATTTTAATCACTTAATCACTTAACTTCCCATTAGTCATCAATTTGCTCGAGGGGGCGCCAGTAACTTCTCCATTTGTCCCTGTCGCGTGCTAGTGTAGCCCAATGGCATCTGTTCGCTCTGGGAACATGAAGCGCCTCAAACTGATCGTTCATGATCTTGACAAAGAAATCTGACCATCTGGTAGGTGGGCGGCCACGCAGTCTTTTGACATCCCGTGGAATCCAGTCAGTAACAGTTCTAGTCCAGCGGTCGTTTTTAAATCTCAGTACGTGACCAGCCCCCAGATGTGATTTTTGACACCTTGGCAAATGAGACAGCGTCCCTGACTCTTGATCGTCGACAGATGTCGGAACTCCGGATTTTTTCTCGCATTTGAGTGAAACGTGATATTCCAAGCATACCTCTTTCTATTCTTCTTTGGGAGACCTGAATAGCGTTCTCATCCTGTTTGCGCAGGGCCCAGGTCTCTGAGGCATATGTTAATGCAGGAAGAACAGTGGAATCAAAGAGCCGGAGGTTCTTCATCCTCTTAGCTATTTCTTCGACGTTCTTGAAGGCGTTCCAAGCCGATCTCTTCCTCCTGCGCAGCTCGGGTTCCAGGTCATTTGTCATGTTGACTTCTCGACCTAGGTATACATAGCTGTTGCATTCGGAGATGGTAGTTCCGTTGAGAGCGAATGGGGCATCAGGAACGAGGATGTTTCTCAAAAACATTGTCTTCGTAAGATTCAGCTGTAGTCCTACCTTTCCACACTCACAGTCAAAGTTGGCCAGCATTTGTGCCGCTTGGCTGATGTTTGGTGTTATTAAAACAATGCCATCAGCAAAGCGGAGGTGGTGTACTTGCCGACCATCTATCTTCACTCCCATTCCTTCCCATTCCAGTCGTCGCATGATGTTCTCGAGGGTGGTACTGAAGTGTTTCGGTGAAATGGTATCACCCTGCCAAACCTGTCTCTTGACATCTATGATCACTTCTTTGTAGAATGGTGAGATCCTGGTAGTGAATCCGCAATACAGCTCACGGAGGATCTTGATGTATTGAGTTTGAATGCCCTGATTGGCTAGGGCTTCAATAACCGCTTCCGTCTCAACAGAATCAAAAGCCTTCTTTAAATCAATGAACGTTAAACAGGGCGGCATCTTGAACTCCCAAGAAACCTTAATGAATTTGGTTATCGTTTGGATATGGTCGATTGTAACTACAACTGGTCTCATTCACCTAAGGATTTTACGGCAGGTGAATTAAGGTGCCACCTCTCCTCAGATGGAGGCGCTGGTTTCTGGCATTGCCAACAGGGTCCCCTTAACCTTGCTCAGGAACCACTGCTGCTGTCCCTCAGGGATCAGTTCCTCTGCACACATTCCCCTGGTGTCTCTGCACTCTCCGAGTGAAGCTTCTCCTCAGCACAAACATGACGCTTCCAAGGTTAGAGGTCACAAGGACAGATGGAGAGGCACGCACATTTCATGCTACTGCATCATGGTCACAGAGGATAGTCATAGCAAAGTTGGGAAAGGACACGGACAAGCTCTCATTACACAAAACCATGTGGCCCTTGACTTCTGACCGTGGCCATTATCCTAGTGTGACCTTCTCCACTCCCAGTGTCCAGTGGCGAGATTCCAGCTCAGGAATACAGAGATGCAAATACGCACACGGGACCTCACCCACAGCTTCTCAGAAAGGATCTCCCAATACCTGGATTCCATCTTAGAGAAAAGGATTTTCTGTTGGCACATAGCAGATGAATATGTGCATATTTAGATGCTTGGATTATTTCTATTTTACACATTAGTCCCAGGAATGTCCCTGTCTTTTCAGGCACAAACCACAGAAATGAGGTCAGGAAATGACTCTGATGCACCTGGGTCACTCTTCCCCACAGCTGGTGTCCTGTGTCCCATATCCTGCCAAGTGCCACCTGTGTGATGCTGAGAAGAGGAAATGAAGTTCAGCACAGAACTCTGTCCACTTAAATTTTCCAAAGAACAACTTTCTTTTGCCCTAAAATGTAGAATAATCAAAGATATTGCTGGAGCTGGAGCTATGGTCCCTAATCTACAATGGTCCCAGCACACACTGACATGTGTTAGCTCCTATGACAAGTGTGAAACACAAGGAGCTCAGCCACACATGAAACAGGAGTGAAGGACTGTTCTTGAGGAAACAGTCCAAGAACCTGCTAAGCCCCCCGCAAATCCTTAAAAGTGATTCTTCCTCTAGCGTCTGGGAAGCACAAGTGTGCAATCCAACAAGAATATATGAGTAACTGCAGGTATTCTAGAGAGAAGCCATCTTCATCTTGGCTGTTGCTGAAGGACAGAGAGAGATCCTGAGCCTTTCCCTCAAATGCAGCCTGGCCCTGTGAGCCCCATTCTGTGTATCAGACCCTGACTCTCTGAGGAGGAAGTCAGGAGGATCAGCGTCCCTGTCATCTCCTCACCCGGCAGAGCTGCCTCCCCCTCAGGTTTCTGACACACTCAGGATGTGGTTGTCACACTGTGTCACTCGCACAGTAATACATGGCCGTGTCCTCAGTGCTCAGCCTGCTTAGTTCCATGTAGGCTGTGTCCTTGGACTTGTCTGTAGTGAGTGTGAGTCTGCCCTGGAACTTCGGTGCATAGTATGTAGCACCAGAGTTAGGGTATATCCTTCCCATCCACTCGAGCCCTTGTCCCGGGGCCTGCCGCACCCAATGCATGTAGTAGTTGGTGAAGGTATATCCAGATGCCTTGCAGGAGGTCTTCACTGATGTCCCAGGTTTTCCCACCTCAGCCCCCGACTGCACCAGCTCTACCTGGGAGTTCACACCTGTGGACAGCAGATAGGAGTGGGTGTACTCTACTTGACTGGCACTGTTCCTTCACCCCAAGGCATGGGGACGCTTACCTGCAGTCACTGCCACAAGGAAGAGAATTCTCCAGGTCCAGTCCATGGTGGGGACCGTGTACTCAGGGGCTTCTGAAGGTGTGGCTGTGTCGGCTGTGTGATGTTCTCGGGACACAGACACATATGTATTTAACTCAGTGTCCCTCGTATAATTTGCATATTCATGAGGATGAGAATTCATAGATGAAGACCTGGTCCAACCTTAAAAGAGGCTGTTGGAAGTCACCGTGTCCATTATCAAGGGGAGTGAAGGGGTCCACGTTCTGATCCTTGTTTGAGGAAATGAGACTCTGTCCTGAATTCACTGAAACAAAAGTAGTAAAAAACGTCAAACTAAAAGAGGATTTAAGTCTTTAAGTAAAGACTTTAATAGCACTGTCCTCCTGTTGTTCATCGATTTTCTCAAGGGAGCCCAGTAACGTCTCCATTGTAAGACTTGTTGTTACTGTGTTTGGCATATCAAATATGTCACTGGGAGCTTTCCAGGCTTTTCTGTGTGGGCAGTATACTCTCGGTAGCTTGCTGGGCCCTCCAAGACGGGTGGAGGAATCGAGCCCAGGTCAGCCGCGTGCAAGGCCAACACTCTACATGCTATGCTATCGCTCTGGCTCAAAGAATTTAATAGAAACAAAAATATATTAAATGTTTTAAATTAATAAAGAGCTTTTCAAAAACCAGACGTGAGTCTAACACAGCTGCTAACAAGTTTATTCTATAACTGTGTTAGTAGGGCAACTATAAGTAAACAGATAATGAATATGATCGAATTAATGAAGTTTAATGGAACATATGACTTGAACTCTAATTTTTTCAGTGATGCAGAATAGCATTATTTAAAGAAATTTTCTTAGAGAAATGAAAGTGGAGAGAAAGAGAGATCCGTGTTCAAGAGAGCACCTGGGCTTCTCCAAATGGAAAAAATCCTTGAGTGCTGATTTCTGTTCATACATGTTAGAAGTCTGGAAAACATCTTTCCACCCAGCAGGAGGGAAAACCTGACCAAGTGTAACTCAGAGACTCACTTTCAGTTTCTCTGTGAATAGTAAGAAAGGGGGGATGGACAGAGAAGTAAATTAGGATTATCTAAAGAAATTTACTTAGAGATATGCAAGGAGAGAGAGAGGGGAGGGGAGGCACAGGATTATGGCAAGAAGGACAAAGACAGCCCAACTACAGAATCTGGTCATTATCACTTGAGCCATCCTTCTCCTTTATTGATCCCTAGGAACCTGTATGGGTTCTCTCTGTGTCTCTTTGTCTCTCTGTCTGTCTCCCTCTTAGGTGTATTGATTTCAATACAGACACTGAAACGTTATTTTGTATATCCCTTTTCCAACTGTTCTACATTTAGTTCTTATCCAGTGATCATATCTAACTATTCCTGTCATATTGATCCTTCTCTGTCCTTCACAAAACACACACTTGTAGCAAGCTTTCAACCATTGATCCGTCCCACTGTCCCCTGTTTCCTGTCATTGAATATTAATCTCATACCAAAGTTTATATCCCACAGAAGAGTGCATTTATTCTATACCTGTCTCTTTTCTTCTGACTCATTTCACTCAGACTGATACTCTCCATTTCCCTCCTTTTTTGGGGTCACACCCAGAAATGCACAGGAGTTACCCCTGCCTCATGCACTCAGGAATGACTCCTGGTTGTGCTCGGGAGACCGTATGGGATGCTGGGAATCGAACCTGGGTCAGCCGCATGCAAGGCAAACGCCCTACCCACTATGCTATTGCTCCAGTCCTCCTCTTCCCTCCTTTTATAAGCAAATTTCATGGTTTCATTTTTCCCGGTGACTGTACAGCATTCCATTGTGTAGATGTGTTGTATTTCATCCAGTCATCTGTTCTCAGATACTCAGGTTGTTTCAGAATAAGCTATTGTGAATATAATCTTGTGATGCTATAAACATAGACATGTCCATTTAGAAAATTTGGAAATATATTTCCAATTAGTGTTTTGGGTTCTTTGGGTCGATGCCAAGAGTGGAATTTCTGGGTGACATAGAACCTAAATTTTTAGCACACTGTGCAGTATCCAAATTTTTCCAAAGAGTTTGATCCCGTTAATATTTTTACCAGCAGAGAATGAGGATTTCATTTCCCCCACATCTATGCCAACACAGAATGTTTTGGTTCTTTGTGATGTGTGCCTTTCTCCCTGGTGTGAGATGATATCTCAATAGTTTTTTAATTTGCATTTTTCTGATAAGTGATATAGACAATTTGTTTATACCATTCTCTGCCTCAAATTCTACTTTAAGGATATATACGTTTAAAACCTCATTTTTAGATAGGCTTTATTTTTCTCTTAGTTTTTTCAAGTCCTTTGTATAAATTTTATTAATCCTACATAAGATAAGTGTCTGGGTCTTGCACAGGGACTATAAAACCCAGCTCCAGGAAGAGAACAGCAAAAAGTCTCCTGCCCCCGCACCTGGCTGTCCTCTCTGAGGACATCTGGGGGGGGGGGTTGAGTATCCCTCCCCTCCCCGAGCAGAGCTCCGGCAGCCGAAGACCTCCAGAACCAACCACCAACCATGCTGAGACCACTCTCGACACGCATGAAGGTACCGGCAGAGGAACAAAGGCATGCGGGTCATGGGGCTGAGATTTCCAAGCCTGCTCAGATCGGGGCTGAGCATCCTCCACCTAGATCCTCCATATTCCAGTAGGCAGGGGTCACACCCACCAACTGGCCCCCTGGCGCCATGTAATCCCATCAATGGCCAAGACCCAGAGACTATAAAACCCAGCTCCCGAAAGTGTGCTGCCGCGACATCTTATTATCTCATCTTGCTTTGGACAACTTGGCAGGCTTCGAATATAACCTGCCCACATGGCAGAGTCTGGCAAACTCCCCGTGGCGTACTCTATATGCCAAAACCCAGTAACAATGATGGGTCTCATTCTCCTAACCCTGAAAGGGCCTTGAATATGGCACTTTTTAAAATCTCAGGGCTAGGATGAAGGAGATGTTATTGGGGTCTGCTCGAGGCAATTGACGAACAACAGGATGATCGTGATTGTGACAAAAGATAAGTAGTGAGTTTTATTAATTCTACATAAGATGAGTAGTTAGCAGATATTTTTCCCCAGTTTTGGGGTTGTCTTTTGATAATGGTCATCATTTCATTTACTATAATTGGGCCATATTAAAAAAGTGGCATATTAAGTAACTGGCAGGCTACCAAATGTAAACTGCCCACACGGCAGAGTCTGGCAAACTCCCCGTGGTGTACCCAATATGCCAAATACCAGTAACAATGAAGGGTCTCATTCTCCTAACCCTGAAAGAGTCTTGAATCTCTGGGCTAGGACGAAGGAGATGTTAATGGTCGTGATCATGATCGTGATTTAAAAAGTGGCTGACAACTTAAAGCATGAAATGAGTAAAAACTTTGGCTCCACATTGATCCAAAATAGTTTATGGGAAGGAAATTGAAACAAGAAGACAGTGACCATATGTTTGTACTCAGGTGAAACACAAAACGTTTGTCATGGGCTGATCAAAATCACAAACCAAAATCACCTTCAGTGTTGGGTGCAGAAACAACCTAGTGAGTCAGTGACCACTCAGATGTAATTATAACCAATGTGGGTGGGTCATTGCAGGTTCAGAGTCAGGACACACCTCACGTGTCTTCACAGTACAGGGCTTCACTCAGCCTCTGTGCACACAGAAACGTCCTAGGTTGTGATTCCTCCTTCCACAAACACAAGGTGAAACAAAATCGACTCTGGACTCACTCTCCACTGCCTTCTCAGAGAGTCACCAGGGCTCAGCACTTCCTCCTCAGACTAAGATGAACCTAGGTTAATTTCTTTGTCTCCCGGAACCCAAAAGGATTAACTAGTGGAGGTGATAATAGTCGTATTCACGCAGCACCAAGTACAGTAGCCAAAATGCACACACAACACACAACCACAACGTTCAGTTCTGTTTGTTTCCTCATTCAGCTGTGGAGTCTATTCTTTCTCTCATTCAGTTCTGTTTGAAGGGCAGTGATCATTGTTTCCTTCCTTTTCTAAGACTCCAAAGTCTCCTTGTCCATATTTTCTTCAGGTCAGAGAGTACTGAGAGGATTGTTGCTCTACGCACACCCACAGAGCATCGGTTGTTCTGATGTTCTTATCTGGATTCAGTCCACATCCGTTAAACAATAGAATTATGTTTTCAAAGTTCCCGGTGCTCTGTGGGAGCAGAGCATGTAAATGCCTAGTAGTCAGGGCATGGATTGGGTGAAGTTCCTCCCCCCAAAAAACTATTTAGCTAGAGCTGTGACTCTAGTAACTTCTGGCAGCCAAAAAGCCTGTGGTATTTTCACAGTGGAACTGGGAGTACCAGACGTCAGTTGGCAGAAATAGCAGTAGTGCTGACGGGATATCACTGAGTGCTGACGGGGCATCACTGAGGCCTGTGACATTCCTTGGGGAACAGGCTTTAAAGAATATCATGAATTTATAGAAAACATCCCATGAGTCTCAGGAATATAAATTCTCAATCCAATTGTATAAAATTCAGAGCCCAGAACAAATCCTTGCATTTTTCATGTTGAATCTTTGGGAAAGGATTCCATCACCTGGAATGGAGCAAGGAAAATCTCTCCTGTGTAATCTCCGGGTGGCTAGGGAAGACCCAGGGGCTCTCCCCTTCACTGGCTAAGTTGGAAGCGGCTTGGGCCTCTCCCCCACCCTGGCCGGTCCATGTCCTGGGGTGATGGAGGAGCAAATGAGGGCCAACCCCGTTGACTGTTCAGTTGCCTTTTATTCCATTCTCCCCACGCGCCTGTTCCACTCTCTCTGAGCTCCGCATTCTAGTCTCACACTGGTCCTCATTCCTGTTTCTTCCTGACTCTCCTACTCTTCTCTCCACACTCCATCTTGCAGTCTGGTCTCTCTCTCTCTCTCCAGGCACCTGCTCCTGTATTCTTCTACATTCTTCTCACTCTGTTCCCCTTTCTAGTCTGTCTACGCTTCATCTTGCTGTCCTGCTCTCTGTCTCTCCAACTCTCTCGCTTCTCCAGTTCCCCAACACTGGGGGTAACAACCACACTCTTTCAGTAGCAAGATCAACATAAGAAAACCTTTCCTGACTGTCCATCAATCTCAAGGGCTGAAACACCATTTAGGGGTGTTCCTCTTCTCCTTAGTCCAGTAACTTAATTAACACCTTAATTAACATCATAATCCTACTTCTTAATATAAGTTATTTTGTATGGACACAGTAAGAGATACAATGAGTTTGTAGTGTGGCTCTCCCAGGAACATCTTGCCACGGACTGATATTATAGTGCTCAGGCCAGATTAATCTTTACTAACCCTAGGAGGAACAGAATATAGTTATTACTGTTTTGATCATGACAGAATTTGTCCATGACTATGCTCTTAACTTATAACAAAGTATTATGACACTTTGGCCAGGCCCATTTCGTGCCAGGGTAGCACATAGCTCACAGCTTGCCCTGGGCCCATCCAGTCCCTCTTCCGAACCCTGATTTTGGGGTGCTAAGAAGTAAGGGCAACTGAGGCTTAAGTAGAGAGAACAGATCTCCAGGAAGTAAAAATCATTCAGGGTCAGTTAACTCCCAAGTTACTAAAGCATAGCATTAACTGTCTTCTTGTGTCCATATAAAAAGGACATTGCTCTGAATTTACAATGCAAAGGACTTAAGAGGACAAAAACAATATTAACGAGTCAACAGAGAACAAAGAAAGAAGTTACAAATAAAAGCAGAGAAATGGGAGAACTTTGGTGGGAGCAACCCAATAAACCTAAGCTCTCTGCGGCAAGACAGAAAGGACAAACCAATGTTATCCTACACTCTACAACAAATGGTGTAATGAGAAAACAACACCACATACAAAGACAACAATAGAAGATAGACTGAATCCATATCTCACAGCAGATGTATAATTTCATTAAAAGTGGACTTATGGTTCAGCTTTGACAGCAGAATCCTTAAAATACACAGAGGAAAACCTCGACCAGTCTCTCCATGACACTAATCTTTATTTTTTTTTAATTTATTTTTTTTATTAGTGAAACACCATGAGGTACAGTTGTAGATTTACAATTTTTTGTGCTTGGGTTTCGATTATACAATGATCAGATACCCATCCCTCCACCAGTGCCCATTTTCCACCACCATGGATAATATCCCCCCGACCCCCACCCCCCCTTCCCCCCCTGCCTGACATTAATCTTTAAAGGGCTCATCTATAGTTTCATTTCATTGGCAAAGAGAAGAGAAACTGAAATAAATAAACGGAACTAAATCAGTTTTGCTCGAGCGGGCCCAGTAACGTCTCCATTGGAGACTTTGTTGTTACTGTGTCTGGCATATCGAATACTCTCGGTAGCTTGCTGGGCTCTCCGAGAGGGGCGGAGGAATCGAACTCGGGTCGGCCATGTTGGCCGCTTGAAGGCGAACGCCCTACCCGCTGTGCTATCACTCCAGCCATTACAAGATTTTAATGAGAATGTAAATGATATTAAAATTGAAGTAACAACTGACTGGAAGAAAATGTGTACCCACCAAACATCAGATATTCATAGCACTCACCAAGCTCAACATCAGAACAAATAGCACTGTAGCATTGTAGCACTGTCCTCCTGTTGTTCATCGATTTGCTCGAGGAGCACCAGTAACATCTCCCAACAAATTGTGAGACTTGTTGTTACTGTTTTTGGTATCGAATACATCATGGGTAGCTTGCCAGGCTTTGCCATGTGGGCAAGAAACTCTCGGTAACATGCCGGGCTCTCTGAGAGGGGCAGAGGAATTGATCCCGGGTCGGCCCGTGTGCGAGGCAAACACCCTACCATCTATGCATCACTCCAGCCCATCAGAACAAATAACACACGATAAAATGGTGTGGAAATAAATAGATTATTTACTAAAGCAACGTTTCTGTGGGCTGTAGACATATTAAAAAGTGTTTATCAACACTATAAAGGAAATGTTAATACAAAGGACAATGAAACTATCTCTTCCCGGTGAGAATAGGTTATATCAAAAATACTGAAAACAAATAGTTTTGGAAGGATGCCAGAGAAAACAACGTTTCTATGTTTGTGTGAACTAATCTAAGGAAAACACTTTAAGATTTATCTAACTAGTGAAAATAGAATCTCCAAGTTACAACTGATTCTATTTTTGGTAGCTTCACCCTAGCTTGAAAACAGTCATTTGAGAAAATACATGTAGACATATGTTTATTGCAGCGTTTAGAATAGTTGCCAAGGCATGGAAACAATCCTAATGCCTAATGACAACTTTATGGATAAGGAGTTTTGGTGTATATACACAATGGGATACTGTGCAGTTATAAGCAAAAACAAAATAGCAGCGTTTTCTGCTCCATGGATGGAACTAGAGGATATCAAATTAAGTGAAGTTAGTCAGAGGGAGAAGAATAAAGTCAGACAATCTTATTCACCTGTGGTACACAGAGAACAGAGCATCAGGATGGACAGGATCCAATGATAACGCCCCCTGCATCTTAACCACACTCTGGGGTTCCCGAGAGGAGTCAGGCGGAAGCTCAGATCCTTGGAAGGAGAGACCGAGCACAGGGGCCGCAGCAGAGTGTGGGAGTCTTGGGAATTTGTTGCTGGGAGAAGCGCAGGGAGTTTGTGACCCACCAGCATCAACACTCAGGCTATTGTCATCGTGTTCCCTCAGTGACAGTAAGAAGGGGAGGAGAGAAATCTCTCCATTCTGTGAAGAGAAAGATCTTGATTAAAAAAAAAATCAACCACACCTGACCTAGCAAGACATAACATTCTCTAATGGACTCTGAGAAAGGACGAGAAATAAGCAAATTTGTAATAGGAGAGAAAGCAATTATTAAAATATATTACAATGTATATAGGTGATATATTTAATTTTATTCATATATTTCAATTAAGTAGTAAAGAGGCCCACCTGTCCCAGCCTCTCTCCCCTCTCTTCTCTTGCCTCTGGAGCACAGCCCTGGAATCCCTGGATCACAGCACCCCCTGGTGGTCACAAACAACCCTGCAACTCTCCTGTCTCCCTCAGCAGGTTTGTGTCTGGGCTCACAGGGACTTGCCCTCACTGTGTGTATTTTGCACAATAATACACAGCTGTGTCCTCAGTTACTGAGTTACTCAGTTTTAGATAAAGTTGGTTCATGTAGGTGTCCCTGGAGATGCTGACTTGAGACTGAAGACTGGGTTTATAGTATGTACTTCCATGACTCCATATACCCCCAATCCAATTCAGTCCCTTTCCAGGGGCCTGGCCGACCTATTGTACATCATGGCTGGTTAGAGAAAATCTGGAGACAAAGCAGGTGAGGGACAGCCTTTGCGAGGGCATCAACAGGCTTGGTCCTGACTCCTGCAGCTCTACCTGGCACAGGACAACTGGGAACAGAGACCCACAGTGAGTCACGGGATCAGAAGCCCCATGCCCTGCCCACCTTAGAGCCTCTGTCTAGGATACACTCACAGCTGGGAGCTTCCACCAAAAAGAGGAGGAACCAGCGCTGATGCACGTTCCTACCCATGAGGTCCATGATCTCAGACACCGTGTAGGGGGAGAGGGAGTCCGTATTGGGGTGAGTGTGAACGTGGTTTTAATCCCGGGTCCCGAGTGAAGATTTGCATAGGGAAGCCTCTGTAGATAAAGGAGGGGATCCGGCGGAGGCTGTTGTGTGGGGTCCCTGGGAGGAGGTGCTGAGTGTGGCTCACAGCACTCAGGTTTGTCCCTGGGGCCCTGTCAGAGCCAGGCCTCTTCCTCCAGTACAGAAAACGTGCTGAGGAGCTCTCAGGAAGCAGGAGTTTCTCAGGGCGAAACGGCAGGTGGGGAGGAGAATCCCCCTTGTCTCGGGTCCCTGATGACCAAACCCAACCCCCCAAGGCCTCTACCCTTTAGACAGGCCCCTGACCCTCCGTGTCCCTGTGGTGGCTCCTGTTCTACCACTGCATATGGAATACCTGGGGCCTTACAGGCAGTGGAATTGTCCCTGTGAATTATGACTTGACCTGTTCTAATCCATGTCAATCAAATTTCACATTTTTTTAAAACTCAGCGCTCAGGTGCTCCATGGAATTATGAGTTGAGTTTTTACACACATTTATTTATTCATGTACCTTGGATAAAAATCCATTTTCCTTGAGCAGCTACACTCTAAAATAGTCAAGGTAGTTATGAGGGTGGATTTGTTCTTTCTCACTGGTGCTGAGCCTACTTAAGGACAAGGAAGATGCCTCACCTAGTGACCTTCCTGGTGTGGTTAGCGTGGCCAGGAGTCCCTCATCTCCTCTGTCCTGTATGTAACTCAGCACCAGAAGATAACCATGAACCTCAGGACCCTGTTATTGGGGTCATCACTACATAATCTCAGTCCCATCAGGTGCCTGGAAAGAGTTCATGGTGAGCCCTCAATCCCAAACTATTATACCTGGAACCTGGTCTTAATGCTCAGACTAACACATTTTATAAGGGCACAAGCATGCTGACCGTGAGTAGAGGATTGCCCTCTAACCACCTCCCAAATGCATGGAACCTGGACACAGGCTGTGTCACATACTTATACCCCGTAATTCCATGGAACACCCAAGAAACTAAGCACCAACATCCAATTATGATGAAGAAATTGAGAAGTTCTACAAGGAGCTGAAGAAGTTCTATAAAGAAGACCACACCTTCTACAGGATCATTGTCAGTGATTTTAATGCCAAGAGAGGACCAAGAAGATCAGCAGAAGAACTCCACATTGGGACCCATGACCTAGAATGGAATGAACAGGGTGAGAGACTGTCTGAGTTCATCATGTCGAACAAGACCATCCATAGTAACACACAGTTCCAGAAGGCAGAATCTAAACGTTGGACATGAGAGTCTCCCGGTGGACAGCTCCACAACGAAATTGATCACATCATATCCAATCGACGGTTTTGACTGACCAATGTTGCTCTTGTCCCAAACTTCCAAATGGGATAGGAACCACCGTCTCATGTGTAAAATTCTACTTCACAGATCAGGGAGAAAGGGCTGCAAAGTTTAGGAAGAGAATTCCCAGAACGACCAGCAATTGGGAGCTCCTTGGCAGTATTGCTGCAACATGGGAAGAGGTTGTCATTGACAACATCGTCAAAGAATACGACTGACTGGTTCAGGACCTCCATCATTGTGTGAGGTACACCGAGAGAGATAGCCACACAATAAAACACCTGTCTTCAAAAACTCTTAAGATTATTTGCCAAGGTGACTTGGCGCATGCCCCAGGCAACCACAAGCAAACGTCTGAGCTTGCAAAGCCGTGCAGAGAAGCAATCAAGGAAGACCTCAAAGAGAGAAGAGCAACAGTGCTTGTAGATGAGGCAGAAGCTGGGAAAAGTATTTGTAATCCGCCTGTCCTTCGCCAACTACAAGATCAAGATGACTGCCCTCCGACATCCTGATGAATCTATCACATCTTCCAGAAGGGCAATGGAGAAGATTATCCATGACTTCTACTCAAGTCTCTTCGATAGCCATGTCCACCTGCTGACATACCAAATTCCACAGGATGGATATGTCTTTACAAATGTTCTCCCTATCGAAATCTGACACGCCAGAGCCTGACAAGCTAGGCGTGGCGTACTCGATATGTCAAAAACAGTAACAATGAATGGTCCTCATTCTCCTGATCCTGAAGGAGCCCACAATATGTCGTCAAGCCACACTGACACATAACCCACATGACAGGGATGAATGGAGATGTTACTGGGCCCGCTCGAGCGAATTGGTGAACAAGGGGGTGATAGCGATTTTCACAGCAACTTGAGCAGGATCAATAGAATTGGAGCATCTTTGCACATGTTCATTTTTATGCACCACTAGCCTGATCCCTGAGTACTATAGGGGAGACAGACAGAGTACACCCAGGGGTGCCTCCACAACTAAAAAACACAGAAAATCCACCTTTGAATTTCTCTTTCTGATGAAATGACTCTTAAGCATTGCACTACCTCCACTACCCAGCCGTCGCCACACTCCAGGACGCTTTCTGGACCCACGTGGAAGCTCTGGCCAAGACTCATGCACGACTGAAGACCCACAGAACAAGATAAGCGGAACTCTCTGAGACCTTGGACTCCAGCTCTGCGGACCCAGGAACAGAGTTTCTCTGCTTGCTCCCACCAACCACAGGTGACAAAAGGATTCTAATCAGGAGGCCTACCCTACCCTGCCCTCTCTGCTTCTATCAACCACCCACGGATCGGATCGCGCACAGAAGACCCAGCATACCCAGATAAATACCCCACTGGCAGACTTCCACTATCGACACTACCTTCACTACCCAGCCATCGCCACACTCCAGGACGCATTCTGGACCCGCGCAGCCACTTCGCGGTCACACGACACATTATAAGACACTAAATACCCATCTTTCGGAATTGTCATACCATATTTGATAGGGTTAAAATATGGTAACACCTACAAGGGTGATTAGAGGTCGCCCAAAAGCCTCTATCCCTCTCGGAAAGACTGGCAAGCTACCGAGAGTATTCCGCCCGCACAGAAGAGCCTGGCAAGCTATCTGTTGTGTATTCGATATGCCAAAACCAGTAACTACAACTGGTCTCATTCACCTGACCATGAAGGCTTCACCGACATGGCAGCACGGAGAAGGATGACAAAGGAGAGGCCGACAAAATCTCAAGGCCGAACTAGGCTGCCACAACAAAGGAAGACAAAAATCATCGTCTGTACTTTAAATGCACATTCGCTAGCATCAGATGCATCCATCCAGGACCTGATGGTACGAGCGCGAATGATCAAGTATGACATCATTGGTGTGACCGAGACAAGAAGGCACGAAACTCACCATGCCGTTTTCGACACTGGAGAAGAATTGTTCCTCGGAACATGCGATAAAAGAGGTGTCGGAGGCGTCGGTGTCCTTGTCAACACAAACTTGGCCATGAGCATTGATTCATTCGAATGCCTAACAACACGAATCGGACGTTTATATTGGAATAGATGAGGAACACTGCCTGCAGTTTCTATCGTCGTTGTCTATGCACCAACATCTCATTATGATGAAAGAGAAATCGAGAAGTTCTACACGGAGCTGGAGAAGTTCTATAAAGAATACCACACCTTCTACAAGATCATTGTGGGTGATTTTAATGCCAAGATAGGACCCAGAAGATCAGCTGAAGAACTTCACATTGGGACCCATGGCCTAGAATGGAACAAACAGGGTGAGAGACTGTCTGAGGTCATCATGTCGACCAGGACCATTCATGGTAACTCACAGTTCCAGAAGGCAGAATCTAAACGTTGGAAAAGGGAGTCTCCCAGTGGACGATTCCACAACGAAATAGACCACATCATATAAAATTGGCGGTTTTGCCTGACCGATGTCGCTGTTGTCCCAAAATTTCGAACGGGATCGGACCACTGTCTCCTTCGTGCAAAATTCTACTTCACAGAGCGGGGAGAAAGGGCTGCAAAGTTCAAAAAGAGAACTCCCAGAACGACCACCAACTGGGAACTCTTTGGCACTATTGAGGCAACATGGGAAGATGCCATTGTTGACAACATTGACGAGGAATATGATCGACTGGTTCAGCATCTCCATGATTGTGTGAGGAACGCCGAGAGATATAGCCACAAAAAAACGCCTGTCTTCAAAAACTCTTGAGCTTATTCGCCAGCGTGGTTTGTCACATGCCTCAGGCAACCGCAAGCTAACGTCCGAGCTCACAAAGCAGTGCAGAGATGCGATCAAAGAAGACCTCAAAGAGAGAAGAGCAGAAGTACTGGTAGATGCGGCAGAAGTCAGGAAAAGTATTCGTAACGCCCACCTGTCCTTCGCCAACTACAAGACCAAGATGACTGCCCTCCGATGTCCTGATGGATCCAACACATCCCCCAGAACAGCAATGGAGAAGATTATGCATGACTTCTACTCAAATCTCTTCAATAGCCATGTCCACTTGCCGACATACCAAATTCCACAGGATGGATATGTCGTTCCCAACGTTTTCCCTTCCGAAATCCGACACGCCATTTCGTCGGTAAAAAACAAACAGCACCCGGCCCAGACAAGGTCAGACCTGAACACCTGAAGAACCTGCCGTCAGTACTCATCAATACACTGGCTCGGCTCTTCACTAGCTACCTGTCTGAATGCAAGGTTCCATCACAATGGAAAACCTGCAGGACCGTACTACTGTTCAAAAACGGAGACATCCATGATATTGACATCTATCGCCCGATCTGCCTATTGTCTGTCATCTACAAGTTGTTCACTCGAGTCATTCTAAATAGGATTGGCAGAACACTAGATGAAGGACAACCATGCTAGTAAGCCAGGTTCCGCAAAGGATTCAGCACCATTGACCATATAAACATGATAACCAAGCTCTTTGAGGTTATTCAGGAGTTCACGATGCCGCTCTGTTTAACGTTCATTGATTTAAAGAAGGCCTTTGATTCTGTTGAGATGGAAGCGGTCATTGAAGCCCTAGTCAATCAGGGCATTCAAGCCCAATACATCAAGATCCTCCGTGAGCTGTATTGCGGATTCACTACCAGGATCTCACCATTCTACAAAGAAGTGATCGTTGATGTCAAGAGAGGGGTTCAGCAGGCTGATACCATTTCACCGAAACTCTTCAGTGCCACCCTCGAGAACATCATGCGACGACTGGGATGGGAAGGAATGGGAGTGAAGATAGATGGTCGGCAACTACACCACCTCCGCTTTGCTGATGACATTGTTTTAATAACACCAAACATCAGCCAAGCGGCACAAATGTTGGCCGACTTTGACCGTGAGTGTGGAAAGGTAGGACTACAGCTGAATCTTACGAAGACAATGTTTATGAGAAACAGCCTTGTTCCTGACGCCCCATTCGCTCTCAATGGAACGACCATCTCCGAATGCAACAGCTATGTCTACCTAGGTCGAGAAGTCAACATGACAAATGACCTGGAACCCGAGCTGCGCAGGAGGAAGAGACCGACTTGGAATGCCTTCAAGAACGTCGAAGAAATAGCTAGGAGGATGAAGCATCTCCGGCTCCGGGCACATCTCTTTGATTCCACTGTTCTTCCTGCATTAACATATGCCTCAGAGACCTGGGCCCTACGCAAACAGGATGAGAATGCTATTCAGATCTCCCAAAGAAGAATAGAAAGAGCTATGCTTGGAATATCACGTTTCACTCAAATGAGAGAAAGAATCCGGATTTCCGACATCCATCGACAATCAAGAATCAGGGACGCTGTCTCATTTGCTAAGGTGTCAAAAATCAGATGGGCTGGTCATGTAATGGGATTTAAAGAGGACCGCTGGACTAGAGCTGTTAGTGACTGGATTCCACGGTATGTCAAGGACCTCATGACCACCCACCTCCCAGATGGTCAGACTTCCTCATCAAGATCATGAATGATCGGTTTGATGCTCTTCATATTCCCAGAGCAAACAGATGCCATTGGACTGCACTAGCACGCAACAGGGACAAATGGAGATGTTACTGGCGCCCGCTCGAGCAAATTGAAGACTAATGGGAAGTTAAGTGATTAAGTGATTAAGTGATTAAGTGATGGCTAGCGATGTGGAGCATTTTCTCATATGCCTTTTGGCCATCTGTATTTCTTTTTTGAATAAACTTCTGTTTATTTCTTCTCCCCATTTTTTGATGGGGTTGGAAGTTATTTTCTTGTAAAATTCTACTAGTGTCTTGTATATCCTGGATATTAATCATTTATCAGACGGGTCAGTTGATCACTTGATATCCCATTACTCACCTATTTGCTCGAGCGGACACCAGTAATGTCTCCATTCATAAGTGTCACATGCTAGTGTAGCCCAATGGTGTTTGGTCGATCTAGGAGCGGGAAAAGCTTCAAACCGATCGTTCAGGGTCTTCACAAAGAAGTCTGACCATCTCGTAGGTGGGCGGCCAGGCAGTCTTTTGATGTCCCTGGAATCCAGTCTATAACTGTTCTAGTCTAGCGGTCTTCTCCAAATCTCATCACGTGTCCAGCCTATCTGATTTTCGTTGCCTTGGCAAATGAGACAGCATCCCTGATTCTTGACCATTGACGGAGGTCAGAACTCTGGACTTTTTCTCTCATTTGTGTGAGGCGTGATACTTTAAGCATAGCTCTTTCAATTCCTCTTTGGGAGACACGAATCGTGTTCTCATCCTGTTTTTGTAGGGTTCAGGTCTCTGAGGCGTATGTTAATGCAGGAAGAACAGTGGAATTCAAGAGATGTGCTCAGAGCCAGAGATTCTTTTACTTCCTAGCTCTTTCTTCGACACTCTTGAAGGCGTTCCAAGAGTGCCAAAACCAGTAAATACAATGTGTCTTATCAGATAGGTATTGGGTAAATATTCTTTCCCATTCTTTGGGCTCTTTCTGTATTTTGGTCACAGTTTCTTTTGAAGTGCAGAAACTTCTTAGTTTGATGTAATCCCATTTGTTTATGTTTGCTTCCACTTGCATGATCAGTGCTGTTTCATCCTTAATGATGCTTTTATCTTCAATGTCGTGGAGGGTTCTGCCTACATTTTCCTTCATGAATCTTATGAATTCATGTCTGATATTGAGGTCTTTAATCCACTTTGATCTGACTTTTGTGCTTGGCCTCAGAGTTCATTTTTTTTTTGTAGATAGCTATCTAGTTTTCCCAGCACCACTTGTTGAAGAGGCTTTCCTTGTTCCACTTCACGTTTCTTGATACTTTGTCAAAGATTAAGTGATCATATATTTGGGGGTCTGTGACAGAATATTCAGCTCTGCTCCATTGGTCTGCGGGTCTGTTTCTAGCCCAATACCATGGTGTTTTAATTACTACTGTTTTATAGTAGAGTTTGAAGTTGGGGAAGGTGATGCCACCTATCTTCTTTTTCCCAAGGATTTCTTTAGCTATTCTTAAAGGTTTATTGTTCCATATGAATTTAGGAGTGTTTTGTCTATTTCTTTGAAAAATGTCATGGATATCCTGAAAAGAAAAATAGGGAACGCATTAAATTTGTATAGTGCTTTAGGCAGCATTGCCATTTTGATAATGTTAATCCTCCCCATCCATAAGCAGGGGATGTGTTTCCATTTCCTAGTATCCTCTTTCATTTCTTGAAGTAGTGTTTTGTAATTTTCCTTGTAAAGGTCCTTCACCTCTTTGGTTAAGCTGATTCTGAGGTACTTGATTTTCTGAGGTACTATTGTGAACGGGATCGTTTTTTTAATGTCTCTTTCTTCTCTTTCGTTATTTGTATATAAGAAAGCCAATGGACTTTTGGGTGTTGATTTTGTAGCCTGCCACTTTACTATACCGACCTATTGTTTCTTGGGGCTTTTCTGTAGAGTCTTTAGGGTTTTCTAAGTATAGTATCATATCGTCTGCAAATAGTGATAGCTAGACCTTTTCCTTTCCTATCTGTATGCCCTAGATTTCTTTTTCTTACCTAACTGCTATGGCCAGGAGTCCAGTATTATATTGAATAGGAGTGGTGAGAGCGGGCAACCTTGTCTTGTTCCCGATCTTAGAGAGATAGTGTTTAGTTTTTCCTCATTGAGAATGACACTTGCCGTGGACTTGTGGTATGTGGCTTTGACTATATTGAGAAAATTTCCTTCGATGCCCATTTTGCTGAAGGTTTTCATCATAAACGGGTGCTGGATCTTGTCAAGTGCTTTCTCTGAGTCTATTGATATGATCATATGGTTTTTCTCATTTCTTTTATTTATATGATTAATTATGTTATTTGACTTGCGAATATTAAACCATCCTTGTATCCCTGGGATAACTCCTACTTGGTCATGGTGTATGATCTTTTCGATGAGTCGTTGGATTCTATTGACTAATATTTTGTTGAGGATTTTGTGTCCGTGTTCATCAGGCATATAGGCCTATAATTCTGTTTCTTTGTGGTATCACTGTCTGCTTTTGGTATTAGGGTGATATTTGCTGCATAGAAACTGTTTGGAAGTGTTTCTGATACTTCAATTTCTTGGAAACCCTTAAAGAGGATTGGGAGTAAGTCCTTTTTAAAGATTTGGAATAATTCAATAGTGAATCCATCTGAGCCAGGCGTTTTGTGCTTGGGGAGACTTTTTATTACCATTTCAGTTTCCTTGATGGTGTTATGTCTGTTCAGGTATTCCAGGTCTTCTTGGTTCAGCCTTGGGAGGCAATAGAGATCTAGGAATTTATCCATTTTCTTGAGGTCTTCTTGTTTCGTGGCATAAAGATTCTCAAGGTAATCTCTAAGGATCCTTTGAATTTCTGTAGTTTCTGTTGTATGTCCCCCTTTTCATTTCTGATTCTGTTTATTAGGGTTTTCTCTCTCCCTTTTTTTGTGAGTCTTACTAGAGGTTTATCGATCTTGTTTATTTTCTCAAAGAACCAGTTCTTGTTTTCGTTGATCTTTTGCATTGGTTTATAGGTTTCCGTCTTGTTTATTTCTACTCCAAGCTTTATTATTTCCTTCCTACTGCCTGGGTTGGGCTCCTTTTATTGGTCCTTCTCCAAGTTCTTGAGCTGTGAGGTTAGTTTACTTATGTGGGCTCACTCCTCCTTCCTGAGGAATGCTGGTAGAGCTATAAAATTTCCTCTTAACACAGCTTTTGCCCTGTCCCAATAAGTTTTGGTAACTTATGTCCTCATTTTCGTTCGGGGGTACCTGGGTGCATGCAGAAAGAAGCTACCTGGAACTTGGAGCTATAGATGGACATTGTGTGCCTTGGTTCCCATCCCTCGCAGTTCCAGGTGAAAAACTGGCCGGGAGGGGCTTCTTGGTCCCAGGCAGCCACAGCTCCAGGGAAACTGACATTTTTAAAAATTTTATTAACTATGTTACAACTAACTTTAAAAATTTGTCAGAAATGCCATAAAGTCTGCACATAGATCTTGTTTACAGCACTGGCACTGTGCAAGCGTTGCCACAGAACAGTGTACTGATCACTCACCCTAGGAGCTATGTGTTGTCCCAGTAATTCCTCTTTCCCACCCTACCCAGCCTCCCACATGCTGCCAGACCATTCATGAAGGTTATAAGGGTCAGGGAGACACTGATTCATTGCTAAGGAGTGATCCACTGTATCAACATATTGAGTTTGTTTTTCAACACATGGATGTGCAGCTGGAATTTGCTCAGTGCCTGGCTGTTATAAAGATATTTAGTCTCACTCTTTAGATTTAGGAGAAGACAGGTTGATAGCATTATGAAAAAAATAATAAAATTAAGTTAGGAAGCAGCAGAAGAACAAATATATTTTACTTCTCAGAGAACTGAAGTCTTGGTGCCAAACACAAAGTGGAGATGGGAAAACTCAGACCCTCCTTTAATTTACCACCGTAGTGTCAAAGACTAGGGTGCCTTTTTCCTATGTCCCCCAGGGTCAGTCTCAAAAGGTGAGACAGAATCTGTGGCATTTCCTGGTTGCAAGTTATCCACAAAAGCCTTGACCAAGGAAATAGCCTGAAAGGTTTTTAATTGATTTTTTTAAAAAATATGTGACAGCGAGGGGAGGTCAGAGGTGATGGGCCACTCCTGGTGGTGCTCAGGCCTTATTCCTGACTCTGTGCACAAAGAAACACTCTTGAGGGGATCAGGATTTGTGTGTTGGAGCGACAAAAATAATATCAGGTTGCTCAGGCCAAATGCAAGGCAAGGCCCTGCCCATTGTGCCATCTCTCTGGCCCCAGTTTGACCATTTATTGAACACAAAATCTGCTCCACAACCCAAGCACCTTAGCTCCAAACACATAAACCACTGTTTCCCTTAATACGTGTAAGAGTTAGATAGCTTAAGAGCAGGATTGGGATATTCACACAGCTGTGACCATAGGGTGATCACACAATCAGCAATCACATTTAAAGCATGACACAGTGATGGTAATTTCCTACTCTATTCTTGCATGGAGCACAGCCCGGAGAGTTTTCTAATCTTGCCTGCCTTAGAATCCCTTTAGAGAGTCCCAGAATACTCAGGGGACCACCCCCAACTTTGGGCTCATTATTAAGGGGACGGTGTCCACTGGATGCGTGGAGGTGTTGGAGTTCTCCTTGGCACAGCCCTTTGGCCACTAGAGGACATTGGACCTTAGAGAGTTTCCCAAACCCCATCTTTTTTGACATTTCTAATAATAATGTAGATTAATGGGACTTTATTTGTTGTTTACCAGTGGGAGAGAGACATCTCTGGTGTCAGCAATACTTCAACCTTGCCTCTGCCTTGGAGCATCAAGGCCATTGCTCCAGCTGCTTCTTCAAGGCATAACAATCCCCTGCTTCTCTCTGCCACCTGCTTCTTAGTGCACACAGGCATTTTCCCTCAGCCTCTATGGACCCACAGCTCTCCTAATAATCTGTCATATGACTAATGGTCAATGACCCATGTGGGCAACTATGTCTCAGCCAAGTTGCACTCATGAACCTTTGAGTGTCTACTGCCCAAGACAGATGGACCATCTCCTTGCTCCCAGAGTCCCTGTACTTATGAGATAACTACGTGCATGGAGATGGGGGTCCAAGCATTTGATCAATGGCCTCTGCAAGGGGGACGTTTCCCCAGTCCCAAGGAGAAGTTCCTCACTTCATGATGAAACCTCATCAGGGAAGACAGGGCATGGAAGAAACTATCTGGGATTTTTTTTTTTGCTTTTTGGGTTACACCCGGCGATGCTCAGGGGTTACTCTTGGCTCATGCACTCAGAAATTGCTCCTGGCGGTGCTCAGGGGACCATATGGGGTGCTGGGAATCGAACCTGTGTCGGCCATGTTGGCTGCGTGCAAGACAAACGCCCTACCCGCTGTGCTATCACTCCAGCCCCTATCTGGGATTTTTGAACTCAACACCTTTGAGAGGAGAGGAGTTTCCTGAGACTCTAGAAAGGGCAGAAAACATGCCCTCAGTGTCAGCCAAAACATTGCCTTTCTTCCTGTCATTTAGAATGTGACCTGAGGGTCCCCTATAGAGATGTTGAACACAGGAGCCTGTGTGCCTTGGCCTTCCCCAAAACAGGAAACTGAAAGTCTCCTCCAGGGACTGAATGAGGGTAACTGAGGTTCCTGTGTGTCCCAGGACACAGAAACATGGTTAGACATTGGTCAGGCTAGGAGACTCCCCCACACCTCTGTTCACCAGGGAGCACTTCCTGTCCCAGTGCCCTTTCTGTGTGCAGATGGGACAACCATTCTGAGCCCCTGGGACTTGGTGCAGGACCTGATAGATTGAAACAGGTTCAAGTCTTGGAGTTCAGGGAATCGGATGTTGTGAGGATTCAGAGATTGAAGTCAGGGTTAAAGCCCCTTTCCCCAAAACTCAACTGTGTGGATCAGTTCTCCTATTGTGCTGCTCTTAGCCATTGTTGCTATCTTGCTGTGTATCCTTTAAGCCCATATTATGAGACAGATGATTCTTTATCTCTCCCTTTTCTGCTGACTGGTTCACTCAGCATGATATACTCTAGTTTTTCCTGTGTTTCATAAAGTTGAGTGATTTTCAACTCAGTAAGCACGGTAAGGCCCACAGAGGGTAGACAGACTCTTTCCAAGTGTTCCTCATGTATGTAAAATTTATTAGTAAAATGTATTCAGAGCAATGCCTCAGACTTTCTGGATCCAGTTGGAAGTGTGTAACACTAGGAGAGTTGTAAAAATTCTCCGAGGGTGGCCAGGGGGTGGCCCCAACGGCTCTTCCCCTGGCCGCCCAGGATTCTGGGATACCCAGGACACTCTCCCAGCCCTGGCCATGGGGCAGACGGTGCATGAAGTGAGAACCAAGCCAGTTGATTGATCAGGTGCTTTTTATTCCATTCTCATCCCCCTTCACTCCTCTCTCTCTCTCTCTCTCTCTCTCTCTCTCTCTGTCTCTCTCTCTCTCTCTCCTCTCTAGGGCCCCAGTCTGGAATTCCTGGTCCTTCTCGCTCTGTCTCTGGCCCTTATCCCCCAGCCAACTCTTACAGTCTAGTTAAATCCCAAAACCATGAGAGACTGGACTCACACATAGGTGTGGTCACACTCGTTAGCGTTAAATTTCTCTCCCTCAAGGGATGCTGCTTCTAGGACAGAGTCTCTTTCAGCAGGAATCCCATGGGTGTGTTTCTCCTCTCCTTGTACAACAAACATATGAACATTCAAAATATTAATCATTTTGAATGAACACAGTGAGAGATGCATTAAGCTTATAGAATTGCTCTCCTGGGGTCATCCCAATCATAGCCTACAGTGCTCAGGCCAGATTAGTCTTTCTTATCCCTAGCAGGGTCCTAGTATCATCGCTACTTTTGGGTCATGACAGCATTTGTCCAGGATCAAACTCTTAACTTATAGTTAAGAATTGTGGCACTTTGGTCAGGCCCATCTCGATGCCAGGGTAGCACATAGCACATACCGTTTGACCTGGTTCCATCCAGTCCCTCGTTCGGATGCTGCTTTTGGGGGCACTAGGAATTGAGGATAACTGAGGCTTAAGTTGAGAAAATCGATGCCTGAGAATGAATAATATTAGAAGTCAATGAAATCCCATGTTACAAAAGCATAATATTGTCTTCTTGTGTCTATACAAAAGGACATTCTTTTAAAGAAATTCATCTCAGAGAAAAGGATTTCTTACAGAGACAGAATTTTAAACAAAATGTGGAGCAATGGGGTTCTGCCATGGGTAGACCTAAAGTTCAGAAACCTGCAATGACCCCAGCTCAAACTTCCATGTGGTTCTTCATGTACGATCGGGGGTGATTCTCACAAAATCCTAGGAGAAAATACGAATAACACTGGGTATTCTAGAGAGAGATCATGTTCCTCTTGGCTGTTGCTGAAGGACAGAGATACTGAGCCTTTCCCTCGGATGAAGCCTGGCCCTGTGAGTCCCATTCTGTGTCTCAGACCCTGACTCTCTGAGGAGGAAGTCAAGGATCCGCATTCCTGTCATCTCCTCACCAGGCACAGCTGCCTCCTCCTCAGTTTTCTGACACTCTCAGGATCTGTTTGTCACACTGTGTATTTCGCACAGTAATACACGGCCATGTCCTCAGTGCTCAGCCTGCTCAGTTCTATGTAGGCTGTCTCCTTGTACATGTTAACAGTGAGTGTGAGTCTGCCCTGGAACTTCGGTGCGTAGCTTGGAGCACCAGTGTTAGCGTTTATCCATACCATCCACTCGAGCCCTTGTCCCGCCGTCTGCCTCACCCAGCTCATTATCGTAGCTGCTGAAGGTGTATCCGGATGCCTTGCAGGAGATCTTCACTGATGTCCCAGGTTTTCCAACCTCAGCCACCGACTGCACCAGCTGTACCTGGAAGTTTACACCTGTGGACAGCAGACATGAGTGGTTGGACTCCACCTGACTGGCCTCGTTCCCTCAGCCCAAGGCATGGGGACGCTTACCTGCAGCCACAGCCACCAGGAAGAGAATTCTCCAGGTCCAATCCATGGTGGGAACCGTGTACTCAGGGGCTTCTGAAGGTGTGGGTATGCCTGATGTTTGAGGTTGTTAGGACACATGCATATCTGCATTTAACTCAGTATCCCTTGCATACTTTGCATATTAATGAGGAGGGAGAACTCATAACTTAAGGCCTGGTCCAACCTGTGAAGGGGTTGGTGGAAGCCTCCATGTCCATCTTCAAGGGGAGTGAATAGGTCCACATTCTGACCCTTTTTTGAGAAGATGAGTCCCTGTCCTGGAACACAGACAGGGACTGACGTTATTTCTGGGATCCTGTAACTCCCGAAGGCATACTACAATGAGACTACAAAACCAACCTAATGCCCCAGAGGTTTCCATTGGGGATATTAAGAAGTCCACAAACACCTCCTGCATACAGATTTTACTGCCTTATCAATATGATAAATGTTCCTCCCCAAACAGTTAAGTATGCACAATTTAACCTTCTGTGTCTTATGCTTATTTTTGTTTTGGTTTTCTCAACAAAACAAAATTTATTTTTCTGGTGTTTTAAAAATGCTTTTATTTATCATTTTTTAATTAAATCTGCGAGATAGACCCTTACAAAGCTGTTTGTGATTTGATTTCAGTCACACAGTATCCCTGATTTTGAAGAGAAACCCTTTTCATCTCTGCACCCCTTCAGGCCTGCAAGTCTGGCCCTGGGTCTTGGCGCCCCCTGCAGCCCGGTCCCCACCCTGCAGGGAGAGTCTCTGCACTCTTGTCTCTAACACAGGATTGAATCCTGGTACTTCAGTTCAGAAGCCTTGTTCATGAGTCATATTCTTTTCTGGGCATCTTGTTTTGGTTTTGAGCCATATCTGGCAGCTCTGAGAGCTTACTCTTGGCTCTGTGCTCTGGAATTGTTCTGGTAGATGCATCCAAGGAAAATATTGGCAAATCAAGTGGTTATATTTCTAACAATTGAAAGGTGATACTGAGTGTTCCTTCCTGAGATTATGTAAAAGTAATATAGTAAACAATTCACTCAAACAAAAGCCATCAAAATAAAAGAGGATTTAAGTCTTTAAGTAAAGACTTTGATATAAACAAATATATATTAAATTGGTTAAATGTATGAAGACTTTTTCAAAACCCAGGCATAAGTCGAACACTGCTGCAAATAAGTTTATTTTATAACTCTATTAATAGGACAGATATAAGTAAATAAGTGAATAGCACTGTAGCAGTGTCCTCCCATTGTTTGCTGGAGTGGGCCCAGTAACGTCTGCATTGTGAGACTTGTGATTGTGTTTGGCATATCAAATGCGACATGGGAAGCTTGCCAGGCTCTGCCATGCAGGCGGGATATTCTTGGTAGCTTGCCAAGCTCTCTGAGAGGGGTGCAGGAATCCAACTTGGGTCAGCTGGTGGGCCACATGTAACGCAAACGTCCAATCGCTGTGCTATTGCTCTAGCCAACTCTCTCCTAACCACCCATGCAGTTTTATCCGGTAATTCGGATGATCCGAGGTCTTGGGACAAAACTATGTCAACCTATTTGCCCAAGTAAGAATGAAACTCATGGAAAAGCCTCACTTAGGGTCTGAAATCGTAGGGGGGTGGGGTCAGCATGGTGCAACTTCCCCCTCTGGCTCCTCCAGTATTTACTCACTGGCCAGACCCGCATGGCAGTGCCCAGGGCAGACACTCACAGGGGGTCGGGCAGTATCTGCTGGGTATGGGGCGAGAGTCCCTGGGTCTGATCTCTGGCTCTGGGTCCTGGCTTCCCGCGTCCTGTCCTCTGGCCATTGTGCGGCGGGTTGCATGCCTAGAGACTCGCGGGTGGTCCCCATGTGCCCCCAGCTGAGGGGCTCCCTTCGGCTGGGTGAAGGGGGAGACTGGCCTGGCGTGGGCTCATGCCCCCGCTTCCAGCTGGTCGTGGTGGCCCTGGCTCCCCAGAGACAGTGGGCCCAGCACGAGCCCCGGACATGGCCCACACGCGCTCCTGGCGAGCTGAGTGGGGAAGGGCGCGGGCAGGACCCGCAGCGTCCCACGCGCCCACGTGCCCCACGCACCCCTGGCCCGGCCGCTACCTGCTGTTCGCCAGCACTGTGATCTTGCTTGGGGTACTGCTCTTGTGACTCCACTGGCAGGAGGCCCAGGCCCAGCCCCCCGGCAGCCCCCACTCCCCCCTCAGTCCCTTGCCTGGCCTATGCGCATCTCCCTGCCCAGCTGGGGTTCTGGCCCTGCTTGGCCCAGAGGTACCGGTGGCCCATCCAGCACCAGAGCGTCCTTCCCACCCGCCCGCATCAACCACCTGGACCTGGGGCATAGGAATGAATCCAATAAAATAGTTAAGTTTTATTGGACACATGACTTGAACTCTGACTTCTTCAGTGATGCACAAGAATAAAGAGATTTACTTAGAGAAATGCAAGAGGAGAAAGAGAGAGAGAGGGAGAGAGATGTAGGGGGAAGAGTAGTAGCAGGGAGAAGCCAATACCTGGCGCTGGAGCCCTGGAAGATTCTGGAACCACCCTCCCGCTGCCTGCCCTCAGGAGCTGTTTCTGGGTAGGGGGCAAAGGTCGGGCAGCCCCGCCCTGGCCCTCCTGCCCCCTCCAACTGACCCTCTCTGGGCCCTGCGCCCCCCGCCACCCAACAGCCTGAGTCAGGCGGGCCGCAGGACTGGTCAGCGGGAGCCGGTGTCCACTTGGGCCTGTCCCGGGGGTCCCTGTGTCCACCCAAGACAGCGGGGGCTGCGTGGGCAGCACTGCCCGTGGCCTTCCCCCTGCCGAGGCAGACCCGGACCTGCGTCTGGATCAGGCTCAATCCGAGGTGCTCCTTGGGGCCCCGACGCTCTGGGTCCTTCTTCCTAACGGTCACCCCAATACCACATCCCTCCGACCCTGACGGGAATGTCCTCGGGGGCATCCGGAGGTCACTGTCCCGTCTCCCCCCAAGTAGCCCGCGCTTGGGGGGTCCCCCTGGAGCGCCCCGAGACCCCAGACGCTCAGCGCCATGTGGGCTGTGCCGAGACGTGTCTAGTCAGGGGGACGCTGCCTCGCCACTGCTGTGCTGACTGGGTCTTCCTCATCAGGTGGGTCTGTCCTCTCTCCGAACCGGGTCTGGGCTGAGTTCACACGCGCACAGAGACGCTGGTGTCAGGGACCAGGATGCCTCAAAGACCCTCTCAGATGCCCCAGAGCCCCCGTCAGCCCACAGGGCACCTGCTGCACCTGGGGGTCCTCCCCTTTGGGGGGACACGGGGCGTGGGCTCCCCCTGAGGACCCTGGTCCCCTCAGTCTGGAACAGGAGACCTTCACTGAGGGCCATTCTCAGTGGGAGACAAACATATAGGCCCGTCCGGGTGTGGGTTCATGTTGGAGGTTTGTGGTGAGGGTCTCTGGTGTAGGTAGGAGGGTCGTACTTTTGTGACCTATTCTCAGGGAACACATTTGTCTGTATTAACTCAGTGTACCTTGGTTGATGCCAATATTCATGAGGAGGAATCAGAGCTGAAGACCTGTCCCAATCTGAGGGAGATCAGGTGGGTGACGCAGGGTCCATTGCCCACTGAGTAAGGAGTGTTCAAGTCCATGATGGTACCCATTTGTGAGCCTCACCCCTGCCCTGTCCCTGAACTCTGAGCAGACGGAGCACCTCCCCTGAGGGACAGTCCCGCCAGGCCACTCCCTTCAGGTGACTGACCCTGAGAAGCACAGAAACCACGAGTCCTAACCTAGGGTTTATATCAAAGTTTGGATACCTTGATACCCCGTGTTTGAGAGTTAGAACTGCCCCAATAGGAATCATTTCTATCAATAAATTAACTGCGTCACCAAGCTCTGTAAGCTTGTAGAACCCCACTCAATACTTGAGATTGTCTTTGAATTATTGTCATTATATTTTGTTGTTGTTTTTGTTTTGTTCTCCCAATATCAGGTATTTATGAACAGTTCAGCCTAGTATGCACAAAGTCCCTGGGATAATTTCTTTTATTTTTTTTTAATTGAATCAGGGAAACCCAGGACCTGAGTTAACACCCACCCCACTGTGCCTGCTGCTGGGCTGCAGCCTTTGTGGGGACCTGATCATCCCCTGCTGCTCAGTCTCCTTCTGTTATTTCAGTGACCAATTGCCTTGGAATATCTGGATCTGGAGGCTCCTTGAAGGGACAGTGAACCAGGTCACTGTCTCCACCTCATTCCTCTGTGGGTTCCGCAGCGCGCCTCTGCTCTTAGCACCCAGAAATCATATCCCTCGCTGCTTCTGGGGTAGAACGGGTGTGTAGTCCTGAGTTGGGGCGACCCCTCCTGGAGACTCTCTGGGACCTGTAGGACTGCACATACTCCCCACACTGCCTCCATCTGCCTCTATTGTGCCCTAATGGGGAAATAGGCTCCCACTGTCCATCAACTGTCCATCAGGGGGCTTAGCTGGTCCAAGGCCTGAAACACAGTCACCATGACCAGGGAGAATAATGCAGATGCGAATATGATGCACTGCCAGGATCGAGTCCAGGTCAGGCCCAGACACAGTCTGTCTAAGGCTTGAGCAAGTCAGGCTCCTCGGGAAACCATTTCTGCCCAGTCTTCACGCACAGTCCAGACAAGGCTATTCCAGAGGAAACTATGCATCTCACACAGAATTTGCACATCCACAAGAAGGACATCAGAAATCCATGAATAGTTTGTGGGATTCAAATGATTTAATATGAAAGTAAACACCAAATAATTCATCCATGAAAGAATTTCATCTGTTTTTTAATATTTCTACTGGCATGGTAAAATTTTCCCAGTAATGTCCCATCACAGCCGCGCGATTATTTATTTACTTTTCTCTAAGTTTTCAGGGTACCTTTAAATATCCCACCCGCACGGCAGAGCCTGGCAAGCTATCCGTGGTCTATGCCAAACAGACCAAATTGATATGCCAAATCCAGTAATAAATGGATCTCATTCCCCTAACCCTGAATATGGCAGAGTCGAGAAGGATATGGAAGGAAAGGCTGATAAAATACCAAGACAGAAATAGGCTGCCTAAACGAAGAAAAACAAAAATGATTGTCTGTACTTTTAATGCTCGTACACTGGCATCTACTGCATCCATTGAAGACCTTATGGTACAAGCACAAAAGATCAAGTACTACATCATTGGTCTGACTGAAATGAGAAGACATCAATCACATCATGCCGTTTTCGACACTGGAGAAGAACTGTTCCTTGGAACATGTGATAAAAGAGGCGTCGGTGGTGTCAGTATCCTTGTCAACACAAACTTAGCCACGAGCATTGATTCATTCGAATGCCTAACAACCCGAATCGGACGATTACACTTGGATAGATGTAGCTCACTACCGGCAGTTTCTATCTTTGTTGTCTATGCACCAACATCCAGTTATGGTGAAAGAGAAACTGAAAAGTTCTACATGGAGCTGGAGAAAGTTCTGTAAAGAAGATCACACCTTCTACAAGATCATTGTCGGTGATTTTAATGCCAAGGTAGGACCAAGAAGATCAGTTGATGAACTCCACATCGGGACCCATGGCCTAGAATGGAACGAACAGGGTGACAGACTGTCTGAGTTCAGCATGTCAACCAAAACCTTCCATGGTAACTCACAGTTCCAAAAGGCTGAATCTAAACGTTGGACATGGGAGTCTCCGATGGACGGTTCCACAATGAAATAGACCACATCATATTCAATTGGCAGTTTTGCCTAACCGATGTTGCTGTTGTCCCAAAATTCCAAACGGGATCAGACAACCGTCTTCTTCATGCAAAATTCTACCTCACAGAATGAGGAGAAAGGAATGCAAGGTTTAAGAGGACTCCCAGAACGACCACCAACTGGGAACTCTTTGGCTCTGTTGCGGCAACATGGGAAGACGCCGTCATTGACAACATTGATGAGGAATAGGATAGAATGATTCAAAACCTCCATGATTGTGCGAGGAATGCCAAGAGAGAGATAACCACAAAAACCGCCTTTCTCCAAACAGTCTTGAACTTATTCGCCAACGTGGCTTGGCACATGCCTCAGGCAACCACAAGCGAACATCCGAACTGGCAAAACAGTGCAGAGAAGCCATCAAGGATGACTTCAAAAACAGGAGAGCAGCAGTAATGGTAGATGCGGCAGAAGCTGGGAAAAGCATTTGTAAAGCCCGCCTGACCTTCACCAACTACAAAACCAAGATGACTGCCCTCCGACATCACGATGGATCTATCACATCTTCCAGAAGGGCAATGGAGAAGATTATTCATGACTTCTACTCAGATCTCTTTAATAACCACGTCCATTTGCCCACATACCACATACCACATGATGGATATGTCGTTCCCAATGTTCTCCCTTCTGAAATCCAACATGCCATCTCATCGGTAAAGAAACAAAGAGCACCTGGCCCAGACAAGATCAGAACTGAACACCTGAAGAACTTACCATCAGTACTCATCAATACATTGGCTCGGCTCTTCACACACTACCTGTCGGAATGCAAGGTTCCATCCCAATGGAAAACCAGCAGGACTGTACTACTATACAAGAAGGGAGACATCCACGACATTGGCAACTATCGCCCAATCTGCCTATTGTCTGTCGTCTACAAACTGTTCACTCGAGTCATCCTAAATAGGATTAGCAGAACACTAGATGAAGGACAACCATGTGAACAAGCCAGATTCCGAAAAGGATTCAGTACCATCGACCATATCCACACGATTACTAAGCTCATTGAGGTTTCTCGGGAGTTCAAGATGCCGCTCTGTCTAACGTTCATTGATTTAAAGAAGGCCTTTGATTCTGTTGAGACGTAAGCGGTCATGGAAGCCCTAGCCAATCAGGGCGTACAAACTCAATACATCAAGATCCTTCGTGAGCTCTATTGCGGATTCACTACCAGGATCTCACCATTCTACAAAGAAGTAATCATCCATATCAAGAGAGGGGTTCGGCAGGGTGATACCATTTCACCAAAAGTCTTCAGTGCCACCCTCAAGAACATCATGCGACGACTGGAATGGGAAAGCATGGGAGTGAAGATAGATGGTCGGCAACTACACCACCTCCGCTTTGCTGATGACATCGTTCTAATAACACCAAACATCAGCCAAGCGGCACAAATGCTGAAAGACTTTAACCGTGAATGTGGAAAGGTCGGACTATAGCTGAATCTTATGAAGACAATGTTTATGAGAAACAGCCTTGTTCCTGATGCTCCATTCGCTCTCAACAGAACCACCATCTCTGAATGCAACAGTTATGTATACCTAGGTCGAGAAATCAACATGATGAATGACCTGGCACCTGAGTTGCGCAGGAGGAAGAGAGCGGCTTGGAATGCCTTCAAGAACGTAGAAGAAATAACTAAAAGGACAAAGAACCTCCATCTACGAGCACATCTCTTTAATTCCACTGTTCTTCCTGCATTAACATATGCCTCAGAGACCTGGACCCTACGAAAACAGGATGAGAACGCTATTCGGTTCTCTCAAAGAGGAATTGAAAGAGCTATGCTTGGAATATCACGATTCACTCAAATGAGAGATAGAATCCGGTGTTCTGCTCTTCGTCAATGCTCAAGAATCAGGGACGCTGTCTCATTTGCCAAGACATCAAAAATCAGATGGGCTGGACACGTAATGAGGTTTACAGACAATCGCTGGACTAGAGCCATTACTGATTGGATTCCACGGGACATCAAAAGATCACATGGATGCCCATCTACAAGATGGTCAGACTTCTTTGTCAAGATCCTGAATGATCTGTTTGAGGCTCTGCATGTTCCTAGAACGAACAGATACCATTGGGCTATGCTAGGACGCAACCAAGATGAATGGAGACATTACTGGCACCCGTTCGAGTAAATCGATGAATAACGGGGATTAAGTGATTAAGTGATAAGTGAATGTCCCATATGATTTTGAACCTGTAAAAATCCTGACTGTAGGTGTCCAGCAGATACATTAGCTGATTATACACAAAAACTATTATAATCTCTGAAAAGAAGTTTCTTTGATATATTATGCAGAAGAGAATTAACTTTGATCCATGACTTTGTTTACTATTATCAATATTGTCATTGGAGTAATTATGGTAGAATTATCCATTGTTAACAATGTGAAACCTGTATACCAGGACAATAATAATTCTGCAACATTTTCCCAGCTTTGCAGAGACGTCTGCTAGCTGATGTCCCTGGCATAAGTCACTTGATCACTTGACTTCCCATTAATCATCTATTTGCTTGAGTGGGCGCTAGTAATGTCTCCACTTGTCCCTGTCATGTGCTAGTGTAGCCCAATGGTGTCTGTTCATTCTAGGAACACTAAGAACCTCAAACCAATCGTTCAGGGTCTTGACAAAGAAGTCTGACCATCTTGTAGGTGGGTGGTCACACGGTCTTATGACGTCTGGTGGAATCCAGTTGGTAATGGCTCTAGTCCAGCGGTTGTCTTCAAATCTCATTATGTTTCCAGCCTATCTGATTTTCGACACCTTGGCAAATGAGACAGCGTCCCTGAAGCTTGACCGTCGACAGAGGCTGGAACTCGGATTCTTTCTCTTATTTGACTGAAGCATGATACTTTAAGCATAGCTCTTTTGATTCCTCTTTGGGAGATGTGAATAGCGTTCTCAACCTGTTTTCCTAAGGCCCAGGTCTCTGAGGCGTATGTTAATGCAGGAAGAACAGTGGAATCGAAGAGATGTGTCCAGAGCCGGAGGTTCTTTGTCCTCTTAGCTATTTCTTCAACACTCTTGAAGGCGTTCCAAGCCAATCTCTTCCTCCTGCGCAACTCAGTTGCCAGGTCATTCGTCATGTTGTCTTCTCTACCTAGCTACACATACCTGTTGCATTTGGAGATGGTCATTCCACTGAGAGAGAATGGAACATCAGAAACAAGACTGTTTCTCATAAGAAACAGTCTCATAAGAAACAGTCTCCTTCCTGGCATAAGTAAGAGAGAGATTTTCTTCACAGTAGTCACCGCTCAGCATTCCTCTCTGCCAATGGCTGGAGGTGGGTTTCCACTGTGTGTAATTAGGGAAATTTCCACCCTGTCGTTTAATTGCTTTAGACCAGAACTGTGTTATTGACAAAATGCTTCCCAGGGAAATATGTTCTGTGTTCAGGAATAAGTAAGAACTTTAGGATAACGAGGCCAGTGGTTGTTGCCTTGAAAACTTGAAAATTTTTGGGTGACATCTGAGAGTGGCACTATGTAGAAAAGAATGAGGGTAAAACTGAGACATTGCACTATTATAAGCAGCAGCGTAATACAGAGGAACCCACATAGGAGTCTGTTCTTGGGCACAGAGAAGAAAAATGCATCAGGCACTATCACAGAAGCTTCATTTCTGGACTTGACCCCCTGAGAATGTGCCTTTGCCCATCATAAATTTGTGTTGGCACACATGTTCTCAAAGTTGGCCCTCAGTTAGGGTCTTTGCCTTCTTGATCCTCCTTGGCCTCTGTTGGAGCAGATTTGTGCCCATATTTGGAACAAAATTCCAACGGGTTATCTAAGCATCAGTGGGGATTTGGGCGGGCAATGTTCCCTTTGTGGAGGAAACCAAGGGTGGCATAGTGTGGGCTCTGAGCTTATTTCCTGATTCATAATTTTTAAGTCACCCCTGAGCTTACTCCAATTCATAAATTCTTAAGTCCTGCCCCCGTGCCTGGCTGTCCTTGCTGGGGCCCCTTAGAGGGTGGCAGGTTGAATTTCCCTCCCCGCCCCGAGCAGAGTCCTGGCAGCCGAAGACCTCCACAACCAGCCACAACCATGCTGAGACAACTCTCCACACATATGAAGGTACTGGCAGAGGAACAAAGGCATGTGGGTCCTGGGGCTGAGATCTCCAAGCCTGCTCAGATCAGAGCTGAGCATCCTCCACCCAGATCCTCCATCTTCCAGTAGGCAGGGGTCACACCCACAAACTGGCCCCCAGCGCCGTGTAATCCCATCAACTGCCATGACCCAGATACTATAAAATCCAGCTCCCGGAAGCATCTTATCTTATTCCTACTTTGGACAACCTGGCAGGCTACCGAATGTAATCTGGACAATACCAGGACAATAATAATTCTGCAATATTTTCCTAGCCTTGCAGAGACGTCTGCTAGCTTATGTCCCTGGCATAAGTAACTTGATCACTTGACTTCCCATTAATCATCTATTTGCTTGAGTGGGCGCTAGTAATATCTCCACTTGTCCCTGTCATGTGCTAGTGTAGCCCAATGGTGTCTGTTCGTTCTAGGAACACTAAGAACCTCAAACCAATCATTGCCCACACTGCAGAGTCTGGAAAATTCCCCGTGGTGTACCCAATATGTCAAATACCAGTAACAATGATAGGTCTCATTCTCCTAACCCTGAAAGAGTCTTGAATATGGCACTTTTTAAAATCTCATGGCTAGGGCGAAGGAGATGTTACTAGTGCCTGCTTGAGGCAATCGACGAACAAAAACTACTCTAATATGTGGTTATTTTAAAGGAAAAATTGAGTTGTTTGGGACTACCTAAGAAAAACTTATACTACTTCTACTGCCCGCAGATGTCAGGGAAGACTGTGGGCAAACACGCATGTGGCAGGCATCGCATAGCCTCTATCATGTCTGCATGAACACATCATGGACACTAATGGGAGATGTGATTAGTTCTCCAAGTAGCAATTCTCTAGTTTTTAATTCATGGGTTTTGTCAAACTCTTTTCCCTAGATTCTTAAAACTATGCTCATTGTTAATGGTAAGTGTTCATGTATTTATCCCTGGGTGTCTATCCTCTCTCCCTACAGATACCAAGTAGAGTTGTCTGGTTATTCTTTTTACATCTCAAAATACTTCCAAAACTGTCTCAGTAAATGGTATTTATTTTCTAGGAATTTTATGGCAGGTGAATTAAGGTGACACACCCTTTAAGCTGGAAGTGTTGAGTTCTGGCATTGCCAACAGGATCCCCTGAACCTTGCTCAGGAACTGCTGCTGCTGTCACTTGGGGATCAGCCCTTTTGAACACATCCCCCTGGTGGCCCTGCACTCTCCGAGTGAAGCATCTCCTCAGCATGGCCATGACGCCTCCAAGGTCAGGGGTCACAGGGGCAGAGGGAGAGGCATGCATGGTTCGCTCTACTGCATAATGGTCACAGAGAAAAGTCACAGCGAGGTTGGGACAGAACACGGACACGCTCTCATTACCCAATACCACGTGATCCTGGGCTGTGACTGTGACCACGACCATGATTTCACCTTATCCACTCCCCGTGTGTCTAGTGGCGGGATTCTAGCTCAGGGATACAGAGATGCAAATACGCACAAGGAGCAGGGCCCACAGCCTCTCAGAAGGGGTCTCCCAAGACCTGGATTCCATCTCAGAGAGAAGGATTTCCTGCTGGCCCATAACTGGTGAATATGCGAATATTTAGATGCTGAGGTGTTTTCTAGTTTTACACATTAGTCCCAGGAATGTCCATATCTTCATGGCACTTGCCTTGCACACGGACGACTCAGGTTCTATCCCTAATATTCCACGAGGACTCTTTGCACCTTAGGTAATTACTCTTAAGTAATTCTCGAATACAGAACCAGGATGAACCTCTGAGGATCACTGGGTCTGACCCTAAAACTAAAACCAAATGAACAATAAACCCGAGCTAGCAACACAATAAAATATGGGCTTGATAACTGTTAAGAACTTTTTTCCTGTAATAAGAACAGGATGTCTTTATTGTGTTCTTACCTGGAGTATGTTAGAGACTAGGGTGCATGAAGGTGGATGGAGTGTGACTTCACATCAATTTTGGCTCTGTCTCTCCTTCTTACCATGTAAGCATTTGATTAGTAATAAAATTCACAACAGGCCATGACCTAAACAGAATAAGAATTATAGATCAGTAATGTTTAATGAGCACTGAGATATATGTACACCCATGCAGTGATCATCACACCCAAAACAGTGCATAAGCCCGTCACCACAGTGTTTCCTCTGGGCCATGGTATTCCTCCCCCCACGCCTCATCCCTTCCTCATGCTCTCTGCAGTGCTTCCTATTTGTGTAAGTGTGTGTAGGGTGTGATGACAGAGACTCACTCTCAATAGCCTCCCACTATAGGGATATATAATGGCTTTTTCTCGTGACTAAAGGCGTCTTGGATTACTCTCAGTCCTGGATCTTTAAAATAGGTCACAGGAGCTTTCTAGAAGGAGGGAGAAAAATGAAGAAAAGCTGTTCTCATCTTACATGAATATCAAAGAAGAAGCTATACAAATAATAACAAACAGGAAAGTACCGATTAATATTCACCCTGCCAGTCGAGTATGGAGTCCTAGAAGCCTGGTGGGGTGAGTGTGGGGGGCAGGGAGGACATATCACAGGGAGGGGGTTGGGAGTGTGAGGATATCACTGAGAGGGGAGCTGCTCTGGGAGCGACGGGGAAAGGTCCTAGGAAAGACGCTGGAAGTGGGCATGAGTGGGAGTGGGGGGGGTTGATGGGGGCTGAGTGTCTTAGTGCTGTGACAGAATATTGGCCTGTGTGGGCTTCTAGCACATGGTGACCCTCTTTGCCCCTGGTGGGGCTGAGACCTTTTCCCAGGTGGCTCTCAAGTGCCCTCTGGTGGTCGGCAGCGCCCTTGCAGCCCCTTCCCCAAGGAGAAGGGAATCCTTCCTGTGTCCACGTGGGGGTCACTCTGCCTGAACCACATTACAGCTCACAGAGACCTTAGAGTAAGTCTGTGTTACAGAGAAAGGCCTGGATAGGGGGAGTCCTGCAAAGGGTCACGGTATAGAGGTGGAAATGCTAAGAAATAAATAACCTGTGAAAATCAATGTCGCTGTCAGTAGTTTACATGGATGTTTGATTCATTGACCAGTAGAATTTCCAAGTCTCATTAAGGGGATTTGGAATATAAGCTGGGAATTTGACATCTTGTGAAAATTTGAATAACAAATATTACTTCTTGTAATGTCTTTGAATTCAGTGTTTTGATTATTATCTGAACATTTTTCTCAAAAAAATAGATTTTCTCCATAAAGTGTGACACCAACCAGGCCATTTAGGTTCCAATCGTCTAAAATCAGATGCAGGAGGAATAAGTGTTATTCCTGCCTCGTTCTGGGCATCTCAAATTATCTGCCCTCGTCTGGGGAAAACACTGAGGGGTCTGGATCTCAGGGTGTAGAATGAGAAGGAATTGATCGCTTGATTTCTAGGTTTCCCACGTGCACAGGGCAAAAGATGTGAATAATTAATCATCATTGATGTCTCTTATTCAGACATACATCTCATGACAATCAATGAGCTTTCTAGCTACAGGATCAGTGTTTTACTTTTATCCAGTGCAGTTGTGATGCCCACAGCATTTTCCTGACCGTAGTCACTAGTGAGTGACAGAGAACCTTCCTGAAGGCCCTGCAGGCGAGTGCCCAGGAGTGAGCTGAGGGGTGTAGGCTGGAGCTTTACAACGAGTCTTCCTGCAGCCCCTCCCTTAGCCCCGCACAGAGGGACACAGCAGAGTGAGGAAGAAGAGGAGGCTCAGGGGTCACAGGTGGTTCTTCAGGTGACCAGGCACCCTGTCATGCGACTCAGCTGAGCCCATCTCTGGGGGTCCCTGAGCACGGGAGTGAGACTCTCTGGGGAGCAGATAGGAGGGGAATGTGCGGGTTCGCTGCAGGGAGAGTCAGAGACCATAAACTCCAAATGGCTGGGCGGAAACAGGGGGTGCAGGAAGTGTGAGATCCTGGAGGAAGTTGGTACAGAGATCCTTGCGGGAGATTTGAGAATGGACCTCTCCTGAGAGTGAGTGAAGGCAGGACAGGGGCTCCTGTGTGACCCTGCGGTCACTCTGAGTACAGTGTGGGTTAATTACTGTGCTGTTAGGATTCCCTTTGTGGGCCTGAACACTCCTGGTCCTTGTGCCCCTCTCAGTCCTGAGCGCCTTCTGGTGGCCCTGGAGAGTCCTGTAGCCCAGCCTGTCTCAGCAGGTTTGTGTCTGGGCTCCCCCGACTTCCCCTCACTGTGTCTCTTGCACAATAATACATGGCCGTGTCCTCGGGGGTCACTGAGCTCAGTTGCAGGGAGAACTGGTTCTTGTCTGTGTCTCTGGCGATGGAGATGCGGCTCTTGAGGGACGGGCTGTAGTAGGTGTTTCCATCAAAACATATTGCCCCCAACCAGAGCAGGCCCTTCCCTAGGGGCTGGCGGATCCATTCCCAGCAGTAACCACTGGTTGTGATGGAGAATCCAGAGACAGCGCAGGTGAGGGAGAGGGTCTGGGAGGGGGCCACCAGTGCTGGACCTGACTCCTGCAAGGTCAGAGCAGACACAGCACCTGCGGACAAGAAGAATCAGTCACTGTCAGTTCCTGCAGTCACTCCCTCCCCTACACCCTGTCACATATGGGACACTCACCCAGGGGGGCTGTCACCAGGCAGAGAAGACCCCACAGAATCATCGTCTTGACCACAGCTCTGCCTTCCCCAGAGACTCAGTCCTGAGTGAGGAGACAGCTGTGAGCTCTACAGCCCAGAGGGCATTTGACCCTGGAGCCTGAGAGGGATTTGCATGAGGTTACTCAGTCTGTTATAAGGGGAAACTTGCTTACCTTGGATCTCCTTGTCCCATTGGGTACTGAACTCATACACCCTGTCTGGTGGATTGAGCACTGGGGCACATTAAAACAGTCATTGGGGCATATTATAACAGTCATAGGGGGATCATGACTTACTCATCTTCATAATCAGAGAAGATCACAGATCACAGATCATCCTGTTATTCGTCAATTGCCTCGAGCAGGCCCCAGTAACGTCTCCTTCATCCTAGCCCAGAGATTATATTCAAGGCTCTTTAGGAGAATGAGACCCATCATTGTTACTGGTATTTGGCATATTGGGTATGACACAGGGAGTTTGCCAGACTCTGGTGTGTGGGCAGGTTACATTCGGTAGCCTGCCAGTTTGTCAAAGTAGGAATGAGATGTCATAATAAGATACCTTGCGGCCACGATTGCCGGTACCTTCAGGTGTGCGGAGAGTGGTCTCAGCATGGTGGTGTCTGGTCCTAGAGGTCTTCGGCTGCTGGAGCCCTGGTCGGGGCGGGGAGGAAAGCTCAACCCGCTCCCTCCAAGGGGCCCCGGCGAGGAATAGCCAGGCGCGGGGGCAGGAGACTGCACTGTTCTCCCTCCGGGATCTGGTTTTTATAGTCTCTGAGTCTTGGCCGCTGATGGGATTACATGGCGCCAGGGGGCCAGTTGGTGGGTGTGACCCCAGCCTACTGGAATTTGGAGGATCTGGGTGGAGGATGCTCGACTCCAATCCGAGTAGGCTTGGAGATCTCAGCCCCGGAACCCACGTGGCTTTGTCCCTCTGCGGGTACCTTCAGGTGTGCGGAGAGTGGTCTCAGCATGGTGGTGTCTGGTCCTGGAGGTGTTTGGCTGCCGGAGCCCTGGTCAGAGAAGATGAAAGGAACAAAATTCCTTAATTAGTTCACCTTTTCTCTTTTCTATCTCTCAGAAACTCTAAAATTAAACTTTGTTTTCCTTATTTAAACACTGAGGTTTTCAAGTTGTTCCTAACGCAGATGTAATAAGTTTTTAATATTCCACCACCAATCCCACATTCTAGTGACCTTCTTTCCTCAGTGTCCCCATTTCCCCAACCAACACAACAAGCTTGACCTTTCAGCAGGCACATAATCATTTATTCTATGTTACTTATTACAATCAAAAGACTAAGGGAATTATGAAATTACTTCAGTGAAAGAATATTTGTGCAACTGTTCTATCTCACCTCAGGGTTGTGGAGCCTTTGTCTGAGAATTTACTAAGCTGTTGGTCACTGGTTGAGCCTTCTATATTACTGTTTTATTGTTAAGTTTAGTTGGCTTCTATGTTACTTTCTCATCTAGTTTAGTGGCTGCAACTGGAACTTCAGTTCTGAAGAATCAGCAGGTGTCACTGAGTCCAGAAAGTTTAGGATGTGTAGGACTGGGATGAGTCTGAGAAGACTCTCAGTGAAGCCCTGGAGTTAGACCTTGGGCAGTAGGTGTGGTGGGTCAGTGGGGGTGGGTGCGGCTAATGAGCCCTCAGCAGGGTGGGGACAGGGCCCGTGCCCTGTAGAGCGCCCTCTAGTGCTCAGTCGGGGTCGGTGTGTCCGGGAATTCCAGCTTCTGGGCTGTCCTTCCTGGGAGAGGTCTGGTGGGTGAGCGGGCATGAGGCAGTTGTGGGCGTGGATGCGGCTGCCTAATATTCATATCTAAGATTTGATTAAAACTCTCTTCCTGTCTGAGATGCCAAGACAAACCCAAAGGACAGACGTGTTCCTCTCAGACCCCACTGCTTTCTAGGACAGAACTACGGCGGTTACTGACGAGCCACGAGACAGAATGTATGGAGGGTTCGAACCCTGACTCTAGGATTGATGGTTTAGAGTTGGGGCCTGCTGGGCTATGCCCTGGAGCAGACAACTCTTATAGATTATCACTTAATCACTTAACTTCCCGTTAGTCTTCGATTTGCTTGAGCGGACGCCAGTAACGTCTCCATTTGTCCCTGTCGCGTGCTAGTGTAGCCCAATGGCATCTGTTCGCTCCGGGAACATGAAGGGCCTCAAACCAATCATTCATGATTTTGACAAAGAAGTCTGACCATCTGGAAGGTGGGCGGCCACGCGGTCTTTTGACATCCCGTGGAATCCAGTCGGTAACAGCTCTAGTCCAGCGGTCGTCTTTAAATCTCATTATGTGACCAGCCCATCTGATTTTTGACACCTTGGCAAATGAGACAGCGTCCCTGATTCTTGATCGTCGACGGATGGCAGAACTCCGGATTCTTTCTCTCATTTGAGTGAAACGTGATATTCCAAGCAAAGCTCTTTCTATTCTTCTTTGGGAGACCTGAATAGCGTTCTCATCTTGTTTGCGTAGGGCCCAGGTCTCTGAGGCATATGTTAATGCAGGAAGAACAGTGGAATCAAAGAGATGTGCCCGGAGCCAGAGGTTCTTTGTCCTCTTAGCTATTTCTTCGACGTTCTTGAAGGCGTTCCAAGCCGCTCTCTTCCTCCTGTGCAGCTCGGGTGTCAGGTCATTTGTCATGTTGACCTCTCGACCTAGGTACACATAGCTGTTGCATTCGGAGATGGTCGTTCCATTGAGAGCGAATGGGGCGTCAGGAACAAGGCTGTTTCTCATAAACATTGTCTTCGTAAGATTCAGCTGTAGTCCTACCTTTCCACACTCACGGTCAAAGTCGGCCAGCATTTGTGCCGCTTGGCTGATGTTTGGAGTTATTAAAACAATGTCATCAGCAAAGCAGAGGTGGTGTAGTTGCCGACCATCTATCTTCACTCCCATTCCTTCCCGTTCCAGTCATCGCATGATGTTCTCGAGGGTGGCACTGAAGAGTTTCGGTGAAATGGTATCACCCTGCCGCACCCCTCTCTTGACATCAACGTTCACTTCTTTGTAGAATGGTGAGATCCTGGTAGTGAATCCGCAATACAGCTCACGGAGAATCCTGATGAATTGGGCTTGAATGCCCTGATTGGCTAGGGCTTCAATGACCGCTTCCATCTCAACAGAATCAAAGGCCTTCTTTAAATCAATGAACGTTAAACAGAGCGGCATCTTGAACTCCCGAGAAACCTCAATGAGCTTGGTTATTGTGTGGATATGGTCGATGGTGCTGAATCCTTTGCGGAACCCAGCTTGCTCGCATGGTTTTCTTTCATCTAGTGTTCTGCAAATCCTATTTAGGATGACTCGAGTAAACAGCTTGGAACTCTTGGCGTTCCTCGCACATTCCTTATAGATTATATTTCAACAAAATCCAACACATATTTTAAAATTGTTCTTCAGACTCTAGTTTTCTTTAATCTTCTTAATCACACAAAAAATGTCAGACTTCACAACTTTGACTGAAAATCGGTATGTTTCTGTTCATTCTGTCTGTCGTGTTACCCTGAATTATTCATGCCTGAGTTTCTTGCTGTGCTCACCTTGTCACCCTCCATAATGCCACAGTCTATTGCTGTTCCTCCATCAACTGCCTCTGACAAATTGTCAAATTCTTTGTGGCATCTGAGGGGTATTGAAGAAGTATCAAGTAGGAATTCTATGGCCTGTAATGGCCCCTGTCCCTACCCAAACCCAGAGTCAGAGTAAACTCTCCCCTGAGTGTGTCCATTTTCCTTAGGACAGTACTGCATTCCTCTTAATGGCTGATCCTCAGGCAGGACACAGGAACCGTGAGCTAGAAATCCGGGTGTGGGACTCAGCATGCCCCCCTCCTACTGTGGGGACCCGAGTGGGAAGGGGGCAGTTCCCACAGCCCTGAGCTTTCCCCTGAGGGTGAGAGGGGTCAGTCATTCTCAGGAAGCCCTAACCTTTGGCTTCTTGTAGGATAATGTTGGTTTGTCGTTTCTCCCTGGCCACAGGGAGCTTAGGGTTGTTGGGTTAAACCATTCACAGTGCTCCCAAGGCACTCTCATTCGTGTATGTTTATCTTTAACCTCTTCTTTGTGCTTTCTTTCCCCAACCAATTAATCACCATTTTCTCCTAAGCAGTACCTGTGTCTCGTGAAGTCAAATTCCTCAGAAATCTCTGATTTCTGATTTGCAAGTGAAATATTCGGTTCTCCTTCTCTTATGTCCTTTTGCATAGTTTGCATCAAAGCAATGTCCTTTTTGTATAGGCACAAGAAGTCAGTTAATGTTATGCTTTTATAAGTTGGTAGTTAATTGACTTCGAATGATATTCACTCCTGGGCATCTGTTCTCTCGACTTAAGCCTCAGTTCCCCTACTTTCTAGCACCCCAAAAGCAGGGTCCAACAAGGAACTGGATGGACCCAGGGCAAGCTGTGAGCTACCCTGGCATTGAAACGAGCCAGGCCAAGCGCCATACTTAAATGCTAATTAAGAGCAGGTCGTGGACAAATTCTACCATGATCCAAAGAGTAACAACGGATAAGTACCCTGCTTAGTGTTTAAAAATACTAATCTGGCCTGAGCCTCCGACCAGGGCTCCGACAGCCGAAAACCTCCAGGACCAGCCACCACCATGCTGAGACCACTCTGCACACATGAAGGTACTGGCAGAGTGACAAAGCCACGCGGGTTCCGGGGCTGAGATTTCCAAGCCTACTCGGATCGGGGCCGAGCATCCTCCACCCAGATCCTCCAAATTCCAGTAGGCGGTGGTCACACCCACCAACTGGCCCCCTTGTGCCGTGTAATCCCATCAGCGGCCAAGACTCAGAGACTATAAAAACCAGCTCCGGTAATCTCGCGGCTGCAAATGCAGCCGCGCGACATCTTATTATGACATCTCATTATCTCGTTCCTACTTTGGACAAATTGGCAGGCTACTGAATGTAGCTTGTCCACATGGCAGAGTCTGGCAAACTCCCCGTGGTGTACCCAATATGCCAAATACCAGTACAAATGACTGGTCTCATTCTCCTAAAGAGCCTTGAATATAATATCAGTGCTAGGATGAAGGAGACGTTACTGGGGCCTGCTCGAGGCAAACGACGAATAACAGGATGATTTGTGATTTGTGATTGTGAATCTGGCCTGAGCACTGGAGTCTGAGATCTATACCTTAATGTATCTCTTACTGTGTCCATAAAAATGACTAATATTAAGAAATAGAATTAAGATAAATGTTTAAATGGTTATTGGACTAAGGAAAGGAGAAACACACCCCTCGGTGGTATTCGGCCATTGAGCAGATATCCTGGCTGCAGGAGATCAGGAAGGGCTTTCATATGTTGATTGTGCTACCTAGACCTAGGTATGGTTGCTACCCCCAATGCTCTGAGGTTGGATGCTAGATCTGAGCTGCAAGGCAGGAATGAGGGGCAGCATGAGACTGGAATGTGGAACTTGGTGAGACTGGAACAGGTGCGTGGGGAAAAGGGAATAAACGGGAACTGATCACCAACGGGCTTGGCCCTCTTTCCTCCTTTGTCTGCCCATTGCCATTGGCCATCCCAGGAAGGGTAAGTGGGTAAGTGGGCGAGACCACCAAATGCAGGTGAGAGAGAGCTGCGGGCTTCGTTTTTTTTTTTGATTGCACAACTTCTGACCAGGTCAAGAGCCCCTAAATATTCTGCATTTGAAACCCAAATAGGACGCACCCCCATATTCCAGGGGACCAAGGAGAATGGTCAGAGAATCGTGGATCTAAATAGTCCCTGAGGAACTCTAGACAAGGAGCCCTTTAACCTCCTTCTGCACCTGTTGCTGTGCTGACCCAGAGTGCAAAGAGAGGTAAGTCCCAGGAACCTGCAGATCAGCCCTCTGTCCCCCTGAGGAAGGCATGTGTCTGGGATCCCACCCACTTCCCACCCTGGGTTCCACACACACAGCCCTGTTGTCCTTGTGACCACTGGGCTCAAGGCACAGAGGACAGTGCCCTTGGCTGTGTCCCTGGGATGGGTCACCATGGGGGTTGTGTGTAGTCTGAGCTTGAGAAGGACCAAAGGTACCATCCACTCCAGCCCTTCCCTGGAGGTTGGTGATCTGGCCATGCCACAAGCAGAGGGTTTGCTGGGAACCCAGAGACAGGACAGTGAGGCTGTGTCTGCGTGGGCTTTTCTCCTCCTGATCCATCTCTTCCATAGCCGGGGTCAGAATCTGAAGATTTCCGTGGTCAGGGAGAACAGTGGACACCCCTGTCAGACTGTCCCCCATGTGAAAACTTCCCAAAGATGCTCACAGGTGTAGCTGTCATCAAGAGAAGTTACAGAGAAATTCAGCGTCTGTGGGGCTGAGCTTTGACTCTCAGAGACTGTCCCTGAGGGGCTCCTGCCCTGAGAGCAGAGGGGCTGTGTTTCCCAGGAGTCCAGGGGTGAGCAGCAGTGGACAAACTGTGCAGGGAGGGGCAGGAGTCCACGGCCAGTCCCTCCGCTCTGGGATCTGCTGAGAGGAGGCGCTGGGTGGGTCCTGGTGGACGTGAGATCTGAGTTTCCTCCCCAGGGGTCTTTCTTCTAGAGTAGGAGTGGCCGTGACAGGGCGTCCGAGGACACGGGGCTGTGGCCGTCAGCACAGAAAGACTCGTGCTCTCCAGGGCGCTCTGTGAGCACTCTGCAGACACGGATGTGAGCTCACTCTGCAGCGGGGCAGCCTCTCCCTCTCCCCTCCCGTCCCAAGTCTCAGCCCCTCCTGGTCCCCTGCTCAGCTTCTCTCTCTCCCGTTAGCCCTGGACACTCTGGGCTGAGCCTGGATCTGCTGTTTCTCTTTGTCCCAGTATCAGAGTCCACCTAAGCAGGACTGACCAGAGGGCGGGGAGCCCAGTCCACCTGCAGGAGCTTTCCCACCCTCAGTCACAACTGTGCTCAGGATTCGAGCTCCCTGCATGGGGAATTGCCTTCTGCTGTAGATGGTTTCACTGATCAGGTATCAGTTGTAAAATTCCAACAGAATTTGCGGTGAATGTGTTCCTCAGCCTTTCAGTTCTTTCCAATGAACTTCCTCCTATCGTGTAATGGCATGAATGTGTGGATGAGGTTTCCCTTACAATTATTTAACCTCCATTAATTTGTATGGACTACATTTAGTCTAGTATCAAGTACCATGCTGCTCGCAAGAACTCTAAGTTTCTATATTTCTTTTATCCCACATTCAATAACCAAAAGGAAACTTCTATCCACAATATAAGGCACAGGTTGAATTAAAAATATTCAGTTTTACAAAAATTACACTTTCTGTTTATCAGGAAGAAGAAATAGCCGACTACAAATGACACACCATGTGTGGACGCTCCTTGGCAATGAGTTGCTTCGTAGAAAGCGCAGTAACTCTGTAAACCACAGATGGACAGTAAGACAAATGCATCTATATGTACACCAATTACGAAAGACTGAGAATGGAAAAACAAGACTTATTCCTCTGAAGGGCTGGAGGGATAGCACAGCGGGTAATGTGTTAGCCTTGCATGGAGTCAACATGGGTTTGATTCCTCTGCCCGTATTGGAGAGCCCGGCTAGCTACTGAGAGTATCTCGGCCACCCAGCAAAGCCTGGAAAGCTCCCCATGACATATACGTTATGCCAAAACCAGTAACAACGGGTCTCACAATTTCTTGACACGTTTCTGGTGCCCACTCGAGCAAATCGGTGAACAACGGGAGAACAGTGCTATTCCTCTGAAAAGAATTTCTGTTCAGAAACACAGCGTACAACAGAGAGTATTTAGTAGTCTTCCAAAAAATGGCATTAAAATTTATACTAGAGGGTAAAAGAACATATTGATGTATGCCTACTTAAGTTGATTAAATATCCTTTGTATATTTAAACATTAAAATAAAAATGGAGTTCTTTACAAACTACCCACAGAGCCCAGCCTTTGTAGATCACGAATAGACCGCCCCCTGGTGGTCATAAGCACCCCTGCAACTCCCCTGTCTCCCTCAGTAGGTTTGTGCATGGGCTCACAGGGACTTGCCCTCACTGTGTGTCTTTTGCACAATAATACACGGCTGTGTACTCAGTTACTGAGTTGCTCAATTTTAGGTAAACTTAGTTCTTGGAGGTGTCCCGGGAGATGTTGACTCAGGACTTAAGACTTGGGTTATAATCAGTGCTTTCATCACGCCAAATAACACCAACCCAATCCAACCCCTTTCCATGGGCCTGGCGGACCCAGGTTATACCATAGCTAGTTACAGAGAATCCAGAGACAGAGCAGGTGAGGGACAGCGTCTGCGAGTGCGTCAACAGGCTTGGTCCTGACTCTGCAGCTGTACCTGGGACAAGAGACCTGGGGACAGAGACCCACAGTGAGTCACGGGCTCAGAAGCCCCATGCCCATCTTTGAGCCTCTCTCCAGGGACACTAACATCCAGGAGCTGCCACCAGAAAGAGGAGGAACCAGCGTTGATGCATGTTCTTGCCCACAATGTCCATAATCTCAGTCACCCTGTCAAGGGGAGAGGGAGCCAGGGTTGGGGTGAGTGTGGACATGGTTTTAACCCTGGGTCCCGAGTGAAGATTTGCATGAGGGGGAGTCCTCTGTAGAGAAAGAGGGGACGCAGGGAGGCTGGTGTCTGGGCTCCCTGGGAAGAGGTGCTTACTGTGGCTCAGAGCACTCAGACTTGTCCTTGGGCCCTGTCAGAGCAGCGCCTCTTCCTACAGCACAGGAAACGTGCTGAGGAGCTCTCAGGAAACAGGAATTGCTGAGGGGAAACAGCAGGTGGGGAGCAGAGTCCCCGAGTCTCAGGTCCCTGATGACCAAACCCAGCTGTCCTGTAAACAGGCCCCTTCCCTTTCTTGATACTCAGTGGTGGCTCTTCTTCTTTCTCTGTGAAATATTTGTGGTAGAAATATGGGTGTAGCCAGGTTTATTCTTACAGTGAATTCTGAAAGAACTTGGTTCAATTCAATGTCAGTGAAATATTACAGTCATTTCTTCTCACAATTACCTTGGATGAAAATTCCTTTTCCTGGAGCAGATTTACCCAGAATTATTTTTTCAGTGCCGTTGTTAGAACACATATGCTCCCTGATGATGGGTGACTTGCCTGGTGTGGTTGGCCTGGTAATAGTACCTGATCCTGCTCTGTCTATCTATACCTCATAGACCAGCATGAACCTCAGGAGCCTGTACTGGGTCATCACTGAGGAATCCTGACCCTGTCAGGAGCATAGAAAGATCTAGTGGAGGACCCTCAGCACACAGTCTATTGGGCCTGGAACCGGGTCTTAGTGTTGAGACTCACACATTCTATAAGGGCACAAGTGTGCTGGCCCTGAGAAGCACCAGGCATGACCCTCCACCCCCTCCCAAATGCACAGAACCTAGACATAGGCTGTGTCACATACGTGGGCCCCCTAATTCCATGAAGAACCAGAAGGTTGAGTTCATTCTAAGGGGCCAGAAAATATGCTCTAAAATTTTATGTTTAAAAAAGTCAGCATTAAGTATCAGAAGCAATCTACACACTCATTAGGGTCTACAAAATTCTGCCTAAGACACAAAGATACACAGACACCAACTCAGGCAACGTGAGGATTGAGATGGATGACTTCAAACCTCATGTACCAGTGGCTATAGGATTCATATCCACACTCGTGTATAAGCACGTGAGTCACTGTGTCTGTCCCTAGGTGTCTGTCCCAGAGCTCCTGCAAGGGCAAGACAGCGAATCCTCACAGACCTGACCCACCTGCGCTGTCTCTGTATCTCCACAGTCAGCAGTTTCCAGGGGTGCTGGGCCCCCAGACCTCAGAAAGGGCGCTGGACTGCCTGGGGAATGTTGGGAATATTTCCTACAGCTGCTGCACCAAAACCAGTAGGACACTTTCTTAATAACTGCTTAAAAAGTTGTTAGAAATGCCATAAAGTCTGCATATTGATCTTGTTTACAGTACTGGCTCTATGCAACCCTTGCCACAGAACAATGTACTGATCACTCACCCCAGGTGCTTTCTGTTGTCTCAGTAATTCCTCTTTCCCACCCTACCCAGCCTCTCACATGTTGCCAGACAATGCATACAGGTTAAACGGGTCATATAGAGACTGCTTCATTGCTGAGGAGTGATCCACTGTATCAACATATTGAGCTTGTTTCTACACACATGAATGTGCACCTGGAATTTGCTCAGTGCCTGGCAGTTATAAAGATACTCAGTCTCACTCTGTAGATTGGGAGAGGTGAAGACGTGTTGATAGCATTATGGAAAAAACATAACAGATGAAAATTAGAGAGCAGCTAATGAACAGCTATCTCTCACTTATCAGAGAACTGAAGTAATGTTGCCAAATTCAAAGTAGAAATGGGACAACTCAGATGCTGTTTTAATTTACTACTATAAAGCCAAAGACTTTGGTGACTTTGTTCTCTGTCCCTCATGGTTAGTCTTAAAAGTTTAGACAGTCCTGTTTGCAAGTTATCCTCAACATCCTTGACCAAGTACATAGCCTGGAAAGTTTCTTCATTGATGTTTTCAAAAACATGAAGGGGGAGGAGGTGGACCACACTTGGTGGTAATCAGGGTTTCTTCCTGACTCTGTGCTCAGAGAATCATTGTTGTGTGGCTAGGGGTTTGTGTGTCTGGCAGGGAGAGTGAGGGGTGGCAAATGATATCCATATTGATCAGGCCAAATGCAAGGCAAGGCCCTGCCCACTGTACCATCTCTCTGTCCCCAGTTAGGCCATTTATTGAACACAAAATCTGCTATATTACCCCGGCACCTTGGCTCCAGACACTTGGGCCATTGTTTCCTTTAACAAGTGGAAGAGATTGATAGCTTAAGAGCATGACTGGGATATTCACACCGCTGTGGCCTTAGGGTGATTACACATCCAGCGATTATATTTAAAGCATGACAATGTGATGGTAATTTCCTACTCTATTCTTTCCTGGAGCACAGACCTGAGAGTTTTCTAATCTTGCCTGCTTTAGAATCCCTTTAGATAGTCCCAGAATACTCAGGGGACTATGCCAACAATAGGATTGTTATTAATGGGAAAGTGTCCCATCAGTTGCCTGGAGGTTAGAAGTTCTCCCTGGCACAGCCCCTTGGCCACTAGAGGAATCTACCTGTAGAGAGTTCCCCAGGTCCCAACTTCTCTGACATTTCTAAGTATAATGTAGATAATTTGGCCTTGATTTGTTGGTGCCCAATGGCTCAAGACTTGGGAAAGAGGAGCTCTGTTGTCAGCAATACTTCAATCTTGCCTCTGCCTTATAGCATCAAGGCCAGTGCTCCAGCTTCTCCAGTCATAAGTATCCGCTGCTTCTCTCTGCCACCTGCTCTTTAGTACACACACACAGGCATTCTCCCTCAGCCCCTATGGACCATTTATCTCCTAATAAACTGTCATATGACTAAGGGTCTAGGACACATGTGGGCGGGCGGCTATGTCTTGGCCATGCTGCACTCATAAATCTTTGAGCATCTACTGCCCAAGACAGATGGACCATATCCTCATTCCCAGAGTCCCTGTAGTAAGGCGGTAACTGCATTCAGGGAGATGGGGTCCACGTATTTGATCAATGTCCTTTGCAAGGGGGACGTTTCCCCATCCCACGGAGATGCTTCTCACTTCATGTTAAGGCCTCATCAGGGAAGACAGGGCATGGACGAATTATCTGGGATTCTTGAACTCAACACCTTTGAGAGGAGAGGATTTTCCTGAGACTCTAGAGAGGGCAGACGAGATCGGGCACGTTCAGGGTGGTATGGCCGTAGACAAAGACGTATGGCTATACTTAAGTAGGGCCTACTTAAGTATAGCACAGTGGTAGGGCGTTTGCCTTACATGAGGCCAACATGGCCGACCCGAGTTCAATTCCTCTGCCCCTCTCGGAGAACCCGGCAAGCTACCGAGAGTATCTCGCCCGCACAGCAGAGCCTGGCAAGCTGCCCGTGACGTACTTGATATGCCAAACACAGTAACAACAAGTCTTATGATGGAGACGTTACTGGGCCTGCTCGAGCAAATCGAAGAACAACGGGAGGACCATGACCCCGTGACCCTAGAAAGGGCAGAAAACATGCCCCCAGTGTCAGCCAAAACATTTCCTTTCTTCCTCTCATTTACAATGTGAGCTGAGGGTCCCTGGAGGAGATGTTGAAGATAAGAACCTGTGTGCTTTGGACCTCCCCAGAACAGGAAACTGAAAGTCTCCTCGAGGGACTGAGTTAGGGAAATTGAGGTTCTTGTCTGTCCCAAGACACAGGAGGATGGTTAGACCTGGGTGAGGCTAGGATAGTCCCCCACACCTCTGCTCACCAGGGAGCTATTTGTGTCTCAGTGCCCTGTGTGTGTGCAGCTGGGAAAACCATTCTGAGCCCCTGGCACTTGGTGCTACAGTGCTATTATGAAACAGATCATTCTGTATCTCTCCCATTCTTGCTGATTGATTCATTCAGCATGATATCCTCTAATTTTTTTTTATATTGCAGAAAGTTGAGTAATTTTCAACCCAGTAAGCATGGTTAGGCCCCTAGAGTGTAGACAGGATCAAAACTCTTTCCAGGTGTTCCTCATGGATGTGAAATTTATGAGTAAAATGTCTTCAGGGCAATGCCCCAGACTTTCTTCATCCAGTTGGAAGTGTGTACACTAGAGAGTGGTTGGTCATTTGAGAACGTAGCATTCCCAGTGTCACTTGGACTTGTCCCTACACACAGAGGACAGTGGGGAGACTGAGAACAGTTTGACAATCCAGAACTGTAGATAGCAGTTCAGTCACCAAGGAGACCCATCCAGACACCTGCTCTGTGCAGAGGCAGGAAGGGTGTGTTGAGAACAATCCTCGAGGTCTAATTTCTGGACTGCCCTGTCCCAGGAATATGTCTGTTCCTTTCTGGTCTATCACATTGACAATCCAGGCTGGCCTTCAGGTCAGGCCACTGCTTCTGTGTTCTGCACTGACCTCGGTCGGAACTTTCACCCATACTGTGCTCATCGTGCCTTCAGGAATTGAAGGGTTGTCCTGATTCTTGTATGTTCAATGTTCTTGTAGGGAAAAGAATGAAAATACTCTCACATCAGATATGAGCATTCTCTCTGTCGTTGGGAAGGAATTGTTTTGCTCACTATTTGTAAATTGACCATTTTGATAAATTTGGGAACATTTTTCAAAGTATGAAGGTATGAATCTTGGTTTCAACCTAAGAAGCAAACCTCATAGTCCAACTACAGAAACATGAATATTTCCAGTAGTACTCTGGTCTGCATGACGGATAGCCCATCATGTAGTCATGCTGTCTGAGACTTCCCAGTAGACACTAATAGGAGACATATATATGTGTGTGTGTATATATATATATATATATATATATATATATTCACATATATACATATATTTGGGCTGGAGCGATAGCACAGCGGGTAAGGCGTTTGCCTTGCATATAGTCAACATGGCCGACCGGAGTTCGATTCCTCCTCCCCTCTCGGAGAGCCCGGCAAGCTACTGAGAATATCTCGCCCGCATGGTAAAGCCTGGCAACCTCCCCGTGACGTATTCGATATGCCAAACACAGTAACAACAATTCTTACGATGGAGATGTTACTGGGCCCGCTCGAGCAAATCGATGAATAACGGGAGGACCAGGCCGTGATACATATATTTCTGTTTTTCACTCACCTAGTCTTTACATATGTGCATGGATATGCATCCTTGTATATATTTCCTCGATATCAATTGAGAAAAAGTGATAAATTGTAATTATTTTTCCCAGATTGCAAACCATGCATGAAATTAATGTTCACCCAATACCATCTATTTCCCAGGAATGTTGGTCAATTGATGGCGTCAGACCCCAGGTATACTCAGCTGGGATGCATGAGCCTGGGGTGGAGGGAGCAGTCCCTGAGACCTCGCTCTACGTCCTGTCTGCTGGTTCATGCTACTGACAGCCCTCCTGGGCACACCGCAGACCTTGTGTCTCTCCTTTGGTAATGAACTTCCCCAGAGCTCTACTGAGATGCCCCCAACATAAGGACTTCACAGACCCTGACCCTGACCATTTCCTTACCACCACGTGCTATTATGAAACAGATCATTCTGTATCTTTCCCATTCCTGCTGATTGATTCATTCAGCATGATATCCTTTAATTTTTTTCTATAGGAGAAATGTGACCTTGGTCACATGAAAATGTGATAGGAGAAATGTGACCTTGGTCACATGAAAATATGGGGTTATCTTCTCCACTGGCTCTTGTGCAATGGCAGGATTCCAGCTCAGGAATAAAGAGATATAAAGATGTACAAAGGGGCAGGGCTGCACAAAAATTCCAGAAGGGGCTCTGACCAACACCAGGACTTTATCTCAGAGAAAAGGATTTCTTGCAAATCGCTTGATCACTTGACATCCTGTTACTCATCGATTAGCTCGAGCAGGCATAAGTATCGTCTCCATTCGTCCCTGTCATGTGCTAGTGTAGCCCGATGGCATCTGCCTATTCTGGGAAAATGAAGAGCCAAAAAGCGATCATTCAGCGTCTTAACGAAGAAGTCTGACTATCTCCTAGGTGGGCGGCCAAGTGGTCTTTTGATGTTCCAGAGAAACCAGGCGGTAATGGCTCTGGTTCAGCGTTCGTCTCCAAATCTCATTATATGTCCAGCCCATCTGATTTTTGATGCTTTTGCAAACGAGACAGCATCCTTGATTCTTGCTCATCTATGGAGATCAGAACTCTGGATTCTTTCTCTCATTTGAGTGAAACGTGATACTCCAAGCATAGCTCTTTTGATTCCTCTTTGGGAGACCCGAATTGCATTCTCATCCTTTTTTGTTGGGCCCAGGTCTCTGAGGCATACGTTAATGCAGGAAGAACAGTGGAATCAAAGAGATATGCCCGGAGCCAGAGGTTCTTTGCCCTCTTAGCTATTTCTTTGAACTCTTGAAGGCGTTCCAAGCTGCTCTCTTCCTCCTGCACAACTCAGGTGCCAGGTCATTCGTCATGTTGACTTCTCGACCTAGGTACACATAACTATTGCCTCCATTCGAAAAGGTCGTTTCATTGATAGCGAATGGAACGTCAGGAACGAGACTGATTCTCATAACATTGTCTTCATGAGATTCAGCTGTAATACGACCTTCCCACACTCACGGTCGAAGTTGACTAGCA